>NW_004955409.1:12200720-12242709 GCF_000276665.1 Chinchilla lanigera
CCGAGGCCTGGGCGAGGATGCTGTCCCGAAAGAAAACCAAAAACGAAGTGTCCAAGCCGGCCGAGGTGCAGGGGAAGTACGTAAAGAAGGAGACGTCGCCTCTGCTGCGGAGTGAGTGTCGCGCGGGCGCGGGCACCCCGCGGGCGCTGGGAAATTGCGGTGGTTTGCTCCCGTGCGGGGAGTGGTGTGCGTTCATTGAACGTGAACGGGGAGTAGGAAGAGGTCGTTCCCCGCCCGGAGGCATCCCCTGAGTGTACAACTTCCCTGGCGCGCCCTCCTCGCAGGGCTGGGCGGTCGTGCCTCGGAGCTTGGGGCGGTTCTGGTCCTCTGGCGCCGAGAGTGAAAGTGGCTAGAGGGGGCTACTTTCCCTCCCCTGCGTTCGAGATACCCTTGCAAGCCTTGCGGGTGTCACTCGCGGCGCCCTGCCTGGTACAAACTGCGGGGACGGAGTTCCAGAGCCCCGCTGCAGGACGCAGACTTGAGGGAGTGAAAAGCAGACCGCTGCCCTGTAGCCCTTAGCAAAGCTTCATCGCTCTTAGATCTCAGAGCGCAGGAGCCAAAACGTTTGTATTTGGGTATTGTCGTGAGATTCCAAAAAGCCAGAGTACTCAAAAACGACTCCTGTCATATCGGGGAAGTTGCCAAGAAGTTGGGGGTTTGGGGGCTTTTTAAAAAACTAATAATAGGGCATGTTTCCCCTTCCCCCTGCTTTGCTTCTCAGTTTAAAATGTTGGGTTTTCGAGCTGAATTTCCGGAATTTTTATTTCGTATGCGGTCAAGACATTTGTGAGGCAGTGCGTTAATCTTTAGGTGTTCCTACTGCCTCCAGGGCCCTTTGTGTAGGTTTCCTGCTTGGAAGCCGGTGGTAACCTTGTGACTTAAGCATTACTTCATACTGTAATTGGAAAAGCTGTTCATAGGGGTTCCCAGTATTGGCCCAAAAACACCCAGAAAGGGGCGGAGAGCATGTTTTTCCGTTATAATATCATCAGCTTTCCAGGCTGATTGTGGTAGTTGCAGTGCTTTCAACAAAGTAGATCACATCAGTACATCGGTAACTTGAAACTTGAGTTTTAAACTTGGTTTTAACAGCTTGGTTTTCAGTGGTACATTCTCTTATGTTTTTAAATGAAAACTTAAACATTATTGTGCTTGAAGTCTTGCATAGATCACATCTGTAAACCAGTAACTTCAAACAGCATTTCATTTTTGTTATCAGGTGTTAAGCTTTATTTATTTTGATACTTAGTTTAGCTTCTGAAGCTTATTAATACGAATGCCCTTAATAGTGTTTGCTTAATGAATAAAACGGACACTATATGTAGTTTTCTTCGTTTTTTAGAGACATTTGTTTTCTCACCAAGAATGTCTTAGCTATTTTACATTCTATGTTCAGTAGTGCTATATCCAGTAGTACTATATCCTGAAGGCCATTGTTCTACTACTGTCTTCTGTTTTGAATTATAATCTTAAAGGAGCCATAGTTTTAGGCTTGGCATTTTTGATCTGATTTAACAGTTGTGTGCCTCTTTGAAATTAGATCTTTTAATTTTCATACCTAAGCTTTTGTTTTGCAGTCTTTGGTTATTAGTACTAGATAATTCATAGAAAGTTACTGATTTTAAAGTGTTTTAAAGGAAATCTGTGTGTGTTTGGAAGTAGATTTGTATAAATTTTTTTCCCTCTAAGGATATTTGACAATTTCTAAAAGAAGCAGAAACAACAAAACTAGTCGTAAGTTATGCTGGTAATTATTTAATGATTTTCCATTCTTACACATTAATTCATGAGTATTTCATTGATACATACTTCATAGTTAAGCTATTTCATCATATTATCTATGGTAGTACACAGAATACATTTGATTCTGGCAGAGTTTGTACGTAGCACATCCATGCAAATTATTTTCCTATTTGAGTGGGAAAATAATCTTCCTCAGTTTAAAATACCATCTTAAATCAAAGTTTAAAATTTTGTTAAGTCAATTAGTATTTTGATTTAAGGGTGGTAGACATAAATGAAAATCCTTAGAAAACTATGTATTTTTTTTTTTTATCAAAGTGGTGATTTTATTTCCTATTTTATTATAGATCTCATGCCTTCATTTATCCGGCACGGTCCAACAATTCCAAGACGAACTGATATCTGTCTTCCAGATTCAAGCTCGGCTGCTTTTTCAGCTTCTGGAGATGGAGTAGTTTCAAGAAACCAGAGCTTCCTCAGAACTCCAGTTCAAAGAACATCTCATGAGATAATGAGACGAGAAAGCAACAGATTATCTGCACCTTCTTACCTTGCCAGGAGTCTGGCAGATGTCCCTCGGGAGTATGGCTCCTCTCAGTCGTTTTTGACAGAAGTTAGTTTTGCTGTTGAAAATGGAGACTCTGGTTCCCGATATTATTATTCAGATAATTTTTTTGATGGTCAGAGAAGGCGGGCACTTGGAGATCGTGTGCATGAAGATTACAGATATTATGACTACAACCATGATCTCTTCCAAAGAATGCCACAGAATCAGGGGAGGCATGCCTCAGGTATCTTAACATTGTAGATAGTACATTAGCATTGCAATTAAGACAGTGTTCATTTTTAGATTTTTCTGGGAAGCCAACAGATAACCCTTAATTTTTTTTTTTTATTGTCTGTTGTGCCAGTGTGGCTTAAGTCTGCTTGCAGTAGCTGTTAACCTACAATGAGTGACAGAATTCTTAAGTCCATTTATTAATTCCTGTTCTATAAACTTGTTACTTATCTCAAGATTATCTACACTGTTAAAACTGAGCCTTGAGAACATGGAGAATCTGATGTCTTCATTTGGGTTAAATTTAGATGTAGGTTTGGTGAAATGAGAGAGTTAGTCTTGAGAGGTACTGGACCTAAATCTGAGAAAAGATTGGAAAAATTGGCTATGCTAAGTGATACCATGGGCAGCTACATTACTTAGTAAGATCTTGCACTTTTTCTCTGAACATAATCATTCGTGGCTCAGTAATTTCTCAGTTTGGTCAAAAAGACTTCAAATGGTCATTTATGTGTTGAATATGTCTTTTGATTCTTTTTGTAACAGGCAAAAAATAGTAATTATGTAATTAAGGAAAAAAATCTGCTTTACTTGTACCTTACTTTGGGGCTACATCTATAAGAAACAGAAGAAATTTGGAGAAATGTTTCACTTTTATTACTTTTTCCTAAAATGCTGGGTTATGCTAGATAAAGGAACACAACTTGAAAATTAAACTTCGTCATGTGGTTTTCTTTCCTTCCTAGTAAGTCGTAGGCTTGAAATTTGGCAAGATGAAGACTTACATTTTAGCCCATGTAACTTCAAATAAGATGACTTAACAGTTTGGAGCGTGAGAGTTTTGACTGTAGGGAAAACTGTATTCATTTTGTTTTAGTCATTTAGATGTCCAGCAATTTCCTCAACCCTCTTGGGATACTGTGTATGGGGAAACAAAATCAAATTATATAGATACTAACTATAGAATAATTAATTGTTATACTTCGTGGTCTCAGCTGTGAGAGTGACAAGGAGTCAGAATAGAGGTCAGTGTGGACTAGAATACTTAAAAGACTGATTTATGGAGGAGGTGAGACTTGAACTGGGCTTCTTGTAACAGAGCAGAAGAAATCAATTTACGTGGGAAATTGAGAATAGCCCAGGGAAAACAGAATAGATAGGCAGGGTTTGAATTTCAGGAAGTGGACAGTACTGCCTCTTTTTAGGAAATAAGATAAAAGATAAAGTACGGATTTGTTTTCCAACTGCAAGCAGATTTGAGTCAAGCAGAAGCCACTATATATTTCACAAAGAGAAATGGTTTTGTTAAAATAGTGTGTAGAGATTAGTTTATAGCATTGTTTGGGATAGATCCCTAGAGGAAAGGTGATTGATTATAGCTACCAGTGATAATGGAGAGGAAAAGAGATCTCGGATATCTTTTCAAGGAAAAATGAAGATTATAGGTTTGGGGAAAAGTAAATCACTAAATTTTGAAAACTGAGGAATAGTGTGAATGTTATGTAAAGTAAGTGCAGCTTATTTTGTGAAAGCTGTAATCTCATCAGGATATTGAAGAGGAACAGTTCTCTAGGCATGTAGAAATGAGCATGTATGAGTACCTTTTTGGTTTTAAAGAACTAGATTAACACAGTTGCATACTGAGAATTGGAGGTTTTTTTAAAAAATATTACGTAGTTCTCATCCTCGGAAATAATTTTTACCCAAATTCAAAAGTGAATATATAAAAAAAAAATGCTCATTTTCTTTTAGACTAATAACTTTACTAGAGGAAATTTTAAAATGCAGAAATGTAAAGTACCCATCTACCAGCAATTCTTTGTTACAATTATTTTCTTTATCTTTTTTCATGCTAAATTCTTTTATGTTGTTACGATTATGTCCTGTACAGTTTTCATGTCCTTGGCTTTGACTTGAATGAATTTCTTTATGTTACACACTTTTTATGAGTAATAACTCCACAGTTTTCTACTTTGGTGCATGTCCAGTGGTTAGTATTTTAAACGAATTAATGAGGACCTGCTTTTCATGTTTGGAAAGGGGAGAAGTGCGAGAACAGAGGAAAGGAGAGTCCAGTGGGATTAGCATAGCCCCTAACACAGGGATGCCCCAGAAGTAAATGGCTAAGAGAATGAATGAATCCTGAGGTTCCAGATCTAGAGACTTGAGACAGTTTTAGTTAGGTGAAGGGAGAATAGGAATAGTAGCCTCATTTGTTGCAGATTATTTGTTGTTCTTTGTGCTCACCTTTCCCATCTCTATTGCAAACATCACTGTGTAGTCGTACAGATTGAGCATATTATAAAATAAGAAATTTGAAATGCTGTAAAATTGAAACGTTTTGAGCCCTGATATGATGCTGTGAATGCAAAATTCCACATATGACCTCCTGTGGCAGATCATAGTCTATAGAGAGGTACACTAAAAATATGGCACTTTAGACTGTGTATAAGGTCCAGATAAAACATATGATTTTCATGTATCGACTCCCCCAGATATCGCTTGTATTTACAAATATTCTGAAATCCAAAATATTCAAATGCAAAACACTCTGGTCCCAAGCATTGTGGAGAAGGGATACCCAGTGTGGTACTTTTCTGTGTGAGCTTTCAGTATGTCTGGAGAATTAGTAATACCAAATTAATGGCTTATTTTAAAATTCTGATTTGCAAAATAGTTTCCACTGACTTAGGAGCAATCTTGACATGGTTTTTATAGTTTAAAGACATACTTAAACCAGCTTTCCAGTCACAGCTTAAAAATAAAGTACAAGTTAATTGAGAATTTTTTGAAGTTAAAAGATACCATTTTTGAAAATATGATTTGTTTTTGTGGGGTAGCTAAAACCTGCTTTTGATGACAGTAGGCTTCTGTGTTCTTTTGCTTACTCCAAGCCCTTTCACAACAGATTATACCAGGCTTACAGAAGGCTGCAGATACTTGAAATTGTTTTTTGTAATAAAATATCTCTACCTCCAGTTTTTTTTTTTTTAGAAAAACATGTATTTATTACAGCAGTGAGTGATACATTGCTTGAGAAACTTCATTTATTATGGTTAATTTATGTCAGGGCAGTACAGTTTAATGGCTTACTTTCTAAAAGAAAATAGTGCTGCTTTGAAGGAATTTTTTAAATTGCAGGGAAAGATTAACAATCAGCTTAGTAACCAAACAGAAAAGCCTTGTAATTGTCTTTTCCAGAAGGGAAAGATCTGAATATAAGACAATAGCAGAGTTTCCTGAATTCAGAAAAGATTTAAAACTTATATTTTTAAGATTTACAGGAATTTAAATGAATGGGAAGGAGAAAGTAGGTGTAGGAAGGTAGGGATGAGCTATTTAGACGGGTCTGTATTCACAAATACTGCACTAAATTTTTGTTACTAATGTAAGTACCAAAAATATGGAAAAATTTGTTATGACTTAATGACAGTAATAACTCCTGCTAATTACTTGTTTCTTAGATTTTCAGGAAACACTTTTTCTCAAATGGTTAAATTTATCTTATTTAGCAGAAGCACAAAAACAAGTTGAAGTTGTGTAGTAGCTTTTTGTATACTATCATAAAGCATCTTAGGGCCGAGGGAGTTCTACATTTAGCTATGAAACTTGACCTTAACATTCTTGGCCATCGTGCCAGTCAGTTACTGTGTGTGCCAAAGGAAGGAATCCTGCTGTTAACAGGAAGTCTTAAGCAGATTGAATTTCTTTGTTTTGCACATAATTTAGTTCTATGAAACTTTAAGTAGCAATTAAAAAAAATATTTAAAATGTTTTGAAGATCACTAAAGAAATCAGCTAACAAAAATTAAACTGAAAAATGTCAGGCTTTATTAAAAAATACTGGATTGATATTCCTGTAAATATTGAGTTAACAGGAATCAATTTTTAAGGAAAGGTTGAGAATCTTTAGATTATCCTTTTCGCAGAGGAAGAGAAAAATTAATGGCTCTGTTTAATACTTACAACTCTATCAACATCCTGATTATAATGTTAGTGTTTATCACCATGAACCTTTTGGAACTTCAAGTTTCAAATTTTTTTTTCTTTTGGTACTGAGGATCAACCCAGGCATGCTATGCATGCTAGGCAAGTACTCTTACCACTGAGCTACATCCCTGACCAACCCCCGCCTCCTTTTAAAATTTTTGTTATGAAACAGGCCTCACTGAGTTGCCCAGGCTCATTTTGAACTTGTGATCTTCCTGCGGCAGCCTCCTAAGTAGCTGAAATTATAGGTATATGCCACTGTATGTGACCCAGATTCATTTTAATCTCTGTAGACAGTTAAAGTTTAGAAACTAGAAATCTTCAGCTTACAAATACGGATTTCATAGATATCTTACAGATTAAGTTCTGTGAAGGCATGTCTAGTGAAAGCTTGGTGGAGATGAAAGAATACTTCTACTTGTCTTTGGAAAACCCTGTAATTAGCTTGTGAATGTTTTACTTTGTATTATTGGAACATATTTATCCTGTTAATTCCTGCAAACAGAAGCAATTTTGAAGATTATTGATGAAAGCCATTTATTCTTTTCTGGGACTAATTGAAATTATGGAAAAACATTTTTTCCTTGTGATTCAGAAGTAGTCTCATTTTTCTGTAGTACGAATTTACTTCAAAATTGGTAGCTTCCTTTTTGTCTTACTAGTGGCAGTTACATTTTCCCTTTGTGATACTAAAATTGATTGTGGGTTCAAATGTCATCCTGGTTCATCCATAATAATCCCAGCACTTAGGGAGTCTGAGGCAGGAGAATCACAAATTCAAGGCCTTCACCAGCAACCTAGTAAGACCCTGTCTCTTAAAGTAAAAAGGACAGAGGACGTAGCCCACTGAGAAAGCCCTGGGCTCAGTCCCCAGTGCCAGGGGCCGCGGGAGGAATGGACAGCAACCCTTTTACCTATTGCTTTTGGCCATTAAGGATTGTTAAGTAGATCAGGATTTTGGTAGGAGTTGAAATGGTGATTTTTAAAATTCTGTTATTTCTTCTGTACAACAGTTGGAATTCTATAATAAGAACTTTCCTTTGTAAGTTACTTGGTTGCTAATCATGTGAGAAAGATGGGATAAATAAGTGCTAGATATCTCCCTTAATTTACTGTTTTTCTGAATAATAAAGTGGAATCCTAACTACTTCCAAAGATAACTACTGAGTTTCTATTTTGGGTATCTCTATAGACTCAAGGATTTTTTTTTTAAACTTCAGGTTTCATTTAAGTAGTATTTTCTCTTTCAGAACTTATGCATTTCATTTAATTGTCACATCTCCTTAGCCTTCTCTGGTCTGTTCAAATTTTTTACTTCGTGTGTGTGTGTGTGTGTGCGTGTGTGTTTGAGTAGTGGACGTGTTTTATAGACTGTCCTTCAATTTGGATTTTTGTTTGATGTTTTTCACATGGTTAGGCTGGGTTTATTAAGGTTTCTTGAAAGAGTGTATGTGTTATATATAAGGAGGTGCATGATATCTACGTGACATTACTGGTGATGTTAACCATTATCACCTAAGTCTACCAGGCTTTTCCACTGTGAAGTTACTTTTTTCCCCTTTCTGTAGTCCTGGGGAGGGAGTCACTAACTCTCATATGAGAGGGCAGTGTGAACTGAATAAAACCTTAGAAGCTTATTTTTTAAGACATTTCCCAGCAAAGAAGTACACATTATTGTATTTTAAATTCACTTTGAGCAGAGTGTGGTGGCGCATGCCTGTAATCCCAGCATGTTGGGAGGCTGAGGCAGGAGGATCATTGTGAGTTTGAGGCCAGCCTGGGCTACATAGTGAGTTCAAGGCCAGTCTGAACTAACAGCAAGACCCTATCTAAAATAAATAAATAAATTCACTTTGAATAATTTTTCTCAAGTATGGTTAAGCCACTTGATTTATGCTTAGATTTGTTTATTTTGTTTTCGTGTTTTAGGAATTGCTTCTTCTAAATATTGATTTAGTTTTGTTTTATAGTTAGATAGGACATTTAAAAGTTTCCAAAATCAAAACTATAAGACAAAATAGACTTAGAAAATTACTTCTACCACTGTCTCCTTCTATCCTTTTTCCTTTCCTCCCATGTAGATAACCATTTCCACTAATTTTTGTTGTATCTTTGCATTACAACCTTTTATGAAAATAGGCATATATATATGTTTGTGTGTGTGTATATAAAAAATAGTGCTATATATGTGTATTTATATCTATTTTTATACACATGTATTCATACTTACTATTCACACTTCATATGTATTATGTTATCTGTTGCTGTATGAAACTTTACTCCCAAACTCAGTAGCATAAACAGCAAACATTCGTCATTTCAGTTACGTGGGTCAGGATGTGAGAGAAGCGTAACTGGGTGGTTCTGACTCAGGGTCTCTCATGAATTTGTACTTCGTATGTCAGGAGGGCACAGTTACTTGAAGGCTTCCCCAGGGCTGGAGGATCTCCTAAGACGCCCACACAGCTCTTGGCCAGAAGCTTCAGTTCTGATTGGAGGCCTCAGTTTCTCACTGCATGAACTTCTCATGACATGGCAGACAAGCAAAGCAGTTCAAGAGCCATAAAATGAGTTTGATGAGGATGGAAGGCTGCAGTCTTCTGTGTCTCAGTATCAGAAGTCGCATACCATCCTTCCTGCCATAAACTACTGCACACACTGACAAGGGGAAAATGCAGGAGGGCAGGGATCACTGGAGCCCAGAGCCACTGAATAGGTTGACTCCCAAGTATACAAGCTACAGATTATCCAGATTAACTGGGAGACTCTTCCTTTTGCCTCTCCTTACCCCTAATACATCCTGGGTATTACTCCAGATCAATAAATAGAATTCACTTCATTCATTTTTATACCTGTGTAGGTATAAAAACACCTATATTCTCATCTGGTCTAGACATACTAGCATAATCATCCTCTGTAAGCTCTGTGTTGCTGAGATCAAATACCTGATACACACAACTTAAAGGAGAAAAGGTTTTCTTGGCTCACAGTTTCAGAGGCTTTCCATCCTTGGTCAGCTGGCTTTAAGGCAGAGATGGCCTGGTGGACAAAAACAGCTCGCCTGGTGGTAGCCACAGGCAGAGAGACCAAGTGCACCCTCTAAAGGCACGTGACCGCCTCCTCCGACAGCCCACCTCCCAGCGGCCCGTGCACACATAAACTCCAGTGGATTGATCCACTGATGAAATTAGTGCCTTCACTGGGCAGAGGCTTGAAATCCCCACTTCCGAACACGTGACACTTTCTGGGGACATTTTTGGGCCAAACCATAACACGCCAAAACCCTAACAGTGAACTTTCGGTTTCTTTCTAGCCTTTCATCTTTACTGTGGATGATGCTGCAGTGACTAGCCTTACACATTTGCCGTTTTGTTTTTAAGTGAACATGCACTTCTTAGAATCACCACCCAGTAACCTGTACAGTGTTTACTTACGTAGAATCAGAGCTTGAATTGCAGCTTTTTCCTTAGTTTTGAAGTTTCTTGTGAATTGCTTTTTGTCACCAGTGTTTATATATACATAGCATTATGATTGACAGACACACTGCTATTCTAATCCAGGGGGGAGATTACGGTTGGGTTTTTTTTAGCATATTTAGGATTGTCAGTATCATACCAAAACATAAAAATGTTTGTTTTGCCATTCCTTAAAGTTAATCTTTTGCCTTAGTTTCTAGCCAAGTATAATTTTAAAAACTCTTCAGCCAGCTGGAACTTTTGCCAGACAGATATTTTTCCTGGAATGGTTCTCTTTCACACCTGAATAGTAACCCAGTCTCTTCTTTGCAACATTCTGCGTTTGAATATCTGTAGGCTGTGATGGCACTCTACAGCTGCTGCCTGTGGCTATTTTATTTCTTCGCTTGATTATAAGAAACATGGCAGTTTTAGAACTGGCAAAACACAAGAGGGAGAGAAGCAGAATAAGGCCAAGAATCAAGGAAAATATTTAATGCATTTTTTTGGTATATTGCTTCTGTGGACTTCCAGGTTATTCATTTTTAAATCACTTAATTCCACATTCTCCCCAGCTCCCCACATCCTTTACAATACAGTACTTTTGCCAGTTCTGTATTATGTTTCAAGTATTTTATATTGGGTGAAATGTTTTTTAATGTTATTACAAACATGATACATCTGTATAATAAATTCAGACTTTATAAAAACATATAGGTAGGGGTTCTCCACATTATTAATGTGCCTATACCTACAGATTATGTAAATGTTTTTATGATGTTATTTAGTATGTTCTGGCTTGCAAATTGCCTTTTCTCTTAATGTAGCCTAGATTTCTAGTTTGTGTTAGGTAGATTGGATTGATTTGTTGTATCTGTAACAGGTGGTGTCTGTGTGGGTCTCTTCTAAGTTTTCTGTTCACTAATCTATGTGTCTTTTCTCCACTCATACTATACTCTTCCTTACTACAGCCTATTTATTCAACACTGTGTACTATATCCCATAGACACTGTGTAGACCCCTGAGAGCTACGTGGGAATGAAGCAAGGATTCCTATCTGTGGATCTTCCTTGTGGAATTCTTGTAAGAAAGATGATAAAAATTATAAGTGTAAAGGATAAATGATACGAAAAAGGTGAAACAGTAAGTGGAAGCTGGGGAGATACAGATTGCCATAGGTAGTAGGACTGAGTTTTGTTGCATCATTTAAGCAAAGATTCAAAGAGGATGAGAGTGAGCCAGGCAGCTGTCTGAAGGAAGAGTATTCTAGGGAGAATAAGCAACCCATACCTGCTATGTTTGAGAACAGCAAGGAAGTGGATGTGTCTGCATCTGAGTAAACAAGGGGTAGAGAAATAGCAGCTTAGGTCGGAGAAGGAATGGAGGTCTGATCAACAGTAAAGCCTTACTTAGAAAGTTATCTCATAGTAGATACAACTTTTATCAAGTAATGACACACACTAAAGATAATTTATACAGAATAACAGAGAAAAACCTCCTGAGAACAGCTCTTACTAATCTACAGATTTGTGGACTAATTAAATGCTTGTAATGACAGTAAAGATAATTTACACAAAAATAACAGAAAAACAGAGAACAGCTCTTACTAATCTACAGATTTATGGATTAATTAAATGCTTCCTTTAAGCCACTGAGGTGGGGTGGGGGCGGATTTGTTATACTGTCGCTGTTCCTACGTAGAATAAAGTTACAGTTACTATTTTTTCCGTGGTCCTCAGTATTGAACCCAGGGCTTTTGTACTGAGTGAGCTCCATCCCCAGATCTTTAAAAAATGTTTTTGAGACAAGGTCTCACTGAGTCACTAAATTGCCCAGACTGGGCTTGAGTTTATGATCCTAGAGTTCTGGGCTTACAGATCTGTGCTGCTCTGCCTGGCTCATAGTTATTATTCTTAAAATAAATTATAGTAACTTTCACAAAAAGATATCCAGTTCTGAGTTTTACCATATGTGTAGATTCATGTAATGCCAGTAGTCAGTATATGAACATTTACACACACACACACACACACACACACACACAAAACAAACCAAATTTCTACTTGTCTGTTTGTAATCAATCTCTAGCCTTACCTCCAGTTCCAAGTACATGATTTTGCCTTTCTAAGAATTTCATATTTAAAAAAAATGCAGAATTCATATAATGGAATTATATAATTTATAGCCATTTGAGACGGGCTATTTCCATAATGTCTTTCAGAGTCATCCATAGTGTTGCATATAAAAATCATTCGTTTTTATTTCTGAGTAGATTGCACTGTATGTATGTAGTATCGTTTGTTTATCCATTCTCTGTAAATATGTGTGCAGATAGGTTATCATACTGTAGGGCACTTGTGAACGTAACTACAGTAAACATGCATGTACAGCTTTTTGTATGTAGATTTTTATTTCTCTGTGATAAATAGCTAAGGATTGCTGTATACATGACAAGCTTTAATGTTAGAAGCTTAATGATACGGAACTGCTAAGCCGTGCGAGAGTGACTGTAGGATTTGTCATTCCCACCAGCAGTGTAAGAGTTGCAGTTGCTCTGCATCAGAACTCACGTCGTTGGGTTTGGTTGGACAGTCTGTGGGTGTGTGTTGTCATCTGACTGGTTTTAATGTGCATTCTGTGATGGCTAAAATGACACTGAACAGTTTTCATTTGTTCATTTACCACCTAAACATCGGCTTTGGTGAAATGCCTTTTAAAATTTTTTGCTCATTTTTTTTTAAATTAGGTTTTCTTCATGTGGAGTTTTGAGAGTTCTTTTTTCTAAAGTCCTTTGCCTAACGTACAGTTTGCAAATTTATCTCTGAGTGTATAGCTTGATTTTCTTTTGCTTAACAATGTTGAATGTTCTTCACAAAACATTCTTATTTTGATTGATTGATATTATTAAGCTGGAACCTAGGGCCTTTGCACTGAGCTACACGCCCAGCTGTCTTTTTTTATTTTTCATTTTTTATTTTGAGACAGCGTTTTACTAAATCACTAAGTTGCCCAAACTGAGCTCAAACTTGGGATCCTTTTCTTTTTTTTTTTTTTTTTTTTTTTTTTTTTTTTGTCTTTTTGAGACAGAGTTTTCCTATGCAGTTCACACTGGCCTTGAACTTTGCTTTATAGCCCAGGCTGGCCTCAAATTCCTAGTGATCCTACTGCCTCAGCCTCCTGAGTGCTGGGATTACAGGCATACGCCACCACACCTGGCTTTGGGAGCCTTCTGCCTCAGTCTCCCTGAGGGCTGAGATTAGATCATTACCATGCTTGGCCTATTTTAATCTTGATAAAGCCCAAATTGTCAGTATTTTTGTTTTTGTATTCATCTTCTGTCATCATGATTAGGAACTCACTGCCTAACCTAAGGCCATAAAAATTTATCCTGTTCTAAAAGTTTAGTTATGTGATTCATTTCAAATGTGTGTATAAGATGGGAAGTATGGGTTATTATTCAGGTTTTTTCTTTTGTTTTGCATATGGATGCTCAAGTGTTCCAGCATCATTTTTGAAAACACTGTCCTTTCTCCACTAAATTGCCTTTGTACCTTTGTCAAAAACCAACTGATCTTGTAAGGGTGGGTGTTTTTCTAGGTGCTTGTTTTGCTTACTGATCTGTTTTTCTATTCTTTTGTCAGTATCACATTGTCTTGATTACTGTAGCTTTATAGGAAGCCTTAAAAGCAAATTTACTCTTTTTAAAAATTATTTTGGCTGTATGTTCTTTTGTCTTTTGGTATACATTTGAAAAGTCGGCTTGTCTGGCATTTACCTGTATCTACAAAAACTGCTGTAATAGTAATTGGAATTACCTTAAACATAAAGGTCAGTTGGTAGACTCTCGCAGTCCATTAACATGGTAGCTCTCCTTTCATTTCTTTCCGCAGTTGTGTAATTTTCAGCATTCGATCTTTCAGTCAGATTGATGTGTAAATATTTGATTTGCAGCATCCTTATAGATGGTACTATTTCAGTGGCTTCTGTTTCAGGTTTTTGATTGTTAGTACTGTTTGATTGATCATTCTGTGCTGAATTTATAACCTGCTACTTCGATAAGCTTACTAACTCAAGGCACAGCCAGATTATTTTTAAGAAATTATAAAGTAGGAATGGTTTTACAAGTTCATTTTTGCTTTTTTTTTTTTTTTTTTTTAAGATGAAATGTCAAATCTTAAATGTTGAATGAGGTGAGATTTTTCTTTCCTCCCTTGCCCTTTAGCAGGGTACATGAGTAGCTTCACTAGTAGTTAAATATTTCTGTGGTCTGGTGATGGAAGCCTCAAACAAACCAAAGAACCCACACTAATTTCAAAGTCCAGTTTCTCCCTCTTTGTAATTAAATAATTCAGCTAATTTTATGCAAAACTTTATAATGATATAATCGTACATTTTTAGCAGAAACGATAACTGCTGTATTTCTTCTCGTTTGCTTTGTCCTGCCAGGTATTGGGAGAGTTGCTGCTACGTCTTTAGGAAATTTAACTAACCACGGGTCTGAAGACTTGCCCCTTCCTCCCGGTTGGTCTGTGGACTGGACAATGAGGGGGAGGAAATACTACATAGACCATAACACAAACACAACGCATTGGAGCCATCCTCTCGAGCGGGAAGGACTTCCTCCTGGATGGGAACGAGTGGAATCTTCAGAATTTGGAACCTATTATGTAGATCACACAAATAAAAAGGCTCAGTACAGGCATCCCTGTGCTCCTAGGTAAAGTACTGACTTTATTTTCAATTTTCTGTTTTGAAATTGTCTTATATTAGATTTTGGACTCACTTTCATCAGAGAAGGAAACCCTGAACCTTGTTAAATCCTTCAATTTTAAACTTATGACATTTTTCTCTGGGCTGACTTTTAGTAGTGAATGACTTTAATAATTTAAAAAATACTTAAATACTTTTTAGCTTTAAAAACAAGACCACTGTTCTTGTGATTAGATTCCACTTTACTGTGCCAGTGTTTTTGTTGTGGATACCCACAGATTAAAACTAGCAAGTAAAACACCTGTCTCTTCTTATTTGAATTGCTATATACTTCAAACCTACTTTCCAGTAAATCAGGTACTTTGGAGTTAGAAAACCTTGCTGTTTTTATTCAATTTCAGACTACTTACGTTGTTTCTTACTGTTCCCAGATCAGTGAAAATTGGGGCTGGACAAAATGTATGATGTACTAATACAGCCAGTGATTCTTCGGGCAATTTCTGTGGATACTGGATTTACCAGCAGATCTGGTTTATTGCCAGAATTTAACCCTATAGTATTAGATAGCAATCTAATATCACAGCCAGTTGTCACATGTCACTATTGAGCACTTGTAATTCATCCAAATTGAGATGTGTTATAAATGTGAAATAAAGCTAGATTCCAAAGTACATATAAAGTGGATATTAGCTTACTAGTGACTTGGCCAGTATTTCATATTAACCATATTTAAGCTTCAAGAACTGAGCAATAAGATTTAAAAATGAGTAAAATGTCTTTCGTATGTTGGTAGATGTTGCCTAGCTTCACTTGGCATAAAATAGATTCTTGGTTATAGTAGATATTTTTAATTTTTTAGAACCATTAAAATCATTATGGGACTGGAGCTAAGTTTAGTGGTAGGGCCCTTGCATAGCATGTGAAAGGCCCTGGATTTATTTTGCACTACAGAGCAAAAAGAGAAAGAAAACACCCAATAAAAACTCATTATGAAAATATTTTTTACTATCATTATCTGAAACAAGCTGGAGCAGTGTGTTGCTTTAATTATTTTACATACTTACTGAATCAGCTTCCAGTGGTTTCATTTAATGGCACTCCGTCAGCGGTTACTGAATATCCTCCTTTCCCAAGAACCAAACCTGCGGCTGTGCTTTGCTGTAACCAGGTGGCAGAGATCTTCGTGCTCCAAATGACCAGTTAAGAGTTTTCTCTTCTGTTCTTCACAGTTAACCTCTCAATATAGAATTTTTAAGCTTAAAAGCATTTTCACAGTTGTTTGTTACTCTCAGAAACTGTAGAAATTAAACAAGAGAATAAAACTTCTTCAGTTCATACGAGTAGAACTAGTAGGTATTTGAGTCTGTATGTTTTTTGGGCCTTACACAGAACTTATGACTTACATTAGCTCATTTAATCCTGAGAACCTCTGGTATGAATTCATTGTTCTTTTACAAATAACTTGAGGCTTAGAGAAATGAAGCGGTTTTGGCCACGTTCATATAAATTGTAAGTGGTCAGCTGAGGTTAAAATGCCGGCATATTTGGCTTCAAAGCCTGTTTTTCCCGCACCCACCAACAGTAGTTATCACTGAATCCTATTTATGAAACAAAAATTGAAGATAAAATCTAGTTCCATTTTTACCTTATCTGTATCAACCATAATGTAATCTAACCCTTATTTTAATCCTAGTACAGAAAGCAGTGATCTTTTCTGGTATGCACATACATGTTTGTTTGGAGGCAAACCCCTCCCAGTTTTGTCTTTCAGTCTGAAATAGATCATTTTGGCCTTTCAGAATTCAGTTTTTAACCTACAGGTTGTTCAGTGCTTTCTTTACCCCAAAATATCCTTTTCCCTACTTAGATGCTCCTTCCCTCCTCACTGGATACCCAGGCTGTTAGAACTAATTAAAGCTTGGTCTTTTTTTCTTTAGTCACTTTGATTTAAAATAAGTTCAACTCTTAATTCCCATTTGTTCTCTGAAGCTGGTACAGTACTCTCCATCCCCTGCTGTGCTATATATCCTAATGATTGTTTTCAGAGTCTTTAAAAGGAGTAAAAAGCATCTTTTTTTTTTTTGGCTATGAGAGAAACTATTAATTTCTCCAATGTAAATTTATAGTGAATTAATATTTTTGTAGAAATTTGTCACTCTATGTAAAGGTTACAACTTTTCTATAACATCCATTGAAATTGTCCTTCAGTAAGTATCAGCCAGAAGAAACTTCTCTAAAGTATATGAAAGTTTAGTTTAGGTTTGTATCTATCACTAGCAACATACCAGTTTCAAGAGAAGGTGGCTTTTACTTCCCTGTAGTCTCATAAAGCAAGCTTTTGTAGCAGAAAGTTACCTTTTAGGAGTAGAAGGTAGTCAGTTCAGACAAGAAGCACATGGAAGGAAGCTTAGGAACTGTTTTTATAGTTTCTTGGTTAGACTTACAGCTTTTGACTTAAAAAATGCCAATTCTTTCTCCTAGTGTACCCCGGTATGACCAACCTCCTCCTGTCACATACCAGCCACAGCAGACTGAAAGAAATCAGTCCCTTCTGGTACCTGCAAACCCTTACCACACTGCAGAAATTCCTGACTGGCTTCAAGTGTATGCTCGAGCCCCTGTGAAGTAAGTGAAATACAGGACAGGTATTTCTTCGGGATCTCTGAGCTGCTTAACTCACATATAGTAGCACCATGTTTTTCTCTTAATCATATTGGGCTTCTAAGTAATATTGTGTTGAATAAAGGCTATCAGAGCTTACAAAGTTTGAAGACCACTGATTAGAAATACTAGTTCTCCAAACATTGATCCTTTAGTTCTTTGGATGCAGATCTCTGCTTTTAGTCATACAGTAAATAGCTTGCGTTCTTAGGGGAGATTAATTAATTTATAAAGTGATGAAAATAAGGATCTGGGTAAATGCTAGGACATGGGTGAAAGCAAGCAGGGCACTCTGCAAGAGTAGGACTTTTTGTTAGGAATTACGAATTTATATCAAGTAAAATCTTCAGAAGTTCTAGGAAGTACCTAACATGTAACTGTTTCATCATGCAGGCTCACTAAGTATTCTTTTAATTTCTATTCAGGAATACTTGGGGCCCAGCATAGTGGTGCCTGCCTGTAATCTCGCACTTGGGAGGCTGAGGCAGAAAGATCACTGTGAGTTTGAGGTCAGCCTATGCTAGCTAGTGACTTCAAGGCCAGCCTGCACTATAAACAAGACCCTGTCTGAGAAAAGCAAAATAATAATAGCAATAAATGAAAACAAACAAGTAGTTATAGTTTCCCATAAAAGAGAACATAAAGCTTTCTACAGAGAAAACAATGCCTGTTAGTAAATTTGCAGATTTTAAGCAACTGAATAAGAGTCCAGTGGAATATGTTACCTTGTGGTTTTGCATATTGTGCTCATGATATTCCTGGAATAAACACTCTACTTGGACCCGAAGATTATTCCAGAGTCCAAGGGTGTGGCATGTTAACTGCTCAGTTATGTTTTTTCCCTTTTATAAAGGGTTACATTTTTTTACATTAGATATATGATCCCTTTGAAATAAAATAGTAAATGACTTGCCAGAGAACCACTGGGTAGGAAGTAATAATAAGTGATTTTTAAAAACAAATTTGGGGCTGGGGATTTAGCTCAGCAGCAAAGCGCCTGCCTGGCAAGCGCAAGGTCGTGGGTTCGGTTCCCGGGACCGGAGAAGAACCAAATAAATAAATAAATAAATAAAAGCAAATTTACTAGAACTTGCAAAGCTGTTATTTCTGCACTGCAGTGATCTCAGAGATACCAGTACTCTATAGGTATAAGCTTACTATATTTGAAGTTCTTTGTCTTAATGCGTATTAGCATTCATATTGCTAACAGCTTTCTCTTCCCTCCTGACTTTTTAGTCAGTAAACACTTGCAGGAGTAAACACTTTAGGTTTCAGTTTTTTTAATCTTTAAAATAAGAAAATTGAATTGCAGTGCCATCTCCTGACCTTTTTCGAAGAATAAATCACTGTGGTAGTTGATTGCATAGTTCCTTCTCAACATGCGGCCCACGTACCGCGGGAGGAGGACCATAGGCTTTCCAGGATATATGTAGTTACGAGTCCTTTGCCACAGCGTGGACTCGTCTGTAGTCTACTTAATCTTTCTTGTGAAGTTTATCACCTTTCTTCGTAACGTGTTTTATACAAGGTTACTTATCCTCTGAAGTAGTCTGTGACCAATGCTTCCTCATTCCTCCACCTCCTCCCCTTTGGCTGTGTGCAGCCAGTGACACAGATGAGTGCACACACAGTGTGGTTTAGTCTTCAGTTCTTCACAGAAATGATAGAACCACTATAGTTTGTCATTGGTGTTCCTGGTTGTTGAGTATTAGTAGCAGGGTAGCTGATACTTAAATGGACTTTTTTTTTTTGTACTGGGAATTGAACTCAGGACCTTACGCTTGCCAGGCAGGCACTTGTGCCGCTGAGGTCTATCCCACCCCTGAAATGGACATTCTTTAATTTGAAGTAATGTAACAGTTTTCCTTAAAAATGATGTATGTAGTCAGGCATGGTAGCATGCACCTATAGCCCTAGTTACTCTGCAGGCTGAACAGGAGGATCACTCGAGCGTGGGAGTTTGGGGCTGGCCTGGGCAAGACCCCAGCTCAAAAAAGAAAAAAAAAATCCATCAGATATCACGTTAATAATTTAGTTATCTTAAGCTTATGATTTGTTTAGTTATAATAAAGTTAGTATTTATAAAAATACACTGATTTATTGCTATAAATACCGGCTTATGTATGTGTTGTGAACATTGTTTTAAAACAGATACGACCACATTCTGAAGTGGGAACTCTTTCAGCTGGCTGACCTGGATACATACCAGGGAATGCTGAAGTTACTCTTCATGAAAGAACTGGAACAGATTGTTAAAATGTATGAAGCCTACAGACAGGCTCTTCTCACTGAGTTGGAAAATCGCAAGCAGAGACAGCAGTGGTATGCCCAGCAACACGGCAAGAATTTTTAAGTTAACTTTTCAAAAGAAATATTACGTTTTATAAGAGCATTAAAATATTTTCACAGGCTTAAAAAATGCAGACAAGTACCTTGGTTAACAAAGGCAGCTTACTTTTTGGAAATTAAAAAATTTTAATTTTACATGTATTTTATTAGTTTTCTTTTATTACAAAATAAAAATGACTTTATTATTTTAAGAGCCACCGTTGTATATACATCCAAATGCTGTGTGTTAGGAAGCTGCTTTGAATATTCTTGATGGAGAAAAATGTGGCAAGAACATGTCATAACCATATATTAAATAGACGTGATCACTTGGTAACTTCTTACGGCAGCAATACCTTTCTTTAAAAAGAATTATGCTGTTTTTTAAAAAAAGATGTTTACTGCTTAATGTGGAATGTTGTCTGGAAGGGATAGGGTGCATGTTATCATGGCGTAGTTCAAAATACAAAACAGGATTTGGAACCTCTATTGTGATGCATTTCTCTATGTGATCTATGTCGTGGCCCCTTTTCCCTGCCAAGGGTGAGGGACCTTTTGAAGTACGTTGAGAGAACCTCTGAGGAGTAAATTTCAGCATCAGGCCTTAGTCTGCGGGGGAAGGCGTGTGCAGCTCTCAGCCAGGGCTCTGGCTGTCGTTGGTGGGCTCCAGTGAGACCGTGCAGGGCTCCCAGCAGCGCCGCACACCGCCTGTCACAGACGGGGCCAAATGTGACAATCAGGGATTCCACGAGAAGTCTTGGCCATAAAATCAGTTTTATATTACTTTTTTATCGCCGAAGTGTTTTTGCTACAAAACTTAAAACCATATCCTTCCTAGTTTTTCCCCTTTTGGTTTATATGAAAATGTTGTTCATAATTAGTACAGTATATTTGATTACATACAAATATATGATACTTTTAGCCTGTAAATCTCTAAAATTCTGTGAATTTCATAGCTTTTCAGTTACATTTACCTGTGTTGTAAATATATGTAAATAATTTTTCTGGTTTTGGTAGTCTTCCAAAATATAAAGCACTCCCAGTTAAGACGTGAGTGGGTTTGAATTATTGATAAAATGTTAAGTGTTTGATTTTATATAACAACTTTATTAAATATATTTTTGTGGAAACTAAATGTGTGGTGTTTGAGTGCCTATTTTACATGTAACATGCTTGATTTCCCTGTTCAGAAGGCCCATAAGCCAAAGAAGCAATATAATGAAAGGGGTATAGAAAAATTAAAGAACGGCTGGTGGAGTTCTTGCCTGTTACTCAGCCATTTCTAAGACAGAGTGTCCACTTTGCATCTTACAGGTCAGAAGCGTTACTTTGTCATTACCAACCCTGCCCCCACTTTTTTTTCTGTAAGAGCTCTGCTTAATGAAACCACTAGAGATTTTAGTTATTAAAAATACATTATAAAACCACTCATTGTTTTAAGAAAACTGGAAGGTACCTAATGAGATTAGATGTTTCTTAAAATGAAAATTGAAATTCTAACAGTGTCAACAGAAAACAGTGCAGCTTGAAAAAAAAGGAGATAAACTTTCATCATTCTTTATCAGTACCTCAGAAACATTTCCAAATTTAATAAGCATTTGTTTTAATGTTATGAACCAGAGTAAACTTTAATAGTTCACATGTTAAAAGAATAAACCTATGAAGAATACATTTCTTATGTACCAAATGAAAAAATATACAATGCAGTGAAACTCAAATACATATACAAAGTGATTTTTTTGTGCATTTTTGATCAAGAGGTTTACATTCTATATTAAATCATAATATAAAAGAAGCAGATATAGTTTCTGGTAAAGCAACCAAAAAGCTCTTCAATATAATAAATGTATTTTAAAGTAAGTAGGAGCTCATGGTAAGAGTAAGATCATGTAGATTAAATCAAGCCTGCGGAATGACGCTGTGCTTTCACAAACTATGTGAAATCATTAAAAAAAAATTTCGGTAGAAATTAAATGCGCATCTCCAAACAGTACTACCACTACATGGTTTAATTAGAACCCAGTAGGAGAATGTCATAAATTCAGGCAGAACACATGTACTCTCATCATAAATACACATTAAATTATAACAGCATATTTAAAGACAAAAATCAGGAAACTGTACATGTTAACAAAATGATATAACCATGCATACATACATCTGCTTATAAACACTGGAGTAAAGGAACTAAACCTTTATGCAGTCTTGGAAGTGTATGGTATTTTATTCTGTTCTCATGGAAGCACTTTGAATGTTTGCATGGAAACAAAAAACAATATTTAACTGACAGCTGGTCATGCACTTGTATTTTTAAAATTTGGATTAAATTTTCTTCTTTTCCGATTGTTCAGGAGCTTCTGACTTTGGTGCAGGAAAAGCATGATGATACAGATGTCTGTGGGTTGCTGCTGCACTGTAAAGCTTGTATAAAGCCTAGAATACAAAAATCAGGATTATTTTAAAAAGGGATTATAAAACATTTTATCAAACACTTAAAAATTTTCCTTTTTAGTTACTTTATGAAACTAAAATTTCACATGCTGAATTTGGAATCTTCTATATCATCAATGTGAGACAGAAATGAATAATTTATTTCTGACTTCCCAGCATGTGTCCTCTTGCAGAATGACCTTCATGGTAAACGTTTTATTCTCAGACTGTATTTCCTTCTACCTTGTGCACTGCCTGGAGCATAGCTTCCCAACTACCACACCTCCGCGCTGTGCAGACCACTCATATTGTGAATATTATCAGTTTTAGACAAGTTATGAAAGCTCGTGCCTTTTGACTGCCAGTATTTTCCAGAATAGGATCGGTTTTATTTACCATTCTTTCTGGATATGGTCAAGCCGCTGAGCACACAGGCCACCCCGTCCTCTCGCTCCCACCCTTGCGTCCCTCTCTTGATAGTTTTCTTGCCTTGTTTCAATTACTTGGTTTGTATCTTATGAAAACTTAACTCAGAAACACCACCTCAGAAAGCTTTTCCTCATTGAAATTACCACCTCTGATTGTTCTTCGTGTCCTTGTAACAGTGCTGGAATCCTAGGAATTTTAGCAAATTGTGTATTGTTTTATTTAGGTGCCCATAAATATCTGTCCCCCACCCAACTAGTGTGTGAGTCATCTCCTCCCTGACTTGCACGTACTGAACACTCACTTCTTACTAACAGGTCTGATTTAGTTCTATAGTCTGTAAAAAGTTCTTGAATATTTTTAAGAGATGGGTAAAAGCTTTATATCCTTTAAATAGTAATCTAGTCCCCAAAAATACCATTAATCTTTTGTATTTGTGTCACTATTTTAACAGTTAAAATTTGTTTTTGCCTTTTTAGTGAATTTTTACTGAGTTTTACATAAAATATTTTTTTATTGACCTGTAAATATTAAATGTATGAATGGTGTTTGATGGGAGGGCATAATTCAGTTACATGGTACAGTAGAAACCAAGGAAAGAACTACACGCTATTTTTGTAGTTGCTTAAAATCAGATTTGTTTCCCTGAAAATAATAATCTAAATGACTCCACAGAGGTCATTTTTCTCAGTGTAGAAACTGCTTGCTTCCTGGAAGCTCGGATCCTTTCCTCCCGTGAACTGTTCTGCACACGTCGCAGCACAGTGGGAGAACTGAACACTTCACGGGCCGGAGCTGAGGTATGGTGGGATAGACGGGGCGGCCAGGAACCTGCTTGAAGCGGTGAGGGTAACTGTTGCTCAGAGCCAAACTTAAAAACAATTACAGGTTGCAGCTATCCCTTCAGTAATTAATGAAATTTAGTCTTTTTAACTGCTTGCTTCCCTTGGCAGCTGAAGAACTTTGAAACTTTTTACACATTCAAGAGACATACTCTTTCATGGTGATCAGTTCTTTTTGTGTGTGTGCAAATCAAATTATGTATGTTTGGGATATGTTAAAAATTCAGACGTTAAGAGTAGTAGTTACTAAAGAGTAATTCTCAGTATACTGATAGCTTTTAATGCCTAGTCGTTTATAAAATAAAAACACTTCAGTGTTTATAAATATATAGCTCTTTAAAAAAAAGTTCAACTTACCTCATTTGTGCTTCCCTGTGGCAAAGGCAGTTTAAAAAGGAGAAAAGAAAAGTATATATTGGGCTTTATTAATAGCATTAGGATATTCAACTTTGTTTATAATAAACATTTGTTTAACTTGTGAGCATTTAAGAACAAACATTGTTTATATATTTTATCAAAATCTTTTTACAACTAAAAATCTGTATTTCTGAGGGATTTCAGTATCATATTCTTGGAGGGTTTTGAGATTTATCTCAAATAGCCCATCTTCAACTTTTTGTGAGTCCGGGACTGTTTCAGACAATGATGGCTAGAGGACCCAGTTTTTACTTCATTCCCATCTTCGGTCATACGTTAAAGGCATCGGTTTCAATTCTATTGTGGAATATGCACAGGGATTTTCAGCTTGGAGAATTGCAGCTATTCCTTGTTTCCTACAGACTACGTATGTTTAGAAGTCTTAAACCCAATATTTTTCTCAACTTTAAACTTCAGGGAATTTCCTTAAATTTTCATGAACTAAAGACACTTCCAGAATGCTACAGTGAGTTGATCATTGTTCTAGGTGGATTTGTAACTGTCTTTCCTGTCCCTAGTCAGTTGTTTACCCAGTGTACTATTGTGGCCCTGACCCTCTGGAATGGCTGATTGGCCAGAAAAGACAGCTGACCATGAGCAGCTAGCTAATCCAGAGACTGACTGCTAGCTTATGCTATAGCTTGAGGTAAAAATCTAGCTCAAAGACTAGAGTGATTTGTTACTGCTTTCAGGAGTTTATTTGAAAAAGGAGTGGTGTGATGACTTAGGTTCGTATATGCTGCAGTGGTTGACATGCGCCTAACAAAGTCAGTGCTAGTCAAATGGTAGATTGTTGTGTCTTAACACAATCAGCTAAATAAAAACTTTTCTCACTTTTGAAGAAAAAAATACTGCTTCATCTATGTATTTTTTAAAACACTGAAATATGAACTGGAAAACAGTGTAGGACTTCACATACTCTATCTTGCCATGATGCCAGATTGTAAAATTTTGAAGACAGGCCCAAGTCATATTTATCTGTATGCTTTTTGACATCTGATACAATACCTGTTACATACACGACATTCAAATGGGTGCTGAATTTAAGGGAAGAAAATTAAGCGCTCCTACCTGGTCCCACAAAGCTGCAGCCACCTGGTCTATGACGGCGCCGAGCTCCCGGTATTCTCCGGAGTACCGGATGTACGCCCAGGTGCACAAGGTGATGAGGGTCAGTCCCATGATCATGTTGCACAGGCTGGCTATGATGTCCAAGCCAATGAACCCAGTCACCCCAGCAATCACATACGTGATAAAGATGACGACAAACAGTGTGGCCGGGGTGCGAGCTGCGTGGAAGATATTTTTGCTATCGTTGTGCTTAATATACTGGATGTACAGTTCATCTATTTCACTCTCCAACTGCTGCAGGTAACGCCGGCTAAACTCTTCCCCGCCCATCTTTTTCACCCCTCGGAACAGCTTCACAGACTCTTCTTTGAGCTGCAGATGCTTGGTCTGCAGGTCATTAGGGGCCAGAAATGGCTTGTCACCTCCACAAATCTGTATCAGGTGGACAAGTATATAAATTAACAACTATCACAAGTTTTCATTGAGCTAGCTGACTTTCTCAGAACACTGGTACAGTCATATGCTGCGTGAGGATGTTAGAGTCGGGTGGACTGCTTTTCTATCACCTGGTGACACTGCAGGTGATAGGGCAGTCATTTCTCACTATGGCGATGCTGGTGTAACCTGCGCTGCCTTCACTTATAAGTACCGTATAGCACAGCTGGGCACAGTGCACGCACCCGGTAATCCCAGCACTTAGGGAGGTTGAGGCAGGGGTATCACAGGGTGCTGTGATCACAGGTTCAAGTCTCACCTGGACCACTAATCGAGACTCTCTCAACCTTCAAAAAAAAAAGGGCTGAAGGAGAGCCCTGAGTTTGAGTCCCAGTACCACCACCACCACCACAAAAAACTAAATGTGTGTACCCACACATACAGCATGTACAATTACGTACAGTGTGTGAACGCTTGATAATAACGTATTTACTGTACGTTTTATCATTACAGTGTATTTCTGCTTAAGAAAAGTGTCCTGTGAAGCGGGGTGCTGTGCTGTCGGCAGCAGCCACATCCACCTCTTCTGTTTCCCTCACTCTGGACTGTATCGAGAGACCGTGTTGAATGATCTGTCACATTCTGGTTTGTGTAAGTGTGCCATGTGGTGTCTGCAGAGTGACAAATTTCCATAACGACAGATTTCCCGGAACATTTCCCTGTTAAGCAACACATAGTGAGCAGGGGCCTGCGCGTTTGCCAGCCCACGTCTTTCCACCCCCGGGTCTGGGAGGCGTAGCTAGTAAGTGTAGCTGTGTTGTACAAGTGGCTTATATAAAAGTCATTCTTAACGCTGACTCTTTTAATATGCGAAGTGCTATTTATGACTTAATTCCAGTCCCTCGAGCCGAAAAGGCATGACCTTTTTGAAATCTGGTGTGCAAACTGAATTCATTCGTAGAATGAATCAGGAGCCAAGAAATTGCTTCAATCCCAGTTCCTCCAGGAAATCTAACTACACTGAAATAATTTTCACTAATGAACATGAAAAGAATAATCAGTGCTATACAGCTCTCACAGTAAAATGGAGAAATAGAAAATTTTCTTCGGGAGTTTCACTGACTTTACTTTGAATGGAGCCTGTTGAATGTTTTCTTCTGGAGACTAGGAGCATATTAAATGTTTCTGAACCACATATTTTCAATATTTTGAAAAGTTACAAGGTAAATCTCAGCTATACCATTCCCTTTGAGATTTAATTATATTGAAGATACTTTTAATCTGATTGTCCTCTACTGACATCATAAATGCCGTTCTACATAGTCCTACAGTTCCCTTGATCCTAAGACTCCATCAATTTTGGATGTAATCATGATTTTAGGGGGAAAAAGAGCTATCATATTAGTTAAAACTAAAAATGAGGAAATACAGTATATAGAAATTCTAGTCCTTGATGTTTGATTTCTTTTTTTCCTAGACGGCTTTATCTTTACAAGAAATACTGGAATGGCAGAACATAAGGGTGTATGGGGGGGAGCAGCACATATTATTTTAACCACTAGATCTTATGAATAGTGGGAAGATTTGGCCAAAATAAAATGGGAATGGGAATATATTATATCATAGAGACAACTTACCTGAGATGCCTTTAAAATTACGCATAATGTTCTTGTTTTTAAAATATTTTAGGAATACAAAAAATATGCATATAGGCTGAAAGGAAAGTCAGAATAACCTTGCATGTGTAACGGTGTGGTGTGTGTGGGGAGGGGATGAATTCAATGAAAAAGAACTGACTTTATTTAAAATATTTCATTCTTACCTCTTCCATCTTTCTGTTGTATGTGTCCTTGGCAGTTGCAACGGCTGCTAAATTGTTAGCTTCTGCTGTGGCCTTCGGAAAAGATACAAATTACAATGTAAAACAGGGTTCATGTTCATTGAAGTTCCCTAGGCAGCTCACCTTTCAGGGCACCATGTGGAAGAAATGTGCAGGAAACGAAAAGTCATCAGATAATTTGAAACTTGAACTATGTCCACTACATTTTAAAATTAGTACAATTAAAATTTCAAGATGCATAAAACATAGATTTTTACTCAATAAATTATAATTCTAAAATGAATTTTCATTTAGGTTTTTCCTCTCAAGAAATACTTCCAGTTTCTCATCCACAATGGTGGGTGAGGTGGGAGGTCCTCTAAAGCCAAATCCATAGGAAATACTGTATGTCACTTGATAGCAAAATGGAAACTTAAGAACTCACATTTTTTAACTATATAAGGAAAACTAGTTTTTCTTTCTTAATGTTTAATTGTGAAGACTGCATACTTGCTTAAAACTCGGGCTTCCTTATCTACTTCTTCTTACATGTGTAATCTAAATCATGGTGTGTTTGCAGAACAAATTCCATACAAAGAATGAAAACCATGTAGTGTTAGTGTTTGTACCCCTTTCAATCCCCAGTACTGCAAAACAAAGTAAAAAAAAAAGTATCTCAATATAATACGTTTATGCAGGAATGCTCTTCTGTACACTGTTGGTGGGAACGTAAGTAAGTTCCAGCCACTGCAGAAGACAGTATGGCAAGTCCTCAAAACACTTAGGAGCTCCCATATGATCCAGCAGCTCTGCTGCAGGGTGCATCCCCAAAGGAGATGAAAGCCTTATGCCAGAAAGATACCTGCACGCCCACGCTTACTGCAGCGCTGCTTACAATGGCCAAAATACGGAATCAACGCCCATGCCAACACAACGCAGTACTGCTGAGTCACAATGAATATGAAATCCTGCATTTGCAGCAACATGGTCAGAACTGGAGATCATTATGTGGAGTGAAACAAGCCAGATAACGAAAGAAAAATACCACATGTTCTCACGCATTCACAGGTTCATGAGACACGGAAGGGGAGAGGGACAGAGAAAAGTAAAGAGGGACACTGGGGCTAGGAATGACGCGGGAGGAAGGAGGAGCGGGGCGGAGGGCTCGAAGCACAGTGGGTGGACGTGATCTGGGCCACTTTCACATATTTCTGAAATGAGATGGAGTATGAACACCTAATTAATAAGTAACACTTTTCCTGTTTGCCTGGGGAATTAACTATTTAGGAAATAAATCATTCTATCCAATATTTCTGACTTATTTATGATGGGTTGGCATGTATGTGAACTCAAGTAGGAAAGCTTAGCTGTAGTGACAAGCATGTTGAAAGCATCACGCCTCCTGATAATAAATACCTGTAACATGGATTTGGGGTGTGGTAATTCTTCACCTTGATAGATCTTTATGTAAGCCTAAGAAAAAGAGAAAGACCCATTAGCAAGTAATTGCACTCAACATTTCTTTAATTACATTAAATTATATTTGAAGTTCTTGACATTTCAAAACTATCCGCAGGAACTTACAACCATTTCTTTCTCATGCTGTACTGTTTGCTTTTTTAGTTCACGTTTTTCCATTTTCCTGACTGGTCTTTTCACGCATCTCACGTGACAACCCTACCCTTCTTAAAGGCTCGATTCATCTTCTTTAAAACCTGCTCAGATCCCCCTGGGGTCAGGAATTTCCCGTTTTCAGTTACCCCCAGGAAGCTGTGCCCTGCTAACATCATAACTTGTGTAAAGATCCTAATTTCTTACCAAGTTGTGAAGTCCTTCACCGTGTTGTAGTAAAAATTAAAATGTTAAATAATGTCATTTATTGTGAAGAGCATTAAGGTAAGTTAATCACACAAGAGGTATATGATATTTTAAATAATAAAATATGAATTCTGGTGTTTTATTTTTGTTTTGTTTTGTTTTGAGACAGGGTCTCACTATTCTAGGCTGGCCTCAAACTCAGCAATCTTCCTGTCTCTGCCTCCCGAGTGCTAGGATTACAGATGTGCGCCACCATGCACAGCTAAAACATGAATTTTAAAAGTTAATATCTTGGAGTAACAATCCACAAATTAGATCGAAATTCTCCACTAAATACATAAATTGGTAAGAAGTTTTCAGTGGTAACTGAGGTAAACCGGCAAATGCAAATTTAAAATAATTCCACTTCAAACTGGCTCTCAGCATGGACAGCAGGAAGTGCGTGAGAATTTTCTCTCACAAGGAGGCATAGTCCCTTTGGGGAAAATCTTCAGAGTGAAAGTAGAATTCAGTAGCAGTCAAAGGCCCTGGAAAACACTCTCCCGACAAAACAAAACAAAACACAAAGACTTCAAAATACATTTCCTTCAAGACAAAAGGGAACAGTAAAGTGTCTCTAAGGAGTTTCCTCAAAAGTAAAGCAAAATGCAGAAGCAAGTGTCTTTGGGTTTAAAATCCTGTTTATGGACCCCGGTTAGAGCGTGTGCTTCGCTTGTGGGCAGCAGACTCCAGCACACACACGCACAGTGCTCCAGAACGAGTGATACCTTGAAGTACTCCACCAGACCTCGGCAGGTGATTTTATTCCCATTGATTTCCTTGATGTCGAGGTTTTCAGGACTAAGTAACCAAGGAATCAGTATTTTCAAGTTTTTGATGAATTCATCATCTATTTCTATAAGAAAAGCAAATACTGTGAGGAACCAAGGAAAAATAGTAGTAACAGTGATCACTACTGATACTGAGCTAGAAAATTATTTCTGTGTGTGAAACAGTATGGGAGCAGCTATTATCAAAGAACAACTTTTGCACAACTGTTTGTATTCAGATTTTTCTTTCCCAGAGACCATCACTCAGATGCCAGTTCTCTGGAGAACAGCATGGACAGCTGTAAGATATCCTGGGTAGAAATCACACTCAATTACAAGATTCAAGGTGGAATGGAAAAATACTAAAGGTAAACTTTCAAAGCTGCCCAAGGAAACATGCAGGCAAGTTAGAACACTTCTGTACACAAAACAGACTTAGCAGTAATCCTTTAAGTTATAAAAGCCTTATTAAAATGGAACTTTTAGGCCAAATGAAGCCAGCTTTTGTTTCTTTCTCCCAAGCTAGCTTCTTTGGGGAGCTCACAACTTAACAGACAGCTGTAACAGATTTTGTAGATCAATGTACGTGTAAGCATGTTGGCTAAAGCTGATAGAGAACAAACGTTAGTAAGAGTCTATACTTGCATGACCTGCCTTCAACACTCTCCCTGAGCTCATTCATTGCAAACTGCATCAGTTAATTTAAGAAATGTGATGGTATACAACACAATGGAACAAGCCAGAGTACTTTTCTGTCCCAATAGTGGACTGCTGTTGAAGGCCCGCTCCTCCCCTGCTTGTTTACAGCTCCTAACTCCGGAGAAGAAAGACAGGCTTTGTGGAAGGCCTTTTTTTATGTAATTATTCCAAACACACTGAAGCCATTAGGTAATGGCACAATATCAAGAGTCTGTGTGTTTACTACTGGGCTGGAATTTCCTAGTGACGGAGAAATGACAGGACCCTGGCACCCGTGGGTAGATGTGCTTACTGCTACCTGTTCCATTATGAAAAGGTGATAAATGTCTACAACAGCAGTGCTGATCGTGAAGAAATCTAGGATTCTATTTATGGTATTAACTGCCGAAATTAAATATCAGGTGTCTGAGAGTAGATGCCATGGCTACAGGGGAAAAATACTTTTGCTTTTCAAATCTCTCAATTTCTAAAAACTGGATCCAAGTTAGGTTGTTCTTTTTTAAAAGCAATTTAAAATTCCTTTGACTGAAATTTTCCTGAAGAACTTGTTATGGTGTAAGCCTTATCACAACGCAGAAAGTCCACAGTAATTCAATAAATGCCTCAACTCAGGGATACACTCAGTGCTATCCTACAAGTAAAGAAGTCAGGAATGTCTCTGAGCTACCCTGTAGTCACTGCAAAGTATGTCCGGAGTCTGGGGACACCTCCTAGGGAAAGACCAACTTCTGTTTGTCTGTTTCTGCAGACCCTTACACCTCTACCTCCACCCCTTTAAAAAATAGGTTGAGCTGCTTTGGAATATAAAACAGTCTACCCCTGTTAAGGAGATAAATGCATATTCTAAGTATATACTATATGAAAAACACTGCGTTTTTGTTTTGTGGAAACTGGTTGTCATTCAGAAAAGCTTTCACTTTGAAGTTTTTAATAACTGACAATTAAATTCTTCACTATCACCTTTAAAGAGCCTAAATTCAGTACTATGCAATGTTTCTTTCAGCCTCTTAATATGTAATTTAATAATACAGCATTCAATTATGATAGACGTTTGTTTTTTCACTTTTAACCTAAGTAAGGAAAATCAGGCTCAAAGACGTTAAGTGGCATTTCTCGGTGCAGAGAGTGAGAGCGTGAGGGTGGCTGTCTGCAGGTGAAGCCCGCACTCAGTCTGCCTTCCCAGGCAGTACACAATTCCGCAACCAAACCATCCTACAGGCCGCTGAGGAGGGCCGCTAGGGCCAGACCAGGAGTCTCCCTTCTCTTGGCAACTTCTAATCATCAGCCTCGCCTCTGTGGATACACGACACTAGCAGCAATAAGCCCAGGAAATGAAATGGTATTTCTTTCAGCATGCTGAATGAACCAACACATCCATTAAGAGGCAGACAGACCTTTCAGTTTTCCATCGAAGTTTGGATTGGTAGCTACTTTTAGGCCAGGATGAGGTAGCAGGAAACAGGAAATGTTGGTAAAGCAGGAGTGGATGTGCTTTCGAACGTTCTGCAGTTCTTCGTGCTGGTTCCCTGAGACCTGCAATAAATTGTCCTAAAGTTTACATTCACTTGCAAAGGAATTCTGTGGCATCTTACATTTGCTATATTTGGTCCCACAATGCCAAAAATGACGTAACAGGGCTGCCACTAAAGAGAGAAAAGTCTTGGTGAAATTGTTCCAACAGCAGTATGTAAGTACCGTACACACAGCACAGTCATTACAATCAGCAAGTGTACGCCCTACGCTACTCAGATGGGCATTCCCACTTTGAGTACAAATTAGCAGGGTTTTACTCCAGGTCTTACAAATTCAAATTTTATTTCAAAGTGCTCATAGAGGACACAAATAGATCATAAGAGGTTGCTCTTTTTTGAGATGGTAAAGGTAGGTTCCTGTTGCTTGGTAAGTATACACTTATATTGTAGAGAGGTATCTGAATGCTTGTTTACTTGGAAGTCCAGTTTCTCCTTTCTTTTTTTTTTTCTGGTACCGGGAATCGAACTCACGACCTTGTACTTGCCAGGCAGGCGCTGTGCCGCTGAGCTAAATCCCCAGCCCCTAGTCTCTCCCTTCTTAAGATGTGTATTTGACAGTCTGTAGTGTAGACAAACTACTCTAGAAGTAACCATCTACCTAAAAAGGTAGGCTTATCGATCCTGATACTCAAGGTGCTTTTTTTAAATTTCAGTTTTTTTCGCGATTTCTCCCGAGGTATTTTTTGTGGTATCTGCTCAATGTAAAAATAATTCATACAAAGTGCACTATCATGAATTAGGAAGTAGAACTCTTCTAACTTCCATACTGTGAACTGTGAGCAAATGTGCTAAGAGTGACTTTGGGAAATTCAAAAGCAGACGTTTCTTTACACCTCTACTAAAAGTGTATCCAGATATTTGTACTATCCATCTTCAACTGATTTAATTCTTCAAAGTAAAGGTTTTACCTTTAGGAATAATTATTTTCTAGATCTCTATGAAAGAATTCTATTTTAATCAAAATTATTAGTAACATTTAAGTTATAACTCTGAAAGCAGTTTATTAATCTTTGTTTATAGAGATCTTTTAGAGGTGAAATGAAATTATGGCTACTAAGTATCTGTGCAGCAAATCTTCCAAAAATTAATTTTAGATTAGTAGAGGTAAAAATGCCATGAACCCAACTAAATATCCCACTGACCTTGAGGCGTTTTTCCAAGAACTTGGCACCACCATCAGCCCCATATGAGAATTCGTAGGGGAAACTCCAGTCTCGAACGAGAAATATCAAACTCTGCAAAGTGACAAGGAAGGATTCGATAAGGAGACTTTCAGGGCTTCGTCTGCTTCTTACTGAAACAGACGCTAACGTCTTTGCCATCTGAGTGGTATGCGTTACTACACTGTGGAAGTAAAGAGCAACCTTCGAAAGTTTCTGAGCAGTCTCTCACTCGCGAGATCATACCCCGTTACTGCTAAGGAGGGACAGAAACCTGCCTACTGGCTACAGTGAAGGCGCCCCGCGCACAGGTAAGAAGCCGGCGACGCAACTGGTCGGACGGACCCTGCGGCTGGGATCAGACTCTGGACGGAACGCCCCCGTGAGTCTTCCGTCTCGATGTCCAGAGCAGAGTGCAGGCATAAAAGATCAGCTTTCCTGTCTTAAATGGTTTTCGTATGTTTATAGAAGGGTACATACACATTTTATACAACTGACACACACACTCTTCTCACCGAAGTTCAAACTATATAGCAAAGTCCAGAAAAAAAAATCTTAGAATGCACCCCAGATCTCACCTGGATGCAACATCAACATTTGGTGAGGAGTGTGTACACAATGGGATAGGGCGGGAATTTTTTTTAAAAGGGGAAACAATTTTATAAAAAATGATGTTGCTTTACATGTTGCATTTTTAAATAAAAATGTTAAAATATACTTGAAATTAACCAGAAATTTAGATGACACTTAAGATACTACTGACTTTTGTCAGGCACAATGGCACATGCCTGTAATCCCAGCACTCTGGGAAGCTGAGGTATGAACGTCACATGTTTAAGCCCAAACTGGGATGCAGCTCAATGCAAAGTACTAGTAGTGGTTCAGTTCCCAGTACCAACCCCCCCAATGAGATTGCTGACTTTCAAGTACTGTCTTGCTGAAATTCTTTTGTTTCTTTTTTGTTTGTTTGTTTTTTGAGACAGGGTCTTCCTGTATAGTTCAAGCTGCCCCTGAACTCACTATGTAGCCCAGGCTGTCCTCGAACTTGCAGTCCTCGAACTAGCCCTCCTGCCTCAGCCTCCTGAGTGCTGCGATTACAGGCATGCACCACCTATTTTGCTGAAATTCAAAATACTGCTGATTTTTCACCACAAGATATTCTAAAAGATTCTTTTAAAATTAAGACAGAAGATTTTGGAAAAAATCAGCTTATGAGTTATGTGTCTTTAAACTCACTGTGAAATTCAGTCTATATATCAAAAATTTCATCTTTAACTACAACTTTCAAAACCTTTGAAAAATGTCACAAACCAAAGAAGTCCAGAAAAACAACTAACATTACTTCATTATACTTTTTTCCTAGAAGATACTTTTTTTCCCAACCCTCCTACCCTGTAGGTACAAGTAGCGACTGAATTTTGGTAGCCCGAAAGTACTTATTTTTATGCTATACTGCATACACAGCAGCCTTAGAGCAGCAATCCCAGTGTTATCATTAACCAGTAAAAATATTTAATCCAATAATTAATATTTTGGGCTATATTCTCTCTTCATTCTTTTATATTTCAAATTTATTCATTTATTTACATATATAGATATCACATATTATGTTCTCTCTTTTATCTCTCATTTGGTCTAAGTTCCACAAATATACATTTAATACTCACCTCAGTCCTATGTCATCTTTTGTTTATGTGAAGCTCATAGCTTGGTAGAGTTCTCATTCAGGGGACTGGAGAACGATATTTCTTGCCTTGTTACATTCTGATAACAGTTTAGGCCCTTTATACTTGAATTCTTTTGGATATAACACTCTTAGGTCATATCTTTTTTCAGGACACACGTCTAAGTGTGTTTTGTGGGTATTTCTTACTTTACTAAGATAGAGCTCCTCCTGCCTCTCTTTTTGTTCTGTAGTTCTTGTGAGGAGACAAGACTTTTTGTGTGGAGAATTAAAAATACCCACAGCTACTATATTTAAATAGACGCCAATTTTTGTCAAAAATTTTGTCAAAATATAATAATTTGAAACATTTCTACCTAAAACATGTGTTTTAAAAATAGAAGTTAACTAGCAAGCAACTTTTGCAAAATAGAGGTTCGTGAGCCAGAATAAATACGACTAAGTGTATGGTTTTGGCTGCATTTTACAATTCTCTTGCGAGATTTCAGTCTCATTTCTTGCTCTTGTTTACTGGGCATCTCTGTTACTCAAAGAAATGAGGACCATGTGTAGGACAGAGTTAAACATGAAGTCAGTTTTTCAAAATAGCAACATGTAATAGTAATCAGGAAATAAACGCCAGGGCCCAAGCTCCCAGTGCCCTGCCCGATGTGCCAAGCCAGCGACGTGCTAGGGAACTGGCTCTCTCACCAAAAACAGTCTTGACCTGTATTATTTTCCAGGTTCTGCGGAGTAAATGTACCACCCTGGATGATTTCCAGCTACTACTGGTTTAATAATTGAACCATGTAATTCCTAAATATTTAACAATTGGTTCTCATGAGTGGTATGAACTAACTATACCACAGAGTAATTTGACCTTGATTTTTGGGACGCACACTCATTTGATAAATAATTATACATATCTGTGCATATATGCACGTACATATATGCACGTATCTGTATATATGCATATACATATCTGTGCATATAGTTGTTTATGTGTATAAATATAAAGGGCCACAGATATATATATATATACACCTTCTTTAGACAGCGTTTTGCTATGCTGCAGGCTGGCCTTGAACTCGCCACGTAGCCCAGGCTGGTTGCAAACTCATGGTACTCGCCTCAGCCCCCTAGAGTGCTGGGACTATAGGCATGTGCCAGCACACCCATTTACACCTAATTCTTATATAACGTTACCAGACTGGGTTGGAGGCGGGTGCACCATTTAGTGACCACTTCTGCATTGGAACTGTATGTTTCCACTGCTTGTTTCAGTTTCTTCTGACAGTATGTACGCAGTCTTGTCTCATGTTTTTGCTTTATCCTGAACTGCTTAAGAAGTGCTCTAGAAGAACGGAAGGACGTGTAAGCCTGAGAGGTCTCCGGTTCAATTCAAGCTGCCCCAAAGACTGATGGGTGGAAGTCCATCAGACTAGCAGTCAATTTACGTAAAAATAATTAGTCGAACATTCTCTTGGGCGCCCTACAAACCTTCACGAGGACGAAAGAATCACTACCGCAAGACAGGACCCATGACTGCCTGACCTCTGACTGCACAGCACTGGCTGGTCTCTGCTGGCCTGAGCAACCCAAGGTCGCTGTGTCATGAGCACGCAGGTTTGGCTAACATGTGTGCCTGCGTCAAAGCTTTGACCTCCTCGTGGGAGAACTTCTGCCCGCTACTTTTATCGCACTATAACCCAACTTTTGCACTAAAAGGACTACTACAGTGACAGTGCCTACTATGGTAAATTTTTTACAGATAAAAATAAATACAGTCAAGAGGAGCCCTACAAAAAGAGATAAAGTACCAAATACGCATTAGCTAGCTTCTTCAATTAGTAAAGTAAGGCCTCAAAACAAACTGTTGGTTCCAGAGTAGTACCTCTCGATTTTGTCTGTTTTAATCTTTTTTTTTTTTTTTTTGGTCTCCCTGTGCAGTTCAGGCTGGCCTTGAACTCATTTTGTAACACAGGCTGGTCTCAAACTCACAACGATCCTCCTGCCTCAGCCTAATGAATGCTGGGATTACAGGCGTGCGCCACCATGCCTGGCTCTCAGTTTTATCTTTATAACTCACTTTTTTGTTTTTGTTTTTTCTGGTACCGGGAATTGAACTCACCACCCTGTGCTTGCCAGGCAGGTGCTGTGCCGCTGAGCTAAATCCCCAGCCCCTATAACTCATTTTATCCATTTAATTCCTTCTGCTTCCTCCCCTGATCACCTAAACATGCTACTCTTTCCTTGGGGGTTTTCACAGGAAAGGAGTGGTCACATTGCCCAGAAGGCTATCTATAGAAGCTGACTTTTCCCCTGTCTATAATAAAGTTTTAAGGAATTTCTTTTAATCTAGAAAACAAAAGTTGCTGCAGAAGTCAGGATTTTGTTAGAAATTTACTGTCCAGAACTACCAGCTCTGTTCCAACTAGTTCATTTATTAGACCTTCAGGTGAGAAAAATCATTAAAAGCAGTAGGATAAGAACGACCAGGAGAATATTTAACTCAGCTGTTCATTAAAAAATAATAAATTTTACAAATTTAATGGCCTTTAGAGCATAAAGAAAAAAAAGGGGAAAAAACCACAGAAGGCCATCTCAGAAGACTTTCTCTTAAAGGTGAATTGGACAAATATTCAAAAGTCCAAACAAAATAAAGATGAATCAATAAAAAATTTCAAAACCTCAGGAAACTTTCAAGTGCTATTTTGGGTACCTAAATAGCTGAAATAAAGGAAGCCTTGCGAAGCTCCCTGACATAAAATATTGATGTACAAGAAAGGAACATATGGTGCTCAGACACAGAATATGGAATCAGAAGAAAAAAAAGTGAACGAGGAATTGTCAACTTAGAATTCCTAACACATGGCTGCCTTTTAAAGGGTGCAAATGGTTAAAAAGGTAGCAATCAAATTTGCAGCCCTCCAGGTAAAAATACCAAAATACCCTCCACTCTCCAAGAGTCATCAGGGTCCTATAGATAGAGCCTCTGCAGATACCACAAGCCAAAAATCTGCTGGAAGAACAAATGTCCCATGTTGGCTGAGAATACTTCTCTGTAAATGATTTTAAAAAGAAACTGAAGAATCTCTGAGCAAAATTCTACAACAACATGAGAAGAAAAGAAGAGCCCAGAATCCCTTCCAAATTATCATCAATCTTTCTTTCATTAAAAAGATCAGGCCACCACAGGTATACACACAAAAAAAGTCAACAACACGGTATACATCAAAGACTCGCTGCCTTTCATGGCTTCTCTCTTGACCCAGTAACCCAAGTCTCCTCTCCGCCGCAGAGCAGCAGCAGCCCCATCTCATGACTTGAAGCACCCACACACCATGCCCCAGGACCACCTTAGTCTGACGGTTCCACACACAGCACGATCACTATGGCTAACCAAAACACTTAACGTTTTTCTGTTAGTCTCAACAAATGAAAGATGCTATTTTCTTCTTTTTAGTGTTACTTTCAACCAATGTAAAAAATTCAGCAACTCTCCTACCCCTACCCATTAAAGAAAATTTCATCACTGTGTTTCTGTGGTTTGGGAAGAGTTCACACCCAGTAAAAGATCTTGCACACACTCACACCAAGTATGACTTAGTATTGTGGTTAATATTATAATGCTCAGCTGGATAAGAAATAGCTGCATCAGATCTTGAATGTAAGCCTCCCAATTCTGAGCTCAAAGAATACTCTTACATACAAACTATATGCAATTTCAAATGCAGACATTACAATACCATTGATAAGCATATATTGAACAACCACTGCATAAAAAGTATCAGTCGGTGCTCTAGGCTAAAATAAACTACACAGCTCCTGTACTTAAGACTTCTATAATTTAATGAAATGGAATATGTTCATTAAATGTAAGATCATAAAATATAGCTCAATAAATCCTAGAATTAGGGTTACTAAGAGACAGTAGCTGGACACAACAGCTCTGAGCCTCTTCCCAGTTTGGGGGTAGTTCTGCAACTTCACAACATATATGAACAGGAGGAAGGCTTTTTAGCTATTCTAAGACTCAGTGTTTCTTTGTTCGATAAAAAGAGAAAGAAAATAATAAAGAAAGCATAGTAATATTATTTATTTCATGAAACTCCAGTGAACATTTAATTTGAATAATATACAAAATGCTTAGCACAGCATCTGGAACAAACTAAGTGCTCAATAAATTGTCATTTTATGCAGCTCTCCTGGACATTTCATGTACCTAAATGAGCAACTGGGAGAATCCTGGTCCATACCCTGACCTAATTCTGGGTAGTCAGAGTGTATTTCTGCTAACTCACACAGCTCTCGGATCACCTGCATTGCTCTCTGAGCAGCACAAGGGGAGGAAAGTCGTTTCTCAGATAGTGTCCTTGTCCTTAGCCTCAGATCCTCTCCTTTAATTTTCAGCCCTAGCAGGCAGACAGTGGCCTCTTTCTCTCAGTGAGGTCATGTATTTTCTGTTATTATTTGGCAGTTCCAAGCATCACAGATATTTGCCCAAGGATGTTTTGTTTCAGAGCAGCTGAAGTCATTACCAAAAAATTCTGTAAATGAACATTCTTAAACCATGGGAATAAAGGGCTCTTAAATATAATTAAGCAAATTAGAGTAAAATAATTCCTAACTGCCTACATTAGGCCCATTTTGAATGAGAAATTGTCAGAAACAGGATTGTCCTAATACGTATTATTATTACATGCTTTGCCTACCATTACTTTCCAGAAACCTTTGGTTTAACCATAAAACTGGCAGGACTGATCTGCTAGGAAGTTGAGGAGGGGTTAAGCACATGAAGATGGTTAATAAAATGCCACAGGAGGGGAGGGGCTATAACTCAGCAGACAGCATTTGCCTAGTGTGTGCAATGCCCTAGGCTCAAAGCTCAGCACTGGAAGAAAATGTTATGGGAAAAACTAGAATAAATTAACCGTCCCATAAAACGAAGCAATGGAGAGGCGAAAGAGAAGATAATGAATGTAAATAGTCCTAAAATCTATGCTTAAGAGGATAAGGATTTCAAGAAAAACAAAAGCAAGTTTGCAGGAAAGCGTTTTAGGATTTATGCTTGTTTTTCTATTACAGGCAAACCCTAATTTACTAATCACCTGCCCCGGCAATGGCACCCCATCGCTCTGCTACCAGAACCTCCCCTTCCTCTGAGGCCCTCTGCCAGGGTGCGCACAGTGGCTAAATCAATCCTGAAATCTTACGATTAACCCAGAAAGTACATAGTCTCCTATCCCAAAACAAGGATTCTGAGTTAACAGACCTGAGTCATTCTCACTGAAGCGGTTATAAAAGCTTGCTTTGTACCTGTCAGCAAGCTGCGCATGCAACCCCACCTCTTCTCTGCCAGCCACATCGCCTACGTCCTGCCAGAACTTCCCTTCTACGCCAGGGCTCCAGGCCTCAGAGACGGCCAGGAATCACTGGATACTTTTAGGCATAAAGAGACCAGGCCTCAGGAGTATTGTGACTGCTACTCACATTTATTGTAGATTAAATAGGCTCTTGTAGACTGGCCTGCTATAGACACTTCCATCGTGTAGAAATACCACTGAGAAATGTACTGACATCTAAAATACTGGCTTTAATAAATGCTGAGACTACAGTACTTTAGCAAACTCAGTAATATTTCCTTTTCTTTGTGGCCTACATAATTAGAGGGCATGAAATGGTTAAGCCGTAAACTCCAGGAGTGCAATAGCCAGAAGAAGCACGTACTGGTATCACAGAGGGCATCTTAGAGTCTGTACTCCAGCCTAACGGAAATTTGTTTTCAATGGAGACCCAATAACAAACCCTGTAATTACCACATGACACAGTGAAAACCTCTCCATTACCACACCCCAGCAATCCTGAGAGGCTGTGGGTGACAGGCATATTCAGAGACAAGAGCCGCACACATGGAAAATAAGCCTCTCCTGGGGTCACAAGTATCTGAGAGCTGACAGGCTTGAACTACTGGTGGTACACGCATGCCGGCAGGAACCTAACACGTTCAAATCGGAGCCACCTCGCAACAAGACATACAAATTACTGCCCCTTCACAAACACGTTAACAGAGAGCAGTAGAGCAAGACTTCCTTGCTGGAGCTGGTAAACAGTATGTCGAGTGAACTTCAAATAACACCTGACAATCTGAAAAAATCCCCACAATTAGTAATAAAGATCCGGACCTAAGGGTGCGATTATCCCAATAAAGAGTGACGTGGGGCCAGGTGTGGTTTATGTGAGTCCAAATGACCAAGAAAGAAAAATTCATAGCAGACCAAGAGGGAAACACATCTATCACACTTGATGGGATAGTTTTTACTAGGTTCTTAAAGCTGTAAATGATTACTCCAGGTCCTTGTAAAATTAGCACAGCTACTGAACACAACTATGTTTAAATTTTAGAAAAAGTACTGTGATTCTCAACTGAAGCTTCTGAAGTCCTAAAGGGAAGCTACTGTAAAGAACCTAGTTATTTTACAGAATACATACGCTGATGAAGCCAATCCTGCCACTTAAGATTCAAGTGCTCTTGGTGAGAAAAACAAGTGAGAAAGTAAGCAAAGTCACTTAGAAAACGCTGCATCATACCTTAATATGGGTTGTATTTCCTAGGTGTGCTACGTGGGTTAGAACTGTCTCATAAGGACTTGCAAGGAATAGTTATTAAAATTTTAGGAATTTGGCAAGTCATCTGACATCACATTGATAGCCTGACATCAGCCGTGGTGAAGGTATTTACACTACAGAGATCAGTAAATGCAGAGGTCAGGCCCACCTGCTCCCTTCTCCTGAGCCAGCTGTAAGTACTTACCAGCATACCACTGGCTACACTTGTCCTTCAATAACGCTTTTTAAAACTAAACACACTTTGGCCTTAGTTCCCCTTTTTAATTATGATTTTTATGTACACAAGCAGATGCCTTTATTTGATTCAAGTTTGGTATAATTTTTCAAAGAATAAAACAATCTGTTAAATCATCTATTCATTTTCTTGATTGTCTTCACGTATGCCATTTGCAATAGACCTTGTTTATAATTTTACTCTACTTCAGAGCTAAAAATTCTATTTCAAATTTGTTGAAAGTGTAATTTTATATAAAATTATTTATAAAGTATCATTACCCCTCATCTTATTTCCTCAGGCAATGTTTAAATTTTTATCACAATTCTATCCAAATTAATAAAGCTGGTATCTTCCTA
>NW_004955409.1:12244568-12257274 GCF_000276665.1 Chinchilla lanigera
ATTGTTAATTCCCTACCACTCTGTTTGTAACTCTGTAATGTCTGTACTGATCCTTTGCTATTTTGTAAAACGTTGTTGATCTGTTAGTATTTTCCTCCTTTTATTTCTAAAATTAAAAAAAAAAGAAGCAGTGACCTGATTTTAAAAAATCTTGCTGAGTTAATTGAAATTTCATTTAAAGGTTAGTTTACCTTGCTATTTTTCTCTCTATGCTTTTTCTAATTTAAATGTGAAGTATTTTTACCAATATCTTAAATGTCCCAAGATTTGAATATACTTGCATTTTATATTTTATGATGTGTAGCATTTTTTGTTTTGAATTTGGTTGCTTAAATCTCAATTGCATGCCTCCTCGATGTCACTTGTATTGCTTAATGAGTTTCCCATTTCAATTTCAGATTTGTAAGTCCAAACATATTTAGGACTCATTGTTGACCCACTCAATCAAAATTTTTTCTCTTCACTGATATTTCATGCCAACAGTTTACTAACAAGTATTGATCTCTTAAAGGTTTATTTTTCTCTATTTTGTTTTCAAGTCATTGGCATTTTTTACCAAAGGCACTAACTCTATCTTTCTGTTTTCTCTCCTTCATCATAGCATCGGTTAGCTTTTGTTTCAGTGTATCCGGTAAGGAGCAGTGACACCTGCTGGTAAGACCTGAGCTTCCTTCTAGAATTTACAAGAGTCATGCCAGAGGTTCTAAGGCAAGGAAGAAGGAAAGGCTTCTCTCTGAGAGAAGAGACAGTCAAGTCGATGGTGTAACTCCCATGCAACACTTATGCTATCAAACTAACACACGATTTAAAAAGAAAGACAAGAGTCCAGCTATTGTGAGCCACAAGGGAGCCTGTAATCCAGAACTGGTTCTCTTCTACCGGCTTTTTCCTTTTGTCCTTCCCTGGCCCTGGAGAGATCCATGCTCCTTCCGCCACAGCATACCAGCACCTCTCCAAGCAAAAGCCCCTTTCTTGCTGTACTGAACCGTATTTCCCCCAGGTCTCCACTCTCATTCTTCAACTGTCCTCTCCTGTCCAGACCACTTCAATGTTAGTGTGTAGAGCACTTTAAGTAATCACAAAGAGTATCATGACACACACCTTTCACTTTTTCCTGCTTAACTCGTGTGACTTTTAACAAGCTATTCAGAATACTCCATATGCTTCTAGCTCACTGCTTTGGATGTTGCAGGGTTTTCCTGAGTATGCCTACTCTAGGGCATTTGCTTAGGTTAACTCCAATTGTTTGCTGCTATTACTTAGAAATTATTACTTAATAGAAAGACAATGTTTATTTACACTTACTACACAGTTGTCAATTCATTTACTCACAATTCCTTCTTGTACTAAGAAATAACCCATTTATATCTAGTCATTTTTTTTCTTAAAGTTTATTTTATTTGAGATTAATACAGCCACATTAGTTTTCCCCCTCCTTGACCCATATCCTTCGGATCTTAGTAATTTCTTGCTATCTTGTTAACAGCCCTGCGTGTTCAGACAAGTTTTAAATTTTCTGTGGAGGTGTCTTGAGCACAACTCCATGGGAAGCCGTGTGCCAAAACCACAAAACGGAGCCATTCCAGATTCCTGATGCTCAAGAACTGTGTGAGACAGTAAGTCTGTGATCTAAAGATGATTTATGATGCCGCAGTAGAGAATAAGGATCCTTTTCAATGACTTGCATCAGAGCCACTACCTGTACTCTGTCTTTATCAGTCATTCAGTTTCTCCATGTGCTCATCCTCTCCTCAGGTTACGATCCAGCGCAGCTGCAGACGTGACTCTGTAGAAGGAGCTAAACTGCAGAGCTTACCCTGGGCTCCCTCTGGCTCTCAGGCTGCAGACGTCACGCTTTAGATGGACAGACACGGGTGTGTGAGTCTGCACCTTCTCTAAGTACAGTTGACAGAGCTGTTTGACTTAGATTCTTGTCCTCAGTATAAAAGAAGGGTAGAATTAGAAGGACCAGCACTACTCAGCCCAAGCTCAGATGCTGCCCTGCTGTTAGCCTGCAATCCCCAGGAGTCTTGTTTGTTTTTATGTTTCACACATTCATCAATTTGCTCCTGACTTCAGTGACATCTGTAGGGTGTTTAGAGAAGACGAGCTCTTCAAGGAACCAGACTATCTAATACATCTTTTTACTCCTCATTTCTACCTCCTCTTCATATCAAATAGGTATTCAAAACTGTTTCTTTAATGAAAAGAAGAGGGAAACCTGGCCCTCACTAATTAATACATCTGGTCGTAGTTTTCAGTAAAATCTAGTAAGAATTTACCATTATTCAACCCTCACTCACCTGAAAGGGCTTCAGGAATGTTTCCTCCATGGCCAGCCTGCCATATTCAGTGAAAAGCTGAAACGGGAATCACACACCCAGAGAGAGAGACAGAGAGAGAGACAGAGAGAGAAGGAGAGAGGAAAAGAGAAAAAGAGTTCAGTATTTTCAGTTTCACTTCTTGACTTTCTTCCCTTCAATTTTTCCCTAGCTGTAACAGAATACTATGCAATTAAAATTAATCATTTTAGGAAATAAGCATGAATAGATAAAGCAGCATATATTTTTAAAATAAACTTTCATTTTAAAACAAGTATCTTTTTCTTTTCTGTGTGTGCTGGGGATTGAACTGCTGCATGCATGCTAAGCTCATGCTCTCCCTACCACTAAGATATGTCCCCCACAGCCCTGAAACTAGTACCTTTTATATTTAAAATGCAGGAAAATTTTTTGAAGAGAAGAAGGAAATACCCTCTTTCAAAGCAGAAGTTGCCCCAATTAGACTAGAAAGACATAAATCATGCAGGGTACATTTACAAAAGCTGTGACCTGGCTATTACAAAGGCCTTAAGCATTTGGCTTAAAAAGTGGTGAATCAAATACACTGACATATTTTACTTTTTATTGCTCTCAACAGAGATCATGAGGCACCATAGTATGAAGTTTTACGTTGCTAGCAATGCCGTATTTTGGAGAAAGTAAACCTGAGGAGGTGACTGTGATGGGGTTTTTGAGAGAGTTTTACCAAGACTGGCTGGATGGGTTTCCATTCAGTCTTCATAAAGACTAACAAGCTGTCGTGGCTTGCTGGAGCTGGACAGGAAAGGATGCCTAACGCTTGCCCCTTTAGGACAGCACCCACAGCACCACACGACCTTTCCTGAGGGAGCAACGGGAATTCAGACACCAAAGGGTAAGAACAGGGCCATGACCAAAGTGACTGAAAGAAAGTCTAACATCTGTCTAAAAAGCAGCTGGTCTACGAACTAAACACTCACTGCCATCGTGTACTAACGTGACTTGCATTCCTAATCACTTCTCAGAAAGGCGGAGGGATTATCATTTATAGGAGCATTTTTAAATGACCTCAAAAAGACTGCTGACTCAGTATCAAATTCCAAAATTAATCCTTTTGCAGAAACTCCTAAATTCAACAGTGCTGTGCCATTAACTTGAAAAGTAATCAGCTAGGTTATCACATGCCCACAGTAATTACTTCAATTATGTAAAGCATCTAACAATTACTCGGCATATTGTCTATTTGTCATAAGTGGTCAGTGTCATAAAATGTACTCAGTAGAACTCCATTTGGTATTTTCCACATCATAGATTACGTTGCTCTATGGTCCTTCAGATGTATTACAACTTTCATATTATGTTACATGGCTCTGATTACCAAGATAAAATAATATAACGAGAGCGAATTTTTCTATAAAATATACAGATGGAAAACCATCAGAGAAATGAGTTTTGGTATCCATCCAAAATAACATGAACTGAAGGAGAGCAGACGGTGTCCCAGAAATGACCATCTTTAGGAAACAGTCTTCTACTTGAGAGCCAAGCACTGCTTGGAGAGTGGGAGGAGCACTGGGCCCAGGCAGATGACCAGATTTTTATTCCTACTCTTATCACTAATTCGCCATATGGGCCTCAGCAAGTCATTTATTTCTTTCAGCCTCATCTTCATCATCTATAAAATCTGAAGGCTAAATCAGGTGCTACTGACCTAAAGTAGAGTTCTGTGAATTGTCAGACAGCCTCTAATAGCTCTTAGCTGCACAGTGGTCCAGAGGAAAAAATCTAGCATATATCATACTAACAATGGTCAAATCCCTCACCTTCAGACTTCAACTTCACATTTTTGGTAATTTTTAAACCAAAGACTTTCTTCCCCACTTTTTTGCCATATGGAGTAGTTGCAAATAGCTTTATGGGAAAAAAATAAATTTGAAAACTGAATTAGAAAGAACACATCCAAGCCAGGCGTGGTGGCGCATGCCTGTAATCCCAGCACTCAGGAGGCTGAGGCAGGAGGATCGTTCCAAGTTCAAGGCCAGCCCAGGCTACAAAATGGGTTCAGGGCCAGCCTGAACTGCATAGCGAGACCCTGTCTCAAAAAGACCAAAAAAAAAAAAAAAAGGAGGAACACATCCAAAGAAGAACTAAACAAGAAACCTGAAAAGAAGAAAACCTTTATTTGGTTATAATTCTAAACCATTCCCTAAAGTTCTGCCGTGTATGTTCAAAAGACTACCAGGTGTTGTGTACAAAAAAGTATAAATATTGTTACCTGGAGGTGCTGAAGATCATCCTCCTGGACATTTTGGGATAAGTTATACACCTAGGTTATGAAATAGAGTCAAAATGAGGAGATAATCAACATCACCTTAAGCACTTACTTTGCCATTGTCTATTTAAAAATTATTACAAAAATGAACTCTCTTATACACATCTTTATATACTGACAACTGTAAGTCCTTGACAGAAGGGTAAAGAAAACCTGAGAGACAATAAATAGGATCCAATGATAATGACCGTTCTAGAAATATAATAGCCAGTACTCTGGAGTCAGAATATTAAAATTACTTTATGAACCTAACTTAACAATTAGCCAGCATATTAGTAAGTCTTCCAAGCACAACATAGTAACAATCTAAATCTGAATAAACCATATGGAAAATTGTTTTGAAAAATTATAATTATTCATAATTTTTCATTTTATTTATGTCTTAGCTCCATCACATGAAAGTTAGGTTCTGAATATCATGTTAGTAACATTACACATCTATATACTGTTTCATGAACAAATCACAGCATTGACATAACATGCAGTACTTTTTTTTTTTTTTGGAATAGATAAATATAAAAAAGTTCAAAGAAAAATTAAGCATGGTATTTCTGTATAAATACACACAGTACACTTTGTATTTAAATCATGAATCATTTCTCAAATAATAATTTAAAAAAATAGTAAGCTGGGCTTGATGGCACATGCCTATAACCCCAGCACTCAGGAGGCTGAGGCAGGAGAATCTTTGTGAGTTCAAGACCAGCCTGGGCTAGAAAGTAAACTCCAGGCCAGCCTGAACTGCATAGCGAGACTCTGTCTCAAAAAGACAAGAAAAAAAAAGTCATTACTAAGGAGTTAGCTGATTTTTTTCTATGAAAATGTTTAATGTATTATGGTCAAATATAAATACTAAATAATAAAAAGGCAAAGCCAATCTAGTTTTAACTGACTGGTATAGATGGCTTTTACTGTCATTTATTTTAAAAATAGGTATTAAGTCAGTATATTAAAGGATCATTCAAGAAGTACATTTTTTAAAAGCATCAGTCACAGGTTATATGACTTCTACTCTGAAGTCCTTTAAAAAGTTCACCTTACCCTTCCTCTTCCTATCTGCCCTCCCCTGCTTGTCCTGATCACACATGACACCTTGCAGCCAGTTCGCTAGCTCCGTTCTCTCTACTTAAAATCTCAGCTTGACTTACTCATCTTAACTACCTTGCCTTTCCTGCTTTCTTAAACTACCACACTTTTCAAAATTATCTGCTCTGTTTCTTTACCACCCTCTCTTCCTGCTCTCTTCAGCAATATAAAAGATCTAAAAAAAATCTTTAAAATTTTCTGCTATATGTTTTGTGCTTATAGTAAAACTCTCCAATGACATTTAGGACAATTTGGAAAGCCTCCAGGAACTCCCGAAACACTTTAACAAAAGAGAAGAGAGGAAAGGAAATGGAGTAAAAATTTTATATATGGTATTTACTTTTCTCAATGTGTTTTAAATTACAGTGTTTAAAAAGCCCCCAACACAAACTGATTTCACATTTAGAAACATTTCCACTGGCTATGTAAAACAAATTGTATATTTACAAATCTTGTTTCATTAAACTTAACTTTCAATAGGTGGTCACAATATCTGCAAGTAAGATTTAACATTATTAAGTTTATTGTAGGCTTAAAAGAGAAAAGTGTCAATAAGATAATCAAACCTCTTCTGACTAAAGCAGTCAATATGAAAACTGATCAGTAATCAGACCACAGTAACAGAACAATTCTGTCGTGGAAATCAAAAGAACTGGTAGGCGAATTGAGCCAAATAACGTTAACGATTTACCACTTTTGTTGACTGTCTCACTACCATGTGTATGTAGAAATGCATGAATTTTAAAGAATCATGCATAAAAAATGGATTGATTTTATTCCATACCTGTATTGAGCTTATCATTGTGCTAAGGGCAAACACTGTGGCCGAATCTCGCAAAGTTGATTGACTATCAAAGGTTCCCTGAGTATCCATCAGTAACACCGCAACCTACGGGCAAGCAGAGTACATTACTAACGACATCAAGGGCCAGGATTAGCAAGACATTAACGCCGTAAAAACTAAAACGCATTATCAATGAATACTTAATGGATAGTTTCTTACACATGCCACAAAAGCCAAGGAAAACCCATTAATTAGCGATAATGTGTGTAATCACTGTTAGGGTTAATTTTCAACGTAACCCAACATGAAGAAGCTTCATACAGCACTGGAACCAAGTAGAAATGTTCGCTATTGAGCTGCTGCTCTACTATGCCTATGACGCCGCCTACCGTGACCGCCAAAATGATACAAGGGCTCATGCGAAGATGCTCCCCCCAACACACGTTCATTTTCATGTCAAATGGCCAAGATTAATTTTCAAAAGAGCATTTTCCAGGTTACTGTTGCAAGTCAAAATTCAATTTTAAAGAGCTGGTGCCATACCTTTTTACCATCCTGTTTATTGATAAGGAAAACGTCACTCCATATCTGGATTCCTGTAGTCTCTCGTTCAGATCCACCTCTCCATGAAAATCCAGTCAGTGGTTCATTGTAATCTCCAACCCAATCAACTGACTCCTATAAATTTAATAAAGTCTACGATATGAAACTAGGTATGTGTATATAATTTTTCTATTCATATTTTCCAATTCTCTCTAACCCTAGTCAAAAGGAAACAACATATGCACATCTATTGCATTCAGACAGTAATTCTGTTCATTCAAAAAATAATTACAGAGGAGCAATCATCTGCTACATTTGATACTCAGTTCCGGTGATACAGAGATAAAAAGCTATCATTTAGACCAGGAGGAGCTCGCAGCCTAACACAGACGCGCTAACAAATCACCAGGATGCAATATGTGCAGGTGAACATGGAAGTGTCTGTAAGGCAAACATGGAAGCAAAGGAAAGAAGACACCTCACTATTGCTCAGGTCAGACGTCACAGGACAAGTGGCATTTGAGAAATATTAAGGACTTTTCCAAATGAACAACCTTGGAGAGGGCATTCAAGGAAAGAAGATAAGAGGCCAGGCAGGAAGAAGAGAAAGAGAGAAGGAAGAAGAGAAGGAAGAAAGGAAGGAAGGAACAGAGAGAGAGCACGTTATGTCAGCATATACACAAACGCTTTGGTGTGGGGCTTGTAGAGTCAGAGAGAGGCTGAACCGACAGCCAGATTCTGAAAGGAGCAGTGGTACAGTGCCCAAGCCAGCTAGCCTGTGTCCTGCAGATGATGAGCCTCATCAAGCAGACAGGGACTGTCACAGGTGATGGCAGAAAGGTTTTCCTAGAAGCAGTGAAGGACTGGTTAGGAACGAGGAAAATGACAGCTAGGAAGGATGAAAACTGGGGTTATTCTGAAGGTCTAAAATGTGACTGAGGGCCCGATCCAGGGCCAGAGTAGGGGAAGAGTAGATGGGTTGAGACACACATGGGATTCAAGAAGCCAAATGGACAGCAACTAGAAGAATCTGTCAGTCATCAGAACTGAAGATCACGTAAGACAAGAAATAGAAAAGGTCTCTTAGAGTTAGTGACGCAGTTGCTGGTGACTTTGGTTAATAGCAGCTGCACTAATTTTGATGTTATAGAGACTAAATTATGAGTTTTTAAAACTCTTCATTTTGGAATATTACTCAGCTATAAAGAAAGATAAACTCGAGGCTTTTATAGGTAAATGGTCACAACTACAGACCATACTCATAAGTGAAATAAATCAGACCTGCATGTGCAAGCACTGCATTGTCTCACTAGTGTAAAACCTGAAAGTGTTAATTTAAACTAGGAGGTATGACAGACATTGTGAAATGATAGGAAAACACTCCAGGGTAAAGGGCAACTGGGATGGGGTAAGAGAAGGGAAAGAAGGAGAAATTTTGTATGTATGTGTATACAGGATAGTTAACATAGGTGTTCTACTGTCTTCTATTTCTTTGCTGAAAGAAACTGTCAATGAGTCCTTGGTTGATCAGCATTGCATGTCTCTATCTGTTTTCATGAGAAACCACTTTGAAGATATCAATATGTAATACAACAAGCATTGTTAATTTCCTACCACTTTGTTTGTAACTCTGTATTGTCTGTGCTGTTCTTTTGCTATTTTGTAAAAGGTTGTCTGTCTGTTAATGTTTTCCTCCTTTTATTTTTAAAATATATATAAAAAAAAACTTCATTAGATAATCCTCAAATGTAAAATCGCTATTAACTAAAGTATAAAACTTTACCAATCTGAAGGAACTTGGTACTAGCCTACTTGAATTCATAAGAAATCTATATAATAGGAAACTTTATTATATCGTCTTTTATACAGCAATTTTAGAACCTTATAAACAGCTCATTTTGGTTCTTCCATACACTCCTCTGTTATTTGGCCTATTCAATCTTATTTCCCCTGCATTTCCAATACATAACTTCCACTCTGTCGGAGAAGACCTTTGTTTAATGCAAACATCACACTCATCATACGCATTCCTCTTAGGCTAAAATGTCACTTTCCCCCTCTCTTTTGCTCTGGATCTTGCACACCTTCACAGTCAGTATCTCTGTGAAGCTTCCCCTGACAACTCCTGCTTATCTCGATATGCCCCTTCCCTGAACTACTTTCAGAAATACAGAAATTGGTGTTTTATGATGCTTAGATATGTCATGTATCTCAGTTCTGTCTCCTGAGTCAAAGCATGAGATGCCTGGGTATGAAACCTGTCTTCTTTGCTATCTTCCACAGCATCAGGCACAACGAAGGGCCTTATAGCAAGTAGTCAAGAAATACTAACTGGTAGAGAAACTGAAATTAGTAAAATGTTGCCTGAAAGAATCTTGAGATGTGTATTTCAATGACCATGAATTCACAGGAAGATATTATTATTGTGACATCGACTTAGGTCAATGATTTACCTGAAATATTTATAAAAACTGTAACCCTGAAAAATAATTTTGAAAGACAAAGAAAACATCTGCAAATAGTTACTTCAGTAGATAGAAAGTATAGCTTGTTTCATTCATTTGGGTATTTACTCAAATATTTCTTCAAAAATTACTTACTGATTAATATGTTTCAGATATACGATAAGCTCAATAACAATTTTGCTGCTCAAAAAGAACACAGATTGTCACATTTAACATCAAATTTTGCCATCTAAAAAATGAATGACAGACTGGGCATGCTGGCACATGCCTGTAATCCCAGCACTAGGGAGGCTGAGGCAGGAGGATCGCTGTGAGTTTAAGGTCAGTCTAGGCTACATAGTAATCTCAAGGCCAGACTAAATTACAGAGAAAGACCCTGTCTCAAAAAGACAAAAATAAATGACAATTATATATACAGAAATGGAAGTAGAATGTGGCCTACACAAGTCAATGACAGATGTCCTCACTCAGGGAACAGTAAAACAAGTGCTCATGTTGTCTTGCTTTCTCCTAGGTGCAAAAAAAGATAAAATCTGTAAAATCTTTTATTTAAGCGAACACTCTTCACAAGGAACATGCTGAGTATTACAGGGTTTCATTTTAATTTGTAACAGCTAAAATTACGAACATGCCTAAAACTATTATCCAAAATATATTAGCTTCATTCACTCAATTTTCCCACTTGTGTTAAATGCCATAGTACTTTTGGAATGCTAGAAATCAGGATTAGCAGGAGCTTTGCTTTCTCTGAACACCTGAATTATTTTGGTAGTTCTGTTCTTGATTTGTTTGAACTGAGGCTAGCGATGAAATGCATTACAACTAGTATCACGAAATTGTTCAGAAGCACCTCATCTATAAAGGTCAGTCTGAAGTGGGTAACTGTGATATAAATACATAATGCAAAGCTCTGCAGTGCTCTATGACAGCTCAGCGCTCATGCTCACCTCAGCAGCACCTCTGCTGAGAAGACAGGAGAAAGTACTGAAGTGTTTTCTACTTCCAACCTTCTGTTCCTCCACCTCATCTCCTACTTATTCTAGTTGGGATTTGTTTTAGGTTCTTTAAAAACTCACTTCTGGGGCTGGGGATTTAGCTCAGCAGCACAGTGCCTGCCTGGCAAGCACAAGGTCATGAGTTCAATTCCTGGTACCGGAAAGAAAAAAAACAAAAAAGAAAATAAAAACTCACTTCTGTATCACACTGTTTTCTAAAATACTGTGATACTGTGAGTTTTTTCTGGGGATAGGGTAAAGTAAGGACTGACTAAGGAATGCTAATAAGAACTTTCTGGGGTAATGATGATAGGTTTTGAACTACACAGGTATATGCACTTGTCAAAAACCAGCAAATGCACACTGAAGATCTGTGTGTTTCTTTGTATGAAAATTTTACCTCAAAATAAGAACTAAAATTGTGAGACATATATATATAGAAAGAGAAAGAGAGAATATATATATAGAGAGAGAGAGAAAGAGGGAGATATTTGGTGTATATATATATTTAATATACACCATATATGTGGTATATATTTGATATATATTATATAATCTATAATACATATCTAATATTTTGATATATGGTATATATTTTAATATATGGTATATATTAAAATATTTATGGATGCATATACTAGTGTCTCCATTTACCTTGAAATGTATTAAAAATAAGATAGAGTGATAGGTAGGTAGAACGAAGAACGAACAGATGGAGACATATGACAAAGCAAGGATATCAATGTTAACAGAAGAATCTAGGCGGTGGGTATCCAAGTGTTCACTGTCAAATATTCTAACTACTGCATTCTTGGAAAATGTCAGTAAACACTGCAGAGAAGTTATTACAATAAAAAAGTCATGGCAAAAGTCATCTGACATTTTAAATAGGGAAGGTTTACAATCATATCATTATGCTAGTGTCTATTTTTCAAAAAGGAAAACCTTTATTCACAGGGAAATGCTGTAGAGCGGCTTCAGAGAAAAGCCGTCTGCGCCCACGGCACTGAGGTTCGAGAGGTTACACCCCAGCACTTGTATTTAGGCACATAAAGAACACAGGAAGAGGGGCAACCCACTCGGGCCCCCTTCTGCCCCTCTCTCAGACAGAAGCTTTCTTTCCCCCAATAAATATATTCTGCTCTAAAAAAATAGTAATAAAACACTGAATTCTACTACATAAAGTAGAATTCTACACAAAGTGGAAAAAGCCCGAGGACAAGAAGACTTCTACAGGCACCTCGCACCAACCTGGTTGTACATGTACCGCAGCATGAAGTCCATCAGGAAGGACTTTCCTTTCCTAAAGGCTCCAGCAACAGACACCGCAACCACCTCCTTGTCCCGCACGGCCTCGGAGAGCAGGATCCGATTCAGTGCCGCCTCATCTAACTCAAAGGAATGGTCGTCTTTGACAATAAGGACTTGCACGGGTCCTGCCTTTTTCACTGGCTCCTCCTCTTCTGAGCTCCATTCACCTGATTTTTCTGAAAATCCACCTGTGGAACAAAGGACCGAGTGGTTTAATCACCTCCATTTGCCAGGAAATATGTACCTCTCAAATGTCAAACAGCGGGCACACAGTGAAACTGGATACGGTCACTCTAATGACGTATTTTAATATCATTCATACCATAGTCCACAAAGACCTGAGTGGATCTTTCTGGTCATGTGACTGAACCAAACAGAATTTTCTTTCCAAGAAACTTTTAAGTCCATGCAGTCAGTGCTCAGATTTCTCTTTGCTGAGAAAGAAAATCAAAGCAAATAACTCTGCTTTTGGAATACAAATAACGAGGTTTTAGTTTATCCTTTCTCTATTCCTAGAAATAAGCTTACTTAGTTACATAAAGGATCCTTGCAACACTTCTTGACTATACAAGGGTCAAAGTACATAGAGGGCTCAGAATCACAGATTCTCAGGGACGCTATTAGTATACACGAAGAAACTAAAGCCAAAGATGGTAACTGACAATGCCCAGGGGAAGGAAGTGGAATTTCTCTATCAAGAGTTCTACCACAGGGGCTGGGGATTTAGCTCAGCGGCACAGCGCCTGCCTGGCAAGCATGAGGTCGTGAGTTCGGTTCCTGGTACTGGAAAAAAAACCAAAAACAAAAAAAAAAAAAAAAAGTGCTCTACCACAGATGCTTTTTCATGTTATTTATTTAATCCTTTTAATATGTCAGTGAGGCATTTATTA
>NW_004955409.1:12257410-12261375 GCF_000276665.1 Chinchilla lanigera
TTTTTTTGATTTTTTTTCCAGTACCTGGAATCGAACTCACGACCTTGCGCTTGCCAGGCAGGCACTGTGCCGCTGAGCTAAAGCCCCAGCCCCAGTATTTCAGGTATCTAAATTTTCATTCCATGTTTTTCTACTATTCCTTTTCTTCTCTAGTGAATTTCAACCCCTAAACAAGACATAAATGTGTTCATTTGCTTTGTATCAAAGGAATACATATTCAATGCATACACAAATTAATTCCTCAGATCAGATAGATGACCTACCTTCAAATAAGTCCTTAATAACAATGATAGACTAAAGGTTTGGATCCACCTCCCCAACTTACAGCTTGAGCCCCTAATCCCCAACATGATGGAATTTGGTGAGAAGGCCTTTGGGAGGACACTGGAGTAAGATGACATGACCAGGGTAAGGCCTCCATGGTGGGTCTGAGGCTCTCACAAGAGGTGAAGGACCAGGCCCCCTCTGAAACGTGAGGACACAGAAAGAAGGCAGTCATCTGTGGGACAAGAAGAGGGCTCTCACCGAGGACCTGGCCATGCTGGAGCCCTAATTAAACCCAGATTTCAAAACTGTGAGAAACAATTGTTTGCTGACAAGCCACCTATTCTGTGTTATTCTCTCACAGCAACCCAAACCGCCTAAAACAGTAACATTCATTTTGAAACAAATTGGGCTCTTCAGTGATCATTACCCAAATTTCTGAAAATGCATTTTAAATAGCATCATACTTGATGTTTACTTGGTAAGAAGTCTTATAAGTGGAGAAAAACATGGCAACTGTTATCTCTTGACCTACTTTAAAAAGTCTTTAGATCACGCTGATATATATCTCACATTGGTAGCTTTATCGTATTCCTTTATAAAATGACACTGTATCACCAGTCTGACGTCTAATTTTAGCTACTAATGGAAATAAACATACAGTAATAATTGTCTAAACAACAGCAGAAAGCATTTGGTGACAACAGATTAGTGTCTCCACCCATGAATCAGAGTTCTCGCTTCAAAGTTAACAAGAATAGCTTTTATATCTGAAAGATATTAAATTCTATACTGCCATACTGCAGATACTAGAGTACAAGAATTTCTGTTTAAATCCCAGCTTTACAACTTACTACACATACGAAGTTGTGAAAATTATCTGACTTCCCTATCGCTCTCTATTCACCTAAGGTATGAGATTGGACTGGGGACACAGTTTAGCGGAAGGGCACTTGCCAGGCACACACAGGGTCCCAGTTTCTATCCCCAGCACTAAAAAACAAACACAACAACAAAAAAGAGATTAATAATGGCTCCTACATCAGCGAGGCTTCATGAAGATTAAATGAAGTAATGTTAATTAAGCGAAGACTTAAAAATCTGATAAACAGTATACACTTAATACACGGTGACCATGTGTAATACTGTTTTTATTTATTTGTTTGATTCTGGTACATCTGTCCACCCAATTTCAGCCTCAGTATGAAGGCCCTTTCTGAAGACAATACACTTCGTTGCTGACGCTCCTATAGTTAATGATCTAGGTACACACACACTTGATACGAATCATGGATGCCACATAGATATTTTAGACAGTAAAATACCTTCAGAGCACAAAGCTAAACTGCAGTTCTATAAACTGAAATACCTCTTTGAGGCAGCAAACTACACATTCTTGAGAATGCATGTAGAAATGGAATTTGAGTTGTATGTTTTTTAAATAATCAACTTTACACTGCGATGCAAAATTGTCTTTTTCCACCCCACCCTAATAATTTATTATACATACTATTGATCCACCACTGGTTTAATCTGACTTCTTAATTTTTGCCAGTTGCATAGGTATATAGATTAAATGAAGTAATGTTAATTAAGCAAAGACTTAAAAATCTAATAAACAGTATACACTTAATACACGGTGACCATGTGTAGTAATACTGTTTTAATACGGTATCTCAGTGTGGTCTTGATATACATTTGTGCTAATGATATAAGCAATGCCTTCTGCCCTTTTTTTCTATTGTCTGTCTTTTTCTTACTGCTTTGTAATTCTTTATATATTTTGAACACTAGTGCTTTCTTGTATACATGGCAAAAATCTATTAGTTTAGTGTTGCTTTTTCATTTACCTTATGATACTGTTGATGAAGAGAAATTTTTAATTTTAATGTAATATATTTTGTTATTTTCTTATATAATTAGCACTTTGTCATGTGTGAGAAATTACTATTACAAGACCTTAAAGATAATCATGCATAAGTTGTGATTAAAAATATAGGGAATGTTTAAATTTTTAAAACTTCTTGCAGTTACAGACACATTGCCATTCCTTCTCAAAACACTCCCACTTTGAACACACTTTTCTTTTCTTTTTTTTTTTTGGTTTTTCTCCAATACCGGGAACCGAACTCACGACCTTGCACTTGCCAGGCAGGTGCTTTTGCCGCTGAGCTAAGTCTCCAGCCCCTGAACACACTTTTCTGATGTCCTTGCTGCCTTCTGACGCAATTCTCGAAGTCTTCCTTTGTGTCTTTTCAAGATATAACAAAAAAAAAACATGGTGAATGCTGCTGCTAAGTGCCACTCAACAGAAAGGCAGTGCGGTGGATTAGCTAATGGGCAACTTGTAACACCCAGCTGAAATGAATCAGCGGGGCGCTCAGTGCGGATGGCCCACCTGAGGATTGCTGCCAAGAGCATGAAAAGAGAACCAGAGGGGAAGATGGTGTGCTGTGGATCCTCCTAGAGAAGCTTGTCGTGTTGGCTTCTCTGAGACGAACTTGGCTGTTATGTTGGAGGGTCCTCACTGTCACTGAGGATGGCTGTGGTTCTCTTTGAGGGAGCTCCTGGTCCTTACTTTGAGTGTTGCTTCCTGCCTCCAGTGCAGATTCTTTATCCCGCTGAAATAGACTTTCCAGCTTCCACCACTGGTCCTTGGGCCTTCCCAGTGCAGATCCTTGATACAGACTTGCATGAGACATTGTTGTGAGCTCTAGGCCTCCAGCTGGACTCGTGGAAAGCACTACTATGGGCTCTAGGTGATCAGGTGTACTTGCACAGGACATTGCTGTGGGATCCGGGCCCTCATCTGGATTCTTTGGGTCTCTAGTATGTGGACAGATCTCCTGCACTCTTTTGCATTTGACTCTTTGGGTGACTATGATAAAATAATCTTATAAATTATGTGTCCTGTATGAAATCTTTGCCATTGTAAACCCTGGCTACAACAGGTAGGCTCATAAAAGCATCCCAGTATATCCTCATCCACCTTATTCAACACATCTGTTACTGTGTGACTTCTGGCTTTTCCTCAAAGTCAAAATGACCACGAAAGGTAAACGTTTTGAATTGATTCAGAACATCAAGGCAGCCAGAACATGCAACTGAAGACACTCAGGAAAGAGGACTTGCAGAACTGCTTCAGGAAGTGGCAAGAGAATGACGGGACTAGGAGTATTTTGAAAGAGATTAATGCTAACTTGTCTTTTACTATAATAAATTATTTTTAAACAAATAAGCACCAAATCTTTCAATTATACCTCATATAGTCTTCTAAGTTTTAAAGTTTTGCTTCTGCTATTTAAGTTCTCAGTCCATCAAATTTTTGTAAGGTATGAGAAAGAAATCTAACCCTATTTTTCCAGAGGTGTAGGTCCTTTATTTCCTCAAGTACTCTGCCATGAGAACTTTGTCATAAGGAAGAATTATACACAAATATACAATGACCTGATTTTGAGCTCTTAATTCTGATCAATTCACCGATCTTCCTATACCAGCACCTTACAAAAGTTATTACCTACAGTACTGCAAGTCCCTATTATTCTTCTGATTATTATCAATCTTAGCTATTATAATCTTTTAAGAGATATTATCAATATTTTGGTTGAATTTTTATTAAATTTGTAGATAGATTTTTATCTCTAGTGTCAGTGTATTAAATAATATATCTTTGTATTTTTTTATTTTAAAGAGTAAAAGAA
>NW_004955409.1:12262350-12275183 GCF_000276665.1 Chinchilla lanigera
GGCCTATCTTTGTATTTTTATATAAACATATTTGTAGGGTGTGGTACCTTTGTTGAATTAACTTCATGAATATTTAGAAATTATCTATATTCACAAATGAGTTAAGTCTGTAATTACCTTTGGCTGGTCTTATTATCAGTGTATAATCACTGGCTTTTTAAATGAATTAGAAAATTCTTTTCTGTCTTCAGAAAAAAATTTGTAATAAAAGATTGGAGTGACTTGTTCTTTGAATTTCTAATATAACTTGACTACAAAATATCTGAACCTAAAATTTTGTGATATGACTTTTAACTGTTATTTCTTTTACAGTTATAAAAGCACTAGTAAAAGCTTTGTATGTCTTCCCATGACACTTCTGGCATATTGTATCTTTCTAGGTATTTCTTCCATTTTCTAAAAGTTTCAGACAAAAAATAAGCAAAGGTGTAGGAGATTTGACTGTTATGATTAACCAGCCTGATCTGAGATGAGACCTGATTACAGAAACACACATTCTTTCTAAGTATATAGAACTTTTACCAAATAGGTCACACACTGATTCATAAATCAGATCTCAACAAAATTCAAAGTATTAAAGTTATAAAGAATATGTTTTCTGATCAGAAAGGAATTAAATCAGAAGTCTATAGCAAAAAGATTTTTTGAAAATTTCTAAATGTTTGGAAACTAAGTAATAAATTTCTAAATAACCTATGCTTCAGGGCTGGGGATTTAGCTCAGTGGCACAGAGCCTGCCTGGCAAGCGTGAGGTCATGAGTTCGATTCCTGGTACTGGAAAAAAAAAAAACCTATGATTCAAAGAAATTACAATGGAAATTAGAAAATGTTGTGAACTAAATAATATGATAAATGTTCTGATCTACTCATCAGTTTGTCTCTCCAAGTATTTATACTACACCATTTTAGTTAACACTAGTTTATAAAAAGTCACTACACTGTATATAGTAAAGCAAGCCCTTTTTAATCCAATTATTATTAGTCTATTTGACCCTTTTCAAATAAATGTTGAATCCATGTTAGTATATAGGATCTTACTTATATTGCAATATTAAAAATGTGACATTAAAAACTTGCTTAGAAGAAATACTTTGAAACACAGTAGAGGTGTTTGAGAAATCCTCAAGATTTAGGAAAACGAATAACAAATTAAATGTAAAGAAAAGAAAAGGTAGTACTAGGGACTTGGAGGCAGGAAGATCACTTGAGTTCATGAGTTCAAGGCCAGACTGGGCAACATAACAAGATCTCGTCTCAAAAAAAAAAAGGAAAAGAAAAAGTAAGTAATAAAGATAAAGTCAAAAATGAATAAACTAGAAATAAAGAAGACCAAGAAGACCAATTTAATAACCTAAGACCTTATCAAAAATAAATAAATAATAAAACCCACAGCCTACCAAGGTAGACCTGAAAAAGGAACATCATCGTCTCAAAATAAAAGAATAAAAAGGGATGAGGATATAAATTAGGGGTAGAGCACTTGCCTAGCATACATGAGACCCTACATTAGATCCTTGGTACCACAAAGAAGAGAGAGAAGGAAGAGGAGGAAGAGAAAGAGCAGCAGCAGCAGGCAAAAGAAAGAGGAAAGAAATAGAAAACATTCATGCAAAGAAAGTTCTAGCTTCAGTTGGCTTACTCAGTGAATTCTTCCAAACAATTAGGAAAAAAATAGCGGTATTACACAAACTCCTCTAGAATACAGAACCATTCTCAACTTGTTTTGTAAGTGTCAGAATAACTGACAAGAACATGATAAAAAAATTGACAAGAACAAAATAAAAAAGAATTACAAAGTATAGTTCATGAAGGTAAATTCAAAACCAACAAAATATACCCAGTAAAACCTAGAGATAAATTTTTTCAAAACACAACACAACCATATGGCTTTTATTACAGAGATTCAAAGCTTCAATTAACCTTCAACAGTCAATTAATATAATTCTCTATGCTAAATAAAAGAAAACCCATATAATCATTTCAATAGATGAATAAAAGAAGGTAAGAAAATATAACAATCACCCCGACTTTTAAAAAGAGCTCTCATCAACCTAGGAATAGAAGGGTAATTCCTTAATCTGATAATTATCTTCAAATATAACTAATATTATACGTATTGTTCAAATACTCAGAGATTTTTCCTGAAATTAGAAATCTGACATGGACGTCAACTACAATTGCTTTGAATCACTATTATACAGAAGTCTTAGCCAGTTAAATAAGACTAGGAAAAAGAACTAGGAAACAAGAATGAAGAATTATCCACAGAAGACATGATTACATTTGTAGAAAAATCAAAAGAATATATTGATAACTATTAATGAGTGAATTTAGCAAGATTTCTGGATACAAGTTGATTTTAAAATGTTTTATTTTTACATGCTTGCAGCGAACAATTATAAAATGAAATTTCGAAAACTATTCATAGAGCTAGGCATCATAGTGCAGGGTTTGTAATCCCAGCACTCAGGAGGCAGAAGCCAGCTTGGGCTACTAGTGAGTTCAAGGCCAGTCTGAAATACATAGTGAGACCCTGAAGACAAATGACAACAAAACAAAACTACTCATAAATACATACCCTAAAATTTTTTGTCAACTGAACGTTTTTTGGTTATATGAGTTTTATAACTTTTACTGAGATATTATTCACATACCATATAATTCACTCTAAGGTAAAATAGCAAAAGGAATGGTTTCTAAGTATATTTACAGAGCTCTGCAACCATCAGTACAATTAATTTTAGGATATTCTGATCACATCTCAAAAATCTATGTGCCCCGAGCAGTCATCCCTCCTTTCTCCCACCATCCTCTAAACATAAGCAACTACCAGTCTACTCGATATTTGCCTGTGTTAGAGATTTTAAATAAATGGAACACTGTGGTTTTTGGTCTTTTGTGACTGTCTTCCTTCACTTAGCATAATGTTTTCAGGGTGTACATGTGTTGTACTATTCATCAGTACTTCATTCCTTTTGGTGGCCAAATAATATTCCACTATATGTATATACTACTTTTGTTTACCCAGCCATCCATCAGTCGATGGGTATTTAGGTTGTTTCCACTTTTTGGCTATTATGAAGAAAGCTGTTATAAGTATTTATATATACAAAGTTTTCATGTGGATATGTTTTCATTTAAGTGTTTGACTTGGGACAAAAGTACTAAGGCAATTCAAAGGAGAAACAATAGTATTTTCAAGAAATGACACTGAAGCAATATAAAAAATTAAACTCAATCCATATATCACATTTTACATAAATATTAACACAAAATGGATCACAAATTTAAAGACAAAATATAAAGCTACAGGTGTTTGGGAAGAAACTGTAAGTCTTTATGATCTTGGGTTAGGCAATGATTTCTTGATATGGTGCCAAAAAGCATGATCTTTAAATGGAAAAAAGTATAAACTGGACTTCATCAAAATTAAGATTCTGTGTTCTTGCTGTTAAAGGGAAGCCATACTGTTAAATGACAAGCCATAGAGGAGAAGAAAATACTTGTGTATCAAATATATGACAAAGAACATATATCAAGAATTTATCAAGAACTCTCCAAACTCAATAATGAAACAAACAACATTAAAAGATGCACCAAAGATCTAGAGCTACACTTTACCAAAGAAAATACATGAATGGAAAACAAGCACACAAAGAGATGCTCAACATCAAAAGTCATCAGGAAAATGAACATCAAACCACAATGAGACAAAACCACACACCTATGAAACAGGCTAAAAAATAAACCTTAGAAAACCAAGTGCTAATGAGAATGGAGCAACCAGTATCTCATATGCCAATAGGAATGCAAAATCCACGTAGCCAATTTGCAAAACAGTTTCTCATAAAGTTGAGTATAATTACCAGAAGCCCCAGAAATACTTCTAGAAATTTATCCAGGTTAAATGAAAAACCACATTCACATTTGCCTTTTCAGACCTGCAGAGAGATGTTTATAGAAGCTTCATATAACCGTGAATGGTAAAGAAGTCAAATGACCCACAAATCAATAAACAAACAGTGACATGTTAATAAAATGAAATATTGACAATAAAAAAGAATAAAGTACTAGTTCATGCAACATGGTTGAATCTCCCCATGAATCTCAAAGGGTCTCATATTACACTGGGCATGGTGGCAGCATGCCTATAAACCTAGCTACCTGGGAGGCTAAAGTAGGAGGATCACAAATTCAAGCCCAGCCTGGACAACTCAGTTTCAATATCACACTGTTCCTTCGAAAGGTAGTATGTATATGATTGCAATTATATGATGAAATGTCCAGACTAGCCTAAGTGGATTAGTGGTTGCCAGGAGTTGGGTAGAGAAAGGAGCTGACTACAGAGAGAGTAAAGATTATGTGGGATAATGGAAGGGCTGTATCTTCACGGCTGTAGTCCTAACATAACTGTATGCATTTGTGCACACAATGGCAGGGTTACGGTTAGTTTGTATGTTCAAAGCCCTTGAAGAGTTGCATGCACATGCACTTAATGAAGACGAAAGAGGCTTTTAAGTGTGCCTTAAGTATGCTGTGTGTAAAATAACACAAACATCTGAATTGTGATGATAAATACTGGATGGCTGATAGGAAGAAGTCTCACAGTGTAGCCAAAATACCATTTAAATATTCTTTCTTCGCAAGGAAATTTTCAGACATACAAAAGTAGTTTGTTATAAAGGGAATGAACGAAACAGGAGTGGTGGTGCATCCCTGTAACCCCAGGACTTCGGAAGCTGAGGCAGAAGGACTGCAAGTTTGAGTCCTGTGTAGGCAACTTGATGAGAACCTATGTCCAAAAATAAAAAAAGCTGGGCATGTAGCTCAGTATAAAAACCTGGATTCAACCCTTAGCACCACAACAAACACAAATGAACAAAAAGAAAGGGTAAACAGTAAAATATAATAAATTTGTGGAACATTTATTTATAAATATATGTTTGTGAATTTGTATCTCAGTTAAGAAAGGCTTTTTATTGAAATTTGTCAGTATATATCAACCTATACCTATATTTATAGCAATCAACATTTATATTAAAAACTATTTACAAAAGCTGCAACTCAGAAGTTTACCAACTAATAAATGAATAAATAAAATGTGGATGGCCATACAATGAAATACTATTCAGGAGTAAAAACAAGCGCAGCACCTATACAATATGGATGAGCCCTGAAAACACTATGTTCAGAAGCAGCCATAAAAGGCCACATATTGTATGACTTCATTTGTACAAAAATGTGCGTAATGGCAAATATATGCAGACGGAAAGTAGATTAAAGGTAGCCCAGGACCAGAAGGAGGGTAGGGGGTGGGGGCCAGAGGTGAAGTGCTGCACAGTTTCTTTGGGACTTTAATGAAAATCTCTGAATTTGCAGTGAAGGACATTTAACTCTGTGAATACACTAAAAGCCATAAAACTTTAATGGGTGAATTTATGAAATATGAATTATATTTCAATAAAGCTATTAAAATTATTAGAGAGGGCTGGGGATATAGCTCTGTGGCATAAGTGCCTGCCTGGCAAGCGCAAGGTCGTGAGTTCAATCCCCAGTGCCGCAAAAAAAAAAAAAGAACAAAAAAAACCTCAAAATTATTTAGAGAAACTTTAGTTTCTATAGGAGATCAAAATTAAAAATATAGGGCCGGGACTATCAGCGACACAGCGCCCGCATGGCTAGCGTGAGGTCGTGAGTTTGACTCCAGGTACCAAACAAAAGAAAGAAAGAAAGCTAAAAATATAAACTAAAATATCTGGAGAGCACATACTGTCCTACTTGTATTTCTTGAAAACTTAAAATGAAGCTTTATACACAGTACATGTTTAGTAAGTATTTACTTAGATAAATTCAATGGAAATAACTCTGAAAAACTATCAGAATACTGAGTAATCACAGAAACAATGTTATATACTTGATTCATCATCCATAATTATGTACTATCCAAATAATAAATATTACCCTTTTTAATCTAAAGTAACCCTAAATCCCTAGAATACACATTAAGTTTACTCAGTATCAGGTTTCTGCCCTCTTTAATATATTTTGCCAAACTAAACCTAGTTTCAGTTCCCTGAACACCACGCAGACCTTAAAAGGGGAGGGGAAGGAACTAGATCAGAAGTAAATCAGATGGGAGTTTGCACGGTACCGGGAGAGAAGCACGTTGGCATGGTTTAAAGATGCTCTGTTCCCTAGGAGACTCATGTTGAAACTTTATCCCAGTGGAACAATGTTAGGATTCTTAAGGGGAGAACAGGTCATGAGGGCACTGCCCTTATAAATGGATTAATGCCTTTCCTTCCAGGTCTAGGTTAACTCTCCAAGACAGAGTTGAATTTTTCTTCTTGAAGGATCAGATTAGTTACCCCCATATCAGGCTGTTATAAAGCAAACCTGTCCCTGGTGCACTGTCCCTTTAGCCTGAGCTTTTCTGCCATGCTAAGATATAACACCAGGCCCTTGCCAGATGTGGCCACCAGCCTCAAGAACTGTGAGCCAAAATAAACTACTATTCTTTATAAATAACTCTGACTCAGGTATTACAGGAACAGAAAATGGACAAAGGACAATTCTATTGCTTTACCTTTCTTCCTCTCTGGATCCTTATGCAATACAGGTGCTTTTAGCATGGTGGCGCACACCTGTAATCCCAGCACTCAACAGGCGGAGGCAGGAGGATCACTACGAGTTCCAGACCAGCCTGGGCTACAAAGTGAGCTCAAAGCCAGCCTGAACTGCATAGCGAGACCCTGTCTCAAAGAGACAAAAACAAACTAGAGAGAGAGAGAGAGAAAGAGAGTGAAAGAAAGAGAGAGGCGCTTTGGGAACTCAGTCTATGTGGTGTTCTAAGTAAGCTGGCACCCAGCAACTGAATTTAGATATATAGAAAGGCTATTCAAAAATTTAGATGTAGAGAACTATCATCTTTATATACTGTAAATGCTGTAGGAGTACATCACTAATTTTAATTGTAAACTCTGTAAAAAATTTATACTCCATCTTTTCAACGAAAATTAAACCAAGAACACTGTGTGTGGTAGCACACACCTACAATTGTAGCATTCTGGAGGTTGAGGCAGGAAGACTGTACACTCAAGGCCAGTCTGAGCTTGTCTCAAAAAACTAAAAAGTAAACAAAATTTTTTTTAAAGAAAAGAAAACTTAAGGCAAGAGAAATGACAAACTCTAAGTATACTGGAGTTATTACAGAGAAATGATATACTGCCTATGAAGTAATCTCTTGGCAACTAAAAAAATCTTTTTTTTTTTTTGGTACCAGAAATCGAACTCATGACCTCATGCTTACTAGGGAGGCACTGTGCCGCTGAGCTATATCCCCAGCCCAGGCAACTAAAATTAAAAGGGACTATTACCTTCTCTTAAATTATTATGTCTCTTTCTAAGAATAAAACTTAAAGGACAGAAAAAAATTTTAGAATGAGTAGCTGAGCATGCCTTATAAAGTAATTTTATTAAAGATTTTATACAGAAAGAAATAAAAGGAGAAGGAACAATATAAAGTATTAACTCATAAAGATGAATCTTAACAAATTTAAAGCAAGAAGAGAGACATGAGTTACAATGAGATTACACATAATAGATCTCAAAAGACTACTATGAAGACTTTTAGATAGTTCTGAGAAAGAGGGTTAAAAAGGAATGACGCATGTTCTGTCACATCAGAGTGATGGAAGACATTAAGTAAATGATTGAACAGGATGTTTATATTGGAAACAAGAATTCCATTAGCCATACAATGGACGTCAGTGACTGCAAATCCATGTCTACTGGTCTGCTTATGCCATCACGAGAAAAGCTCTGTGTATGTATCTCTCAAAAGAAAAATAAAAAGCTAATAAAAAAAATAAAAATGACTAGTAGAAATAGGGGGGAACTTCAGTCTCCCTATGAAAGATACACTAATTAAAAAGAAATAACATTTTTGATTACTGTAACTGGTAAATATACATGTACATAAAGCATATACTTTACATATATATACACTATATATAAAATTCAGCATTGGAAAAAAATGAACATTTAAAAGTACACATAGCTTTTAATGAAATAGTTCTGCCTTCTACAATTTATCCTAAGGAAACTCTCAGAACTATGCATATGTATTTATTTAAATAGAGGTTCACAACAGTATGGTTTATACAGTGACAAACTGGAAATAATCTAAATACTGAACTGCAAAATACTGTAAATAAATTATGTCACAGTTATATTGTGCAAGATACACAGTCACTCGAAATCATGTTATAGAAAAATAGCTAACTGTAAGAAAATATGTGCACATATTTTAAGACAAAAAGCAGATGGAAAGTAGAACTCCTATTAAGAAAAGCAAACACATATACATTCGCATGTATAGTCACTGCGAAAAGCTGGTTTTAGAAATATTTGTTTTCTAAAGAATTACTGCTGCTCTGATCATCTTGAGACAACTCTTCTGAAAACGGATGCTTACTTATGCTATGTTCAAGTCTATCTCCATTCTAAGCTCTTCTCTGTACTGCAGAACCTGGAAACATTTTGTAGAGACTGTGGAAGCTACAGTACTACAGTTCTTATATTTTCTTAGCAGAGTTCTGCTTTAGATTTTGCCAAAGAAAGATATCTGTAACATTATGAAGACTGAATGAGAAAGAATTATTGCCTTCCAACAGAAGGTATTTGAGCAGAGTGTAGCACAGAACTATACCAATTCATGGGCAGTAGCTAACACTTCAGCCAGATAGTCAGATACTTCAAAGAAGTTTGCAGAGGGACCTTTGGAATGGACAGAGGGTAAGGATTTCAGTCTCGTGTGAATGCTCCCCAAGGGCATTCACTACTGCGGACACTTTCCACAGTCAGGTGGACAAGATGATTCACCCTGTAACTGTCAGTCAGCCTCCACCCCAACCACTCCTGTTCAGTAGACCCACACACTAACCCAGCAAAAGAAATATGAAGCATCTATGCTAATACCAGACGAAAGAGACTTTGAGCAAAAAGTATTTCTCAAAAAGAGGCTCGCTACATAAAAATAACAGGATTAATCCATAAGTAAGATGTCACAATTTCACATTTGTGTTGCTTTAACATAGTTCAAATGTCTATAAGCAAAGCTTAACAGAAGGGGAAATGGATAAACACACCTGCATTTTTGAAAAAAAAATCTAAGAATACAATTGTCTATCAGATATCAATATCTAGTAGATCCGAAAGTCAGCTTGAACACGAAAGACAATGAACAATGCATTAAGTCTGAGCCAATGAATATATGTAGCACACTGTCAAAATTAGAAAACAAAGTATAACGCTGGGCGTGGTGGCACACACCTGTAATCCCAGCACTTGGAAGGCTGAGGCAGCAGGATCATTGCAAGTTCGAGACCAGCCTGTGCTACAAAGTGAGCTCAAGGCCAGCCTGAATTGCATAGCAAGACCCTACCTCAAAAAAAAAAAAAGAAAGTATTTTCAAGCATATATGTAATGTTTATAAAACTTAAGAATGTACTCTACCAGGATATAACATAAATTTCAACAATGTTCAAAGCATCGATATTCTATAAACACAAAATGCCCAATATTATACCCAGTAGCCGTACTATTTAATTTTAATTACAACAAAAATATCATTAAACTCTATGTAAAATAACATCGTTAGAGTACTTAACACTGAGAATAAATCTAATGTATATCAACATATATAGCATATAGCAAAATTGTTACTTAGAGAAAACCAATAGCTTTAAATACATGTTAGAAAAAGAAAAAAAACGAGTGCAATGTCTGATTTTTTAAGTTAAAGGGAATAATATTATAGAATAAAACCAAAGAAAATAAGATATACAGAAATTAAGTAAACAGAAAAAGATGAGAAATTAAACAGTAAAGATGTAAGAAATAAAAACAGCTGAGAACAATTTTATATAGCTGATGAAATAAATTCTAAGAAAACTGTAATTTCGAAAACTGATTCTAGAAAAATAGAAAGCTTTAATTGCTCTACAACCAACACAGAAATTGAACTAACAGTTCAAATTTTTATTTTAAGATAAACAGCAAGTTGAGGGAGTTTAACAAACAAGTTTTCCCAAACTGGATCATTATGATCTTATATAAACTAATATAGAGAATGGAAAAAAAGGAAATCTAAGAAATGAATTTTTTTTTTTTTTGTCTTTTTGAGACAGGGTCTCGCTATGCAGCTCAGGCTGGCCTTGAGCTCACTCTGTAGCCCAGGCTGGTCTTGAACTCAGCATCCTGAGTGCTGGGATTATAGGCATGCACCACCGCACCCGTGTAAGAAGTGAAATCTAATTGTAAACCTGCTTGCAAATATCTTAAGCAAAAGATGAGCAAAGTCAGCAATGATTTTTGGACACACATGTGTGATAAATTGGACACACATTTTTAAATAGCACATTGTTTACCCCCAGAGAGTAAATAAATGCATAATAGATATTGGGAAATAGGAAGCAAATGTTCAAATGAAAGGGGAACAAGGGAAAGGTGAGGGGAAGGGAAGGAAAAGAAAATAGAAGGAAAAAATGGAAACAAAGCTTTCGTAAATAAGGAGGGAACAAGGGTTGAAGGGAAAGGAGGGAAATGGGAAAAAAGAAGATGTATCATGTACAGACACAAATTCCTATGGTGAATGTGACCTTTATGTACATCTAAAGTGTACCAGTAAGGTTTTAAAAACAAAATGAAATAAATAAAAAAGTATTATCTGTAAGTACAGCTATTCAGGAGGCTGAAAGAGGAGGATCACAAGTTTTAGGCCAGCCTGGGCAGTTCACTCAGACTCGGTCTCAAAATTTAAAAAGGGTTGGGGATGTAACCCATTAGTAGAGCACATGTATAGCTTGAGAAGCCCTGGGTTCAATCCCCAATACCACACACACACACACACACACACACACACACACACACAAACACACACATACACCATTGGGTTCATTCCAGGAATCCAAGAGCACCTCAACACATAAGATCTATTAATGTAATTAAACATATTAACGGATTAAAGAAAACCAATATTATTATTTCAATAAATGCAGAAAATGTTAAAATTCAATAATTCATTAAAATTAAGTATCTAATGATGACTTAAAAACTATTATTTAAAGTAGAAAAAAACAGTTTTAATCTGATGAAGTAAAACTGAAAAAAGACTGGGGAGAGTACTGGCAAGACCTCTGGAATCTATTAGACCTGCAGCTTTCAAGGATATGCTTGGATAGTAAACTGCAGCCAAGTTCGCTCTTAGCAGCAGCTACTCATCCCCCACCTAGCCCTGGCAGGCAGCCCCACCCATGTTCCTAGAACAGCTTGCATGCAGGTTAGGGGAACCAGGGTGGTCAACACTGATGCATTCCGCAAAATTTGGGGATCTGTATTGTCATAGCTGATGGCTATTTCTGATCATGGGGGTGAGACACAGGCACCCGTTCCATTGTTGAAAGCCTCTCCCTCTTTAGCTCAAAAGACTTCTAGGAGATTTAAAGCACCTCCAGCCTCTTTTTTTTTTTTTTTTTCTCCTTTTGGAAACCAGACACTAAAGACTAGGACATTAAAAATCAACTAAATATACAGGGGAAATTAATCATTGCATATATCCAGGGAAAGACATAGGCTCAGAAAAGACCAAGAAGACATTATATTTATATTCTAGGTTGATCCTTGACATTGAGACAATCTACAATAATTAAAACAAATATAGAAAATAGTACTTTATGGAATGAGGAGAGTCTGATTTCCAGTTACCATAATATTAGATTCAAATATTCAGTTTCACCAAATCTCAAATAATTTAAAGAAATAGGAGTATGGCTCATTTAAAAGGAAAAAAGAAAATAAAACAGAAATGGTTCCAAAGAAAGACAAGATATCAGACCTACTAAACAATGACTTTAAAGCAACTGCCTTATAGTACTCAAAAAAACACCAATTAGCGGGGGGCTGGGGATTTAGCTCAGCGGCAAAAGTCGTGAGTTCGGTTCCTGGTACCGGAGAAAAACCAAAAAAAAAAAAAAAAAGAAACACCAATTAGCAAACTTGAAGATAGGAACTTATGGGACACAATCAAGTGAATTAGCAAATACATTGTAGGAATTCCAGAAGAGAGAGAAGTGGAGAGATTATTCAAAACATAATGATTCAAAACTTTCCCTGTTTAAGAAAAGATATGAACATACATATCCAAGAAGTTCAACAAACTCTAAGTAACATGACAACATAAAGACAAGAATAAGACAACCTTATAATCATACTGTTGAAGACCAAAGACAAAATTTTGAAAGCAGTAAAAGGTAAGTGACTTATTACATATAAACGACTGTCTATATGATTATCAGTAAGTTTTTCATCAGAAACTTTGGAAGTCAGAAGTCAGTGGGCTCCTATTTTCAAAGTGCTAAAAGAAAAAAACACTGCCAACCAAGAATCCTGCATCGGCAACACTATCCTTCAAAAGTTAGCGGCATTCAGGGATAAATTAAAGCTGAGTTGGGGCTGGGGATTTAGCTCAGCGGCAAAGCGCCTGCCTGGCAAGCGCAAGGTCGTGAGTTCAGTTCCCGGTACCGGAGAAAAACCAAAAACAAAAAAAAAAAGCTGAGTGAGTTCATTACTGCTAGGCCTGCCCATAAGAAATATTAAAGGTAGTACTGCATGTTGAAATGAAAGGCTACTAGACAGTAACTCAAAATCATATTAAAAAATAAATATCTCAGCAAAGGTAAATGTATGAGCCCCTGTGAAAGTTAGTATTATTTTAACGATAGATTATAACTCTAATTTTTGTTTTCAGTGTTTTAAAATGAATGATACATTTT
>NW_004955409.1:12276538-12277938 GCF_000276665.1 Chinchilla lanigera
TTTACAGCTTCCGAGCGGCTCTCGTGACGAATGATACATTTTAAAAGCACTTACCAGTATAAAGGCGAATACTATTACAACTTTAGTTTATAATTCCATATTTTGTTTTCCACATAGTTTAGGAAACTAATCCATTTTTAAAATTATTATTCGTCTATGGTTTTAGACATACAATGCATAATAAAGATGTACTTCTGTGACAACAATAACCGAAAGGGGTGGGTGAGAGACATGAACAGAATTTGTGTATGTTATTGAAGTTAAACTGATATAACCTGAAATTAATATAACTTCAGAATGCTAAATATAATCTCCATAGTCACGACAAAGAAAATAGCTATAAAAAATTCACAAAGGGAAAAGATAACTTAGTTAAAATACTCTACAATAAAAAATCAACTAAACACAACAGAGGACAGTAATGTAGAAAATGAGGAACAAACAAGCTATAAAGAATATCAAAAACAAATGACAAAGAAGTCTTCCTTATCAAATTACTTTAAATATAAATGAATTAAACTTCCCAGTCAAAAGGCAGAAACTAATAGAAAGGATTTCAAAAACAAATGAACCAAATGATCCAACTATATGCTATTGTGTAAGTCAGCTTTTCTATCAACGAGACATAATATCTGACATCCATAATTTAAAGAAGAGGTTTAATTTGCACCATGGTTGGCTGGCTTCAAGACAGAAACATCATGGTGGAAGATCATGGCCCAGAAAAGCTGTTCACCTCGTGGCTACCAGGAAGTAGAGAGAAAAGGGAAAAGCCAGAGAGGGAAATACACCCTCCAAAGGCATGCCTGCAGTGACCTAATGCTTCAACCGGGCTCCATCTCCTAACAGTACATTCTGTCCACTGATGAATAGAGTGCCCTATGATCCAATCACTTTCCAAAGCTTCAACTCTAAATCCCTGAGATTTTTGGGAGACATTCTACATCGAACCTATAACAACTGTCCACAGGAGACTCACTTTCCCTCCACAGACACAAACAGATTGAAAGCAAAGAATGAAAAAAGATTCCATGCAAACAGTAAACAAAAGAGAGCAACTCTTATATTAAACCCCCCAAAAAATTAAGTCAAAGATTACAAGAGGCAAAGCAGGGAATATTTTCATAAAATATATTTTATTTTAAAATATATACTCTTTGTTAACATAAAAGGAATGCACAACAACTACAAACACTGACATGCCTAATAGCAAACCACCAAAATATGGGCAGCAAAAATTAACAGAATTGAGAGAAGAAAGCCTACAATATTGCTGGAGATTTAAAAACCCTACACTTAATAATACATAAAACAACAAGTTAGAAGAAAAGAAATGAAATAGAACACTTGAATTATACAAGGTACCAGCTAGATCTAAGAGACATAAATAGGTAACTCTA
>NW_004955409.1:12278495-12302054 GCF_000276665.1 Chinchilla lanigera
TCAGAAGGATAGCTCTCAAAAAAACAGTGTTGGCAAGAATGTTGAAAATTTGAAATCTGAATGGATCATTGATGAGAATGTAAAATAGCACAGCTGCTGTGGAAAACAACATGGCAGTGTCTCAAAATTTTAAAAAACAGAATGATCGAGACATTCTACTTCTGGGTATATACCCAATAAAATTGAACACAGGGTACCAAATAGTTATTTGTACACCAATGTTCACAGAACCGTTATTCACAATATACAAAATGTAAAGGAACAACCATTATTCACAATATACAAAATGTGAAGATACAAAATATCTACAGAATTTATATAAAGCAAGAGGAAAAGATCACCTGGCTAAAAATTTAAAATGGGCAAAGGGTAAACAGTCATAGAGCAGGATATATGAATGACCAGTAATATATTAACATATGCTCACACCTCACTGATAATCTGTGAAAGACAGACAGAAACCATAATGAGTTATCATCTCACATTTATTACAACACCAACTCTGGGTAAGGATGTGGAGTGAACAAAATATTTTTTTTGGAAAAATATATTCTCTAGATTCTACTTACATTAGGTTCTTTAAAATATAAAACTAAATAATATATTATTTTGGGTACATATGTTTATTTATAGTAAAATTATAAAAATGATGAGGGGAATAAAAACATCAAATTTATAAAAATGTTTATCTTTGGTAGGATAATAGAGGTTACCATTAAGGAGACATTGGAGTGGCAAAATACTGATAAGAGTCTATTTCTTCAGCTGGGGAATATAAGACCCAGGTACTCATTACTGTTCTGTTTTAAACTGAGCATGTATATTTTGTATCTTCTTTTGTATGTAAAGGTGCTTCGTAAGAATTTTCTACATAAAAAGGAAAACTCTCTTAAGTTTTGTATGAGTGAGAGTATCTTCCAGAAGGTCACTTTCCCAGTGATTGCAGGTTGTAGCCTACTGTCTAGCCTGGTTCTAAAGGTAATTAAGCTACAGAGTTTCTGAATGCAGCAAAGAGGGAACCTAGAAGTCATCAACACAAATACATACACATATATACAATATATAAAAAAGTATTTGAAAAAAAGTTCAGGGGTGGCATATTAAATGAGGAAAATACGGGAGAAGGAATATCAGATGGTACATTAGAAATTTTATTTTGTTTTAGGAGGATGACACACTTAGAAAATGAGGTAAGTTAAAAGGAACACATACACTCATTTTAAGAAAAATAGACTTCAGCCAATTAGAAAAGAAAGAAAATCAAGAGGTAACTAGAGTATATTATTCTCCAGATTATTTTTTATCTTTCCTCAAAACCAAATCAGAAACCTAAAACTTAATTTCCAAAAATTCTTTTCAACAAATGGATATTTGCTATACTTATTGTGAAACTAGGATAGGGTTATTTTTGTTTTTGTTTTGTTTGGGTTTTTTTCAATTTCTTAAGGCAGGCAAAGCTGACGCTTTAGTGCCAACATGATTTTTCTAAGTCAATACTACATTGTCAGCTTCTGTCAAATTGTAGAAAACCCAAATTCCCACATGGTATTAGTTTTTGAGCAACTTTAACAAAACAGAAAAGTGCGTGCCTTGGTTTGGTTTCTGGTGGTACATAAGTTCCGATCCAGCACTGAAAGACTGCTTTCTGGGCTACTGTTTCTGATACTCATCTGTCCCCTTTATTTTCCACACTAGCACATTCTTTGCCTACTTCTCTAGACCAAGGTGATCAAGTTTATAGGGCATTGATTTCTTATATCAGCTTAATCCTAGATTGGCTCGCTGCAACACCTTTTGGCATGCTATTCTAGTTTCTTGTCCTCATCACACAGACTGTGGAAGCATCTAATCCTGAATTTAAACACTAATTTACAAATTAGGGTACCTCTAACAAGTCTCTTATGCTCTCAAATCTCGGATCCCTTACACATTAAAATAAGAGTAATAATGCCTATCTTTTAAGAATTGACTTTTAAGTGCTTAAATATACTCAAACTTTTTTTTTTTTTTTTCAGTATTGGGGACTGAACCCAGGACCTCTGCACTGAGCTACATCTCCAGCCCTTTTTTATTTTTTATTTTGAGACAAGGTTTTGCTAACTTGCTCAGCTGCCCAGGCTGCGTCAGCTGGCCTCCCCAAGTGGGGGGATTACAGGTATGTGTCCCCCATGCCCAGCTTCACGCTTCCTAAGCATAGTTGGGCTGTAGGAGTGGGATTCTCAGTTTTACTCACACGCCTGCTTCTTAGTTGTGTCTCTTCAAACACCACACCCAACTCTGGTGGATAGCAGAAATGCTTTCTCCTTTCTAGCTTCCACGGTCCTGGCAAGACCTAACAGTTTTCTAGCTCTTCAGGAAAAACAATGCCAGTTCCACAGTCCTAAAGGATACTCATCCCAATTTTAGCTCTTCTGCATAGATTTTACAAATACCTGCAGATTCTCCTGGAATCTGAGGTTTGCAGACTTCTAGGCATTAACTGTTCCTTTCAATAGAACAGTAAAAGTCAGTAGTTCAACTATGTTAGCTATCCTGTGTATACATATACATATATTTCCCCTTCTTTCTTTTCTCTTTTCCCTCATCCCAGCTGTTCTTTCCTTTTGAGCAGTTTCCTTCCCTTTCACAATGTCTATTGTACCTCCTAGATTTTAGTCACTCTTTCAGGTTCTTACACTAGTGAGATAATACAGTGTTTACACATGCAGGTCTGATTTATTTCACTTATGAGTATGGTCTTTAGTTGTGTCCATTTTCCTATAAAAGCCTCAAGATTATCTTTCTTTATAGCAGTGTAATATTCCATTATGTAGCTAACATAGCTGAACTACTGACTTTTATTCTCTATTGAAAGGAACAGTTAATGTTTAAGTGTATGATCACTCTTACACGTCTATATTTCTTTATCTGAGTATCCAAATTGAAAATATCAATATGTAATACAACAACCATTGTTAATTTCCTATCACCTTGTCTGAGATTCTGTATTGCTTATATTGTTTTTATGTTGTTTTCTAAATGTACGTGTGTTTGCTAACATGGTTTCATTCTTTTATCTTTAAAATTAAAAAAAAGACTTCTAGGCACCACTCTCGGGCTTCTAGAACCAGATGTGGAAAAAGTGCAAGTGAGTCTCCCTCAAAGATTTCCTCAGTTACTCTTATCTTGATGTCCTCAGGCTTGAAGAAGGACGACTAGGATAGATTAGGTAAATGTAGGGCTAAAAAAACCCTTGTTTTGCCAACTTTTCCTAAGTGATTAACATCCCTACCTGCACAGTTGGACAGGGATCTGACTTAGATTTTCAAGATAAAAAGGGAGACAAAAAATTGAGTTTCCTTGTCTACCTCCTACCTATCTTTATTTGCTCTATTCTGCCTCATAAAGGTCTCACTGTCTTCTTTTCTAAGCTACCACCAGACTGTTTTTTCATTGGACAGCGCTGGCTTCTCTAATGGCCTGTTTTCTCTGTTACCCTCACACATTTTAAAAACCCACTCTTTTATGAAAACATTTCACAATATCATGTTATAGAAAGTAAGTTACAAAACAAAACAAAAACCTTCCTAGTTCCAAACCTGGGTCCTTTAACTTACCAAATGACTTTCACCTAGTCATATAACCAACTTGGGGTTTAGTTGTTTTTAATCTGCAAAACAGGGAACAATATGTCCTAGACATATAATTACTCAAGAAGCTTCAGACCAAATACAGTAATACAGGTGGATATGCCTTGAAAACTGTAGTTTTATGCAATGCAGAAAGCATTATTCATTCAATGAAGCAGTATAGAATAACAGCAAAGAGAAAAGAATCAAAAATTGAACTGCCAGATGGAATCCTGGTTCTATCATTTACCAGGTCTACCTTTTAATATGTAAAATGAAGATTATGATACTTATTCCATATGATATTAGCTCATTGATGTCAACAACACTAACGCCTACTGTGTGTTAGATATGGTACTAGGTACAGGTGAGACAATGAAAGACTTGGCTAACATGTTTGATAAAGCCACTATCTCCTACTCTGTATATTACATGTTTTAATCATTTGCATCATATATACTTCAAGGTAAACAAAAATCCATATTGTAAATAGTTTCTATAGAACATCAAGTTAAAATACCACAATTTCACTATTTCTTTTCTGTAAAAATTTCCAGTGAGTATATAATGACTCTGGCATTTCTTTTCCTAATCTATCACCTCAGAACTGTCCTGATGACTCCTGAGTAAACTACCTGGGACATGTTTCTATCAGACATAAATGAGCTAAAATAGTGTTTCTCAAACTAGCATCCTAAGACCATCTACTTCTCAATCACCTACATTGCTAATTAAAAGGAAGCTTTCTAGGCCCTATTTCAGATCTACTGATAAAAAAATGACTGTAAGATGCAGGAATCTGCACTTCCAGTAAATTCCCAATGTGATGTTTATGCAATCCCATTTGAGAACCATATTCCCAAGAGGGGTGGGGGAGAATGTCCTGTTACTTAAGAAATCTGTAACCAAATACTGAATAATGATCCAAACCATCACAAAGGAGAAAAAATGTAATCCTCAGAATAAAATTTCACATGCCTGTCTCTTAATAGGTTGGAGTCAGCAATCCACAGAGATTAAGACTGACTTGAACAGCTATATCTTAACTCAGAATACTGAAGAAACTTCTACTCCAGAGGCCAAGGCAAAGCGGGGAGGGGGGGACACTGAAAAGGAGCAAAGAGAACAGTGTACTGCATTAGTTACATCTCCTAAAACTGGGGGTTGGTGATTTCAGGAAATGGAACAACCTTCTTAAACTCAGTCGACCAAAGACAGCGCCCCCTGCTCCCACTCCACGTCGTCCACAAAACTCAGACAATCTCTCAAACGTAAACTTGCTATTTGGGAGTCAATTTCATCCTGTGACCTTCTGAACAATCAAACGCAAGGAGGAAGGTGATCTTTTGATAAAAATAAAATGAAACAACCGGCTAACATCTATGCCTCTTGGTGAGACGGTTACAGAAGGCATCTCACGAAGACACTATAGAGAATCGAGCAGCTCTGAACACTTAAGAGTGTGAACTTTCAAAATAACAACAACTCAACGCTAACAAAACAGTTCTCTGTCCACCGAGCCACAGGAGCCTGGGACCCGCCCTGGTTCAGTTAATAAAATGGCTTTTGGTTCCTAGATTGCTGCGAAGTTAAGCATTGAGACCGCACGGAGCTGGGAGCCCAGAGCGCAAAGGACGCCCAGCCTGCCCACACTCACCATCCAGAACCCGGTCTGGAGCAGCAGAGCGGGCGGGCCCGATTTCTCCCGCATGGCTGCGCCGACTCTTCCCCGCCTGCGTGAGCACCGCCCACCCACTCCCGAACCCACTGGGCCTAGCCTCTCCTTCCCCCTCCCCTCGGCCTGGTGCTGAATCATGAGCCCAGCATCTCCAAAAGGTAAAATCCAAGAACAAAGCCCGGGGGCGGGGGTCTCAACGGGGTAGCAGGTCCGGGTGGGGCAGAAGGCTAGAAACCACAACTTTGATTTGCTTTTCCCAAAACCCCCGCAACTCAAACCCCAAAATAAATAAATAAATAAATAAAAGTACTGCCGCAGGGACTCCCAAGAGGGTGCCCCTTTTCGATTCATTGTTCTAACAGGCTGCCCGGAGCCCCGCTGGGCCGGCAGCTCACGTGCCGGGGATGGGGGGCTGGGGCTCCGCCTGCTGGCGATCGGACGCCGGCCCCTCTCAGCAGGGCAGCGAAGGCCCTTTGCCCACCCTGGTCGCCATCCTTCCAGCCTGTCCCTAAAGCCGAACCCAGAGTCCCTGGAGGCGCAGGCGCCGGGTGGGTGCTGTCCAAATGCTGGGCGGAGGCGGGCGCGGGCGTGGGGGCGAAGCGAGGCCTGGCCTGCACCCCGCAGCGGCGGCCCTCGCCCCCCGCAGAGATCCCCGGGCACCGCTCGGCCATGGTTCCTCCGCCCCGGCCCATGCAGCCCGGCGGCAGCCCCCTCCCAGCCGTGGACGCTGGCCCCACGCAGTCCTGGGCCCTCCTTGGGTCCTCAGAAGCCGAAAGCAGAGGACAGCCCCAGGCCAGGCAGCAGAAGTGGCCGCTGGCTACTCACCCCAGCTGTTCCTGTCCCTGCGGTTCTTAGCCATGGTGGTCCGCAGGCTGGGGGCGGCGAGGCACTGTCACTGCGCTGGCTGCAGCGGGCGGTGGCAGGCTCCGTGCCCGCGCTGGGCGCAGCTTGCTGAGACTCTGAGGATGTTGCTGTGGCGCTAGAGGAAGGAGTAGGGAGGGAAAGGGAGGAGAAAGCGGATGAACCAAGCTCAGCATCACAAGCTCGAGTTCACACAAACACCAGCGTCACACCCTCCCTGCCTCAGCCCACCCCGGAGCGCGAAGACAGTGACAGACGATGTACTGCAACATTTCCAATGGAAAACACACACACATAAACAGCACCCGGCATACACACCCTCTCAGAGAGGCTGACAGCACTACCTAGTGACAGGAACACACACCATATATTGCATTATTCTGAGGGCTCAAATACCTGCTTCCTCTAGGGCCATCAGCCATTGGCATACACACGCTGGCAACATTTATACGGCTAAAGTAGTTAAAATAATCTACATTTACGAACCAAGCACCCTTTTTTCCATTGTAAAAGCTAGGTCATGTTAATAAAGAGGGTATTATGTATTTCTGATATGAATACTGGGCAGGTTTACATTTTTAAATTAGGTAAGCGAAATTCATATTAAGGAGAGCTGGAGATTCATCATAATCTGTAGCTAGCTTAACATCTAGTGGGCATTTCCCACTAGATCTGCAGAGGTAACGTCTAGAGTTCCAGTCCCATGGCAAATATTTGAAGAACACAGTGCTTCATAGTCTGGGTGGGTCTTGGTAGCCATCGAGGCTGTGGACAATTCTGAATGAAAAGCAAAAGGTGATACTTTTTAAAAATATTCTTAATTTCTTCCTTTTTGCTTTTTCCTCTCTGCCTACAAACTTGGTTGTCAGCTTCCTAGAAACACTGTCCCTAGCGCTACCTGGCCCACTTCGTCCCATTCTTCACCTTGTTCCGTCTTGCGTTTGGTTGCTGCCCACCCTCTGTCTGCACTGATCAGTTCTCCCTAGACCACCGTGAGCTTAATGACCACATCCATGGTCTCTGCTTACGGTTCACCATAAACAACTCCTCTCTCAGCACTCTCTTAACACAATTCATTCTGATGGCTTCAGACAGGACCTCCCTCCTGATCCACAAGTCTGTAAGACTGGAGAATCATCACACAATGAGCGTATAACTGCCTGAAGTTATCGCCACTTTGTTTTCCCACTGACATTTCAAATCAAACTCTCTCACCTGCCACTACTGAATCTTATGCATTCCATATTGCAGTCACTATATTTCCCCCCACGTAAGACTGTGTCTTTTATTAATTTTTTGCTCCAAAAGATGCCACATGGCTTATTTTAGGGGATGTGTTATTATTACATGTACAACAATACACATTTAACCATGTACAACAATCTACATTTATTCACATAGTCATCTTCTTTTGGAGCATCGTCGTAACTCTCCAAACTCCAAATTCTGGCCTGCAGTTCTCAGGGCTCCATTTCCTGTAGAACCATTGGTCCCCATCTCGTGAACAGCAATAGCACTCTCCTTAAATGAGCGCCTCTTGTCCATGCAGCCTGTGTGTAGTACACTGGCAACACAGCTGTCGGTGCTTTTACCCCATGAGCTCTTCACGGAAGTTGGGACCTCCTGCAGGCTAGGCTTCACAAAGTTCCCAAGTGTTAACTGAAGACTTACAAGACAGGAGTGGCAACAAAATTGGTAACAGTTAAAAGTGATGGTCCACACAAAAGTGACAAAAACTGCACCACCAAAATTCAGAAAACATTTATTTCACATGAGTACACTACGTACATCTGTTACAACACACGTGTTGAATTATAAAGATTCATATTAGACACAACTATGTCCATTCATTATCAACTGTGCACGTTATTCACGCATGTGTCTGTACTCTGAATGGTCACGTGGCAGTAAGTTTCAAGTGCATTTGTTTACACAGGTGTTTACCTCATGTCCAATGGCACCCACTTGGGTATTTGCAGTTACTCAATTATAGTTTATATTATCATTTATTTTAAGCATTAATGCAATTTTTTTTTGTCTTTTTGAGACTAGGTTTCACAATGTAGTTCAGACTGGCCTTGAACTCACTTTGTAGCCCCGGTTGATCTCAAACTCCTGGCAATCCTCCTGCCTCAGCCTCCTGAGTGCTGGAATTGCAAGCATGCCTCACTACACTGGCAATGCATTAATTCAGTATGTCCATCATGTGCTGCAACAGATGTACTCTATGTGTCCATCTGACTGACAATCTTAACTGGGGTTTATTTTCAGAGTAGGGCTTATATTGTAAGTATTCTATTCTATTCTAAGCATCTTGAAAAATCATGCTAGGGCTTACTTTCCAGGTAGGTTTTATTTAGGGTTAGGGTTGGGGAACAGGTAGCATCAAGAACACTGTAAACCAAGTTTACATTGTGGTCTTAAAGGAGACTACACCCAACAGAATGGCATTCCGCAACAATAATGGAACATTGGAAGACAAATTATCTCACCCCTGTACCTATGAACCAAGTTCACAGAACAAAATGTAGTACGTTCTGCTTTTGATTTTGTATTTCTTTGCTCTAATTCTCAGCTCCCATTCCAACCTAAAAGTCTCCGTCATTTAAAAAAAAAAAAGTATAGTGGAATCCGATGTAATGGATTCCAGAAAAAGGAGGTGGGGGAGAAGGAGGAGGAGGAGGAGCAAGAAGGGGAAGGGGAAAAAAAAGGATATAATTCAGTATCTATTCATAACTGAAAACTGATTTTTAAAAACCCTTTCCCTCTGTAATTAACAAGTACTTACTGGAAAAATACTCCAAGACTGTGTACCACACAAAAGCTTCAGTAAATAACTCTGTGATATACCGGCTTTTGGGTTTCTGTTTTTGTACTGTTGGCCAAGAACTTTTCAATTAATGATTTTAGTACCACTGGTATACTTATCCGAAGTAATTTTACAGTAACTATTTTAAATGAGGATTTTTAAATAATCCTCTAATTTCTTTTACATTTTATAATTATAGCTATCATTCTCTTTTTCACCTTTGTTGAGTATCACTATGGGTGTTCATGGAATCTTAAAAATAATTTTTTCACTGGTATTATTGTCTTTATTCTTTTTAATGTTCATAAGCCTTTAAATTAGCCAAATAAGAGCCCTTTTGAGTCAGCCCCTGTGTACTTCTCACATGTTCCTAATTTTCTTCTTTTCTGCCCCATGGTTTTTTGGTTTTTGGTTTGTTTTGTACTGGGAATTGAACTCAGGACCTTGCCCTTGCCAGGCAGGGCCACTGAGCTATATCCTCAGCCACTATATCCTTGTGCCACTGAGCTATATCTTCAGCCCTTATTTTCTGGCACCAGGAAACATTTCAGGTTTTCCTTATATTTTCTCTGCCTCAGAACTAGAATCGTCATTTCTCTGAGAAGATCTAGCTCCTCATAACGAGAAAAGATATTTAGAAACCAAGACCTGGATGCTGGTTTATGCTCATTGGTGGCTGAAGTGTCTGTTTCTGGACATTGCTAGGCACTGCTCTGTTAGTATGCATTATTAGAACACATTTATTTTTTAAAATCACACATCTAAAGTCTGAGAAAACACTTTCTACAATATGAAAATGCAAATACACATCATTATTTATGGCAGAATTTTTTAACTGTAAAATACTGTAGACAAGCTAAATGTCCATCAGTAAAAGATTGGTCAAATACACTACAATATATTTACACAGTGGGGTATTACATAGCTATAAAACAAGAATATAGATCTTTATAAAGTGAATAAAGGAATTTCTAGTATGTTAGATGGGGGGAATCAAAGGGCTAATAATATACCATTCCTATACAAAAAGAAAATTATATAGAAGAAGTTCCTTTTCATCTATGCAAAATAAATACAGCAAGAATAAAGAGAAGCCAATGAGACTGGTTACTTGTAGGAGACAGGAACAGGGTGGAAACAAAAGGAGAATGGGAACAGCGGAGCAGGGGTAGTACATACTTCTCTAGGTGTAACCTGTTGGTATAGCTCTGGCTCTTAGGACTATGTTACTCTTTCACATTTTTCAAAATAAACAAACAACTAATATCAATCAGGCCATAGAGTGAACTAAAAGAACTGCATACAGTCTTTTAAAAAGTGAATCCAACTGTATTACAGGTAAATAATATTTAACTATACTGAAGGATATAGGAAGAAAAAACCTGAGGAATTTAGAAAATAGCATTTTTCTGTATGCTACAAGACTGAAGACAAAAAGAACTGTATACAAGTTTTGTACTCAGTAAAAATTTTTTCCAGCATATATGGATTAGAGGTTATGAAATTACTTTATGTATGCTTAGGAGTGAACAAATATATGTTGCATAATGAGCACCAGCATTCTCACTGTTGGGGATAAAGTTACAATAAGAAAAGGAAGAAAGGGAGGATAAAATTTACTGTAACACTGAACTGAAATGTGAGGTACTAGTCTAATACTAGAGAAAGGGGAAACAGACACTGGAAAATAACCAGAAGACTTTGCCACAATGCTATGGTTGATACATTGTGTCAACTTGGGGTGTCTAGAAGTTTGGCTAAGTGACTCAACAGTTCTGCAACTTGGGGTGAAAAGGACATGCCCTTACCCTTCTGGGATGTTCATTGTGTCAGTATGAGAAGTTTAGAAGGTTAAATAACTATGTGACTCAGGTGCTTATTGTGTATTCATCCTAAGCCTGTGCAAGAGGGCATGGAGATTATGTGAGTGCTACATGGCCCCTGAGTAGGGGAGCCTGCTTGTAATTACAATGTAAGGGACAGAAAGAGGCTTGCTCTTCTCTGCCAGTGCTCCCTTTTGCTCTTGTTGTTTTGCTGTCTTCTGCTGCCATGAACAGTTGCCCTTTGCCATGGGCCACCCTGCCTCGGTGCCAGCCAAGTATGGATTGAAACCTCCACAGACTATGAGCTAAATAAACCTTTCCTTCCTTAATTTTGGGCATCAGGTATTTTGGCTCAGCAACAAGAGAAAAGCAACCAAGATACACAAGGATCAAGGTCTGCTGTCTTCTGTCCTCAATGTGTTGTTTTCTTTTCCAGTTCTAGCGACCACCATGGGTCCAAAAATGGCATTTGCCAATCCAGTCGTCAGAGGCAGGTAATCATGCCTAAAGCCAGAAAAGGCAAGTTTGTGTCTTGTGTACCTTCTTAAAAGCAAAACCAGCCTTCCAGAAGCACCGCAGCAGACTTTACCTCATGTGTTGTTGTCTAGAATTGTCCAGGGATAAAGCATTCCTTTAACAAGAGAAATAAATCTAGACCAGTGATGGCAAACCTTTCAGAGACTGAGTACCTAAACTGTAATCCAAAACCACATATTTATTGCAAAGGGCCAACACTGTACTGTAATTAAAACTGAACACTGAGGTTTTAGTTTTGAAAAAACTCATACATTAACATCTTTTGTCTTAAAAGAAAAACACGTAACAGAGCTTTCAATGATACAAACAGCTTTTGATTTAAAAGGTAAAAGTATGCATTTGGCATGCTCCTGTACATTAATGTGATCTATGCTGTTGTATGTATGCTTGCATGTTGAGAGAGGGCTTTGGTGTGCCATACCACTGACCTAGACCAATCAAGATTTCCCCCGCCCTGCAAGGGTGGAGGGAAGGTCTCAATCTGCTGATGGACATGGCCACTGGGCAGAGATCAACAAAACTGATTCTAAGAGGAGACAAGATATGTATTGGGCCCAATACTCAAAGTGATAATCAGAGCTTTCATTTTCCATTACCCTCTACTAACACCTAATCTGGTAGCATGACAAAACTCTGCTCCCATAGGCTTCAAGTCCTTATTGGTCTTACCTTTACTGTGTTGCCACAGGTTCCCACTGTCCAGTAATATTGGACATGTAAACACCAAGCAGCCTCTGCTGCACGTTGCGTTCCAGAGATAGTCCTCCTGTTCCCTTGGTGGAGCAACAACCAAGTTCCCTGTGGTCATGAGGACTGAGCACCCAAACCAGTGCGGTGTCCCCCTCTCTAACTGCTGGTTCTGGAGACCTCACGATGACCAGATGATAGGGTCAATTTCCTATGTAACAGAACTGTGACTGTGTTATCTGGGGGGAGTATCTGTCCCTTGGATAGTAAGGCCTTCAAACCCACCAACTCCAACTCTTTTCACTGTTGATTTATTTAATGTACCTTCAAATAATAATAGAAATTAAGGATAGTGGATAATTAATGTACAACAGAACTACCCGTATCTTGATTTCATGAACACTGATCCAGTTTTTAACAAATGAGAATACAACTTGATATTTATGATGTCTACTACGACTGGACCAAAGGTAAAATATTTAAAAGCAACTATGTGCATATCGAGTTTTTTCCTTGTAAAGGGTCACCACCTCAAGTAAGGCCATGTGTCTGAAACATGAGCCCATGTCAGTGGAGGTGAGGACCTGCACCACCTACAGCAGCCAGTCTGCCTCTCCTGCCTCGCTTAGGCCCCACACTAGCGGGCTTCCTGGAGAAGGAATGGTCAAGTTCTGAGTGTCAAGCACATTCCTCAGCAGGGAGCACCATAATCCATCTCAAGAATCCTCATTCTCAAGGTTCCATAATTCTTAAAACAGCAGTTCCACAAACTCCACTAATAAGGTGTCTTGCACGTTAGGCTCTCACGCACTTTGCTTTGTTGTCCCCCTGATCAAGGCTGACCATCAACTAGCTCAGGGGTGGATTCAGCACTAAGCTTCTCAGTGTGGCAGATTCATCTAAATTCTTCAAATAATAACCTGTCCTCTGCACCACTGCTACTGAGAAAATCAGCTACAGAGAAATCATCACTGCTCTTTTCTTCAAGCTACGTAGTTTTTACAGGAGGGGCTGATCTTTCTTTCTCAACAGAAGTTTCAGGGTTACAATGCTTTTTTCTTCTTTTTGAGGCAGGGTTTCATTATGCACTTCAGACTGGCCTTGAACTCACTTTATAGCCCAGGCTGGCCTCAAACTCACAGTGATCCTCCTGCCTCAGCCTCTGGATTACTGGAATTACAGGTATGCACCACCACACCTAGCAGGGATACAATGCTCTTTGTGCTTCTGGAAGCACACCAAGTCCAACGTTACAGAGATAAAACTGCAGAGGACCACTGGATGGGCTCTCCTTGAAAAAAGACTGCTTGTCTCCATTTTGACTAAAGCTGGCCCTAATTCCGTGTATTTATATGTACAGAGCTGGCTAGCTTAATACTTTATCCTCTCAGTTGGCCTGAAGCAGTGCAAATGGGTCCAGTGGAGGAGCTAATGTGCAGTCTTTGAAGCAGTGCCACAGGTCAGTGATACCCAGCTCTCAGCTGAGACTGAGGTTGGAGAAAGAACCTGTGACATCTCAGGGCGTGAAGGCTGGACATCAAAGCTGAAGCACAGTCTTAAAATACTAAATACTTCCTCAAACTGTGTTATGTGGATTCACCCAAATTTAGAGGCTCCCTGCTACCAGAATCCCTGCACTGTTTCTGCAGACCTCTCTCTGCATATTGCAGAGACGCTATTGTGCCGATTACCTAGCGCAGCTCACAGCACTCCGTACTTCCCGCCATTCTCACAGTCACTCAACCCTGAGCCCCTCCCCGCTTCACAAATTAATGAGACCTGGGTTGGGCGCTGGGTCGAGGCCTTCGTTCTGGTTAGTCATTGTTCTAACTGATCTTAAGACTCCTTTGGCTCCCCACAATTACAGATACATGTTTTTCTCTTCATTCTCGCCATGGGTTGCACTGAAAGTGGTAGACTCGAATTATTTATTGGGATTCCAATCACTTTCCCCTGGGATTACAAATGTGGACTCCTCCGGACCATGATAAGGCCAGAGTGGGCTCTCTATAAAAATCACAGAGACAAAGCTCTAGAGACAAAAATACTTTCAGGGAGCTATTAGGAATGATGGAAGAGCCGCTCCTACCCCTGCCCTTTAGCGCTCACGCACATGCACTTCGAATATGGGGTCAGTGGCTACTGGGTCAAGTCTCCTGCCATTATCCTCAGAGGGTCACCTCTCAGCCAGCACCCCAGCTGATCCTTCAACAAACCTTTCCTGCACTTCATTAAACTAGGTGCTCTTAAGCTAAGTTTGAGCAAAGGTCAGTGAACTCCATGGGCACGACTGTGCCGCCACGCTTTCCTCACAGTCAGTCTCTTGCTCTAAGAGTCTAACATGATGTTGTTTGTGATGCATGATGTCAAAGTAAGACATTCTATGAGTCCGTTAATTGTGGTACGAGTAGGAGCTTCACAGGCAGGGAAGATAAACCTGTCTCTGGCTATGTATCTATTCCTCTGAAGACAAACTGCTTTTTTCCTCCATAGGGGAAGGGAACTATTGTGATGAAATTGCCACCCACATGGCTGAGTCTCTGCAACAGTCTCTGCTATAAGAAGGTTAAACACTCTACAGCTGAATTATACCGAGTTACCAAGCAGAGGTCCATGTTGTTGAATATACTTTTAGCCTAATTCTGACTGCCACATGGGCCCACTGAGCAGGCTCTAGGGTGACTGGATAAACAGGACAACTGACATCCATAGGGCAAATCATCTTTGAAACTGATTATCAAGATGGAAGCCCTCTGGTGAAAAGTAATACAGTTCACAAACATTTTCACATTCTGGGCAAATTTGAGTCATCCATTATACCTCTTCTACTGACTTCCTTGTCTCAATTTTTTTTTTCTAAATCATTAACCAATCTGTTAGCTACCATGAATAAACTGTACCTTAGGCCAGCTTCCCTTCCTAACAAAGATGACAATTAAATGGACTATGTAAAGTTATGCCCACTGAGAGAGTTTCTTTCATCACTGTCTTTCAGGGCCACCCCGTCATGAACTGAGATCATAACTCAGTAGCTGGCTACTTCAAACTGGTGCTAGAATATCATGTGGAGCGTTCATAAACCAGGCCTTAAATTTTTCTTCCTCCACTAAATGGCTGAGTCCGTAAATATGGGTTTGGGGGAAAAAAGACAGCAAAGAAGTAAGGACAGACGCAATGGAAGTTTGTCCATGTAATTTACTTGTGCCCTCCAGATCATCTCAGGCTACCGCAGTGTGTACTCTTGTACTTGAGGATGGAATTCTGCAGTCCATGTTCAACTTGCCGAGTCCTAAAGCTCATGTACCAGGCTGCGTGCACTACCACATGGATCATCAGTAGGGCATTATGCTGTTCCAAGGCCAGCAAAAACTGAGGGCTCATAAATTTACAAGGCAGATGGCTCAAAGATCAGTGAATGCAATCTGTTGTCTTCAAAATCTAAGCAGGTCAACCAAGTACTGTGCATTTTTCTTTGAGGTAGATGATCTAAGGTATAGCATCACACCTCCACTGGGTGTTAGAAATTTCAGTAATGTGGCAGGTCCCTGAACTGAGTTCCTATCTCATCCTCTGATATGAGTCTTTTGTTTTGGTTTTTTCTTTTTTCTTTTTTTTTGCTTTTCTTTCTTTTCTTTACTTTTTTTTTTGAGACAGGGTCTCACTAAGTAGTCCAGGCTGGTCTTGAACTGGCAGTGATCCTCCTACCTTAGCCTCTTGAGTGCTGGGATTACAGGTGTGTGCCACCACAGCTGGCAAGTTTTTAAGCGATGGGTTCTCTCAGTGCTGTTCAGGCTAGCCCCAAACTTCTGTGCTCAACCAATCTTCCTGCTTAGCTTCCCATGTAGCTGGGACTACAGGCACACAATACAACACCCAGCATAATAATCTTTTTAAGATATCTAGGGTAGTTGCTGTTTCCTGTTCACCAGGTCCCTTTCCATAACGTCATCATAATAACAGACTATCATGATGTCCAGCTGGGTAATAAGAAAATAATAATCATCTCTGGAATGACACTCATAGAACAAAAAAGGAAAGACATTGCCAGTGCAATCACAGTCATGTAAAAGCAAACTGCTTCTGATTATTCTTGCTGGTGGAATTGAAAAGTCAATCTGGGTTTCAAGTCAACAACAGCTACATTCTAAGTGCCAAGGGTTGTACCGATTTGCTCTAGTGAAGGTCCCACTAGTGGATGGCATCGTCATAGTCAATGTGGCTATTTGTTATGGTTCAGATGTGTCCCCCAAAGTTCACTGCTAGAAACATAACCTGTAACATAACAGTGTGGAAAGGCAGGACCTTCAAGAGGTGGTTAGGTCATGAGGGCTCATAATGATTTAATGTCATTACCCTGGCAGTGGGTTTCTGATAAAAGGTCCATTTTGCCCTCTCCCCATCCCCTCTACTTTTGCATGTCCCAGTGATATTTTGCCCTTCTGCCTTCTGCTAAGGGATAGCACAGCAAGAAGGCTGTCACCAGATGTGGGCATCTGTTATGTTATTTTTTTCCAGATGTCCCACAAAAGCCTCAGGTGCTCACAGGTGGGGCTTTGGGGAGGTGACTGGATCATGGGTGTGTAATACTTGATTAGTCCACTGGTAGGTCTATAGCTGGGTGTGATATTAAGAGGTGAAACCTGGTAGGAAGAGGTAGGTCACTGTGGGCATGACCTGGAGGGTGTATATCCCTCCTCCTCCCTCGTCCCCCTTCACTGCTTCCTGCCTGCCAGGCCTTGGACTGTTTCTCCTCTGCCATGCTCCTCTGCCTTGCTGCCCTGCCTTCGAGCCAGGCGATTATGGACTGGGACATCTACAAACTATGAGCTAAAACAAACCTTTCCTCCTTTAACTTATAGGTGGCAGGTATCTTGTCCCAGCAATGAGAAAATAACTAAGACAGCATCTTAAGGTTGGACTGCCTGGCTTCTGTAACTATGAGAAACAAATTTATTTTCTTTGTAAATTACTCTGTGGCATTCTGCCACAGCAACACAAAACTGGCTAAGACATTTTTGCATGAGCCAAAGAGATGAACTAAAAAAGAAAAATCTGTACCTTTCAGATCTTTAACGATGGCACTAGTCTTTGCAGTTTCCCCAGTGACCAAGTTTAATTTTGTTTTTATACTTTGACACCAGATAGGGTTAGCTGGAGAGGTTAAACTTGGCCCTATCAATCAGAATATCCTGGAGGAATGTGAAAATTTCACAATCCTATTCACATTTGTGTACTGCACATACTATTTCTGCTACTCAATGTATCATTTCACATACATTTTAGAACTTTAGTTCCACTGGGCCTGCTATGCAATGGATTTTAGCCAAGGTTACGCTTGAATTTCCTTTTTTGTTGAACCTAGGGCCTCTGCACTAAGCTACATCCCTAAGACCCCCTACACAACACCCCTACCCCACCTTTTTTTACTTTTTTTACAACCCACCTACCCCACCTTCTTTTACTTTTTACTTTGAAACAGGGTCTTGCAAAGTTTCCAAGTTGCCCAGGCTGGGCTCAAACCTTTAATCCCCCTGCCTCAGCCTCTAGAAGTGCTGGGGTGACAGGCATGTGCCACCATGCCTGGCTTATATCTGACTTTCTTAAGTCTCTGGGCTCTGGAATTCCACTTTACTCTGATCATTGGAATTTTGGTGGTATTCTGAAACTGCAGGGATTATTCTTCAGGGCTAATACCTACTAGTCTCCGGACAGTATGAGAATTTTACATTCCTCAGTTTAGTCATCCTGGTAAAAGGTCAAACACGTCCCTCTGGAAGTGGCTTTAGGAACACTTTTTATATCTGGCTGTACTGCAGGGTACTTTCTCAAAGGTAGTAGGCTCTTAATTAGAGGATTCTAGGTTTGTGAACTGGCTTAAGACTAGAAGTTAAATAATTATGTCTCAAGAATCTCTTTTAAGTGACTTCATTAAATCAGTCCTAGAATTTTTCCAATCACGTATGTCAAGTAGTACTTAAGCAGACCACTGTTTCCATCCAGTCTAAGAGAGCAGGGGATCAACAGGCCACCACTCCCACATCCATGCAGTCAAAACACCGTTGTTATCACTTCTTTCTGAGGGTTATCGTGGTAATTGTACTGAACTTATTTTTGAAGTTATATCACCCAGTTTCTACCAGGATTTCAATATTTCGGGGTGGCATCAGCATCTCCAACCTAATGAGGACAGTCACCAAAGAGCTTCTCAAGGGTATCTATGTCCCTCACTCAGTGTCTTGATGAAAGTAAATTCTACGGGCCTTCCTGTAGGTGGTATGGAAAAAAGCATGACTAAGCAGGGTGCACGTAATGCGAAGTATTTGGCAAGATTCTGTAACACCTTCAGTGTATAAACTCTCTCCTCCAAGACCTGTCCTTACACTTCCCCATCTGTGGAATGTCGAACCTCTAACTCTCGCCCAGCATTTTCATCCTCATTCACACCTGCCTGAAGGTTTTTACCCAGGTCACAGGGTCCTAGACCGTCTTCACTACTGCCCTCCCTCAGCATAACAGAACTAGGCCTTGCATTTAACTGACACTTCGATGCCCGAGGCCGTACAGTCAGGTTCTGGGCTTGACTCTCAGCCCTTTCTGATTGGTAGCTATAAGAAATAATGGGTTTCTTCAAAGCTGTCAAAGAAACTTTCTAATTTTCTACTCAAGCCTTAAATGTGAAATTCAAGGCTCTCTATTTGTATGTGTGTTGTGCGCTCAGAAAAGCGGTCAAAGCAACCAAATGACGCCACAGTCGTAGTAATTATCATTATCACAGCAGCTAAGTACTAGAGACTGACTCCCCCGTGCGGTGCCCTCTACCAACACTCCATCTGGTGCACTACTGACGATGGAGTGACTGTGCTTCTGCGCTATGCTATGGAGTACCACTGCTCCTTTATTCTTGACAATTACTTTAGACAGTCATCAGATATGTGAGTAACATTATTCCTGAAAGATTTCTTGAGGATCTCTCTTCTGATACTTCCTCCAATTTATACACATAACTGAATCAATCAGAGCTCTAGGCAGAAAGACACAGCATGGCGAGAGTCTAATGAAAGGACTTTTTATAAAAACAAGGATAAGATTAGGAAAAGCAGTAAGAGACAGTGAGACACCCTGAAACTAGCAACAGTGGGAAGCCATGAGCATCCTCCCTATCTCCAAAAGGACAGATGTTCAAAAGGAATCCTGTAAGAGCTATGCAGCTGCAGGAGGGCCAAATCCAGCACTAGGGCCACTTCTGTTTGTAACACTTACCCACACAGGTATAGGCAAACTTCAGGTTCCCTTCTGAATGTTTTACCTATTATAATGTGAGGAGACTTGTAAGAAACAGCATGTGATTATTTGTAATTTATCTTTTCTTAGCTACTGAATCTGCAGACAGAACCACTTCGTGTGTTAAATATAGAAACCTTCCCGCCAACTTTCATGTAAACCTTAAAATCATCCTGAGGATAAAGGTTAAGAAAAACAGCTTCTTAACACATCTGAAAATCAATACAAGCTCTATAAAACACAGATGTGCCCTGCTTTCCTCATCTCTTCTTAAATCTCTCCTCACAATGACCTGACGCGGATTCTGAATACAGTTCAAGTCCTACTGCTATCCAGAACAATATAGAATTGACCTAGACTTTGAAAACATAGTTTTTGCCTCAACACATAAGCAGTCTTGATTAGTAACAAAATAATTTAATACCAACTATTTGAAAATCCAAATAATTGTGGCAATGCCTTCCAACATTTAATTGATTTACATGTAACAAATCTATGGAGCACTCAGTATCACATCAAATTATGTTTTAAAACTAATTTATGTTGGAAGATTCATCAAGAAATCATATTATCTAAACCTCTATAGTCCACAGACTAAAAAGACTGTGTTTATGCTCTGTCCTATCATACCTGAAGGTTTTAGTGGGCTGTTATCTCTTGGATAATAAATTGTAAACCTTGGCTATATAGAAAATAAAGAAAAGTTATGACCTCAGGTTTTTTGTTTGTTTTAGCCTTGGCTAAAGGCAGAGATGAAACTGGAGTCACATATTACCATTCATATTTTATTGAGGAACTCTCAAGGAAGGGGGAAACACTACATTATACAGATAAGAGCAAAAATTTGGAAATATTTATATTCAGATATTATAAAGACATTAAGACTATCTAGTAACCTGAAGACACTAAAAATACATGATAATCAGTTTGGGATGAAAGGTCTATTATGCTACTTTTTATTTATAGTCTATGCCTTGTCATTATAAAGTTAGACAGTTCATTAGAGTTTATTATAAAGTTAGCCACAATAATTTACTATTATTATTTTAATTTTTATTGGCCTATGTTTGCAGTACATAATGATTACATTCCTTGTGGGGAGTTGGTCCATGTGTACAACATGCCTTAGTTCTTTTTTCATCTCCTTCCCCTCCTTTCCTTCCCCCTCCCTCTGTCTCTTGGTCCCCTCCCCTTTTGCAAAAGATCTAGCTCCTTTTTTTCCTATGATCTATCTTTTATTTAGTTCTTTACTTATTTATGCTTTGAATTTCTCATGTAAGAGAAACTGCAATATTTATGCTTGTGTGTCTGATTTATTTCACTTTACGCTATGGTCTCAAGGTGCATCCATTTTCCTACAGACGACTCACATTTATCTTTATGGCAGAGTAGTACTCCATTGTGTATAAATACCACACTTTCTTTATCTATTCCTCTGTTGATGGACATACAGGCTGCTTCCAAGATTTAGAAAGTACAAGTTGTGCTGCTATAAACATGGGCATATATCACTGAAATATATAGACAGCTAAGTTAGATAAAAATTAAGAGGCAGTCAGAGAGGGATCAGGCCCTCAGTGGAGTTAGTATAAAAGAGGAGACATATCAAAATTGTGTCTAGGGACAAACAGAAAGAGATCAGGCCTACGAGCTGCCCCAGAGAGAGAAAAAAGCTTAAAATTGCACTGTAGTTAGCACCACCTGGTTTGGTGAACCTAGATAAGGCATTAGGTACAAAAACGGGTAATCAAAACCCCCTGATTCATGTTCCTAGACTTTGCCTAAAACGCCTTTGATCCTTCTACATTATAAGTTTTAGATGAACTAAACTTAGTGATTCCTACCATAAAGCTCACTATATGCCTCACTTCCCTATTGGATCAGTATTATTAGCTAAGCCACAATACTTGTAATCCTACAGGTCAATTGTAATTTGACCCACAGTTACCCAAGTTATGATTTTGTGTATACATTACCCTTGGACAAAGAGTCTCTGTAACAACCCCCTTTCAGGACCCCTTCTGTCTCTCAGGAGTTTTATCTCAATAAACTCTTCCTACTTTTTTCCTCCTTTGTCCCCATAACCATTTTTTGGTTGTTGAGAAACAAATTCAACACATCTGATACCTAACAGGTTGGAAGTCACTTCCCTGTGACACTAAGATGTCTTTAATTCTTTTGTGAAGATACCTCAAAGGTAAATAGCTGAGTTGAATGGAATTTCTATTTTTAGTTTTTTGAGGCACCTCCTTACTGATTCCCGTAGCAGTTGTACTAGTTTACATTCCCACAAAGTAGAAAGGTTTCGCCAGCAGCCTGGCCAGCATTTGATATTATTTGCTTTCTTGATGATAGCCATTCTTTAGAATAGATAAAGATAGAATCTCAATGTTGTTTTAATTTGCATTTCTCTAATGGCCAGAGATGCTGAACATTTTTTCATGTATTTATTACCCTTTTGTACTTCTTTTGAGAAGTACCTATTAATAGTTTTTTTATTATATAACCTTTACCTTGGAATTATGTGCTTAAGATGTAAAATCAAATTTATTCACTTTACCAACCAACTCACATCACTGGTTTTGTTAAAATTAACTCACTCTGTGTTTTAAAAAGCTTTAAAATTCTTCTGCAGTTAATATATAGCAAATGTTTTCCTCTTTGCATCACTCATGGTACAATTAAATAATGATTATAGCAGACATATTTTTAAACCACTACGCAGAATCTTGACTTTTTCCACTCTTTTCCGGGCTGATGGTCAAAGCATATGGATCTGCCACTACTGGCAATGTAAAACATTTGTACTTCGGGGTCATCTTGAACCCTATGACCTCAGAAATTTTACTGCCTAATTCTTTTTACATGTTGTATTTCAAAAATAGCATGCTTAAAGACTGTCAGAGGATACCTATCCTTATTTAAAGCTGGACATTCATAATTTCCACTTTATAAAGACTTTTTATAAAGTCTTAGTATCTAGAAAAGATGTGCCTCTCTTGATAAATCTGGTTCATCTTTATCTCAAAAACAACATAAAACCCTCCACTTTGGCCAGTTTGTTGCATTGTTCTAGCTTCCTGTTTTCCTTCTCTTTAACCTCATGTCAGTTTCCTCACTTATTTTTATCCTGTGTAAAAACAAGTACATATTTTCTGTATGTTGCCTTAAACTCCCTGTGGAATAATGCAGTTGTAACAGGAGTAGTTATATCCCAGACTAGAAGAAGGCTTGATGCCTATAGGGCTACAGAGCATAAAAATCCCTAAGACAGTAAACAAGTACTAAGCTACCAATAGAATATTTCAAGAGATTTTGAGTCATCAAAGCCAAAAACATGTACCCACCAAAACAAGTGCCGAAAAGCTTTGAAAGACAGAACTGTTCAACAATTTTTTTTCAGTGCAGCAAACACATAGGCTTTGTCCATGAGCATGTAAGCCTGGGCTTACTTATGTTCCCTAAATAAGTGCCCTTTGTGAATACAGCACAAGAAAATACATATATTCCCCGTGGTTTTCAGGTGTGAATTTAATTTCTACATTACACAGCTGATTACAATGATCACCAATAAAGTATATATTTCCCCAAAACCACATTGAATTAGATACTCAAAGCTGCTTATCAACATCTGCAACTTGTTCTTTTGTGATTTTTCAGTAGAGAATTACCTGGCTTTTTCTGGAAATCTCTGCTGGACTTCAGAAATAACTTGACCAGTATATTTAAGGTTGGTAACCTAATTTCTATCTTCAGAACAAGCCTGGAAGTGAAGTTGCAAAACAGCTTAGGAAATATCAGCCAATCTACTTCCTTCAACTCCTGTTCAATACTTTGTCAATGGTTAAGAAGTTCGAAACCTCTTATATTTGATAACCCCATTTACAACCCCGTAAAACGCTTATGGACGCTTTCTTGGGTGTCAAATGCAAAACTTTACCCTCTTCGAGCTACAGATAAGGACTCTGAGATGCTGCCAAGTGCCATGTTCTGTCTCAGATCACTTACTGAGGAAGTGGCAGAGCGCACATCAGGCTATCGCGCTCCCTGACAGTTTTAGCCTGAGCAGAATTCCTGATCGCATCAAAAGTTCAATACCGCGGTTGCGCGCAACACGGACAAAAGCCATGGAAACTTCCTCGGAACTGGGGCTTTCAGGATGTCTTAGTGGAAGACAGGCTGTGCAGGTGTGCAGCACAGCCTCACGCCCGCACCGCCGGGAACGGTTCGCAGAGCCGGAAGGTGCGGCGGGGCGAGCCGCGCTGCGTCGGCCCG
>NW_004955409.1:12302599-12377671 GCF_000276665.1 Chinchilla lanigera
ACCGGGTCCCCAGCGCCGGACGCCTCGACGCACGCGCCCACCACGGCGCACAGACCGTACCTCGAACCTTCGCAAGCCCAGCACCGCGCCAACAGCCCCATGCGACGCCCGCGCTCGGGGTCCCAGGCGTCGAGCGTGACCCTCCCCGCGGAGCACCGCGCGTCTGGGGCGGGGCCGAGCGCCGGCCACTCCCTTTGGCCCGCCCTCCTCGCGTAAGGCGTCTGCGAACGGGCACGGCCAGTCCCAGACCTCGGTGCAGAAGCTTCCGCCAATACGCAGCCCGCTCACGGGAGTAAAGCCCGCCCCTTGCGTCGTCTTGGCCTATGGAAGGCCGGATCTGCTTAGGCGCGTCTTCACCCTCCTTTGGGGTTGTGGCTGGTGTTCATCTCTGCCGGGCTAGTGGGGGTCGTGAGCGCGGGCGGTACCCGGGCCGGCGCGGCGCGGCGCGGCGCGGGCGGCGGGGAGGATGCTGCATTGTTGCACTGGGGGAGGAAGCGCCCGGGCCCCTCCACTCCGTCCCCAGCTGCCTGCGATCGGGGCTTGTACGAGTCGCGAGCAGCCAGCAGAACTAACCGCACTATTGCAAACCACGGTGGTTCTTTTTTGTGGTTTGAAGGCTCCTTTATGGTGCGGAAGGATGTTCCAGTGCGAGCGTGGAAAACGCTTCGTGGAAGGCAGGACAGGAGAGAGTGCTGACTCTCAGAGATTTGCTTTCTAAAAAACGCTTGTTTTAATGGATGAGCTTGCCTTTTAAAAAAGCGCCTGAGACCCTGTTTCTAAGTTTCTTCCCTGTAAGCAGTCTCCTCCTGAGTCGTAACGAAAAGTGTACAAACGTCCCGTGTAGACGTTTGATCATTTGTATCTGGTTGGTGATTAGAAATACGATATTAAAACTTACTGGATGTTTTCCTACTTGCCCCAGCCCTTTCTGTGGAATTGGTAACAGTCCATAATCACGACTTGCTGTTTTTATTATTGTTGTTGTTGTGATGTTGTATTAAAGACAAATGCGGGTTACTTAGTCTTAATTTAGGATTTGAAAACACTATAAAGAAGCAAACCAGTTCCCTAAATCAACTGAGCTCTTGAAGAGTCAAGAGGAGAAAAATTGAAATTGCCGTATGCTATTCTCTGTTCCAAAAAGAAACTTAAAAAGAAGAAAGAAACGTATTAAGAAAAAGTTTCTTTGCTTTTTGCAACAGCTGTCTGTTTTATTTTGCTAACGTGATATGTAATCCATTATTCCAAACGGCAGACCTATATATAGCTGAAACGACCTTGTGTCATATGGGTAATTAATTCCTCTGGGTAATGTTGTTTTGCTTAGGTGGTAATAAGGAAGGAAAATATCCTTTCTTCCTACTTAATTGCTTTTGTTTCATTTCCTCTATATTAATAGTAATAACTCAAGGTGGTGATGGGGTGGCTTTGGTACTGTTTCGTTCAGACATGAACTGTAATGGATGAACCTATTCCTTAAATGAGCATTTGCGTCTTTATACTAGGCACTTCCTGGGTACTGGCGTGTGAGCAAGGTTCCAGCTCTTGTCTAGTGAATACCTTTGAATTCAAGTTGCATGTGGTTAGCTCTTCACTGTGTTATGTATGGATTAGCCATTTTGTGGAACGCCTCTTAAAAACTGAAATTCCTGTTGGCCTTGTCAGTCCCTTTTTTTCTGTTTTTTGGGTCATTTTTGTCTTATGATTCACTATGTATTAGAACAGTTCAGGTCATGTTAATTATACAGTAGTCTAAATGCCAATTCTTGCATATTCTTTACCACATGAATATTTGAAGAATATTTTCCTCACAAAGATCCTATGATTTCTGCCCCCTTATAGATAAAACAACTTTCCAGAGCAGGATTTTAGTCTTGCTAGGGAAAGCAACCGTATTAAAGGGACAGATAATGCCTACTTTCTACCCTCATGCCTCCACGCCTTGCCTCTGTCTTCCACAACTCAGAGGATCAGAGATGATTTATCTACACACACACACACACACACACACACACACACACACACACACACACGGCCTTTTGCCTCCACCCTTCACCTCCCTCCACCATCCTCTTCCTTCACAGTCATGCTCACATTTACACGTACACTGTGTCTCATTGTACACTTGGCCAGCCTCGAATGCCTGCACATCCTAAAGCATGTCGTCTCTTGGGTCTTTTTGTTTTCCTTTGTTCTGATTGCCTGGAGTCACCTCTCAGCCCCAGACTCCCCTGTTGCTGTCATTCCAGTCCCTGAAAACCTAATTTAAATTCCCCAAAGCTCTAGCTCCTCTCCCTTATCTCTAACTTCTTCTAGTACTGTCTCCTTCCTCATTCTGCTCTAACCACACTAGCCGGCTTGCTGTTCCTTACACATAATAAGCATCTTTGCACTTTTGGACCCTTGTTCTTGCTTTCTCCTCTGTTCTGAGTACCTTTTCCGAGACAGCTACTTAGCTTTTTTTCTCCTCTCTTTCACACACTCTGCATCTTTTTTTTTTCATATTTTTTTCTTTGTACTTCTCACCAACATGATGTTTTACTTGTTTTTTTCCTACCTGTCTTGGTCCACCAAAGTACTCCAGGAAGGTAGAGATTTTTATCTGCGTTGTTCACTACCCTGCCTAGAATTACACCTGGCACAGTGTATGTGCTTTCTAAAATTTATGAATAAATAAATGACTCTCAGTAATTTTGACACCTAGCTCTCTAAGCATCTGTCTTTGACATCACAACAGTTAAATTAAACTTTAATAGTCTGTGTATTCCTGGAATGCTTTTTATGATAATACCTTGCATGTGTTTTTATTATTAATGTCAATAATTTGAGTTATTTGGAAAATATCTTTGAAAAACTATTTCATAGCATGTCCTTTTTCAGTAACCTAAGTGCTAAGGAATTTTGTCAACTTATGTTTACTTCTTAATATGCCTAAAAATATGTAACATTCAGTGCTGAACTTTTTAAACTTCAGGCAATTACAGTGATTTTGCTATTTACAATTGTGTTTGGGATAAGTGTTCAACCCATAATACAAACTAGTAAAATAATTACAGTGACAAAGAGTAAAACTAAATTAGTCGCTGTGTTCAATATGATCCTCACTTTTTAAAAATTTTTTACATCTAAGAAATATTAGCAGTCATTATTCAAAACCACAGATTCCCCTGAAACTCTTATCTTTCCTTAGAACGTCCTAAGCAAGGAAAACTCGATCTTAAACTAGCTGTCTCTGACAAAAGACAAGAAACGTAAAGACTGGTTTAGACAAATGGACTCAACCATTGAGGGCTAGAGCAGGAAATGGAGGAAGGGAAAGAAACACAGAGGAAATGTGGTAGAGTACAGATGAAGGATTAAATTTCAACTAAGCAAATTTTATTTGTAATTACTATAAATTTCTAAATCTGCCAACAAGAAGGGGAAATCTAAAGTTTAATTTCTCTGCTATGTTCTGACCACAGTAATCCAGAGCAATTATAATTATCATGATAAAAGTTCACAATAGTACAAGCCATTTGGGCAGTCTTTCTCCAGTTTTGTACCAAAATTGTTTCCAGTCTAGATTCCAGAGAAGTTCTAGAAATCTTTTTTTAACCTTTTGTGAGATGTGTATTTTATTTGTTTGTTTTTGTTTTTGTTTTTTTCCAGTACCGAGAATCAAACTCACAACATCGCACTTGCCAGGCAGGTGCTGTGACGCTGAGCTAAATCCCCAGCCCCAAGATGTGTACTTTAGATGTATATTTTTACAACTTTTATTGCTTTTATTGATTCATTGCAAAAGTATGGTATATTTAGTCACAGGGCAGGGTTATCTCTTGTGTGTGCTGTAGCTTATTAAACACTTGTTGAATGACATTAGAAACTTACCTAGAAATAAACACTGTTAATAATTTAATATGATATGTTACAGGCTTTTTTCCTATTTTTAAGTCAAAGTATTTCCCAAATGGCTTTTAAACTTAATTTATTGCTGGAATCATAATATAGTACCTTTTTTTATTTGATTGGTAGATAGGTCAGCTCTCTGTCACATGGTCAAGTACTAGAGGAAAGATTTATTTTGGCTTTATGGTTTCAGAGATTTCAGTCCATAGTCATCCGGCTCCATTGCTTTTAATCCTGGGGTAAGACAGAAACACAGTGACAGAAGGGGGAAAACTTGTTCTCTTCATGGCAGCCAGGAAGCAGAGAGAGAAGGAAAAAGCAGGGAAAAAAACTGCACCCTTCAAAGTCATGTCCCCAGTGAGCTGCTTTGTCTAGTTAGGCACTGCTTCCTAGTAGCCATTCTGTGCTGTCATCAATAGGTTAATCCACTGGTCAGTGTAGCACCACCCGCAATCCAGTCACCCCTCTGGGCAGCTGTTAATCTAGTCAAGTTGACAGTCAAGATTAACGGTCCCCATTAGAATGACCGACATTCTTCCTAGTCATTAAATGTTCCTCAAAAATAATACTTTTTTTAAAGAATCCATTGAATGAACTTGCTTTTAACCACTAGGGCAGGGGATGGAGCTCAGCAGCACAAGCGCCTGCCTGGCAAGCACAAGTTCATGAGTTCGATTCCTGGTACCAAAAAAAAAAAAAAAACAAAAACCCACTCTAAATTACATATTTGTTATTTCTAATTTTTAACATATTTTTGCAATTACAGATGACATAGTTCATTTAGAAGTGCTTGGCATGTAGTCTTAACCATTTTTGTGGGCTCCTCTGGAATGCTAAGTGATCTAGGTCTGCTATAATGAGTCCCTCCTTTATATGTGCCCTTCCTTTCTTTCCCGCAAATCAACAGTCACAATTATGGAATGGGTTTAGGCACTGTGAAACATATCCCAGGATCCCATTGTAAAGAAGCAAGCTTGGTACAGTACATCACAACACTTCTGTAAGCATTCATTTGTTTAACAGGTACTGAGGGTGACTGTATTAAGAGTGTGGAGATGCAGACAAGAAAGTACATTTATCATCAAGGAATATGTAATTTAGTCAGGAAGACAGACACATGAACAGTCATAATTTGGAAAGTGCAGTAGTAGAAGTAGAAAAATGCTCACCTGTGTTTAATAGGAGAGCAGGGAGAGGAGAAGATGAGTGAATGAAGGAAGATTAACAAAGGGATGGGTAGTAACTGGGTATTTTTAAAAGGAGGATGGACTCAAGGCGGTAAGAGGGAAAGAGAACTATAGAGTGTGAGAGTAGTATAAATAGTAGGAGGCTTGAGAAACCATGAGGAGTTGTGAAGGGTATTCGTCTTCACTCCAGGTGTGACCAAGCCTGGTGGAGATGTCCTAAATGAGAACATAGGTTTGTTTGTTTCTGTCAGGAAGGGACTGGATAATGAACATTGTGTGTCATGTTAAATAATTTGGACTTTTACATACAGATTGAAGAAATTAGGAGGAAACCTGGCATGGCAAGGAGCATGGATTATATAAAATAGCCAGAAGTGTAGAAACCAGTTACTAAATAATCCAAATGAGTGTTTACATAAGCCTCAGTCTAGGCACTGGTATCATAGAAGAACAGAATTGAGTCATATTTAGAAAATGATCCAAAAACACCTGGAAATCAGCTAGGGGGAGATGAATATTAATGACATTTAGAATTTCTGACTTGGATGACTACATGTGTGCAACTAACAATGTTAGAAAATACCAAATTTATGAGGTCTGAATTTTGTGTTTGGTTTTGAACATAAGGTGTTATGTAAGCAGAAATGTCTGATGAGTAGTAGGAAATGCATCTTGGGCTGTGAGAGTTCTGGACAGGGCTTACAGGTTTAGGAGTCATCATCACTTTGTGAGATGGCACCTGTGAGAGACAGGCGAAGCCACCCAGGAAAGTTTATACATAGGCTATAGTCTTAGGGGGTGGCAGAAGAAGATAATATATGGAAGGTGTCTGAGAAGAAACCGGAAGTACCGTAGAAGGAAACTCTTTCCAGACCAATCAGAAGCTCTTTTTCAAGAGCTCATCTCTGTCATCTCCTGCCTTCACTTGTGTTCCCATATGCTCTGACTGCAATGAGGAACATGGATTGAAGTTCCAAAAATGTAAATGTATAATTTTCCAGTTTCCATAGAATAGTCTTACAGTAATATTTTTTAAGGTCTTGCCGATTCCCAAACTCGATCCACAATGAACTTCTTGCAGTTCTTGATTTATGTTGCATTCTCTGTCCTCCAGGTTTTCACAGATAGTTTCTTTTTCCTAGCGCATACTTTCTCTGCTTCCATCTTCTCTTCATGTTTCTGTTTAAACAGTGCATTCTCAGGGAGCCTTTTCTGTCCCTTTAAGAAGGTCATATTTATTTGCTTTATATTTTCGTAGCTCTTTGTATGTTTCTTATTCTCATCTTTGTCTGTTGGTCTTACTGCTAAATTTGAACTAAATGAAAACAAGAGCCTTACGTTTACCATTGAGGCAGCTAGTCTAGCATAGCACCTAGCACATAGTATGTGCTCAGTAAATGTCTTGAAGGAGTAAGCAATTCAGTGGATCATGCAAGCAGGGAGTCAGAAGGGTTCATTGAGACCAGGCATGGTGGCACACACCTGTAATCCCAGCACTCAGGAGGCTGAAGCAGGAGGATCCTTGCAAGTTCAAGGCCATCCTGAAATGCATAGCGAGACCTTGTCTCAAAAAGAGAAAAAAAAAAAAAAAAGTGTAAGGGAGTGTTCATTGAGAGTTGAGGTGTGACTGGTAAATGAGGAAGTAGAGGGATTATATTCTGCTCCTTAGAGTAGCTTATCTATGCCAGGAAAAAGAAGTGAGGCAGGCATGTTTCTTCCCATTTCTGTTTTCTTCCTTTCATTGACACCGAGTGATCACTGTGTTCAGTTATCATCCCAAGTGACCAAGACAAGTACTGAGTTTAGAGAAAGAATTCCACAAAGAAAAAAATCAAGAAAAGGAATTTGGGAGGAATTAGGAATTTAGAAAGAAAGTAGAGGGCAGAGATTTAAGGTAAAATCGTCAAGGACTACAGTAAGGGATGAAAATACAACCTCCCTCTTGTCTTGAGTAGATCCTTCTTGACTGAGGCTCAGTTATGCCTCTTTGAGCATGGTCAAGGTAAGGTACCTTGAAGCATGGGGAGCAGTAATGAAGAACTGGGATGATAGGATGTAAAAGAGTATCTAAAATGCAGCAGATATTTATGGAGATAGACACCGTCTGTCTGTATATATTGGGATAAATCAAGTAAACCAAGTGGCCAGAGATTCCTGTCATCATGGAACTGGCATTTTAATGGGCCAAGAGAAACACAATAGATAAGTCTGTAATAGGTGAGAAAGATAAAGATGAAGAAAGAAGAAAACGTTAAACAAGCTAAGGGGGATTAAAAGTACCTGGTGAAGCAGAGGAGGCAATTTGGGGAATTAATAAGAATGGTCAGGATAAGAAGCCTCATTGAGAAGGTTGGATTTGAGTAGAGACTTGCAAGAGGATAGGAAGTAGCCACATTTCTGTCCTACTGAATCACTTGAATCTGCATTAACAGCTGGAGTGTAAGTTTAGGGGCAGATGTCAGGACTAACATTGCGATCATTATCACGGGTCCTTGTGATTTTTAATTAAAGTAAGATTCAGTGTTTAGGTGTAGTTTACATCCTACAGTGGTTTATGTCACTTTTTAAAACGTGAGTTTGTAAGCAAAGGATATATTTTTGTTTATACTCTTTGTCTACTAATATTCTCTAATCTTTAAATCTTACTAAAGTTTGTCAAGCTGCCTAATGGTGCAGAATGTAAAGTTGATTGTAAAAAATGGAAGTACTATATGGTATTTTCTTATTTCTCTGACATTTAGTATCAAAACATCACCTACTTCCTTGTATTTTCATAATACCACAGTTGAACTGTGTGTCCTGGGTAGGCTTAACATTATGAGAGACTATTGGTTTTCGTATTGGGACAATAGAGAGTGAATAACTTGAAAAAATAGGTGAACATTAGAAAATAAGAGGTGGAGATCATTCCTCCAGTGTCTTATTTTAAATTATGTTATTAAGCCAGAAGATACTGAAAGTTGTTTATATAAAGGGTGAAAGATTGTATAAGGTTAATACAAAAAATAAAACATTTCTTATTGGAGTGAAGTGTTACTGCTATGGCTGTTGACTGTTACATGAGTCATCTGGTTAAAGTCTTACTTATGTGCCCTTTTTTACAGTTCAGAAGTAGGCTTATTTGTGATTGTCCACTAAAACATGGTTCTGATGGTGGATGTAAAGCTCTGAACCGTAGCTGGGAGCAAATCATTTTAAAACTCCTTTCCACTTTTATAGGAAATTACAAAAAAAATCTTTAACATGTTTCCAACTTAATGAAGGTCGACATAAAATAGTGGCATTACTGGTACAGATATACAGATTCTAGTTATAAAATTGACTGTGGAGACAGCTACAACATTGTCCTTAGAATACATCTGTTATTCTAATTTTTTAACCTAAGTTCAGCATTTTTACTTTGATCATCTTTTTTTTTTTTTTGCTTTTTTCTGGTACCAGGAATTGAACTCATGACCTTGCGCTTGCCAGGCAGGCACTGTGCCACTGAGCTAAATCCCCAGCCCTTAAATTTTCTTTTCTTTTTTTTTTTTTTTTTGTTTTGTTTTGTCTTGTTTTCCGTTGATCGTCATTTCTAGTGTTTTTCATAAAGATATATGTGATAGAATGCAGATTGACTTTCTTTTTCCAGTCTTGCGTTTAAAATTTAAAAAGCTTCACGTCTAAACTTTCATTTGTGGTTTTTAAATCAGAAACTCAGGTAGAGAAAGTGATACTTGTGTTTTCAGGGATTCATTGTCGCTTTGAGGATGTAGTCCGAAGTCAGGTAAATTGGAGCAAGAATTGGCAGCGTTAGACTCTCAGGCGGAGCCCAGTACTTGCCCTTACCAGTTGTACATGGTATAGAGTGTTACTAGAAGGCTGTTGCTTTCCAGCTTTGTGAAATACTCGCTGAGTGAGAAAGCGTACATGAACCTCTGGAAAGGGCAAGGTGAATTCAGGCCTAGTCTGTTCTTTGCTAAGTGTTATAATCCACTGAGATGTCGGGATGTGGGAAGCCCAGCTGATAGCCAGGTCTGTCTTATAGATGTTTGGGTCCATGAGTCATACCAGCTCCTACCCTCCAACATTTTTATAAAAATAAAGTCAGATTCAAATGACTAAGAGTGACTAATGTTTGCATAACTCTCTCATAATCAGTATATTATTTGTTTCTCACAATAATTCTCTGAGGTGAATGGAACAGATGTGTTATTATTGCTGTTTTACCCGGGAAGAAACTGTTACCCTGGGTCTTATTATTAATAGGCAGTAATATGAGGACTTGAATCCAGATCCCCTCCAGCTTCACAATTTCTGCTTTTTTCCATTATCCCAAGCTGACTTGCAGCTGCAGTAAGTTCACTTCTTCACACTTAAATACACAGTCATTAACACAGTGTCTGACATTTTGCAAGCACTGTAAATTACAGTCAGCCTGCCCCCTCTGCTGAGAGCTCAGAGGTTTTAAGGAGTAATTTGAAGATACACGTAAACTTCAGGTCTCAGCACCAGTTTTTAGAGGCACTGGTTATTCCCTCATCTTTTCATGTTTTCTAGTCTGAGCCCAGCCTTGATTTTGATTTGTTTTTCCCATTGAGATGACTTTGCTTGATGGCTACCCTTCAAGACAAGCAGCTAAAAGTAGAAACTGTCCCTTTCCTTGGGTGCCAGACACCTTTCCTGCTGTGCCTTCTCTTCCCCTCTTTTTGTTAGAACTTTGGGCTTATGGTTATTGTTACTTAGATTAACTTGAGTGCTACATGAGGCTCAGTCATGCTGTTATGAATTAAAATAAACAGCAGTGCTAATTATTTCAGGCAGACAGAATAACCCGCTTTGTGTAGCACTAGCGACTTTTGTTTGCCTCTAATTTAAGGAAAACAGGACTGCCAGAGCAGGATTGTGACTTCTAGCTCTGTCTTGGGAACTGATGTGTGACCTCCCACAAATGTGTGTGTATATTTAGGTGCTGTATGCCTACCTACTCCTTTCATTCCTGCTCTCATCAATGTGAGCATGGCATAATATATCTTAAAAGGTATAGCTCTTAATGAACTACTGACAGCTTTTACATTTTGGGCTTTTTAGCTGTAAGTGTAAAATGTGGTAGAGATGCCTGGGGCCCTTACCAGTTATTTTTCTAGAAGTATTTTCCTGTTATTTTTTCTGCAGTAGCTTAGGTTCCTAGGTGGAATTCACCTTCTTAATGTTTGCCTCTCCTTGCTTTACCTTAGTACAGATAGCCTTTATTTTTCCATTTTATTTTTTAAAAAACATTCTAAGTATATGTATTCATTTTAGAAGACTACATATAAAAATAAATGGAAAATTATTTCATTACCAAAGATAAATGTGTGTGTGTGTGTGTGTGTGTATGTGTATCCCTCTCTAATCAGTATTTGCTTCTCATATATAGTTTTTCGTTTTGTTTTTTGTTTTTTTGTTTTTTTCTCCGGTACCGGGAACCAAACTCACGACCTTGCGCTTGCCAGGCAGGCGCTTTTGCTGCTGAGCTAAATCCCCAGCCCTCATATATAGTTTTTCTAGACTAGAAATTTCATATTAAGGACATGGATATAAATAAAAACATGAATAATGCAAAACAAATCATGAGTTATATAGAATTATATATGATAATTTGCTTTTTAACAATGTATCATAACTTTTCATGTCAGTAAATATAATATTTAATGTTTGTACATTAGTTCATTATATAGTTACACAGTTTTAATCCATTATACAGGTCCCTGTTATAAAGAATGCTGTGGTCAGTATTTTTTTGTGTGTGGTCAGTATTCTTGAACAAATTCTTTCAATATACCGTTATTTCTTTAAATAATTTTCTATAATTAAATTTTCCAGGTTACTTTAAAATTTTAGTGAACTATGATGACTTAGTTTCCAAAAATGTTGGAACTGTCAGCATTGATTGAAAGTTCACTCCAAAACTCAAGCCCTATTCTTCCATTCCTTAGTCTTTAAGACCTCCAAGTAAATTGATTCAGTTTCAGTAATCTGGAAGGAAATCTTTTAATACAGTCTGTATTATGAAAGAGTTGTGAAAGCTTTTTTTGTTTTGTTTTGTTTTGTTTTTTAAAGGCAAAGGAGTGTCCTAACAGACTGAGCAGAAGGCTTTGATGTGACCTGAGGTATAAAGCAAATGGACAGTCTTGGCTTCAGGCTCTGAATTTGTCTGCTTGGTTGTGGGAGAAAACCTGAAGTGCAGTCTCCTCCCATGGGAGAGGGAGCACATGTCCAGTCTTGTAAAGCTCTGTGGAGGTCAGCTGGGAAATAAGGGACTTGGTTGATGAGGTAGAAGAATCACGGGAATGGGAGGACTAGGATAAGTCAGCTGAAAGGGTAGGAGGTAATGGTCAGCAAGTCGTGTTGGAAATCAGGATTCTGATAGACCAGATGAGAAGTTAGAGAGTAGATGTGAATGTTGATTTCACCAAGAAGGATGCCCATGTGCACCAGGGGACTTAAAGTCGTGAAAGAACAAGGTAGGGTATGAAGAAGTGGTTAGTATATGACAGCTACAGGAAGACAGGGAGTGGTGCAGTCTGTCCTGACCCTCAAAGGAGTGTCTCTCAACCATCCCCTCTCCAGTCTTACATTGCCTTAACACAAGACCATTCTACTTCTTTGAACTGTCCATGTTTTCTCTTGTGTTGCCTGGAATTCTACCATCCATAGTCTTTTACCCTGTTCCCTTATCCCTCCCAGGTAGGTCTTTCAGGAGGTCTTGTTTGATGTACTCTTTCCTGGAAACTTTTTTTGCAGTCCACTTTGACTGTCTCAGAATTCTCCTGTGTTCTTTCAGCACTGAAAGCAGTTCTTTCACTGTGGTGTATTTACTATTCACTTTCTCCCCTCCTTCCCTCTCCCTCTCTCCCTTTCTGTCCTTCTCCCTCCCTCCCTCCCTTCTCTCACTCTCTCCCCTACCTCCTCCTCTCTGCATCTCCCTCTCCCGTCTTCTCCCTCCTTCCCTCCCTCTTCTCTGTCCAGCTGATTAAAGCTCCAGAACACAGGAACTGCTTCTGTTTCATTACATCCCTCATATCAATAGTAGTGCCTGGCACATAGTACTGTTTCTTGGGTGAATGACCCAGTTAAAAATAACATTTCATAAGAGTTAGGCACAGAAGTTTTATAGCCTATAACATAATTGACTAGCTTTGTATATTTTGTAACTTACAGTTGCTATGTTTTACTTTTCTAGTTAGTGTTCTTACATCTGGCATGCATATTTCTGACTCTATGGCCATTAGAGATAGCCTGTTAAATGCTGAGACCTCTGGAGTTTCTATTCTTATGATAAGAATGTTTTTGGAGAAGGGGCTGGGAATTTAGCTCAGTGGCAAAAGCGCCTGCCTGGCAAGCGCAAGGTCGTGAGTTCGGTTCCCGGTACCGGAGAAAAACCAAAAAAAAAAAAAAAAAGAATGTTTTTGGAGAAAGGGAGTATAGTTAAAATTGAAGCCCCTGTTTGGTTTCATGAAAAGTTTTTTTTTTTTTTATTATTTTTAATTGACGTAGGGTCTCACTGTGTTACCCAGGCTGACCTTGAAATCAGTTCTCCTGTCTCAGCCTTCTGAATACCAAGGGTTATAGACATGGGTCACCATGCAGCCTTCTGAATACTGTAGCTGGGATTTATAGGCATGCTTCACCCCCTACACACACACACACACATTAAAAAATTTTGTAACCTTAAAAATATGCAGGAAGAAAGTGAACTAAGGGTAGGATGAGAGGCCTGATTTGAAGAACAATAGGTAGGATACAAGAGTTTTCATTTATCTTCGTGGTGACCATCTTGGTTGCCAGAGATTTTTAGGTAGCCATCTAAAATAGTTACTGATCTTACTAACTACTGTAATATTTTTGTCCCACTTTAAAAAAAAGATCTCTTCCAAATTAATGACTGGTATGATACATTATACATTGAGTTATATCTTCCAGTTTATAGGTAAAATGTTTAGACTTCCTTTAATAAATTATTTTTTAGTTTCATTAAAAATTTTATAGCAAGTAGAAAAGTTCACAGTTTATAAAATTGGTAGCTGGATGACATTATTGAAGTGGAACTGGCTTAAATAGAAAGATCAGCATCTTTAAACTTCTGTTGGTACATACAGAAATCTATGGGTAACTTTATTATTAATTAAATATTGAAGACATGAGAGTAAGTTAAAATACAGTAGTAAACTGGCTTGAAAATATGAAATACAAGATGAAAGAAATATATTGGTGAAGAATTTTAACTGGAAAAGTTCTTTTAAAAATTTTATAGTGATAATGATCCCATTTATTATGAATTTACTTTTTTATACCTAATAATTTTTATCTATGATTGGATCCTTTTTGTAGAGTGCTATGGTACTTCAGTTAGTTCCTTTTATAAACATAATGCAGGATCCTTAGGTTCTTGTATGTTAAAGTCAGAAATAAAAAGACTTGCAATTACTGTATAACATTTAACTTGTTGAAGAGAAATATTTGATCTCAGAAATTGGTATCCAAAATCCAAAATTCCTTTTCACTATTGTGAAATTTTATAGTTAAATTTCTGAACAATCTCTTGAATTGAACTGAATCTGTAAAGTCTCTGTTTGGAAGATCTTTTTTTCTGAAAGCCTCTTTGCCTTTCATTATAAAAGAGCCTGGTACTGCTTTCTGTTTTAAAAATCCAGCTGGAAAATTACAGAGTACAAACATTTCCCCATCGGTTCTTCATTTGAAGAGAACAGAAATGTCTTCAAAATGTAGACTGACATTTAAATATTTATTCCTATCAGTGCAAGTTGTATGTTTATATACTTTACTTTTTCTTTCTATGACTACCTATGAATATTTTAGATTTTGCATGAAACACCGTCTTTATTTTATGTGTTCTGTGGTTGTCATGAAAATCCTCTAATCTGATTTTTTTTAAGCCCCTTTGAAAAACATCAAGCTGACCTTAGTCCTTATGTCTTCATTTTGGTTCTATTAAGTTCAAATACAGTATATTTATTTTTAGTCTAATGCTAACTATTGCTCAAAAATGTGCCTGAAAATGTATATATTCTTTTAAAATAACTTTGTCATATAAAAAAATTAATAAGACAATTTCAAGTGCAGTTTTAGATTTATAAAATAAAGGAACAGATACTAACAGAGGTACATTTATCCAGCCCCCAAATGATACACAGTTGCCCCTTTCATTAACACTCCTCATTAGTGTGGCACACCTGTTACAGTTACTGAACCAGTGCTGATCTGAACTATATAGAGTTTGCAGTTTACACTAAAGTTTACTGTTTGTGTTTTATAGGGTATTCTGTATTTCACATTGTCTTCCCTCATCCCCATTTACCTAACGCCCTGGCGGCCGTTGTTTTTTGTACCGGCTGTATAGTTTTACCTTTTCCAGATTGTCACAGAGGTGGACTACGTATTTTGCCTTTTTGAATTGGCTTCTTTTACTTTGCCTATAACATTCCTTCATGTCTTTCCATGGCTTGATGGCTCATTTCTATTTATTACTGGATAATATTCCATTCTACAAATGTACCATAGCTTATCTGTTTACCCTATTGAAGGATATCAGAATTACTTCCATTTTGGGGCAGTTATAAATAAAGACTAACTAGAAACATTTGTGTGCAGGTTATTGTGTACGCATAAGTTTTGAAGTTAATTGGGTACATGGCTAGAATGGGGACTGCTGGACCATATTTTTTAACCCTTGTTAGAAATTGACATGCTGTGTTTTGTTTTATGCATACATACTCATAGGAGTCAACCTAAAGGAAAGAAGGAAGTACTGTAAGTACTCCCAGAGCTGCTTACCTCAGGGAGATGAGATTAGAAGAGAGGGGAACTGTCAGACTATTGATTTAATTTTAATTTAATTAATACAAAGTCTTGTTTTGTGGTAATTTTTTATAATTGTCTTCCTCTAAAGTGTTTTAACTCATAGTATCAAAAGTAATATAAGTGACAAGAAGTAAGATCATTTATAATAGTGTACTGTCAGTTTTATAGCATTTCCTAATTTTAGAGGATTTAAATATTGTATTATTTTTGAAGTAAAGAGAAAAATAGCCTTCCTTCAGTCATTGTCTGTTCAGCAAATGTGTGGCGCATCTACCAAGTAGCACAGGATTTCTCACAGGATCATGCCTTAAGCAAAGAAGACGGTATGCTTAACTCAGCCTAGAGATTCCAAGCAAGACTTCCTCATGAGGTGAAAACTAAAAGGCTGAAGGTCAAAGGGATGGAGGGAAGAGAGGGAGAATATTCCAGAATGAGGACTGTTTTCAAATTGTAGACCCAGTCTATGATTCTGATTAATGTGACTAAAACCAGAATTTTTCCCACGATCTCAGACAAGCATATTAGATCTTACCATGTTGTTTAACTTGTTAATAATCTATAATTGGGAAGTTAGTACTCATTTTCTTTGGTTCGCAGTGAACGGCAGATTACATTGCCTTGCTGCTGGTTTTGTTCAGAAACTGGAGTTATGAATAGGCTGAAAATATTCTGTTGTTGAAAATGTGTTAGCATTAATCACTGTGTGTGAGTTAAGCATTGTATTCCTAACCTTGAATGATTTGACTGTCACTTTGAGTGAGTGTGTGAGTGAGTGTGAGTGTGTGTGTGTATTATACCAGTGGGGGGAACCTATCCCATGATGCCACAGCAGACTGTATCACTGAAAGCTCTAAAAGATTCACCATCACTGCCTTATGCTGTCCTAGGCCCTTACACTTAAATCTTTCTTCCCCATATATAAACTTTTCTGTGTCTATAGATGTTTTTATTTTTTTATTTAGAATTTCAGTGAAATTGGGGATGGAGAAAGAGGGAAAGCTAAAAAATGCACTGATGTTTAGGTACAGAAGTAGCTAGGTTTACTGGATTAAGATGTAAGATTGTTGAAAGAAGAATTTATTTAGCATTGTCATTTGATATTATCCTATCATATTGGAAAGCTGGCTTTTTAAAGTAACTTTTAAAATATTTTAATAATATTGTTGAATATTTAAAATAATACTGTTTTTCCTTGGGTTGAATTCAGCTCTTAAGACTGTTCCTTTAAGATTTTACAGGTATAATTGTTTATGTTCTGTTACATCGAAAAGCATCATAGTGACTGGTAGGAAATGAGGACTTTCAAATTATGAAAATGAGCAATGAAATCTTGTCATCATAATACAGTTCTTGTGTTCTAAATCTGACTCTTGCCCCTGTCAGTTGGATGACCTTGGGCAAATCATTTAATTTTACTGAGATGAATCTTCTTGTGTTTAAATAAACCAAATTAAATAAAGTATACAAAGTATCCTACAAACCATAATGAATTGCAAACATAAGTGCTGTCATTACTATGGAATGTGTCTTCTAGCAGATTTTATAATCCAGAGTGAAATCCCCAGGCTGAGCCAAGAGGATTGCCTTGAGTTCCAGGCCAGCCTGAACTACATACCAACAAGACTCTGTCTCAAAAAAAAAGAAGTTAGCTGCAGATGATTTGGTTTTTTTTTTTTTGCTTGAGTGCTATATAATTATGTTTATAGTATAAGTGAAAAAGATGGTGTTTTTGCTTTGTGGGCTATATGAAAACGTCATTTATTTTTATAGTGAGAAATAGAAATTGTACATATTTTTGAGGTCTGTATGATATTTTGATAAATGTATACACTATGTAAGGTTCCAATCAAGGTAAACAGGTGTATCTCTTCAAACTTTATCTCTTGGTAATGGTAACATTTCAAAATCTTTCTAGCTTTTTTGAAATATGCAATACACAATTACCTATAACCACTCTACTGTAGAATATAACACCAGAACTTACTTCTTTTAGCAGGAGCTTTTTAATTGTTGAAAAAATTAACCCAGTTGTAAAGACTTATAGGCAATATACCAAAATTCTGAGCAGTAACTATTTTTACTGGTAGAACTAAGATAATTTTTAAAAATATTTTGTCTTTCCTGTATTTTTCTTTATTGAAAATGAATGTACTAATTTTATTGGGAAGAAAGATTTTGGTTTTCAGTTTTATTAGAAGCATGGTTGATAAATAACAGTGACAAGTAGCATTTGTGTAACTAACAAACTATTTTAAATTTTTGTTTTCATTTTTACTTGTAGGCCAGAAATGTACACACAGGAGAGTTAGCTGCAGTAAAAATTATCAAGTTGGAGCCTGGTATGTATTAAAATCCTTAAGATAATTTTGGAACAATTTTCTTCTCCAGTTCATAAATACAGGACTTAGAGACATACTCCATATTACCTTCCTTGTTTTCCTTCTTCCCAATGGAAGCCTTTATATGTTCTGGCAAGTTGGTAGGATATCTGCATTATGGTATACTAAATTCCACTGAAGATAATTAAAGGCAAGTTTGATGTGACAGTTTTGCTAAATAAAATTTGAAATGTGCATATGAAAAATTGGAAGATGTATTAGCTGATAATTTTAAAGTAATTTACAATTATAATATTTTAATTTTAGTTTTAGCTATTATGAAAAGTTGATTAGGAAAGTATTCAATGCTTTTGGGGGGATATTCATATAATATTCAGGATAATGATATTCTGTCAGCTGTTCCCTGACTAGTTGATTTAGCTTTGATAGTTCTGATCTTAGCTTAATGCTTATATTTAGCACTTACGTGTATTGGGAGACTATTTTAAAACACACTAATTCATTTTTAAAATAAAACTGTATAAAACCTAATCAGTTTTTTAATTTTGGTATCCTAGAAGGTTCTAATGCAATCAGTAGTAATTTTTGGCCAGGTACATGAATATTTTGGTGATCTGTTTGCAGGTTTATAAACGGATGCATGTAATACTGTGTGACCATAACTATGCCAGTTTCTTAAAATTTGAGCAGTTAAATTTTTTTGTTTCAAATACAATCTTTGGATCATTTTATGCATAATTCATTAGAGAGATGATATTACTAAAGTAGAATATACTGGAATACTTTAAAATTAGACTTTCAAATGCAACAGTATTTGAAATTATTGTAACACTATTTTATGCCTGGCGTGGTGGTGCATGCCTGTAATCCCAGCACTGAAGAGGCTGAGGCAAGAGGATCCTTGCAGGTTCAAGACCAGCCTGGGCTACAAAGTGAGCTCAATGCCAGCCTGAACTGCATAGCAAGACCCTGTCTCAAAAAGAAAAACAAAAACAAAAAATAAAAAAAAAGAAACACTATTTTAGAGTCCTCATACTCAGTATACTTGATAGATATAGCATGAATTTCAGAATGTCACTGATACAAAAGAAGGAAATATAAGAGAACTGTACAAACATATGCCTCTCTTAGAAGAGTTACTTGAGTGAATACTCAAAGTTCTGTTCAAGGAATGGGTATAGTCCACAGGAAACAAAGATAGGTATCCCTTTTCTGTCTGCATTGAGTCACTGGCCTTGCTACAAGACTTTTTTATTTATTTGACTTGAACATGTAGATAATTATAATTCATATAATGAATTACTGACTATATTTTTAAAATCGTATGAGTCTGATTTCTTAATAAGCCATATATTGGAATTAACAGAGGGAGACAATGCAATGAAAAGAGAAAACTATGTCATGCATATGCTGTTATTAACATAAAAGGATTAAATGCTGGTGTCTTGCATTTAAGACCCTTTAAAAGACTAGAACTTCTCACTTTTTGGTTTTTTGAGACAGAGCGTTGCTGTGTAGCCTAGGCTGGCCTTGAACTCACTCTGTGTAGCACAGTGTCCTCAAACTTGTAGCGATCCTCCTGCTTCAGCCTCCAGAATGCTGGGATTATTACAGGTGTGTGCTACCATGCCAGCCTCACTTGTTTTGTAAAAGCTTCTGATTTTATATTAGGGGCCACTTAGATATGAAGATAGGATGGAGTAATATATAAAATCTTCCCTTCAAAAAGAAAACATAGACGTTCAGTAAATGCTGATGATGTGGTCTTAGTACTGTGTTTAGCCACTTTTACTTCCTGTGATTGCCTATTTTATGCTTTGCTTCCCTTCTGCCAGGTCATCTTTTATTATTGATGTTGCTAGCACTTTAACACTAGCAACTCACCGGGTTTTAATTTTCTCCCAGTTTGTTTTCTGTCTTCGCACTATGCTTAGGATACTTTTCTTGTCCACGTAGAAGTATTATTTTTCTCTTAAAGTTGCTTTTTTTCTCTCTGTCTTTCCCGTACTTAAGCCTTTCTACTAGATAGCTATAAAAAAATTTAACTGTAATTTCTCCCAACTGTTTTCTTTCAGAGTTTAAATATTTGCTCCATCAGGAATGATTTTGTCATAAGGGGTAAGAGAGGTCTTGTTCTGTTCTTTTTCAAATGGCTGCAGTTTCCCTAAGCCATTACTATGAAATCTTTTATTCACAGGTTTGAACTTTTCATTATATATTATAATCCTCATTGGTTTTTTTTTTTAGATTTTTTTTGTTTTTCTCTTTTTTCAGTAGAATATTAAATCATTTTTATGAAGTGGGAGAAGATACCCACAAGATTAATTTAGATGTTTGTTTTTGTTTAGAGATAGCATCTTGCTATGTTGCCTGGGTTGACCTCAAACTCCTGGGCTTCAGCAGTCCTCCTGCCTCAGTCTCCTAAGTAGTTGGAACTACAGGCATATACCATCAAGCCTAGCTTCCTCATTTTTGAGCCTTTGTTAATTACATAAAATTTCAAAATGTGTTACTGTTGATATTATGTAAGTTACTGATTTTGTCAGACATGTTCTGTCTCTGGCAGTCTTAAAGAATTCATACTGAAAAAAAAAAAAAAGAATTCATACTGTTTTTTGTAGTTTTCACATCTTTTAAATTTTTTTATACCTGTACAATCGTATTCTATATAATGATTATTTTGGCCCCAGATTTTTAAATTTTAGGATAATGCTTCCAATAGTTAAATAATGTTCTGAACTGACTCCTGAGGTCCATAACTGTATCTTCATTTATTCATTAATAAGCAGTTATTGAATGCGTAATATATGCAGGGTGTATCCTAGAGGGCAGGAATGCAGAAAAGAACAACAAAAGTAAAGACCTTGTTCTCGTGGTGCTTGAGTTCCAGCAAGGGAGACTGAGTAAAGATACATACATAGCGTGTTAGTGGGTCATGCTGATCAGTCATGTCAGTCGTTCTCACTGCTGCTGATACCCTTTGTCTTTAGACGTTCCCTCCTCTGGTGCCTTTTGATGCTTTTACCCTGAGTGTGACTGATGAAGCTCCGGCACTGCCAACCCTGCTTTCTTCTTTAAAATTTATATAATGTGTACCAGTGAGAGACCTGGTATATCTGGGCCTATCATTTTGTACTTTTTCCCCCTATTTTATATCTCCTTTTATCGTGTTTGTCTGTAGCATTCTACACAAATAATTAACATCAAGTTTTTATATTACATACTTCTATAAGTTTCTACTACATGAAATACATTTGAAGGTTTTTAGAAACGATTTATGGCTGAGAACATTGTACATTCACAGGGATTCGATCCAATAAGCATTCTTAACTACTGAAGACTTGAGTGTATCTCTTACAGTCATGCTGTCTCACGACACTGTGTTCTTTTGTAAGTTTTGTACTTTAATTCTTTTTAGGTCAGCAGTATTGTAGGCATTTCGTTTGTAAAAAGTTACTCTTGAGTTTTCTGAACCCAATCTGAATCCTTCCTCTTTTAATAGAGTTTGTCACTATTATTATGTAAAGAGATCTTTGATTTTACATTTATTATGTTCCACCACTGAGCTACATCTCCAGTTTCCTCCTGGAAGCTTTAAAAAAAAATTATGACTGAGGGTTTCTTTTCCTTTTGCTATTGATAATTTGAATGATACACAGTCTGTAGGAGTTTCTTTTATGGTTTGTTTTTCTTTTGTGTGTATGTGTATGGTATTGGGGATGTAATTCAGGAGTGCTCTACCACTGAGTTACATTCCCAGCCCCATTTTTTATTTTCTTATTTTTGAGACAGGGTCTCACTGAGTCACTAAGTTGCCTGGGCTGAGCTTAAACTCAGGATCCTCCTCCTTCAGCCTACCAGAATGCTTGGAATATCATGTCAGCATGCACCACTATGCCTAGCTTTTTAAGGGGAGGGGAGATTCACTAAGGATTGAACTTTGGGGCCTTTTCCCTCAGCTATGTCATCAGCCCTTTTTAGATTTTGATACAGGTTCTCGCTAAGTTACCCAGACTGGGCAGGAACTTGAAATCCTCCTGCCTCAGTGTCCCAAAATGTTAGTATTACACTCATGTGTCACCATGCAGCAGCTCTGTCTACAGTTTTATCAAAGGATAGCTTGTAGAGCTGGGGATTTAGCTCAGTGGCACAGCGCCTGCCTGGCAAGTGTGAGGTTGTGAGTTCGATTCCCGGTACTGGGAAAAAAAAAAAAAAAACAACAACAACACAAAGGGTAGCTTGTAAAACTTCAAATAATATACTTGAAATTTGTGGAATTTCATTACCTCTTTCCTTAAGGAATGAAACGTGCTCTGTTGACTTCCTAGGTCAAAGGTGTATTTGCACATTTATATTCTTCCTGCCTATTCACCTCCCCCGCAGTTTGAAGTCATTGGTTTATTTTGGGGTTTTAGTCACAACTTTCTGTGGGGTATGAGTACCTACTCATCTGTGTATCTTCTAAGAACTGTGTCTATACATATAGGGACTGATTATTTAGACTCAACTTTCTGTTTAAATAGAATAGTGCCCAATATTGATTTTTATGTCATATCCTTGCCATTTTGACTTTAGTATTTTGTATAAGCTATCAGTATGACAAGCCACATCATAAAAGATTTTTCTGTGTTAGAAATAATAATTTGTTGATTCCATAAATTAGTTGTTCTTCCTAAACCTGTTTTTCCCTAAGTCTTCCCCATTAGTTAAGCAGGCCAAAAATCTGAGCATTAATCTTGACTTCTCTTTTTCACTTGTATTCCAGAGTCAATCTGTCAGCAAATTCTTCAGCTCTACCTCTAAAGCATGTCCTCAACCCATCTTTTCTCTATTGCCGTCATTTTATGCCTGACCTCCCTGTCCTTCTCCACACTTCCCATTTCCCACCATCTAGTTTCTGCAGAGCCACGGTACTGAACATTTAAAACATAAATAAGATCATAGCTCCCTTCTGCTTAAAATTTGCTTGAGGCTTTGTGCCTCCACTTAGAATCCTATACAGACTTTCAGCCTTGCTCATAAAACCCTACGTGATCTGCTAAGCTAGTCCTGTTCTGCCCAAGGTACTGTTTTCATCTTTATTCAGAAAGCCTCTGGTTGTTCAGAGCCAGCTTACATACCACGTGTGCAAAGAGGCTAATTAGGTGTAGTCACTCAAGCCCTTGTTACTTTAGTTCTTCACATGGGGGTGGCTGCTGATTACTTTTCTTAAATATACTTGCCTTTCTCTCCTAGAAGGTAAGATCTATAAGAATAGTGATCTGTCTTCACTGCTGTATTTCAGCACCAAGGGCAAAATAGGCACATACTGGACATGAAATAAATACTCTTTCTACAAAAGAGCATTACAGATGTGTTTTCTGTTGCCTTTGACCAAGAATGGCATTTACGTAGGTATAGGATGATTGAGTCACGTATTCTCTTATCTCAGAAAATCTGCACACATTTTCTGCCTTGAATAGTGCTGTAGAGAACTGTAGGGCCTGCCGGGTATGTTTCCTTTCGTAGCTGACTTGCTTCTTCTGCCTGATTGCTGGTTAGAGCAGAAGCTTTTATGGTTCAGAGTAGTCATTACAACAGAATACAGTATATCTTAGTATACAAATTAATTTCCTACAGATTTTTTCCCCCGAAACACAGTGATCTTTTTTTTTAACCTGCAATTAAGAGTCTTTTCTCTATTTCAAGCAAGTTTCTTTTAAGCCAGCTGTTGGGGTACACATCTTTAATCCCAGCACTCAGGAGACTGAGGCAGAAGGATTGAGGTTTGAAGCTAACCTGAACTGCATAGCAAGACCTTGTCTCAAGATTCTTGGATTTTTAAAAATTTTCCTTGCCTTAGGAATGCCGGTTATTCCTCATAGCTCTTGAGTATCTATAATTCTTATCAGTTTTTTCTCCAGTCAGGTTTCTCTTTAGGTATCTTCTTTCTGTAATGTTAATTTTTTTTTAAGTATACCACCACATCAGTGGCTTACTTGTCTCTTTTGTTTCTACACCTTCTTCTTTCTAAGGCTTTTATTAGTTCTATACAAGTATTTTTCTTTAGTTTCCCACCTCCTAAGTATACCAGCATTCTTTTTATTTCCTTCCTTAATTTACTTATACTCTTCCTTTTTCCTTTCATTTCCCCGAAAATTTGAAGCACTGTTATCTAACATTCACTTTCGAAGTAAATTCTTTGTCTTCTGCATCCTGTGTTTCCTTTCTTCATTTTTCTATAGAATTTTTGAGAGGGATCAGTGTTTCTTTTAGCATTGTCAGTAAAGCCAAAGTAGATATTTGAACAGACTTAAATTAATGTTTAGATCAAAAATACTATATGATAGTACATTAATTTCCCCAACATTCAGTTCAGTACTTTTTAAAATTCCAGGAATAGCTGTATTTTAAAACTGAATTCTTAACTGCATTTAGCAGCTTTTAAAAAAATTGCACTAAAGCCAGAACAATACAAAAGCACTTCCTTGTATTGATTTAACAGATGAACTGGTTTAGAATTTATTTAGACATGAAAAGATAATTATTTGCCAATACGACCTAGAAAAAGCCTTATGTCTGGAAAAAATATAAAGAAGACATTTTTAAGTAAGTAAAATCACAGCTGTAGATTTAACTGTACTTTTTCCCAACAGTTAAAAATAGTTTATAGTAATTACAGAGTCCTAAATTTTATTAATGATTTACTGACTTGCTCCTGGCAGTTTAATTTTATATGATGATCAAAATTTTACTGCAACAGATTGCTTTTGAAACTCTTCCTATTAGTTAATAAAATTAGTTACTAAAATAAGCCTCAGAGTTAAAAATAAAAATAGATTAACACAGAGCATTAGTATTTTAATTAGCTACAAAACAATTGTGAAAGAAAATGAAGTGACCATTCTTTCCTGTGTTCTTGTTATCCTTTGTATACACAAGCAAATGACTATTTTCAAGAATGATTTAACTGTTTCCATCTCATTTTTTGTAGTAGCTACTTACTAAATATAGTATTACAAATAGTGGCATGAAGTCAAATTTGACTTGCCGTGATCAGCATAGAACTACCACTGATACTGTGTATTAGCTGCATTTTTCATCTGTTTGATCAGGCCTCAGGAGCTCCCTAGGAGAGCAGGGAGACATTATTGTGGTGCATGCCACCTTGTTTTCCTGCCTTCTGTCTGAATTTCAGCCTACTGTCTAACTCGTTTTACAGATGCCTATTTTGCTCCGTAGTCTGTAGCTAATAGTGGCAGACAGCCAGAGCAGGAACAGAATCCCTCGGAAAGCTTATGGTCAGAATCCTACTTTCCCTTCTTCTTTCTCCTCTCATCTCATTATCCCTCTTTTATGGTGAAACTACATAATGTTACTTTAAACTTAGGTAAAGTACAGTTTGTTAAATATTGTTATCCTTATGGGAATAGAAGTAAGAAAATCACTGCTCTACATGATTAGTGGATAAACTTTTCTTTATTCACTTACTTATTTTTTAAAATACTAATTTGGAAATAGTCATGAAGTAGGCCATTACTGTATTTTTAAATAAAGTAAGTTAAACGTATTTTCTTAGGGAGTTTTCAAAATTAGTAGGAATCTTTAAATATCTTTCAACAAATGTTTAAAACTTACACCACCAAGAAATACTTCATCCTGTTGCCTGGAAATATAAGCAGATAAAGTATAATAAGTGAAAAGAAGTCCAAAGATACCCAAAGACTTAAGTAGCCATTAATTTGCCTTACCAAGGTTCTTGAAAGTAATGATAAACAGGTGCTTTGGCCAAATAGAAAATATGTTAGCTACTCTAGTTGAGTACTACCTAATATGGTACTGCTTTTCAGAAACACTATTTGAAAATTTAACAATCTCAATTTTTAAGAATGTAAGTACAATATTTGTACCCAGTGTTTGCTGTTTAGACAAGTCAGGTTTAAATTGGTGAGAAGTGGGAAGTCAAGAGCACAAACGTACACACAAAAAAATTTATTTGTATTGGTTTTAAGTAATATATGTAGAAAACCAACAGTGGTTAACTAGAAGTGTTGTGCCTTAAAAAAAAAAGTTAGAAGACAGGCTTTGGCGCATGGCTGTAATTCCTGTGCTCTGGGAGACCGAGGCAGGAGGATCATGAATTTGAGCCCAGCCTGGGCAATGTAGTGATTTAGTGAAACCCTGTCTCAAAATAAAGCAGTTAAAAAGAGCTAGAGATGTAGCTAAGTGCAGAGGTCCTGGGCTCAGTCCCACTATCACCAAGAAACAAACAAAAACCAAATTACTTGTAAAGCCAACATACTCTGTTTTCCAGTTTACTTTAGAGCACAAAATTAAATTGCAGTCAGTATTTTTTGTTACTTTATACTAAATGAAATATAATCTTCAATGTCAGATTCAAAACTGATGATTCAGTTTCTGATTCTAAAGTAAATTCAAAACTGATACCGTTTTTCTCTCTGAAGTTTTTAGCACCTAAGAGGGGCGTTCCAAAGAAAATTTACTAGAAATAACATTTTACTTACTAACATTCTATATTCATTTTCCTCAATGGGAAAAAAATTATATTTTCTTATTATCAGCCAAAACAGTCAAATTCACAAGAGTGCCAACATTGTGATACAGTATTTTTTTCATGAACATGTGAAACTTAGCAGATGGAATATTTAACATTGCATTCATTGGTTTTCTAGAATTGGTACTGTTAATTTATTAGCTGTGCGTTGAGCCACCACTAAAATCAGTTTTCCCTTTGTTATCTACCTTTAACTTGGTTTATTTCATAAACATCAGAAATATATTTAGTATTTACCAGTGCAGAAAACTTTTGATATTGCCTGATGTTCCATGTGTTAATTAAAGATCTAATTTTTTACCTTGTGATTTTCCTATAAATGATAAAAAAACACTTAGATTACTATTATTTGGTTGGTTGGATGGTTGGTTGGTTGGTTGTTTTGTGGTATTGAAGATTGAACTCAGGGCTTCTGCACTGACCTATATTTCCATCCCTTTTTAATTTTTTTATTTTTAGACAGTCTCACTAAGTTACTACATTGCCCTGGGCTTGAACTCAAGTCCTCCTGCCTGAGCCTCCCAAAATGCTGAGATTGCAGCTGTACTACACTATATCCAGCTTTTTAAACATACCTACACACACACACACACGCACACACACGTATGTATGTTTAAAAGTATTTTTAACTTGAACATGCAACTGTATTAAAATATTAAGTTAAGCTATATTTACATAATTTAATTTTTTATGATAGTTAAGAGCACATGTCATAAATTTGCTATCTTAGCTTTGTAAGTATATAATTCATGAGGTGAGACAGATTTTCTAAAATTTTTAATCTTATAAAATTGGAACTATATCCATTAACTCCCTTTTCCACAGTTGATAGTAAACATGATCCTACTTTTTGTGTCTCTAAATTTACTATTGTAGGTGCTTCATACAAGTGGAATCATACAGTGCTTATATTTTTCTGACTAGATTCCTTCACGTAGCATAATGTCCTCAGTGTTCATCCGTGTTGTATGTGATAGGCTTTCTGCCCTTTTTAAGGCTGCATAGTTTCCATTGTATGTATTTCACATTTCGTTTACACATTCATTCATGGAAGCCCGTTTAGGTTGCTACTAGCTCTTGACTTGCGTGAGTAGTGCTTTGATGAATGTGGGCATACGTATACCTCTTTAAGACCCTGGGTATGATGTTTGCACATATACCCAGAAGTAGGGGTACGGGTGTATATTATGATGGTCAGTGTTGATTGGACAGAGAGACACCTAGTGAGATGACTGGATTGTGAGGGCACTAATTTATCAATGGATAACCCGTTCATGAGTTTATGACTGAATAGGATGTTAGGAGACGGGGGCTGTGGAAGTCGTCACTGGGGGCATGCCTTTGAAGCATGTGATTCATCCCTGGCCCCATCCTCCCTGGCTCTTTTCCTCTCTCTCTGCTTCCTGGCTACCATGAGGTGAGACACTTTCATCTACATCTTCTCCCTGTTTCTGCCTCTGAGCTTGTCCACCATGTACTGAAACCTCTGAAATTGTGAGCCAAAATAAACCTTTCATTCTTTAAGTTGTAGATGTCGGGTATTTTGGTCACAGCAAGGAAAAGCTGACTAATGCAAGAAAAGTTTGATTTGGCTTGTGGTTTCAGTCTGTGATTGTATAGCTTTGCAGAAACACTAGCAGAGGGCATGGTAGAGGAAAGCTGCTCACCTCGTGACAGCCTGGAAGCGGAGCAAGAAGTGGCAGAGGAAAAAAAGGGGGCTGGGGGGACAAGAATATACCTGTTAGTTTGCACCCTCAGTCACCCACCTTCTCTAGCTAGGCCCCACCTTCTAACAGCACACTCATCCGTGAACTCACCATTGGATTAATCTGTTGATGAGGTCAGCATGCTCAAGTTTTTGGGAGACCACATTTAAATGATAATAGGATCCCTTGAAATTCCATCCAGATTTATCAGTTCTAACGGATTTTGGGTAGAATCTTTAGGGTTTTCTTCATATAAGATCAGATCATTTATAAAAAGACATATGTTTATTTGTGCCCTTCCAATTCATGTGTCTTAAATGGTTTTCAGGGACATGGGCAATACGTCAGAAATATTATGGAGTCAAAAGCATGTGTGAAACATTGGAGTATGAGTACAATTTGTATATACATAAGAGGGATCTCAGTTGTACTTACAGGAATGAAAGGAAATGGTGGCTTTAGAGGTGATTTTTTTTCATTCTTTTCTGCATTGGCTGCTGCTTCTCAGAGAGTTAAATTAATGTGGCTACAATAATATGGAATAAAACATAGAAGTATGAAAATGGTGGTTCTCATTGGTGCCCATGTGGGATGTGTATGTTCTTAGTTAAATTTTGTCAATAGAGGATCCAAATGGGAATATTTTGCTAATATTAGTCAACCTTACATTCTTCTCCAGAATGTTTAGGGGTTTGATGAACACAGATTTTAATCTTGGAGACATAGCTGTCTACAAATTATAGATACTGGTTTAATTATTTGCTTTGGCAAATCTGTGATCTACCGTGTTACTGGGGGGAGGAGGGTGGTGAATCCAACTGCATTGTGTCTTGCCGCAACCAAATGCTTAATGCTTAGTACCTTTTTTGAATCTGAGGGTATATTGCTTTAGGATTTTTTACAATTGCAAGAAATCCTTATGAGGATATTTATTACAAATGTTACCTAGAAGGTCCTTTTAGGATGTAACTTGATACTGTTTTGATGAGCTAATCATAGGAAAAGCCACTGATAGCTAAGTAAACACTGGTATTGGATAATTTTATTTAAAACTAAGAAACTAGGAACAAAGTCTAGCCCCTAAAGTTAACCTGATACTAAGGTTGTATCTGTTTAGAGTATCATGTTTGCCGACTTCAGTGTAAAAGTATAGCCTAGAGTTGCAGTGTGGTGCTGGACAGGTGATGGCGTGGGAACAATGGACAGTAGTAGGCCTCGTCCATCACAGAACCTGGCATTCAGGGTCGTGCAGTACTTGGTGGCCTTATTAGCAATTCCGTCTCAGATCACTGGCCTCAGAACAGAGATGAAGGCTGTGGTTGCTGCTTTAGTGCTCACTGAGCATGCTAAACTTGAACAATGATACAGTGGTTTTTCCAAAAAATGTAAAACACAAATCCCTAATATCAATACCTTCTAGAATCCACTGTTTCATAACTAATACATCTCTGCACTTTCATTTCTTCTTTACAGCTACTTCGTAGGGCTCAAGCCAGTCTGAGGAGCTTTTAATCATTTAATTACCTTTTAATTAGGATTGGTTCCAGTATTTACTATCTCAGACACAATGTACCATCTCTCTTGTCACCCCCTGGATTCTCTTTCTGACTGAAGTAGGTTGCTTTTTCTTAGGAATATTAGGCTGAACTGTCTTAACACACAAACCTTACATTCCTTAAACAGCCAGATTATAAGTACCTGACCTCAGTGGTCCCCATCTCTTTCTGCCTGTGCTTTGGTGTGACCCGTAGCTGCCCTTATCAGAGAATAGAGGGAAAAAAAATATGCCCAAACATTGAATCTCTAGTGGAGTCCTTTTCTGTATAAGGGCACACTCAGCAACAAGGTTTCCAGCAGGACATCTCTAGGAACATTGGCCATAATCATTAAAAGTCCACGGCCTTTTACTCTAATAGCCCACTTTTAATGCAGCTCTGTTGCTGACAACAGACCGTCGCCGTGGTTCACATCTTCAGGCAAATGTGATTAGCTCATACCAAGCTGTGAATTACATCTTCACCATCCAGTTGCCCACCCTGGTCCCTTCAGCAAACGAGACGCACTGCACAAATAGTAGTTCCTGCTGAATGGAAGTGGATTTTCTCACAGGGATAAGGAAAGGCTGGCAATGGTTATACCTTTAGAATAAAACACACTAACACAAACGGGAATGTCAGGAAGATAAAACTTGTTTTTAATAGAAGAGGTTGGTACTTTAGGGTGTATTAAATTCAGAGTGCTACCAAGACATTCAGATGGAAATATTAGAAGGTCGGAACTGATGATGCTGAGACACTGCATTTGTCAACCAGTCTCTTCCTTAACCTTGCCAAAATACAAGAATGAAACTTTGAGAAAATAACTTCTCAAAACCTACACTTCTCAACTGAATGAATTTTAGTGGGAAGTAAACTACCACCTAAATGGGCATCATATAGAAGAATAAAATAGATCATCCAAATCTCAGATCCTTTTGACAAGGCTGATCTAGGCCATCAAAGCATAATTACATCTGTGGTAGATAACTGTTCAGTGTATCTCCCTACCAGAATGGCTTTCAAAAATAGTATCTTTATGTCAGTCCATTGCATGATACAACCTCACTTCACAGAATTCTCTGCCTCCTTTGCATTAAGGCTTAAAACAACAGATACAGGAAGAATGTTCCCAGAATTCGACTTGATTTAGTAAGCTGTATGTATTAAAGAAGGCACGTACCCCAAATGTCTGCATTGGGAATGACTTCTGTCTGTGAATTCTTGCTCTCAGCCGTATCTGTAGAGAACTGTTGCTCACTGTCACCAAGACCCCACCTTTCTGGATAGAAACGTCACATAGCTTGTCACCACCAACTTGGTTAAGTTGTAGTGTCAGAGTCAGAGCTGATTTTCCCCAAGCAGTAGTGGTTTGTTACTAGTAGTATTAATTCAGCCATATTACCAATTTTGACAGTTCTGTTTAAGAATTTAAACACCACTAAGAAGTTAAGCACCATATGTGAAGTGACTCCTCATGAGAAAAACCCAAGTTAGCTGAAGAATTTTTCAGCATAAAAGAAAGATATCCCAGCACTCAGGAGGCTGAGGTGGGAGGATCACTGCAAGTGAGACCATCCTGGGCTACAAAGTGAGCTCAAGGCCAGCCTAAACTGCGTAGTGAGACCCTGTCTCAAAAAGACAAAAAAAAAAAGAAAAAAAAAAATTAAAAAATTAGGCAAAGGATGCACCATGAGACCACATTAGTAAGTGAAATAAATCAGACACATGAGTTTAAATATTGTATGGTTTCTCTTAAATAAGAAACCCAAAATAAATAAAGAGCAGAATAAAAGGTAATAGGAAGTAGGGAGATAGATCCTTCTGAAATGAGAAGGGCAATAAGAGCTGGAAGGAGAGGAAGGTAAGGGGATGAAAAAGGCATGAAGCTGCCTCCCAAGGAATGTAATCAAGCAGTCCTCCCACCCATCTCCTCCGGAAAGCTGGGGCTGCTGGCACAGGTCGCCATGGCTGGCTTCAGAGCTTCTTGTTAAAACGAAGGAGAGGTAGTCTAGAATATAGCCAGTCATTGGGCATTAGCATGTGTGAAGAGTAAATTCTAATGCTGTAGTGGAAAAGACTCGGGTGGAGGAGACGGATAAGTGGTACCTGGTGGTCGGCAGTGGGCATGGGTAGCTGTGCCTTCCCCCCCACCAGGGTGGGCGGACGGACTGCGGCAGCCTTCAGGCCTACTGACTCTTGCCTGCACTGATAATGAGGAACGTGAGGTCGTCTTCTGTTTGGATTATCTCCACTGATCCTGTTACTGGCAGATCATTAAGCAATGAATTTTTCTATTGTATATACACAGCATATGTAATACTTGTCCAAGTTTACAGATAAAAGCTCAGCTATCTTAAAGGATAACTTACTCAGACTGTTATTCAGTCAGAAAATTGCATCATTTGGTTTACCTAAATCCTTGGAAATTGTTACTACTAAATGCTATAACTAAAGTATCAGTTAATGTTTACATGCAGTGACTGTTGAAAAGAGTTCCTTAGTGGCTGTTATGGTTTGTGTCTGGATGTCGCTGACAGAGCCTCACTGGGTCATGGGAGTTGGGCTTTTCTGAGGCAGCTGAATCTAGAGTTTGTGACTGATTCATGGTCCAATGCTGGGATTAAGGATGTGAGTGCTACACTCAGCCTCAGGTGGGCGGCCCGCATACAGTATAAGGGACAGAAAGGCTTGTCCCTGCTCTCACCATTGTTGCTTTTGCTGTCTTTCCACTGCCATGAACTGTTGCCCCTCTGCCTTGGAGCTAGCCGATTATGGACTGAAACCTCTACAAACTAAGCTAAATAAACCTTTCGTCCTTTAACTTCGGGTGTCAGGTATTGTGTATCAGCAACAAGAGGAAAATAACTGAGACAGTGGCTGAATTGATATATAATAACTAAACTAAATACATATTTAAACTACATTTATAATGGTGGATTCCTTAAAAGGTGTTTATAGAATAGCAAAATTATTTAAAAATTGTTTGACTCCGAATCACAGTAATTGGAAAGTATGAAAGAGAGCAACCTCTGGGTTCAGTGAAGATTTTGTTTATTTATCTAAGGCCCAATTTCAGAGTTTCCTTCTTGGCTCTGTATCATTTTTTAAGATGACTGAGGTATAGCCAGAGTCCATCTGAACACCACAGACTTTAAACCTGAAGTTGTTTTTCAAAAGACTACTGTAACACAATATCAAATGAAGGGTATTTTATAATGATGTCCTAACAAAGAACACTTAAATTTGTATCTTTCTCAGTTTCCAACATAGTGTAGTACTGCTACTGACTTTATTCTATCAAATGTGCTATGCACTGTGTATAATACCTCTTTCCCACAACATTCTCAACTGAGGGAATTATATAATCATCCACATGGGGACATAGGAATCCATTACAGGGCTGAGGATATAGCTCAGTGACACGAGTGCCTGCCTGGCAAGCTCAAGGTCCTGAGTTCGATTCCCAATACCAAAAAAAAAACAGAAGAATCCATTACAGAAATGGCCAACAATTTAATATACTAAATATGGGGATGCTGGGCATGGTGGCACATGCCTGTAATCCCAGCACTTGGGAGGCTGAGGCAAGAGGATCTCTGGGAGTTTGAGACCAACCTGGGCTACAAAGTGAGCTCAAGGTCAGCCTGAACTGCATAGCAACGCCCTGTCTCCAAAAAGACATGAATGAATGAATAAGTGAATGAGTGAATAAGTGAATGAATAAGTGAATGGAATATTTGGGAAAGTAGTAGATAAGAAAGCTAAGTAGAGAATGAATCCAGATGCTAATCAGCAGAAGAAACTGGCGCAGAACAGTTAAGTTGTTGAAATTGCGGTGAAAGTCTGAGCTAAGATATTAAATGAGGTGTGTGTAATCGAGAGCTCAGGCACTAACAGTTATGTAGACTGTCTTTACATGATACACATGGAGTCATTTCACTGAAATAAACACTGTTTGATGTAAAAAAGCTGGATGGAGATGGCACTGTTCTGTAATTACCATGAAATTCCTATAAATAAACAATACTTTATTTTAATATTTTTTCTAAAACTACTCAAGCAGGTTCGTTGTAGGCAACTTGGAAAATAATAACACAAAAGAGAAGAAAGCAAAATTCATTTCAATTTTAACATCGAAGCATAACAGTTGCATGGTTTTTTGTTTTTGTTTGGGTACTGGGCATCAAACTCAGGACCTTGCACTTGCCAGGCAGCCGCTGTGCCACTGAGCTACATCCCTGGCCCAAGTAGCATGTTTTTTGAAGATACATGTATATATTTAGCTAATATATCATGAAGCTATTTTCACATCAAAACATATTTAAAATGTGAGAGTATCTATAACTATAGCAGAATTTAATTAACTACTCTCATTTTAAACCATACCATAGTAAACATCTGTCTCTCAGCTTATCTTTAAAAAAAAATTTTTTGAAGCATCTGTGAGTTCAAAGATTTGTACATTCTTAACCCTTCAAGTTTTATAAAAAGAACATAGAAAATATATTTTGAAGTGTTAGAAATGCTTAATTCCACATCTGTATATAGTATTTATTACAGAGTTTTTTTGAATTTACAGAGATTTTGAGTAACATGATGACCAATTATTTTGTTTTTCAGGAGATGATTTCTCTCTGATTCAACAAGAAATATTTATGGTTAAAGAATGTAAACACTGCAACATTGTTGCCTATTTTGGGAGCTATCTCAGGTAAAAATCAACCCACCTAAAGCATCTGCTCTTTGTAGGTTGTATTTTCTTTGCCACCACTCTCCCTCTCTTCGTGTAAATGCTGTTGCAGGTGGGCATTTAAAAAATTACATTGTTGAAAGTTCTAAAATGTCTAATGTGGTCTTCCTTGATGATACAGTAATTAATCATGGCACCTCCATTTATATGATTATACTTTACCTGGCAACCTTAATGAAACATGAATAATTATAAGTAAGTGTTTTACCTTACAAAACTGATCGTATGCTAAACCATTTAAGGAGAGAACAAAACCGAAACTGATGTGCTTTTCTGTATGTTGAGGAGAGGTTGCTGTGGTAATTTTTTGTGCACTCTGCAGTGCATCCTGGACCCAGGTATGTTAAGAGCGAGAGCCTTAGGAGAACTTACTTTACTGATTGAGAATTAACAGCTAATACAGTTTTCTTTCTCTTTCTTACTAGTCGAGAAAAGCTATGGATTTGCATGGAATATTGTGGTGGTGGATCACTTCAAGATATTTACCACGGTACTGTTAATTTAACTTTATAATTTAAAATCGACATTGACTTTAATGATTGTTGTTTGACATTTCCAGCTAATAGGGAAATTAATAGGTGGATATACTGTTTTACATTCCTTTGTTCTTGGAGTACTACAAAGAATGTAATTTTTTTTGTTAGCCGATTAAATTAGCCTGAGCCTGAACTGAAAAATCCAAAAGTATTTGTACAGTCTAAATTTTTATATGTCATCTATAGAAAAGTGTTTTATCTATAAGTGAAACTGCCTAAACTTCCTGGTAAATAAGAATAAATTCAACATCAAGGAAATTAGATATGTCTTAATAACAAGAAAGACAATTTATGTACTACTTTAATAATTTTGTATTAAAATGTGTAGTTTTCTAAACATTGGAGTATTTAGAGTTCTGCTAGTCTAGGCAGGTTTCTGAGTTAATACTCTTTAGGAATGATGTCAATTCTGACTCTACATTCAGGTTCCAGTCTGTATTGTTGTTGACAGTTTCGTGAATCTCTTAAAGTTTGTGAAACTCAGTATGGACCTTTGTAAAATAATTTTTCTTTTCCTTGTTTAACATAGAGGTGGGATAGTAAAACTCCTATTGCAACCTTGTATTGTATAGTTTATTGTTAAGAATGATGTGAGACTAGGCCAGCTGGCACACACTGTAATCCCAGTACTGTGAAAGGCTGAGACAGGAGGAACCCAAGCTTGAGCTCCGTCTAGGCAACTTAGTGAAACTCTGTCTCCAAAAAAAAAAAATATAGCTCAGAGGTACAGCTGTTGACTAGCAGGTGCTGGGTTCAGTTCTGGTAGTATGTGCGTGTGGAGGGGTTATGTGAGATATTCTTAAGTATTTCTCTGTTGAAATATTTATATTGGAAGTTTTATCAAGTTTTAGTTATACATTTTACAAAGATAGCTACAGTAAATTTAAAAATAGAGGGCTACTCCACTTTCACATTTTGTAACTTACAGAGACCAGATTTTTTAAATGTCAGTCAGTAGAGTAGTGGTTAAATAACCTACAGTATACCTATAATATGGAAATCCCACACAGCACTTAAAAAGATCATGTAGCTTCATATATATTGACCTGGATATATGTTCTCAAGAATATGTATAGCAGTTGATCATACTAGGATTTCAAAATTATATTCTTGTAAGCATATATACAAATGTAAATGCATAGAAAAAGAAAAAGGTATGTACCAGATTGTAAGCCCATACTGTTAAGGGAAGCAAAGCAGGGCTCCGATATAAATTCTGAATTATAATTAAAATGTTGATATATTACTCAATTATAAATTTAAAATATAATTTGTCATAACAATCTGTAACAAAAAAGTCTTGATCACTGCCTCTATTTTTTAAAATATACCACATAAATATTACAGATATACAAAGTGATTTAAACTATCTCAAGAGTTTCATTGTTTTTGTTTTTGTTTTTATCTTTTTGAGATAGGGTCTCACTATGCAGTCCAGGATGGCCTTGAGCTCACTTTGTAGCCCACGCTAGCCTCGAACTTGCAATGATCCTCCTGCCTCAGCCTCCCGAGTGCTGGGATTACAGACATGCGCCACCACACCTGGCTAAGAGTTTTAAAAGAAGAGCTAATCCCACTTTTTAAAAAAGAAGACAATTTTATTTTCATTTTATAATCTTTTATTTTCTCAAATATTGTAATATACTATAGTGTCTATTCTTTTATCTGCTGTTGACTTAATGGTAATTAGTGGTAGAAAATAGCTCTGTGTCACCAACTTAAAATTTTTTTCTGATTTTATAAAGAATTATATAACCCTTTATTTTAATTGTTTGTATTCAGTTGTAATCTTTATGCATTCACATTTCTACAAAATTAAAACTCTGAAGAATATAAATAAAATTAAATAGTATAGCTGGCAGTTTTTACTACTTTCCCTTCCAGAGAATTGTTTTGAGACATTCATTTTATTAATAAAATTTCTATTTTTTCATTATTAATATGTGATGCTTGATGGCTGGTGATATAGATCAGCAGCACAGCACCTGCCTGGCATGTTTGAGGTCGTGAGTTCATTTCCTGGTACCAAAAAAAAAAAAAAGCCCAAAACCCTGATACTTGTTTAATTAAACTGAATCTAAGAAGTATCCATCCCTATTAATAGTATACTAGAAAACAAATGAATCAAGATTGTCTACACATATAAATTAAATTAGATGCTGTTCATAAAGTGGTTTCACTTTGCCTATTACTATTTTATTAATTTACTAAGAATTTATACCTGAGTATTTACAAATAGTAAATAAAATATGTGTAGAATGGCTCTCTGTTCAAAGATGACATGTAAGTACCTGCATTTCCCTGTCAACAGACACCACCTCAGGTTTTTTCTGATGGTGCTGAAAGGCGTAGTTCCAAAACCTCTGATCAGTATTTGCATTGTAAGGATTTTATATTTCATGTCTGGGAGAGATCTGGTTACTAGAAGTGATCTAGGACTTTTTAAATTCTTTGATAAGATACTGAATCAGGCCTCCCTATCTTGATAAGTATGGTAAAGAATTACTCTAAAGAAATAATATCTTGACCTTTAAAAAAGGATATGATATGACTATATTTCAATATGTTCCCTATATCTGTATAACCATAATTAGTTACATATGTTTATCACGTTTCTTGGCTTTATTTCTGAAAAGTTGTTCAGGATTGACAGATGTCATGTCCATTGCTTTCTATAGAATTTCCCATGATGCTTAGTACTAATCCTTGCATATAGCAGTTACATATTTTGACTGATCAAACTTATTAAAGATCTTATTTTTGAAGTACAAATTAAAATTCTTAGTTACCCTTTTTTTCTTGATTATAAAAACAATTCCTAGTTAGAAGAGAAATCTACTTGCCATTTTGCAAGTAGATTGCTTTTAATGTTAGATTCAAAGGTATAATAGTCTCTTACTTTTTTTCTAGTTACTGGACCATTATCAGAATTGCAAATAGCCTATGTGTGCAGAGAAACTTTACAGGTAACTATATTTGCATATGTAGATAGACAGTTCTCATTTCACAACTGCTAACTATAAAATGGTGACCTACCCAAAAGAGAATCATTTTGGTAAACCAAAATGCTTTTTCTGTTACTCCCTCATATAATTCTGGAAGCTAGTTATTTAGCACGAGTCTCAAGAATTCTTTAAGCTGATGCTGATGCTGATTGAATGTGGTGGTAGCCTCTGATACTGACATGTCAAGTGGTCATGTGAGATAGTCAGCTTTGTAGCACTTGGCTTTCAGGTGCTACAAAGCTGAAGAAAGCTATAGGTATAAATTGGTTTTAATGAATGAATCACAAGACTTCCCACTATAACAAGTTGTCTAGGCTTGCTTTTATGGCAGAAAAAGTAGTCTCTTCCATACGACATGAAGGCCTTTACACGTGTGCCCTCCAAAGAAGAATTGCACAGCAGTAACCCAGGGTTACCTGGAGTCTGTAGCTCTGTGCAATTTTATATAACAATAGAAGAACCCCCTTATATAACTTTGGTTAAGAGTTGTATTAAACACATGTCTTTACTGCTTTGCATATGGCCTGTGAGCATTTTTAATATCCAAAACTAGTAGAAGTACAGGGTATGTGCCATTTTTGCAAATTTATTTTTTTTCAGTTCCCTGAAAGGCTACTCATTGAGAAAATTAGCAGTTAATAATTTTGTTCATATACTTTAAGACATTTAAATGAGGTGAGATTAAATAGTAATAATTGTGGGCTTTGTTTCTGTTTTTGGTCTTTGGTAATTTACGACTGATAATTCTGTGTGTATACTTCCTAGGTTGTGTAGTTTCTTTAGAGGTGAACCTGATGTCTGTATTTGGTTCTTACATATTCTAGAAACTAGGAGATTGATCAGATCTGATGGAAAGGTCTGGTCATTTTATCAAGAGTTCATTTCCACTTACTTTAAAAGACATATCATGCCAAATTTCACTGTGAAATAAATATCTGTATATGTTCACTGCGGACAGGGCTTTTTTTTTCTTAAATATTTTCAGTTCATGGTTATTTAAATCCATAGATATAGAAACTATAGAGGGCTGACTACATGTATTTTCAAATATATCTTGCTATAATATTTACACAATGTAGAAATTATCTATATAAGATACAAACTTAATTATGTACTCATAGCACAGAATTATTGATAAATTTATTTTCTTTATATTTTAATTTGCAAAGTTCACTGTTTCTTTAAGCAGTGGACAGAATACTATGCATAGCCTCCTATATGCTTCCATGAAAGTGAAAAAACAAGTTGGGTTTATGCTCTGGCCCTAGTATATGATCTTACTTTCTTCTATGGTCCTAGTTCCCCATGTAAAAATGAGGCTTGGTAAAGAACGACCTCCAAGATTAGTTCAGTGTTTAAATTCTATCATTCTAACAGGCTCACACATCTTGTCAATACAGAGTAACAGTTATTTACCATGATACATGAAACAAAGAAAATTGGTAAAATACTTGAAGCCATGGTTTTCAAGAAACTGGACATCAGGTAACAAAGGACAGCAAGGTCAGAGAGATAGGAAATGAAGGAAAGTTTTATTGTCTCAGTTTATGGCCAAGGGAGAGTTTCCAGGCCATAGTGCAGGGAGAAAGAAACCAAGACGGGTCCAGGGGAGACCAAGGCAGCAAGGGTGTTTGGGATAGAGTGTTGGAAAGCATTAGAGTATTTTTTAAATCCAGAATATATAGTACCCAAAGGGTACCGTTCACAGTGTCAGACAGCCAATCAAAATTACCAGGTATCGCCGGGCGTGGCGGTGCACACCTGTAATCCCAGCATTTGGGAGTCTCAGGCAGGAGGAGCCCTGCGAGTTTGAGGCCAGCCTGAGCTACAGAGTGAGTTCAAGGCCAGCCTGAACTAGAATGAGACCCTGTCTCCAAAAAACAAATAAACCAAGAAGTACATAAGCAGACTAGGACAACAAAACAGTTATAACTACATTTGAAATATTTAACAAATTAAGTAGAGGTACCAAAGATATTAAAGGTATTTGATTTGACTTAATGTCCAAATCAAACTTTAGAGATTTGGAGGATTAAAGGATAGGATTAATGGCGGTGTAAGTATTGCACTCTCTATATAGAATTTTTATTTGAAGTTGAGGACATAGCAATAGAAAATATATCCAAATTAAAATGGGAAAAAAGAATTTTCTAAAAATGTAAACGGAAAGCACATACTTTTAGTTCCAGCTACTCAAGAGGGTGGGGCAGGACAGCCACTTGAATACAGGTGTTGGAGGCCATCCTAGGCAACATAGTAAGACTGACTCAAAATTTTTCAAAAAATCACTAAGCTGTAGAGCAATTCCAGATGGCCTAATATATGTATAATTTGTATTCCTGAAGAGGAGAGAAAAGAGCAATATTTTAAAACTATAAATAATAGCTGAAAAATTCCAAATTTAATAAAAACTAACCCACAGATCCAGAGCACTCAACAAAGTCTGGGTGCAGACAACATGATGAAAGTGACACTGATGCACATCATCATTAAATTACTCATTTGATGGTGGGAAAGTCTTAGAAACAGAAGAAAAGAACACGTATGTAAGACAATAAAGGAAAGAGTGATGGCATATTATTATTGGAAATAGTGCAAGTGAGAAGACACTGAGAAAGCTGAACTTTCCCTTCAGGCTGAGAGAAAATGTCTTCCAGAAACAGAGACAAAATAAAGGGTTTTGCAGACTTAAAAGCTAATCCCCCAGTAGACCCATCTTACAAAAAATATTTGTGGAAGTCTTCCAGGCAGGATTAAATTGACATCACAAGAAAATAGGTATCTGTTCATAGATACACAGTGTATTTTTACCCCCTCCCCCGTAACCACACGGTTTATAATGTAAGTAAATATATTCGGTTTTTAAAAATTAGGGTCTATTTTAAAGCTTTTAGAAGCAAAACTAGTTAGTGTGCTGTTGAATTTAAACATATGTATAAACAAAATGAAAATAGCATGTAGACCAAAAGAGGAGTGATGGAATTATATGTATAGATTCTCACACTATAGCAAAGTGGTATAAGATCACTTGAAGGTAATTATACCTAGAATATAATACATTCAAGTCATATAACAAGTAAATATGAACAAAAATTTTTAAAACAAGAAGCTAGCAAAGACAATCCAACAATACACCAAAACCATTACATATAGAAGGTAGAGTTTGTCCTAGAATGCATTATTCCCTTAACATCCACAAATAATTTCAAATAATTAACCATTAAACTAAAAAAGAAAATATGATTATCCATATTTAACATTCAGCAAAATTCAGCATTCCTAATTTTTAAAAATTCTGAGCACACAAGGACTAGAAATTCAATTAACTCAGTGAAGAGCATCTATGAAAAACCTGCAACTAAATCGTACTTCAAAGACTGGCAAGATGCTTTTCTCCCAAGATCAAACAAGGCAAGGATGTCCACTCTTAGCAACTGCTTTTCAACATTGTATTAGAGGTTTAAGCTGGGGCAAAAAGAGAAGACAGTGAAGTAAGAGATACGTAGTTCTGAAAGTAGAAAGTAAAACTGTCTTTATTCACAAGATTACAAAATTGTATAGAAAACAGAATGATCTGTAAAGTAGCTACTAGAACTATTAAGTGAGATTAGAAAAGCTACAAGATTCAAGATCTGTCTATATACAAGAGTCAGTTGGATTTCTGCAAGCTTGTCAACAGAATCAGAAATAAAAATTTTAAATGAATACCTATAATAACATAAATAGTGTGACATTCTTAGGAATAAATAGGACAGAAGGTTCCCAAATACCTACACACTAAAAACTACCTAGAAAAATAAAGACCTAGATAAGTAAATGGATAACTATATTATGTTCATGGATCAAGAGATTTAACACTGTTAAGATGTTAATTCTTCTTAGATTGCGTTCAAAATCCAAGCAGTCTTCTTGTTTTTCTTTTATTAAGAAACTGACAGGCTGATTCTGAAATCCCTATGGAAATGCAAAGCACCTAGTGGTCAGACAAACTTGAAAATTGATGTAGTGTGAGAGAACTGTTTGCTGGAAAGAAGAGAGAAATTGTAAGGGGGCACAAGAGAAGGGAACTTTGTATGGTGGTAAATAGTTTATTATCTTGATTGTGGTGATGTTTTAGTAAAATATTTCTTTCACCAGAAAATGAATTAGAAATATAATCTATGATACAGTATACATTGATTAGTAAAATGAAACTCTTCTAAGTTTTATCCCCCCTACAGAAGACATCCTAGTTTTTATTATTCAGTAGGATTTTAGGTAGAGGATTTAGGAATCAAGTTTACAGTTTTGCTAATGCATACTTTTTTTTTAAACTTCAGGGTCTTGCTTATTTGCATACTAAAGGCAAAATGCATAGAGATATCAAAGTAAGTTCATTTAATATGTTTAAAATACTAATTGTTTTAGAAGAAAATTTATGATGTTAATTTAATAGTATTGGTATTTTTATTTTAGGGTGCAAACATTTTATTGACAGACCATGGTGATGTAAAATTAGGTATGTTATATCATGTCCTTGAATTTTAAAGTTAACTAATAAAACTTTAAATGAGAATTAACAGATATACAAATTTAATATTGATACAGAATCATAATAATGTTTACCCTTTGACACAGTAAGTTTTTTCCTGAGACTTAATTAAAGAAATTAATCTTAAGGGTAGAAAATCCATACTCACAGAAGTATTAATCATTTTATTTATAGTAAAAAATATAAAAATCTTACAATAGAAAAGTTGTTAAACTACAATTTATTATTTGTGACATATTAGTAAGTTATTAATATTAATGAAGAATATATGAGAATAAAATCACCTGTTGTATTAACTGGCAAAAATGAACTATATATAAATGTGCTATTTTATTTTTATTAGCATATTTAACAGCACCCAAAAGTTTACAAGTACATGAAAAGTTTTTAAAAATAGCACCAAAATACTTCATTATTTATGATCAAAGGAATTAGATATTGTATGTTTTCCTTGTGTTTTATTTTTGCCTTTTTCTTTCCAAATTAACTTCAGTGTACTTATGATAAAAATATTTTTATTAACTTTGTTCTTTAAAAACGTTTCCATTTTAGTGAAATCTCAATAGATTCTTTAATGAGTATGTTATGAACCTAGTAACAAAAGATTTGGAGATTCAATTTATGCACATTTTCCTAACATTAATACCCAGATTAATGAAAATATTAGGCCTAAGGTAGAGTTTAGAATTATTGGTTATATTGAGAAGAACTGACCTTTTTTGTCCCATTTTTCCTTACCAGCTGACTTTGGTGTGGCTGCAAAAATAACAGCTACCATTGCAAAGAGAAAATCCTTCATTGGCACGCCTTACTGGTAAGATATTAATGTGATTGGCTTGAGTAATTTTAATTTCTTCGTGGTTAATGATCAGCCTTAATACTTGGTAATCATGTGGTCACTGAAAGGCAAGAGACTTAGGACGAGGAACTTGGGTACTCTTTTTTCATCATCTAGCTCTCCCTGGGATGTCTCATATTGAGACGACCAATAGGTGTGAAATTTTTAAAAGAAAGACTTGTATTACCACTTGTCATTTTCTCACCCTTGGTCCTGGCATCGCTTTTACTTTAATGTACGACTTTACTTTCTGGCTGTGAAAATTCATACATCTCCCTACCGTTAGCCTGCATCAGCCACCGCACTAGCTGCTGTAATTAAGTCTTTCTGTGGGTCTGTGTCATGTTCATGAAAAGGGCTGAACTTCTTGTGTAATTAGTAGCCATCATAATCTAGCTTTTACTTCTGAGGTTCATTTTTTAACACTTTTTGGACCCTCAAACCAAATTTTGTAAAAGGTAATTTTTTCATTTCCTATCATATAATTAGACTTTTATAAAGTAAAAATGACTTGCTAAAAGTTTATCTTGCATTTAAAGGAAAATGCATACTCTGTTTCTGTACTCATCACCGGCTGATAACCAGTGGGTCCCTGTTGATTCATTCCTTTTTCTTTTTTCTTTCCTTTCCTTTTTTTTTTTTTTTGTCCTGGGGATTGAACTCAAGATCTTACCACTCAGCTATATCCCTAGCCCTCCCGTCCTTTTTAAAATTTTGAGACAGGGTCTTACAAAGTTGTCCAGCTTGGCTTCAAACTTGGGATCTTCCTGCTTCAGCCTTCCAGAGTGCTGGATTACATATGCCACCGTGTCCAGTTTGTTGATTGATTCTTCAGCTCTCATTTCTCTTGGGAAGTTTCTTTGACTTTCACAGGGTTTCACCTGTGGTTTTCATTTTCTAACAAGGTTAACCTAATTCAAACTGAATGAAAACAAGATTTTTCAGAGTCCCAGCATTGAGATTATGGAATTCAAGAGTTTTAAACAATCAGTTTTAAAAGAATTTGTGTGTGCATGCAGTATTTCTTTCCTGGTAAAGTTTCTGCTTCACCTGTAAACACCTCCCAGCCTCTTCTGCTCTAGGTCTGATGCATCTAACAAGAGTGACCGATTTCATATCGTTTTTTATAATAACGATGTTCTATTCATTAATCCCTTCTAGGATGGCCCCAGAAGTTGCAGCGGTGGAGAAGAATGGCGGCTACAACCAGCTCTGTGATATCTGGGCAGTAGGAATAACAGCAATTGAACTTGGAGAGCTTCAGCCGCCTATGTTTGATCTTCATCCAATGAGGTAGTCTCATTATTTATGCCTACACAGTTACTAATAAGTTATTTGGGGGAGGTAAAATACCAATAAGTCTAGGATTGCAAGCTCATTTTTAAGTATATCAAAGTAGTTAAAGCGCTGTCGGGCGCTCAGAGGTAATCCTGTCGAAAGCCTGCTCAGTGGTGCTGCTGCTTTTCAGACAGCAGTGAGCTGTCTGTATTGTTTGAAGCTTTTCCATGAGACACATTATCCTAATAATCAGACGAGGATAGAGCAATTATTGTTAAACAGGTCTTTTTGATTTTGATTCTTTATCAGTTGTTCTTGTTTATCGTATATGAAGTTATAAGTAAATAATAGAATAGGTGGGGGTTTTTTGTTTGGGATTTAAGTGATATTTGATTTTAGTTTGTTTGAGGATAATGAAGACGTACCTATGCTTACTATAATAATCATTTACATTTTAAAATACTGTCTTTCAGAAATAAATACTTGAAGGCTTTCTGAAAAGTTTTTTTGATATTTTGAAGGAAAACGTATTGGGCTAAAATTTAAACTTCTGATGGTATAAAATTAAAAAGAAAATCAGCAGAGTGGATAAAATGTTCTGCTGATGTATGACCAATCCCAAATGAATATATGCTACGTAAAGAATTCATTCAGTGACCACAGGTGAAAGGTTATTTATGTGCAGGTGCTGGACACTAAAGAAACATGGCACACTAAAGGTATTCAAATCTTAGGGCACCTGCTGGTAACACGGATGCTAATAGCTGCAGACTCATAGGGAAATCATTTTATATTTTTTCTTAAGGGCAGTGCAGATGCCTCAGTGACTCTACTACCTACAAAATTATACTTAAATAATCCAAGAAATGACTAAGAATTACCCATTTTAGGATAACGGGGAAAAAAATCTATGTATTGAATACTTGGTGAGCTGTTAAATGATTTTGCAGTTAGGGACAGCTATAAACTATATATAAAACAAAGGAACATGGAAAATTGATTAGTAATGAAGAAAAGCAGACTACAGTATTGCTTAATATTATAATTGTAAGCATTTAGATAAATACTAAAAAGGAGCAGAAATTTTTAAGAACTATTTTAGACAGGGAAAATATAATTTTTTGTTCTCTTTCAATTTTCCTTTGACTCATTTTCTTTTTAAAAGGAGAAAATATCTTTCAATTTATTGGTTGCTTTTGTTTCTTAGTTGACAACTTAGTTTCTTGGTATGTTTAAAAAAAAAAAGGTGTTTGCTTAGAAACTTGGAAAGAATTCCATAGAAAATACTGAAACAAAGCATTTAGAAGTTCCTTCTTAAATCCAGCATCTTAAATTCTCCATCTTAAATCCACCAATGAGAGAATGTGAGAAATTATTGTCCAAATAAAGGAAATAAATCTAGAAGTGGGATATAATTTGCCTCTGCACTCAAAATAATATTAGAGGCTACTCTTTGATTAAACATAAAACCTGATATTAGAGTAGCATATTATCTTCTCTGTTACAAAATAATGCATAGTTTAAGTAGACATGTGCTTAATAAATACTGCTAGTTATATATGTAACGGTAAATAACAAAACTCTTCTCTAATATTTGGTAGCTTTTTTTCAATAAGGGCTTGTTTAAAATTTAAATACCTTGTTTCTAGAAAGGAGAAACTTTCCACATTGTATGCAAAATACAAAAAATACAATTTCCATATCCTAAAGCATTTTTTCTTCAGTATGTACATATGTGGTCATCTCACATAAATTTGTTACAGAATATTCATTCTCATTGTTAGATATAGTAATAAAAGTATTTTAGTATTGTCCTTTAACTGAAATTTTTATTTCAGGGCTCTCTTCTTAATGTCAAAAAGTAATTTTCAGCCTCCAAAACTAAAGGACAAAACAAAATGGTGAGTTAAAGAGCATACGGTTTTAGGGGCTGGGGATTTAGCTCAGCAGCACAGCGCCTGCTTGGTAAGTGCAAGGTTTTGAGTTCCATTCCCGTTACCGGGGGGGAAAAAAAAAAAAAAAAAAAAAACATACGGTTCTATAAAATTTTTATGGTTGAAAGGGACATAGGTTCCATTCCTTTGGGGAGGGGCCGCACCAGAGATTAAACTGAGGGCCAACACACTGAGCAACATCCCCAGCCCTTTTATAGTTTTTATTTTGAGACAGAGTTTCAATAAGTTACGCAGGGTGGATTCAAACTTGCAGTCCTCTTGCCTCAGCCTCCCAGAGTGCTTAGGTTACAAAATTATTTTTATACATAATGAAACCAGAGTCCAGGGGCTGGGGATTTAGCTCAGCGGCAAAAGTGCCTGCCTGGCAAGCGCAAGGTGGTGAGTTCTGTTCCCGGTACCAGAGAAAAACCAAAAAAAAAAAAGAAACCAGAGTCCAAAGGTATTAGGCAATTTGCTCAAAGTTATATAAGTAATATATTTACAAAGTTGTGACGTGGATCCTTATTTTCTTTTATAATCCACTACTCTTAGTAAAACTCAGTCTCGTGTTGGCAGTTTGGGTAGGAGTGTGGTGAGAAAAGGCTTTAAAATAAATACATGAAGACTTTGGAAATTCATTTTTGCCCTGTATTTCTTTACATCCATTAATTACATATTACTTTCATGGATGGTTTTCATGAAAAGGTTTTTGTGACACTTAATATTAGTCTCTTATTAGTTTTTATTTTCCTTCCAGTGAAAAGTGCTACTAATTTTCATTCTAATCTCTTCTTTCCCTTAAGAGTAAAGCAGTTTGCCTTGCATTATGATTCATAAAAATGTCATCAGTTGGATGATAAAAATTGGTAATTACTTTTCTGGTAATATCTTCTCTATACATTTTATAAAACAGGCAAATATCTCTCATCTATGAGGCAAATAAAAGTTTCCAAGTTCTTAAATTCAGAAGTTCATCATCTAAATTACATGGATCTCTTGAGTGTCCACGAACTTCAGATCCTATATGTACACTTACTTTTCTGATGAGGCCGTCTTAGCTTATTTCAGATTCTAAGAGAACCTTTCCCCCAAATACTCTAGGCTGCTTTGTGTGTCATAACCTGTAGTTTCCTATAGGAGCCAGGCTACTGTTGCGATGATGGCAGTAATGAAAGACAAATCATGCAGTGAAAGTAAAAGAGTTTATATCCTACTTCTCTTCATATTTTTTTGCTTTGACACCAGTTTCTTACTATTTGCCCAAAGTTCCTAGCCATCTGGAACTGGAAGACTTCGTGGCAGGAGTGACTAGATAGTCATTCAGAACCAAATGGCTGTTAAACTCAGCAGTTTGGGAAGAAGTGTGGTGGGAAAAGCCTTTAAAATAAATACATGAGGATTATTTAGTAGTCAGGCTCCAGAGCATTCGTTACTGCTGGAGAGTCTGCCCGTCTTTGGTACTGACTCCATATTCTCTCCTGTCACAAGCCACCAGCTGCAGTGCAGTGGTTATATTTCTGTGCTGAGAACTGCTGAGTTGTTACCACTGCTAATGATCATGAAGGTTTAGTTTCTTTGGTTCTGGTCCGGTATCTCTCATAGTGGAATCTTGGCAATGATGGAAATACCCATGTTTGTCATTAACACGTTCCAACTGGTGGTACAAAGGGATCTAATTAATTATCGATCTTTTTACTAATACAATTAATAAAAAGTCCATAAATTGACCGAGTCTAATTGGTTGCTTGAATTCAAATAATTATTGCCCAAATGGAAATATTAGCACTGTTCAGAAATTTATATTCCTGAATAGTTTATCAGTAGTTAATTTTCTAAATTTTAATATGGAAATCTTACAAGTACCCCATTGCTGGTGTATGTAGTAGGCATTTACAAATGCTGTACCACAAATTAGCTGCACTACAGTTTTTTATATAATTTTAATGTTTTCCTTAAGGAACTATAATATGATGACATCTGGTCTACTAGATCAATGCCTTTCTCTGCATTGTAATCAAAGAACCTGAGAAGCAGTATAAGTGCCCTGTGGACAGTCATGCATGTACCACTGGTGGTTCAAGCCAGCGGAATGATCAGATTCAATCAGAGCTGTCTGCCAGCGAGACATACAAGTTGCAGCGCTGTTGTGAACATGTTAATAATTAAAACATGATCCTTTTAATTTATATCTCTTCGTATTCCTGACTTTACCCATACAAGAAGCAGGAAGATCCTTCTGATTGCTAAAATCACTTCCCTCTTCTTTGTCCTTCTACCCAGTAAATTCAGTAGCCTTTTCAGGGTTCAAAAAATCTCCTACATCATCCTCTGCTCCTCAAGCTGTAACTTTTTTAGTAGTGCAGTAAGACTAGGACCTTCTGACATCTAAGTACAATAGTACCTAGAAAAAATTATAAACTGTACAGTTCATGGTGCAGCCTATCCTCTTCTTAAGTTTTACTGTCACTTTTTGAGGTTGTATATCACTATCTTGTTACTTAATTTCATTTTATTTAAAAGGTGAAGTTGATCCAGATGTTTCCAGGGAATATACTGTACTTTGGGTTTAGTTTTTTTGGCTCATATAGAACTAAGAGGCATAAGGTAAAAAAATCATATGTTTCAGACTTTCTAACTCCTAAGTTAATTTTACTTAGTAACACCAAAACAATAACATTACTGAAATATTTTTGTATGTGTCTCTTTTTATTTTAAGGTCATCAACATTCCATAATTTTGTCAAAATAGCACTAACTAAAAACCCCAAAAAAAGACCAACTGCCGAAAGACTTCTGACTGTAAGTCATCGGAATTGAAAAGGGATTTTCTATAGTTATGCAGTAATTAGGCTTCACTGGAATAAAAATATCTAGGTTTTTAATATAAAAATGTTAATAATTCTTAATATAAGAATGTTAATAATCTCTTACAGTAGTGGATCAGCAAATTTTCTGTAAGGGGCCAAATAGTGAATATTTCAGACTTTGCTACCAATGCAGTCTCCATCACAGCTACTCAATTCTGCCCTGCCATTGCAGTACCAATGTAGCCATGGATGGTGTACATGGCATGTGTATAATTTTAATGCCCAGTAAAACTATATACAGAAAAGAAATAGTGTACCAGATTTGGCCTCTGAGTTGTAGTCTACTGATCTCTACCTTAAAGAAACTCTTAAAAATGTCCTTGTCATCTAAAATTTTCTTAGCTGCTTACATAAATTTATAATGTGCTTTGTATGTTTATGTGTAAAAATTTTTGCATGAGAAAAAATCTGTACCTACAACATAAGAAAAGTTTACCGTTTGATTATATGTAAATGTAGAATAGTATGCTTTTTTCTGATTGTGATTATAAATAATATCATTTGCATATCACTATAATGGCATGAATAAAGAATGTCATTGATGTAGGTGAAATTACAGCCTAATATAGATCAGACAAACAATTACTCATTTTTTAACTTACCCACAAAAAAGATTTTTGTTATATAGTCTATAATATTTACTGATCAGTATTTTTACTAATACATTGTCAGTTTCTTTGTACTAGTAGCCTTATGCATGTTTTTGATAGTTACTGAAAACAATAGAAATAACATTTTCTTTAAGCAATAGATGGAAAGGCATACTCATGAAATCTTATTTTGTTTCATTTTTATTTAGCATACCTTTGTTGGACAGCCAGGTCTCTCTAGGGCCCTAGCAGTTGAACTGTTGGACAAAGTAAACAATCCAGACAACCACGTACATTACACTGAAGGAGATGATGATGATTTTGAGGTAAGGGAGTATTTGTATCCTAACATTTGAAAACATATTTCAATTTAGTTAAAATAAGTTTAAGCACAAATACCGTATAAAATCTACTTATTCTGTATATAATTACCATTTGATACATTTTTTATTAAGTTAGAAAACTTTGGTACATTTTAGGTATACATAAGGATCACATTCATCATAGGGAATTTGTACCTGTACATGATATATTTTGATTGTTTTTTTTTTTCCCATTCCTCTACTCTCCCTTCAACCCTTCTTCTCCTTATTTATCTAAAGCTGTGTTTCCATGTTTTCCTTGTTTTCATTGAAAGAAAGATAGCCTCTTTAATAAATGGTGCTAGAAAAACTGGTTTTCCACATGCCAGAGGTTGAAATTAGACCCATATCTTTCACCATGTACTAAATTAAAATTGAAATAGATCAAAGATCTAAATATTAAAACAGAAACACTAAATCTGCTGGAATATGGACTAGGTACAACTCTTGAAGATGCTGCTGTAGGCAAAAACTTTTTGAACAAAACCCCCATTGCAGAGTAACTATCACAAAGAATCAACAAGCAGAGTCTCATCTTATTAAAAAGCTTTTGCATAGCAAAAGAATTCACTAACAGAATGAAGAGAAAACCTACAGTGTAGGAGAAAAATTTTGCAGGCTGTTTCTCAGACAAAGGACTAGCTAGAATGGGGACATAGCTCAGAGGTACAAGCACCTGCCTGGTAGGAGCAAGGTCCTGAGTTCAATTCCCAGCACCAAAAAAAAAAAAGGTTAGTGTTCAGACAAAGGGCTACTATCTAAAATATATAAAGAACTCAAAAAAATCAGACCTCCCCAAATTTAAAGACCCAGTCCAAAAGTGGGCATCTAAAATGAATAGACACTTCTCAGATGAAGAAGTAGAAATGGCTAATAAATATATGAGAAAATGTTCACCATCACTGGTCATTCAAGAGATGCAAATTAAAACAGCACTGAGATTCCATCTCACTCTAGGAATTAAGAAATTAACCAATAATAAATGCAGGTGGGGCTGTGAGGAAAAAGGAATCCTTCTCCACTGTTGGTGGGAGTGTAGACTTGTGCAACCACTGTGGAGAGCAGTGTGGAAATTCTTCAGAAATCCAAAACTTGAGATTCCATTTAACCCAGCTATTCTCCTTGGTATCTTTCCAAAAGAATTAAAAGCATCATATCACAGTAATATATGCACACCCATGTTTTATAGCAGCACAGTTTGTAATAGCTAAAACTTGAGAACAGCCCAAATGCCCATCAGCCAATGAATGGATAAAGAAGATGTATTTTTTGTATGTAATGTGGAACTACTCTGCCATAAAGGATAAACTTGAGACATATCTAGCTAAATGGATGCACCTTGGTACCATAATCTTAAGTAAATCAAACACACCTTTAAATACCACATTGTTTCTCTGGTGTAAGAAACCAGAAGTGTAAATAAGAACCAAAATGTAGAATAGATATTGTGAAATAGGAAGAAAATGTTCAAGTGGGAAGGGGGGGACTAGTGAGGGGGAGAAAGGCAGTTATGTATATTATTGTGATATAATATACATAATGTGACCTATTGATACTTTTCCTAATTCTAGTTCTAACTAGTTAACACAGTGTCTTTTTATTTTCCTATTTTGTTTTGCCTGAAGTTTTTAAAAAATAGCTGAGGTTAAAAGTAGATCTGCCCTCCCTTCTCCACACACACATACTGGGGAAATCCAGAGCTGCTTTCCCTTCTCCCTAGATCTCAGCTTGTGCCTGAGGGGCTGATCTTCCTGTAGAGCATATGTAAAGGACATCTGTTTCCTAGGAAGTAAAGGTTCAGATAATTACTTTGAACTAAGAAAAAAGCTTAGTCATAGGACATGTGCACATTATTTTCATAAAAAAGCTCCTTACAAATTCAATTGACCATTTTTTTCTCTGTTGAATTATATCATTAACAACACAAATGATTTTAAAGTATTAAGTTGAAATTCTCATTAGAAAATATTATCCTTTCCACTACTTAAAAAGTATTATTTCTTATATAATTACATGTAAGAGTATTCTATATCTGTGCTTTCTTTCTTTGAAAATATACTAAGAGTTATTTTGAGTATATCATATATAACACAATTTTTATATCAGGAATATGTAAACATTGGCAGGTACCTATTTATTCTTTGTGTTTTTGTTGTTTATTCTTAGGTATAACACAACTGCATATTTTTTACCAATTTCTTGTTCTCACATTGGGTTTCTTAACTTTTTACAATTCATTTTTATTTCTGTGTTTCTTTGAATCAGTCCTTTGATTTGTCTTTATGCTTTTATTTTCCTTTATATCTCAACCTTTAGTTTTGGCAAAAATATACAACTGAAGGTTATATGCTAATTATCTCACTTATTATCATTTCTGTATAAGTACTTCATAGAAATAGTCATTAGGCATTTTGTAAAATTAATCTTATTGTCCACATTGCCTAGTATATACTATAATTCTGTCATATATTAAGTACTCAATAAATAGTTTATTGAATGTTGAGTTAACTTTTGTTGAAAACGTTAAGTAAATTAGCTATATATAGATTTTTCACATGAACCATCACTTTTCAGACTTGAGATTAATAAATGTTTTAATCCCTTAAAGTTTCAAAACTATTACAATTTGTAGCATATATAATCAGTTATTACTTGATTCTCTAGTTAATCTCTCACTGATTATATAAATATACAACCCCCCTCTTCTGTCCCCCATACCACTTTTCTAGGCTTCCCAGATACTCCCTATGTTCTGAATTTTCTTTTTCTGTTTAATGATATCACTATTTTTTTTTAAATCCTTAAGATGCAAAACCGTCTACCAGATAGTTGGGGCAGCAGTAGTAAATGAAACTGACTACCCCTCCCTTCACAGAGCTTATGTTATAATCACAAAGGAGATTAGGAAGTGTCAACAAATAATGTACAAGTGTGACAACTACTGTGGAATGGGAAATACAGGGAGCTCTGGAAGCATATTGTGAGGATAGGAAAGAACTCTACGAAGTGAGGTACTGAAGGATTAGAAGAGAGCAAGGGTATTATGAGCAGAGGAAATAACAGCATTTTTGAAAGTCTGATAATAATAGAGAAGGTTGAATACTTGAGAAACTGAAGAAAAGTTACTCTGGCTAGAGCAGAAAACAAGGAAGATACTCCAAAGCTAGATCCCGGCTATCTTAAACCACGTTAAAGTGTTTGGGTAGGATAGAAAGCCATTAAAGGGTAAGGGTGTGGCATAATCAGATGTGCATTTTTAAAAGATCTCTGTGAATTCAGAATGGTGAGTCCTGACTGAAAACCTTTTAAGCCACTACAGCTGTCACTATCAGGGATAGTAAGCTACTATTAGTAGCATCAGCTAGGGTGAGAGAGCAGTGACTGAAAGAAGTAGATTAATCCAAGAACTATTGGAGAGAGTTGGTGGTTGGGTGAAGACCTAAGATTAAGGAATGAAAAAGAAATTACTGCCAGATTTTGACCCAAGAAGCTAGGAGAATATGACCATTACCTAAGGTAGGAACAGTAGGGTAAAATCAGTCTGGAAAGAAAGAGGAGTGCAGTTTCATACTGAACAAGGTGATGCATAAGATTTTCAAGTGGAGAAGTCTAGCAAGGAGCTAGATATGTTGTGGCTTGGGGACAAAAGTCTGTACTACAAATGTAGATGTGATTGTTACAGGATACAGGTGTAGTTGTGCTTTAAAGAACAAATACAGTCACCAAGGGGCACATGGTACAGTGACAAAAGAAAGCTTAGGACAGAACCCAGGTTTCTCTCAAATTTTAAGGGTCAGGTTGGTGAAGGAGATTGATAGAGGGCACTGTAATAAGTAGGATTTCAATAATAATATTTCCTACAAGTTGAAGATGTCTTTGGGTTTAGATGGTAGTGCATATTGTTTGGTGCTTTAACAAAAGTAGTTTGCAAGTAGTGCAAGGGAAGCTAGATTGGAGGAGCTTGAAAGGTAAGGGCAGTAATTTATTTATGAAATTGAGTTGTGCAGGGATGAGTAGCACAGATCAGTAGCTGGAGGAGGATGAGTTGGAGAGGGATGTTTCCACTGATTGTGTTTTACATGACGAGAAAAGGAGTGAAGAGTGCATTGATACGAGAAGCTCTTCCATCCGGAACTATGGACCCACATCACCTTTTGAAATCTCTTGCTAAGATGGTGGGTTTTCAAGTAGCAAAAATAACACAAGCCACTTTCAGAGCCATCAGTGAAGGAGAACAAGTCATTAGAAATGTGATAGATGGGGTTAAGCCAAAGGACTCCCCGCCAGTTTGTCTTTCCAGCTTTGTCATCTTTTCATGTAATCTTCACTGCCACCAAATACCAACCACTCTTTCCAGAATGCTCCACAGTGTCCTTTTCTTTCTTGTGTCACCTGGTTCATGCTGTTTCTGTACTCTTAACATTTCTTCCACACTGCGCCATGTCAACACCTGCTTGTACTTCAGGGCCCCAGGTGAGATTACAGCTTTTTCACGCAGAACTTATCTGCTCTTTCAGGTCCGGGTACAAGCCAGTTCCCCCTCCACCAGACTGCAGTTGTAACCTATTTATCTTCTTAACAAATGACACCATTAGCTAATTTTGTAAATATTTGTATGTCTTTTAAAAGAATCTTGGAGGACAAGATTTGTATCTGACTCTCTTTGAATCCTTTCAGCATTTTACATAGTATAAACATAGAATAAGTGAATAAACTTTTGAAATATGTTATGTTTTTCCTATAAAATTATTAATCGATAATCATATTTGTAAGTGATCACTTCAGTGAGAGAAATTTGCCCTTTTTACTTTATTACTAAAATTTTGTAAAGTGTGCCTCTTATGCTTATGTTCACAGCCCCATGCCATCATCCGTCATACCATCCGATCTACAAACAGGAATGCCAGAGCTGAGCGGACAGCTTCAGAAATAAATTGTATGTGTTTGGTATACGGTTTCTGCTGGTGGTATTGGAGGGATGATCTGGGTAGTCTCTTGTTTTTTAATGGAATAATAAAATCTGACTAGTTGAGACTTCATACTTTAACATATCAGAATACCTCTAAAATATGGGTGGCTTTTTTGGCTTTATTAGAATTTCCTTAGATTATAGTTTTTAAATATTTTTTATTTTCTAATTATGTAGCTAATAGTGTCCATTGCAGGAAATGTAGAAAAAGGAAAAAATAGGAAATTAACACTGCACATAATCAAAGCACTCCAAACCAAGCCATAGTTAGTATTTTTTGCCAAATTTCCTTCATGCTTTTCCATGTATGTGTATTTTTATGCAGTTGAATTAATATTATCCATATAATTTTACTTAATATAGAAACATTTTCCATGTATTAACATGTTTTATAGTCATGTTTAATGGTTACATAATGTTTTATTAGTTGATATATTGTAGTTAGTTCCCTGTTGAGCATTTGGTTTGGTTTCAGTTTTTTTTAGTCAGATTAGCATGAAAATGAATCTTTCTAAAATAAATATTTTAAAAGTAAGATTGATTTTTTTTTAATTTGATAAGTTCATCTTTGGCATAACATTTTGTGTCAACCATTGGTTAGAAGCAGGTTGGAAGGAAGTTTTAGGAATAGGTTTACTGACTTAAATTCATAGTTGTTTTAAGAGAGGTAAAGTAGTTTACAGCAAAATGAGATACATGATTAATAATACAAGAATTGTAAACCATCCTGGAGGAAGATAATTCATTATATATTTAAAAGTATTGCAGATGAGTGTTTTAAATCTGCATTTTCTTGAATCTGATATTTCTAGTTCTTTGGGTACAGGCTTAGGAATCCAGGTCACTGGAGCTTTAGAATGTGCTTCCCCTATCAGTTGTTTCGAGCAGGACTTTTCATAATTAAGCTAATAACGTAAGGGTTAGTGTCTCTCTCAGTGCCCAGATTGCTGTCATTTTATGTTGTTGTCCTATACAATCTCAAGTGAATTCCATGGGCTTCAGGTACCACATAGAAAAATGGTGAAGTTTATTTCCTTTATAAAACTGTATTCCTTACTATATGCAGTTGTATCACATTCCATTAATGTAATGGAATTCATTTTTTATTTAATAGTCTTTGGGTTTTATATCATATTTAGCCAGGCCTTATATCATATTTAGTCAGAGTTACAAAAGATTTTTCCTAGGGTTTCTTGTGTTTTCTTTTTAAAAATATTTAAACCTTTGTTATAAATTATTTGGTAGAGATATAAAATATCAATTCAGCTTCAATTTTTCTGTAGATGATTTCCCATTTGTCTTAGTACTATTAAATATTTTAATCTTTGTGCTCATAAATTTCAATATGCTGTCTTTATTTTAATACTAATTCTCCTACATGTTTCAGGGCATTTTCTGGAAGTTCTGTTCTATTAATTCTGTTGCATTAATACGTGTATTGATGTGCCAGTAGCTATTTTTGGTTATTATATCTGTTAAAATCTATTAGAACTGTTCTTTATTCTGTCCCATTTCCCTGTGTAGTGTGTGCACCTTGTTGCTGTCCTTTTCTTTCTTTTTTGAGACAGGGTCTCACTATACAGTGCAGGCTGGTCTTAAGCTCACTTTGTAGCCCAGGCGAGTCTCAAACTCGCAGCGATCCACCTGCCTCAGCCTCCCAAGTGCTGGGATGACAGGCGTGCACCACCTCGCTCGGCCTGTCCTTTTTCTTTTACTGTGATAGTTGGCTTTTTTCTCCACATAAATTTAAGAATGAACTTACCGAGTTGAAAAAATCTTAATGTTTTTCCTGATACCTCATTTTTATTTTCACTTTGGGATAATTGACATCATTATGATACTTTTAACCAAAATAGGCTTTTTCAGGGAAAAGTTCAAGATTTAGTTCTTTCATAAGTGCTTAGAATACTATATCCTCACAGAATAAACATCGTGTGCTTCAAGTACTAGATAGGAAGTGCTGGAATTTAAGATCATTTTACTGATGATTTATCTATCTTTAAATGTGTCTCTATTAAGAACGTTTTGCAACTTTGTTCTTGCTTAATGGATCTTATTCATGCCTAGCTAGTTCCGTTCTGTTTGTTGTTGTTGTTGTTGTTGTTTTCTTGAGATAAGGTCTTGCTATGTAGCTCAGGCTGGCCTTGAACTCCCGATGATTCTCCTGCCTCAGCCTCCTGAGTGCTGGTATTACAAGCATGGGCCACCATGCCTGGCTTGTTTCTGTTTTTTAAATTGGGCTGTAATTTATATACAGTAAAAAGCTCGGTCTTAAATACACTGTTCTAAAATATGCATACAGAACATACATAGATTCATACATAAATAGAAGACGTACGTTCTTGTGGCTGCCACCTGGCTCAAGGTAGGGAACATGATCCAAAATCAGAAGGCTCTCGTACTCTGTGCTCTGCTCCCTGCCCTCCTTCTGCACAGGCTGGTCACTGTTCTAATGACTGTCATCGTAAGTTGCTTTTTACCTAATCTGGATCTTCAGGCAAATGAGATCATGAAAGGCGCGCTTTTGTGGCTGGTTTCTTTTGTTCAGCATAATATCTGCAAGAGTCGTGTATGACTCGTGCAGCAGTAGATCACTGTTTTCACTGTACTGGAGCCTTCCATTCTATTATCATACCAGTTTACCTGTCCTTTCTTTGGCAGGTGTTTGTTTCCAGTTTGGGGCTATTAGGACTACTGTAAGCATTTTTATTATGTATTTTTAGTGGACATACATAATTACTGTAAACCTGGCCCAGTCTAAGTCTACCAGGGACAAGTGTACAATCCAACAAAATCAGGCTTGTTGACTCTTTGCAGTGAATTAGGACACATACCAGAGGAGCTGTAGACCATTTCATCCCAGGAAAGCACAAGATAGAGATAGGATTTTGAGAAAAGTGGAGTTCAGAGGGGCTGGGGATTTAGCTCAGCAGCAAAGCTCCTGCCTGGCAAGCGCAAGGTCATGAGTTCGGTTCCCGGTACCGGAGAAAAACCAAAAAAAACAAAAAAAAAAAAGAAAAAAGAAAAGTGGAGTTCAGGTGAAATTTAATATGTATGAAAGGGCAAACATCAGGTCTGTGCTGTAAGAGTAGACCCAAAAGTGTTGTGTGCAGAAATGCCTTTATTTGTAGGTCAACATCTGGGTTAGAAATTGAGTTTGCTTCTGTTTGTCCATGAGTTGGATCTTCTAGGCAAAAATAAGCTGATTCATTGTAGTGAATATGATTGCACACAGGAAAGTTTCTGATAGTCTGTGATTTCAGAGAATGAGTAATAAATTTCAGTAAAAAAAGCAATATAATTCAGCAAAGGCAGCCATTATATGAAACTTTACATATACAGAATATCCTTGGAAGAAACAGTGTTTCTTACTGACTTTGCTTTTGGGCTTGTATCTGTCCTCCCAGTTGAAAAAGTAAAAAGTAAGATCTTTTTACTTTCTCAGTCTGATGCAGATACACAAGCTTGTAAATTTATTAGCTATATTACATACTTTTTAAAATTTTGTCATTTAAAAAGTCAGCTCCGGGGCTGGGGATTTAGCTCAGCGGCAAAAGCGCCTGCCTGGCAGGTGCAAGGTCGCAAGTTCGGTTCCCGGTACCGGAGAAAACCACCCCCCCCCAAAAAAAAAAAAAACAAAACTAAAAAGTCAGCTCCATTTAGCTAGAAAATTAACTGATTACACTTGTCACCAAATTGGTAGGTATCCACAGGAAGTAAGTACAGACCTAACTGTGAGTTTAATTACATGGTCTTAGCTGACTCAAGAATAAGTTTCACCCAAGTGTTCTTATTATACAGAGGACTGACCAGGTAAAAAGACCAATATTAAGAATATGGGCTCTACAGGTATCAAAATTATGAGGTAGCAAGTGTCTGTCAATATTCTACACTTTGATTATTAGAAGAGGAGAGAGTGTTGCTAAGGAAAGAAGGTGCAGAGCAGCCAAACACATAGATTCAGGTGTGAGAATCGGTGGCTCCCGCCATCTTGTCCCACAGCTCTGGGGCATAGTACTTCATGTAGTCATCGGCCTAGTCCAGTAGACTGGGGCGAAAGCTGTCTTCTTTTTGTAGTCATTTGCTTCTGAAGGATTCCGTGTCTTTTCCAGTTCAAGGTATCCCGCTAGGACAGTCTTTGGTCATTTAAGATAGGTGTTTGTCTCTAAGGACCAACAACCTTGTCAACTCTGTGCTATTAGCAGAAGCTGGCAAGATTCTTTTCATTGAGGTTGGTTGAGGGTGGGACCCCTCAGTGAACTAGCCACAGCGAACAGAATCTTGCCAGCTTCTGTCGGTAACTAACACAATGGACTTGTTTGATGTAAAACTGTATATGTGTGACTATAGAAGCAACAGTGGAAAACAATGTTCCTACATGTATTGGATATTCAAGCTTTGGTTCATGGAGAGAGTTAAGGGGCACCAGGGATAATGATCTCATTGTTATTCAGATAGACGGAAAAAATAAAACTTTAAGCTGAGGAAGTCTGAGAATTTTAGAAAGTTTACAGTATTTAAGTTTGAAAACTCTATCCTTCTTATCTTTACCTGAAGACAAAGTGGTAAAGGCAGTGAGTTTTGGTGGGGGGGTTTTTTCCGGTACCGGGAGTCAAACTCAAGACCTTGCGCTTGCCAGACAGGTGCTGTGCCGCTGAGCTAAATCCCCAGCCCCAGCAGTGAGGTTTTGAGTAAAATGTATTCTTACAAATATCCTTAGTAACAGTTCTAGAGAAATGGATGACTGCCTCTTAGAAGATAATTTCCTAGGTAAGGAAGTTTAAACTCAAACAGTGCTTTCATTTTGTTTTTATCTTTTCTGTTCTTTTTTCTTTTTTTGGTACCGGGAATCGAACTCAAGACCTTGCACTTCGCAGGCAGGCACTTATGCCACTGAGCTATATCCCCAGCCCCATTACCTTTGCTATTCTTAAAGTTGAAGCTTTTTGACAAGCTTTATCTATCCTAAAAATAAAATACGATTATCAAATAAAAACTTATATTGCCTGAAAAACTATTATTAAAAAACTACATATTTTTTAAATTGCAGATTACAACCCAATTCATGCCATCAATTCATATTTTTTTAATGAATAAACTGTTTTTTATTAGTTTAAATCTTCAAGGGGCCCAGCGTCTCATAGGCTCTGTGTCAAATAAATGGTCTTAGCAGGAAGGTTGCTTCAGAATTTGGCAGTGGCCCAGCCACTGTTTCCATGGACATGAGTTACATTCCCCCAGATTAACCTCATTTTGTTCAGTTTGCCACCCGGAATCACTGTGTGTGTTTTGCTTTGCACGCATAATTGTGCATAATTGTGCACGTCTCTGGCCTAAACAGGATTCAGTTTCAGCCTAAGCACAGACCCCTTCAGTCAGAGTAAGAGCTGTGTGCTCCCTGTTTGCAGAGACCCTGCTTACCGTTAGCAAAAGTGGCCTTGCACTGTACCATATACTCGCCTTGTAGAAGTCCTCTTCCCAGCACGCCTCCAAGTCTACAAGAAGGCAGAAACAGCTGGCTTTATTAATTCGCTTGTGTCACAAGCCATTGCGTCTTGTTGTTCCTTTCTGCTCCTCAAGTCGAAATAGGTTTTTGATGTTATTGTTACTGTCTGCACTTCAGTTTCACTTCTGTTGCCCTGACTACATGGTCATTGGTCTTTTCCTCTATAGCCTTCGGGCTGCTGTTAAACTCATCCAGTGGATTTTATTTCAGATATTTTTCAGATTTAGACTTCAATCTACTTCTCTACAGAGATTGTCTGCTTACTTTTTGTGTTCTCTAAATTCCTTGAACATATTTTTAATATGTGCTGGTTTCAACATCTGCATCATCTCTGGGCCTATTCTGTTAATTTTAATTTAAAATGGTTATTTTTTAAAATTATATCTTGGACAGTGTAGTACAGTGTTGAACCCTAAGTGGCTTGCAGCATAAGGGTAGGTCTAATTCCATTTACTTCATCATGGCTAGAACCGGATATTATGGAGGATATATAGTAGAAGGCCTTCCCACCTTTGTCCTAGACCAGAGGCACTAGCGGGATTTTCCTTTTTTAAAAAAGGTGAAAGATTTATACGATCTGAAGAAAAACCAAAGTATGGATTTTCCTTTTTTAAAAAATGGGTGTCCAGTCTGACACACAGAACAGAAATAGCAGGTTCCAACAGTCTAAGACATGACTATAATAATTTTAACTAACCATAAAGAATTATTTTAGGGGTACCTTTTCTTACGTGTTAAAACATTTTGAATATTTATCCTATTTAAATCTCATTTCAGAAACTGACAGTGGTAAATTAGGGTGCAGTTGATACTTTAGTACATCTTTAAATTATGAAACTCATTTTCTTTAAGAATTATTTCTTTGCCAGGCATGGTGGCGCATGCCTATCATCCCCGCACACCAGAGGCTGAGACAGGAGGATCATTGCAAGTTTGAGCTACAAAGTGAGCTCAAGGCCAGCTTGAACTGCAGAGTGAGACCTCATCTCAAAAAGACAAATAAAGAAAAAATGAATGATTTTTTTTTTTCTGTACTGCCAGGTCTTGAACTTGCAGTCTTTCTGCCTCGGCCTCCAAAACAACTGAGATTACAGTCATATATGACCATACCAGGCTAGGAATTTAAATCTTTAAATCTTTAATATAATTTTAGATTCCTGAATACTGTTGTAACATTTAAACTGACAGAAATTATTTGTTCTTTTTAGATAATCTATAGGTAGTTTTCTTGGTTCTTCTCTGCCATGAAGCTGTAGCTTAAATTGGTCTCAAAACAGAATCTGCAGCCGGGGCTATAGCTCAGCTGCACAAGTGCCTGCCTGGCAAGCACAAGGTCCTGAGTTCGATTCCTGGTACCCCGCCCCCCCAAAAAAAACCAGAATCTGCAGCATAGAGAAAATCTTAAATTCTTCCTTATTCAACTACTTCTAGTGATCTTTTTAAAATTTCTTTCACACAAAAAGTACTTTCTGGTTTCCTGATTTCAATCAAGAGCTAGGCAGACATGTTAGGAATGCCCCCAAATTGTTGTTTTCCTTTGTAAGCCTAGAGAAAGGGGTACTCTTGTAAAATAAATAAATAAGATTGTTTTCCCTCCATTCCCTTTTCTCTTCCTCCCTCCCACTGCCAGTGCACAAGCATCTCATTACATTTCTGAGACAAGCCCTTCAAGACACTGAATTTGTATATATCTGTTACATATTTTGCAGTTGACAAATTACAGTTTGAACCTCCTCTAAGAAAAGAAACAGAAGCCCGGGATGAAATGGTAAGAACTGTGATTTTAAAATATTTTCAAATTAAATTTGAGAAATAGAGTTGGTTACACTCTAAGAAACAAAGTGGTATGTATACCCTTTAGCATTAATTTTAATGTGTTTTTCACACTATGGTTTGAAAAAGTTGACAGGCGAACTTTGATGGGGGTGTGATATAATACACTGTTTCATCAGTCATTTTGGCTCTTCAAGGCCTTTCAAAGAACCTATGTGAATTTATTAAACATGTAACGGCATGGTTAGCTTTAAGCTCTCACAGCCTTTTTTACTGATTCTGTTAGGTTTGCAGTAAATACATCTTTTCATTGTCTTACTAGTTTTTAGAAGTTTTTAGAAGTATCTCATTTGTGGGGCTGCGGAGGTTGCTCAGTGGTAGTGTTTGCTTGTTTAGCTTGTGTGAGACACTGAATTCAATCCTGGCACCACCAAAAAGGAAGGGAGAGGAAAGTTTTTATCCTTTAACCCTTGGTCTTCTTTGGTCGTGCTAGGGGTGAGTCCTTAACACTGAGCTACATCCCTTCCCCTTTTTAATTTTTTATTTTTGAGACAGGATTTCCCCAACTGGCAAAATTGCCCAGGCTGGGCTCAAACTTGTGACCCTGCTGTTTCAGCCTCTCAGAGTACTGGGATTGTAGGCGTGTACCACACCTTGGTCCTATTTTGAGTTAACTTGAGATAACAACCTAGTTAACATTTTCCTTACCTAAAAGGAAAGAATAAGTAAAGCAAAATGTTGTTAGAGTTATCCTAGATGTTACCTTAATATCTATTTATTAATTAATAAAAGTACAGTTTTTAGAGTAACAGTCTTCTGCCAATGGATCTCTTCATTCTTAACACTTGGGGACTGGGGATATAGCTCAGTGGCATAAGCACCTGCCTGGCAAGCGCAAGGTCCTGAGTTCGATTGCCAGTACCAAAAAACAAAAAGTGTTCCCATTCTTACACTTGGAAATTGTTGTTCTTTCTGTATATGTTTCTGTATAATCCTCGCTTTCTTTGCTAATAGAAAATAGTAGTAGCATAGTTTAGTAACATAAGTAAATAATAATTTAATAATATGTTACTAGTTGTCCATGTTAGAGTAGTAATACAAATAATTGAAAGTTACTTTTGCTTTAGAATATACCAGCATAGGGCCAGGGATATAGCTCCGTGGCACAGCACCTGCCTGGCAAATGCAAGGTCCTGAGTTGAATTCCTGGTAGCCACCAAAAAAAAAAAAAAAAAAAAAAAAAAAACAATATACTGGCATACTAGTTAACAGGGCTTATCACATTTGAAGCTATGACTATGTTTGTTGACTATGTTTGTGGGATTTCTTAAATTCATGTCAACTGATAATGAGCCATTGGCCTAAATATGTCAAATGACAAAGCAAATCTAGCTGGATATGTAAAAATTGTCCTGAATACCAAGACAATACTCACAACAGTGAAGTTTTTCTGTGGTTGGTACCTGTAACTAATAGTTAATTTTAAGATAGTTAATATCTGTAAAAGTAACAGCTGAAACAATATTTTTAATCTTCACAGGGAATGTCATCAGACCCAAACTTTTTATTACGGTGGAATCCTTTTGTTGATGGTGCAAATACTAGCAAGTAAGTTATTTTGTTTTTCTAATTAATAACTGTTTTACTTATATAAAACAGTGTGTAGCAGGGAGGGTGTAACTTGTAATACTCTCTTTTTCTTAAAAAAGCCGTCAGTGGATAGCTTCTGACTTTTATTACCAAATGGCATCATGCTTTGATCATTAAAGTTCTGGGGTATTGTTTTAATGAGAATGTATTGTGTATAATAATACTATATTGAAGCATGAACCCTGTAATGTCATGGGGGAAAGGGCTATAGTGGAAATCAGAAAGCCCCAGCCCACCACTCTAGTAGAATTGCGCCATGTTCTACACCTGTCTTGTTCCCTGCACAGTTAGGCGAGGGGGCTGTGAGTTGTTGTCTGTACAGCACAGTTACCTAGAGAGCTTTTAAGAAAAATAGATTGCTGAGTCCTGCCACTGCACCTAAAGATGAGGAGTTGGTAGACAATAGGCTGTGGGCCAGTGCGATAAGAATTTATACTCTTTTATGGTTGAAAAAAGTCAAATGAAGAATTCATTTTGTTCCATGTGAAAAATTGTATGAAATTTATCTTTCATTGTCAAAGCAGCTTATTGGAACACAGTCATATGCATGCGTTTATATATTTGCCTACAGCTGTTTTCCCACTATATAAGTAGAGTTACTCCTACTGAATGCATTGCAAAGCTGATAGTATTTACTGTTTGGCCCTTTAGAGAAAAAGGTTGCACACCACCGCTGTGGCCTATAGTCTCTGAGATGGGATCTAAGAATCTGGAAAGCTTCCCAATTGATGGCAGTAACTGGATAAATGTGTATGACCAGTGGCTAGATCAGTGCTCCTCAGCCTTTCATCTGCCTGTTGAGCTACGGGCAATAGTACTAAAATGCAGATTCTGGTTCAGTAGGTCTAAAGGCCTTATTCCTAAACGTTCTCAGATGGTGCCAGTGCCATTGTTACTGGTCTGACGTGCTTTCAGTAGCACAGGCTTTGACCACATAGCCACGTGAGTCTGTCAGTTCCAGAACTGTGAATTGTTTTTAAATTCAAAGTATGTTTTATTTAATTGCATATTAGACATACTGAGTTGTATATACACAACATAATGATTTTTTACAACATTCCTTGCGGACATTTTTCATACTGTTTAGACAGTACATAAAGGCATCAGTGAGAATTTAGACACACACATGCAAAAAGAGGAAAACACTTACTAGGGAATAAGTCATAATTCATTGATTCCTTGATTTAAGTAAAACTGAAGCTTATAGTCAAAAGTTTCTATCTTAAAAGGTACAAAAACAGTTAATATAATCATATTTTGTGCTATTTTTGCAGCATTTAGTACTGTTACTTTACATTTACAGTAAAGCTAATTTCATTTATTCAGCAAATAGGCTTTAGAAAAATAATAGCCTGTGCTGTTGTTTTCTGAAATAAATTAAAAATTACATAGCAGAATTCTTTTTTATAGATAAAGAGTTTGAATAGAATAGGTAGCACACCAATATAATGTACAGGTTTTGACCAGAATTATGAATTTTTTGTTTTGTTTTGTTCTTTATTTGGTGTTGGTGATTGAACTCAGGGCTTTGCAATTGCTAAGTATTCTTGTATCATTTAGCTATACCGCTACCTGAATTTACTATTTACTAGTAATTTTTAGTTTTTATTACAAGTTAAATCAAGCATAACTATAAAGTCAAAAATTTTTTTAATTTTTATTAGTATGTGTTTCCAGTACATAGTCATTACATTCAGAGTGGCAAGTTGGTGCATGTACGTAATACAGCTCAGTTCTTCTTCTATCTCCTTCCCGTCCCCTTTTTCCTCTTGCCTCCATCTCTTGGTCCCATTCCTTTTTGGAAAAGATCTGTTTCCTGTTATCTATCCTTTAATTTTCTCCTTAATTTATTCGTACTTCGAGTTTCTCATGTAAGAAAAACCATGTGAAATTTAAACTTGTGTCTGACTTCTTTCACCTAACATTATGGTCTCTATGAATACATCAAGCTTAACCTTAAAGTAAAACAAGACTGTGTCAGCTTTATAAAATCTGTTTTATAGACTACTAATACAACCTGACAATATGAGGTAATAGATCTTCCTAAAGATTTTATGTTGTGTATCATAATATATGTGTCTTTTTCTCTGAACAGATTTGAGCATATCTTTAAATGGTGTCTTTGTTTTATGTATTTATCACCATCTAAACTGCTTTTTGTTCTTTGTGTTAGATCAACCTCAAAACGTGCAGTACCACCGCCCCTACCTCCTAAGGTGAGCTATTTAAGGATTTTGAACAGTAAATCCTTGTCTAAATAATTAAATTCTAGAAAATAATTTCATTAAAAATTTTCTTATATTCTAGATGGATAAAATTTTCTATAAGAGACTGTAAAGATATAAAATATATAATGAAGAATATTTCAGAAGAAATAAAATATTTTTAATAGCTACTAGAAAAAAAAAATAAGTTGTTGCTCATTTGAGAAAATACTTGAGTACATGGAAGGGAAATAGTTCATCATATGCCACCCTCATTTATTACTTTTTTTGTTGGGGGGTATCTTTTCGAGACAAGGTCTCGCTATGCAGTTCAGGCTGGCCTTGAGCTCACTTTGTAGCCCAGGCTGTTCTCAAACTTGCAGTGATCCTCCTGCCTTAGCCTCCCGAGTACTGGAATTACAGGCGTGTGCCACCATGCCCAACTTTTACTACAATTTGACATTTCAGCAAAATTGTACTTCATTAAGTCATTCTCCGTGTTCGTTTTTAGTTATTAAATATTTTGTGAAGTGCTTACATAATATATTATTTATAAAATTTTTACCAGTTTTGGATGGGAACTGGTTAAAAAATCAGAAGTTCATAGTTGGGTTTAGACAGCAAGTAAATTCTTGCTGACTTTTTCACTTTGTGCATAAATTTAACTATGTAGAAGAAGCTAAAGTCTTTGATATTTAATGATAACTCTTAGTAGTTTTCATCTACAATTTTTAAACTACTTTCTTGTCTTTTTATCACTAGCCAAGGATAAACAGTTACTCAGAAGACAGCTTCCCAGATGAAGAAAAATCATCCACAGTGAAACGTTGCCCTGATTCAGATAACAGAGCTCCCCAAGTTCTGAGAAGACAGAGCAGCCCAAGTTGTGGTCTTGTAGCTGAGACTTCCTCTGTGGGTATGGCTAGCAGTGTCACCAGCCGTGGAGTGCATACGGCTAGATACTGTGATCTGGGTAAATAACTTAAAAGGGAAAAGAAAGCTTTTTTTCGTTAATCCAATTACATTTTAAGCTTTGTGAAAGTTCCTTAATTCCCCATAGAGTAGCTATAAATAGATTCAGTACATAACAACCCTAATTGGAATCCTTATTAATTATTATAGAGTTTAGAATGAATTCTGTTCTTGCCTTAAGGGAATTTAGGGGCTATTGCAGAAGTTTACCAGTGTACTCTTAACATTAGATAGGACAGCTTGTATGAGTTTCTCCTAAAATAATAACTATGTGGTAGAAAAAGTGAAATTTCTGACTGAAGTAGGGATAGAGAATAGAGGAGGTAGACTCTTGCTGGCTAGTAGAAGGTTCAGTGAGCCTTCAGTAGTGAAGCTAAACCTGACAGGGTTTTCTTAGAGAAGAAGGAGGGATGTGTACGCACACCGAAACAGGAAAATCTGCACTGTGTTTGAAGCACAGTATAATATAAGTGTGGTATTTAAAAAGAAGGTAGCACTAAAAATGTAGATTGAATTCAATTATTAAAGGCCTTAAACATCAATGTTAGCCGGTTAGATGCCATTTTTCCTTGCAATGTAGAAAACTGTTGTCTTCACAGATTAGGAGCACTGTTGAAGGTGCAGTGCAATCTCTACGTCATCTAGAAAAAGGCACCAAAGATAAAGGAATTCATCTGATAGTAGAAAACACACTCCATAAAGGATCGTTCAAGAGAAGACAAGTGGGAGGGGGTGTTTTTCAAAGAATGTGCTTATTTGTGTGCTCATCCGACTTTAACCATGATTCTCTTTAGGAAATGGTGATGGTATCTCAAAACTAATCAGCGAGAATACAGAAGGATCGGCGCAGGCACCACAGCTGCCGCGGAAAAAGGACAAGCGAGACTTCCCTGTAGGTACAACAAGCGTTTGGCAGTGAGTTGTAGCTGCCACTATGTTTAGTGTTGTGGAAGCGGGTAGTGTTTTTAAGAATTTAAGTAACTGGAGCTGGGTGTGGTGGTGCATGCCTTTTGGTCCTGTTGCTGCTCCAGAGGCTGAGGCGGAGGATCACTTTAGGCCTGGAGTTTGGACTACATAGCAAGGCCTGAGCTGTTAAATTTTAAAAAATATATATATATATCGAATAACTGAATGTCTAAATGACAATATTTTAAGACTTAGGAAGTGTCTGATAGTGTTTCTGGTTTTTTTAAACAGAAACCAGCCATCAATGGTCTTCCACCCACCCCCAAAGTCCTGGTAAGGAATATTTTTCTGTAATCCATTTGCCATTTTTATCTCTGTAAAGAGCAGAATTACATTTGTTACCAAATATATATAATATATAAATATACAGAATTACGTTTGTTATATATATATAATATATAAATATACAGAATTACATTTGTTACCAAATATATATAATATATAAATATATTATAAAGTATGAAAGTATTAGATACATTGGGATGTACCATGTATCAAATCATCTACCCTAATTTGAGTGAATTGTTTAGAATTTAAAGAGCGTTTCACTTCTATACATACTGGCAGTCGTGATCTTGGATTAGCCTAAAAAAAGGTCAGTATAGTTGATGTGATGATTTTAAGAGTACATTATCCTTTTCTCTTGCCACCCTTGAAGCCGTTTTCACACTGGACTAGGTACAATGAAATGGAAAGTTTAACTCTTGTTCTCTGGCCCTGTCTCTGAGGAATCTATCTCTGATATGGTTCAACCAGCCATGTAAATAGAATACTTTATAAATTTCATTTTTTGATCCAGTAAAAGTTTAATATATAATAGAAATTATCAATCTTCATTGTCTTGTTATGTCTGTTCTGCCATTAGTGCCTTAATGTTACTTAATAAAGGCAGTCACTGTTTCACATTAATAATTGTTCATCCTAAAGTAATAATTTAAAATGCTTAGGATAAAGCAAGTGTGGTGGCACATGCCTGTAATCCCAGCACTCGGGAGGCTGAGGCAGGAGGATCGTTGTGAGTTTGAGACCAGCCTGGGCTACAAAGTGAGCTCAAGGCCAGCCTGGACTGCATCACAAGACCCTGTCTCAAAAAGACAAAAAATAAAATAAAGTAAATGAAATACTTAAGATATATCATGGATACATGTAGATCTTTGGTATATTTTATACTTTTGCTCTAAAAGAGCAGAGTACAAAAAAGAAAATACAAGATTTTCTTGGTAGAAGAGATTAAATTATTTTAAATATGTATTTTGTTTTGAGGTGAAACCACAAACATGTAAAGAAGTTTGACATCTCATAATGAGTTTTATAAAAATACTTAAAATTGTCTAATCAACTAAGTCTCCATTTCTTTGTAATTAAGATGGGAGCATGTTTTTCAAAAGTTTTTGATGGCTGCCCCTTGAAAATTAACTGTGCAACTTCTTGGATACATCCTGATACAAAAGGTAAAATTCCTGAATATTGTGTGCATCTCCAGTAAAGTATTTATTGTGGGAAAAGATCTCTATAGTCAGTAAACTGCGGTGGTTTATTTTAAGAATAAAACCTTGGAGACTAAGTGATTCAAGGTTTTGATTTAAATGTAGTGAAATGTAAGAGTATATAAGAACTGTTTTGAGTAAATAAGGCTTGAGACATCACAACTGATTGCATCCTTAATTTAGAACTTTATTTTCCAAAAAGGGACATTACTGAGATAGTCTATAACCTTAATAAAGTCTGCAGGTGAGATGATATTGTTTCCATGTTAATGGTCTGTGGTTATATAAGCTTTAAAAAATAAAGGCACATTGAAATATTTAGGAATGAAAGGGACTTCATGCTCTTGACTTAAACAGTTCAGAAAACAGAATGTGTAGAGGAGAGACAAGGATCAAGTAGTGAATGCTCAGCATTTGTGGAATCTGTGTTAAGGGTATTCAGGAATTCTTTGTACTGTTACAATTGTGCTGTAAATCTGAAATGATGTCAGAATACTAAGTTTTATATTTTTAAAATGAAGAAGCATAATAAGTAGAGGCAAAAATTCAAAATCAAATAGTTTGGATTTGAATTCCCACTTTGTCATTACTGTGTGATTTGGAAAATAAGCCTAACATCTCTGGTTTTCAGGGTAATCATTTGTGACATAATTATTCTTAATATTTACCTTGTTGCAAGAAAGAACCTGACTGGCAGTTAGCAAGCAGAAGTAGGCAGTAGAGGAGCTCAGGAATGTTTGTTTCTGTTTCAACACAGTAATGAAAACAGATTATAAAATAGTCTGCTTTAAGTGCCACTGTTAGAAAATACAAAGTAAAAATTTTGATTGTAAGGAAATACTTTTTTGTTTGAAGCTTTTTTTTTTTTTTATGCTCTTTTTTGAGACAGGATCTCACTGTGCAGTTCAGGCTGGCCTTGAGCTCACTTTGTAGCCCAGGCTGGTATCAAATTCACAACAGTCCTCCTGCCTCAGCCTCCAAAGTGCTGGGATTTCAGGTGTGCACCACTACGCCCAGTGAAACTTTTTATTTGGTGTATTCAAATTTACAGAAAAACACAAGAAATTCATTCTCATTATCATCATTTATTTCTATTTTACCCTATTTGTTTGACCATTTCTATGTTTATATGCACTGTTTTTCGTGAATAAGTTGGAGACCTCATGCTCTTCTACTTAAGTATCTGTTTCCTGGTATCAAGAGTCATGCCTTGGCTTATAACCCACCACTATGGGAGGCTAAGGTGGCAAGATCATAAGTTTGCGCCTAGCCTGGGCAGTTTAGCAACTTAGCAAGACCCTGTCTCTGAATTTTAAAAAGGACTGGGTGTATAGCTGATGGTGAAGGCCCTGAGTACTCCCCAAAATCTCCAGTACCCCCCCACAAAGCATCACTTGGGCAGGGCCTGTGGCACATGCCTGTAATCCCAGCTACTCTTGAGTCTGAGACAAGAGGGAACTTTGAGATAAGCCTGGGCAATTTAGTGAGAGCCTGATTCAAAGTAAAAACTAAAAAGGACTGGAAATGTAGCCTAGTGGTGGAGCACTTACCTACAGTGTGTGAAGCCCTGAGTTACATCTCCAGCACTGGGGGGGGAAAAAAAAAATATTTACGCAACTACAAAACAGTTATAAAGATCAAGAAATTTATCATTGATGTAATTCTTTTTTTTAATCCAAAATCCATATTTAATTTTTTTTCACAATATTCTTTGTAGTTCTCACTTTTATTTTTCCAGGTCAGCATTTAATTCATGAGTACACACTGAGTTTAAGCAGTTTGAACTTACGATTCTTGTTTTTTTCAGTGAGATATGATGTCATTATTTTTAGACTTAAATTATCTCAGAATATTTGGGTTGGACAGAAATTCATAGGAGCAATGGAAGCTCCTGTGTCCTTCTGTGTGAAATGTCCGAATTCTTTTTGAGCACAGCAGGTTTCTAGGCTCATCTTGTACTTGCCCTGCGCCCGAACTGAAATCGGTCTTGTCCTCAGTACGCCTTGGCTTTCTCAGTGGGAACAGAATTTAGAAACCAAGAACTGAGCACTAGGTGTGCTCATCGTGGTGTGTCATGTAATTTCCTTATTCGAGAGTATTTGAAGTCTTTCACAAGATTCCGTACCATAAAAATACAGAAACATAAAGACTATGTCAGGGTAGAGAATTATATATGAGGTAAACTCTGAGTTATTCTAACCAGAAAATACTTTTTATAAAACAAGAAAGATGTTGACAAAAGAAGGTGGCATGAATTTTAAAAAATAATTTTACTTTGGAGGTGGCTAACTCTTAATATCATTACAACAGAAAACTACTATTTTTAGTATGTAACTTTGGAAAATGATAGTAAATTCTGGTGATGTATGAACTATTTTAGATCAGTACATTATCTTTGGAACTGAAGATGGTATTTACACACTGAATCTTAATGAACTACATGAGGCAACTATGGAACAGGTATGAGGCATTTTAACTCAGAAAAGTAGTTGGGACAAATCAAATAAAAGAAGTATCGTAATGTTACATCAGTTTGTATGGACCCCAATTTTTATTTTTATTATAAATATCTAAAGGGGTAACATAATACTCTTTACATATTCATGTTGAAAAAATTTTTCCCTAAGGTTTGGTAATTTACTGAAAGACAAAAACTAGTTGCTTTGGTAATGCTGTTTTATTTGTGTGGCTTTGTGTGGTCCGGAGTACCCAGGGCCTCCTTGTGCAGGCCAGACCAGCACTCTGTCACGTGAGCTACATCCCTACCAGTTCTGTTGTAGAATGTGGGAATTTGGAGGTTAAAGGGTAAGAGAATGAGTTTAATTTAATGAGAATGAGTTTAATTAATTACCCAGTTTAATTTTCTTCTTCTTCTTCCTCAGTTATTTCCACGGAAGTGTACTTGGCTGTATGTTATCAATAATACTTTAATGTCATTATCAGGTATGCATTTCATGATGAAAAACCACAGACAAGCAGAGAAATATCATTTTAGTATAGTCTCTTTTAAAATGTGTATTTGTAATTCTAGATAGCTAAGGTTTAGTAGCTTTGAGACTTGCAAATTTTTTTCCAAAGTGCTCCCAGCAGCTGTACACCCGAGGGGTAGCGTCGGGGTCACCGAGAACCTTCCCGCCCACTCAGCCTCCGCCTCCCCCTCCGCCTCCACCGTTGCTGCCTTCCCCTGCCCTCCACTGAGTACTAACTTGAGCAAGTCAGTTCCCCTTCTTAGCCTCTATTTTCATACTTAACAAATGAAAGTGGTAGGTAATAAGTCTCATGAGGCGGTTGTAAGGGCTCCATGAAATTAATCCAAGTGCTTAGTAAACTGTGGACTTTGGCCAGATGTTTGGTGCTGGCATTCGTGTTGTTCTGGAACCCATGTAGTTGCCTGGGACTGATGCTTTAAAGTCTGCTAAACAGTGATCCAGAGCAACCTATACTACTTTGGGTGATTTTATTTTTTCTCTTTTGGTTATAGTTAGCAATGAATAGGTGGGTAGTAATTTAGATTTTTTCTTCCTGATTTATCAAATAATATTTTCTTACATTTTAGATTTAAATGATTTAAATGAGGCTTACTGATTCTGATACAGAGTACAAAACAGTTACTCCTTTGTAGTAGATATTCTTCAGCAATCTACATACTTGACTAATTCAGTGTTTTTAAAGAGCATATTATTGTGCGGCCTTGGCAGCACATGTACTAAAACTGAAGAGCATATATGTGCATAAATGGCTCTAAAAAACTGGCATCAAGAGTACTTAATCTCTTTGATTTTATACTGCTTCTCCCAAATCATTTTAAATTTCATGTACTAATATTATTACTCATTTTAAAAGAAACTTAAACCAGTTCTGTTTAACAATTCTGAATTTTACACACATAAAATTACTTTTCTCTAATTTTCTGACTCCTTTCTTTTATCCCTAGTCATAGTTGTTTTCAAAGTAAGCTTAAAGTACTATGCAGGATACATCTTAAGTATTTATAAAATACCCATGCGAAAACAGGGAAAAGTTAGCCTATAAATTTGTTCTTTTGTACATTAGCCTGAACAATTACTTTTTCTGTGTTTTCGCCCTGAAGGTTTACAAACATTCTGCCCAGATCCCTGTGTGTCAGAATATAGGAAGTTTGTGAATGTTTTTTAGTTATTTTACTTTCAACATAGTATTAACTGAACATTTTGTTTTGTTTTGTTTTTGTTATGTTTTCTGTTTTACTTGCGCTTTGACTATGACTGGACTCATTTCAGAAGGTAATTATGTTTTGTTTTACTTGAAAGTTATATTTCTCTGTTGTAAATGTTAAATGGAAGTAACATGTTTCTCTTTTATAGGAAAAACCTTTCAACTCTACTCTCACAATCTTATTGCTTTGTTTGAACAAGCCAAAAAACCAGGATTAGCTGCCCATATTCAAACTCATAGGTTTCCAGACCGCATACTGCCAAGGTAGGAGACACCATTCTGTTCTATTAGGAGTGAGGGAAATTAGTGTCTGTTTTTGAAACAATCAGTATTCCTTACTCAGAGAAAACTTCCTTTGTCCTAATTTTCAAAGGTGCTTTACATTAAAGTACGTGTCATCAGGGGGCACAAGATCAGTGTTTCCTAAACTGGACTTAACCACCTGTCGAAGCGCTATCATACATATTTTCAGGCCCTCTGTCAATCCTATAAAACCCGACAATCTATTCTCAAACACCAAGACAGTTTTTAAAAGCTCCTTCCTGTCTGATGCAATGCATTTGTAAATCACTGCATGACAACCACAGCAATAAAGAACATTTATATTGTTTTATGTTTTCAGAAAGTTCGCTTTAACAACAAAGATTCCTGATACAAAAGGGTGCCACAAATGTTGCATAGGTAAGTGCTGTTTTTCAGCGTGAATGATTAGGACCTGTAACAGCTTCAAAATTGTTTGAAGAGTCTTATAGAATAAACTAGGAGAGAAGGCTTTTTTTTTTTTTAAAGAGTTATGGTGACAGTGAAACACAAGAATTTACAGAGAAATGCTACGAAGAAATGCATGGCGACAGTAGTCTTTATGTTGTCTCAGAGCCCAGCATTCTGTTTCTTTTTTGTTTCGTTGTTTGTTTGTTTGAGAGAGACAAGGCCTCACTATGTAATTTAGGATGAACTTGAGCTCACTGTGTAACCAGGCTGGCCTTAGACTCCCAGCAGTCCTCCTGCCCCTGCCTCCTGAGTGCTGGAATTGCAGGCGTGTACCACCATGCCCGGGCTCCTCCTATTAACCATAGTCCCTGAGATCTGCCAGTTATTGCTAGTTTGTTTATTCTTTTGCAGTAGTGGGCATTGAACCCAGGGCCTTGTGCACACTAGGCAAATGCCCTACCACCAAACTGCAGTCCTAGCCCACTCCTGCTTTCTTTTTTGATCCAGTACTGGGGATTAAAGCCAAGATCATGTGCATACTAAGCAGGCACCCTGCTCCTGAGCTACATCCTCAGCCCCCAGCCCCAAGCTCCCAGGCCCCAGCCCTTTGTATTGTTTATTTTAATAATATACTAAATACCCAGACTATTGGATTAATGATATCCCTTAATTATTGTGGGCTGATCAGGTCCACAATCTCCTGAACAGTGTACAGCGAAGGCTAAATAAAAAGAGGCAGATGGAATGATTTCAGGGCTCTAGAAGGATCAAAGCCCTGTTACAGAATTCAAGATTCTCTTAGCACTAAGACCAAGACCTTGTCTGGGTAGCCCATGTTTATTTTGTTATCAGAAAAAGGGAGAGGAATACTCAAGAAGGATGGAATTACTCA
>NW_004955409.1:12377866-12464529 GCF_000276665.1 Chinchilla lanigera
CCATTACAGGTTTTAGTAGGGATTAGTGACTCACAGAGGTTCACTTACTATGACTCCATCGTCCACTTCCAGACAAGTGTCCTAGGCTTTGGACAGACTCACAAGTAAATATGAAAAACCCACTGGTTAATTTAAGTCCTGCTCAGGGCTGCTTCATTGTGGTCTCCATCACAGACTAACCTTCAAACTTGCAGTTCTCCTGCTTCAGCCTCTAGAGTAGCTTAGGTTTTTAGGTGTGTGCTACCATGCCTGGGTTTGCTAGTTCTTTATGAGAATTACTAGATTTTAGCCAACTCTGAAATAGAACAGTCCAAACAAGACTACCCTACTTCTGATACAAAGTACAACTTTGGGAGGTACCCAAAAGCACCCTCAGATTCACAGATTCCCTAGAAGGACTCACAGAATTTGCTGAAAGCAGTTATAGTTACAGTTTCTTACAGGGAAAGGATACAGATTAAATTCAGCCAAGGGGGTTCAGGCAGCACCTGAGTGTGCTCAAGGCCCTGGGTTCAGTCTCTAGCACTGCCAAAACAGACAAAGAAATCAGCCAAGGAAAGAAGAATATAGGGCAGCACACAGAAAAAGGACCAAGCAGAGAGCATCTATTATGCCTTCCTTATGTAAGAAAGGCACACTGCTGTGAGCTCATATTCCACAGATTTTACAGGGACTCCATACTGAAAGTGTGATTGATGGCCCACGTGGCTGAGCTCGTATCCATCCCCTCCGCAGATCAGCTGACACTACACCACCCAAAGCTCCTGTTGAGTCACAGTTTTGGTCCTTCTGGCTTGACCAGCCCGTATACTAGGACTGTCCAGTGTTGCAGCCCTGCCCTACATTATATTATTAGATTATCCAGTGACCTGCAGTTCTCAGACACACACACCTATCAAGCATGACATTTCGAAGGCTTAGCAGTTACTTCTCAAGAGTGGAAGAAAGCCAGCAGACCTTTTTCGGGACAAGAATAAATTATTTATACATAATTATCTCACTTAACGTTTAAACACCTCTGACACTGGTTATGTTATAAATAATAGAACCTAGAACCAGATCTGTGTCCCAAAGTCTTGAGCTCTTAGACACTTAACTTCTGTTTTTCTTTTTATTTGATCAGTTAACGTCACAGTACACAGTAGTTCAGAAGCATAGTGCATACTGTGTATAACAAAAATGTTGAATCAGTGGATGTGCTTTATTTATAGGCATGTCTCTTGATAGTTTAGGCAGTTTTATCATTGCACTTACATAAACTAAGGCAGCTATGGAGTCAGGAGACAGTGTATTCTTATGGGACTACCATAGCATATGATGGAAATGCTACAACGTGCATGACTAAAATGACTAAAAGCACATTTTGTGAGCATTTTCCTAGTGAAAATCACATCTATACCTATTATGAGACTCTCAAATCTTTGACTCAAAAAAAAAGGCCTATAAGCTTACAATCTAAGATATAAATTCATAAATACTACTGCAAAATTTAATACAAATAGCTGCTCTGTGCCGGGCGTGGTGGCGGACACCTGTAATTGCATTTGGGAAGGAGGCTGAGGCAGGAGGATCGTTGTGAGTTCAAGACCAGCCTGGGCTACAAAGTAAGCTCAAGGCCAGCCTGAACTGCATAGCGAGACCCTGTCTCAAAAAGACAAAAAAAAAAAGCAGACGGCTGCTCTGATAATCAATGTATGTTACTGTTTAAGGGAGTGAAATTGGGGGAAAACACTGTTGTTGATGGGAGTCAAATTGGGAAGAAAGACCAATGTGAATTTCTGTGTGTCTCGGTTAGAGCAGTTCCAGCAAGATGAGTAAATACTTACATGATGAATCAGTGCATCCCACGTTAAGTAGACAGCTGAAAACTGCTGTGCCAGAAATGACACGATGAATTTCACTGATTGCTAGAACTTCCTGTCAGAATTTTAGTCAGTTTATTTAGGAGCAACTTCCTAGGTTTTATATATTTGAGCTGTTTTAGCGTTCAGAGCATTATTCCTATGAAAAGTTTCTGTGTTTAAGAACCTAGTATATTAAAGGCATTTAGGAGTAAATGTTTATAATTTTAAACTGACCCCCTCAAAAAAATAAAAGACTCAGTCAAAAAATGGGAAACTGAAATAAACACTTCTCAGAAGAAGATCAGATAGCCAATAAATACACTGAAGAAACACTCAGCATTGCTGGGCATGACAGAAATGCAAATTAAAACAACACTGAGATTCCACCTTACTCCAGAAAGATGACTATGATCAAGAAATCAAATAATAGTAAATGCCAGTGAGGCTGCAGGGGCAAAAGGAACCCTACGTTGTTGATGGGAGTATAAATTAGTACAACCATTGTGGAATCAGTGGGGACATTTCTCAGAAACCTAAAACTAGAAATTCCATTTGACCCAGCTGTTCTCTTTCTCTAGGTATCTGCCCCAAAGAGTTAAAGATGTAATATTATAGTGATAGGTGCATACCCATGCTTGTAGCACAACAATTCATGATAGCTAAATACTGGAAATGGCCTTCATGTCCATTAACAGGTGAATGGATAAAGAAAATATTTATATACAGTGGATTACTAGTCAGCCATAGAAGATAAACGTGAAACGTTTGGAGGAAAATGGATGCACCTTAAGACTGTAATGTTAAGAGAACTAAACAGACACAGGCTTAAATACCACATGCTTTCTGTTATATGAGGAACCCAAAATATATAAAGAGCAAAATAAAGATAGATCATAGGAAATGGGGAAGTAGAGCCTTTGCAAATGGGAAGAGGACCAAGAGATGGAGGCGGGGGGGCTGGGGATTTAGCTCAGCGGCAAAGCGCCTGCCTGGCAAGTGCAAGGTCGTGAGTTCGGTTCCTGGTACCAGAGAAAAACCAAAAAAAAAAAGAGATGGAGGCGGGGACAGGAAGAGGATAAAAAGAATTAAGTACCAACACCTCCTGAAGAATTTGATCATTATGTACTGCAGACATGTACTAATAAAAAATAAAATTGAAAAATAAAGTTAAGAGTGACAAGGAAAGGGTAAAAAGCCAAAATAAAAGGAATTGCATGTATTTGCCCATGCTTGTCATTCTGTTTAACAGAGACAGTAATTGTTGTCAGCCAAGTGATCACTTCTTGTAGTTTGTTCTTCCGTCTGTATTTTAGTATTGCTGTCAGATCACATTCCATATTTTTTCTTCATATGAGTACTGCCTTTTTAGCTTATACGTGAGTATCGCTTAGTTGTTGCTTTTAACCAACCTAGTTACGCTTTCACATAAAGGTGTTCCATGTTCTAAGTGTGTCTGTTTATTGTTCTTTCCAGTCAGAAACCCTTACACAGGACATAAATACCTCTGTGGAGCTTTACAGTCTGGAATTGTTTTACTTCAGTGGTATGAGCCAATGCAGAAATTCATGTTGATAAAGGTATATACATTACTTGGTTACATTTTTCTTCTTTAGAAAGTGCTAGTTTATAACTGAAATAAAAGTATAAAGTCTTATTACTATCTAGTGTCAACACACTTAGATAAATCATGGAAATGGAAGGCTTTCTGTTGACTTTATTCAACAACAGTATGATTGAGGAGATTGTTTCTGAATTATAATTCTGCTTATTTTTTGCAGCACTTTGATTTTCCTTTACCAACTCCTTTGAACGTTTTTGAAATGCTGGTGATACCAGAACAAGAGTACCCTATGGTTTGTGTAGCTATTAGTAAAGGCACTGAATCAAATCAAGTAGTTCAGTTTGAGACAATCAATTTGAATTCTGCATCTTCATGGTTTACAGAAATTGGTGCAGGTAAGTTTTTTTTAACCTGTGTTAAAATATTGATACTTTTGCATACAAAAAAACAGAACACTTAAATCCAACTAGTGTAGGCTCTTCTAAAGAACATAATTTCCTAAGTAAGCCAAAGGGAACATGTACATGTACTTTGTGATCTCTGTTTGCCAGAGGAAATTTGATTCCAGTTATTTTACCAAGGAAAATTTTAATGATCTCTGACATAAAGGTCTGAACTGTTACAGTTTTGTCTTTGGACATGCTAAATAAACAGTTTTTTAAGACATTTTCACAATTTATTAGCATTTGAAAGTTACCGTTTTTTCCTGTTTTAAGCTATCTTTTCCACATCCATCACTTTTTAGAGTCATAGAATGCTTTTTCATACTGGATTAGAAGTTTCTGAGGTTTGATTTTTAAGCTTTTCCATTTAAATATCCATTGTACTTTGTAAGAATGACTAATTAGCCGAGGAGATTATCAAACATGTCTCTGTGAAGGCTCTGAAAAAATTGGAAAGTTTATTCTCAGATATTAAAATTTGAACAAATCAATCAAAAATATATTTTTAATGGAAAAATGTTCAGTGTCGCTAGTCATCAGAGAAATGCAAATCAAAACTACAATGAGATCATCTCACTGTAGTTAGAATGATTGTATCAAACCCCGCTGGTGGGAATGTAAGTTAGTGCAGCCATTATGGAAAACAGGACGGAGATTGTTTTAAACACTAGAAATTGAACTGCCATGTGATCCAGCAGTCTTCACTACTGGGTTTATATCCACACGAGTTGAGATCAGTATGTTGAAGTGATAAACTGCACGCACGTGTTTGTTGTGCATTATCCACAGCATCAAGTTATAGGCTCAACCTGGATGTCTTACCGGCAGATGAATGGATAAAGAAAAAGTGGAGTATTTGTACAGCGGACTGTTACTCAGGCCCAGAAAAGATGAAGTTCATGTGCGGCCACAGGGGGGATAATGGAGGTCCTTCCATGAAGTGAAATAAGTCAGGCACACAGAAACAGATGTGTTCTTGCTTGTAAAAGCTGCAAAGTTAATCTTACAGAAGGAGAGGATAGAATTGTAGTTTCTGGAGACTGGGAAGGACGTGGAGGAAGAGAGGTGGAGAGATAGATGATAGGTTCAGAAGTGTAGCTGGATCGGCGGGATAGTTTATATTGTTCTAAAGCACAGTGTGGAAACTGGTTAACAGCAATTACATGTCTACATCAGAATAACTAATACAGATTTTACAGTTTATTTTCTAAATCTCATTTCACAAAATGTACATATAAGTGAAGTATAAGTATAAGTGAAAAGAGAAAGTATCTTCATTTTTCTGTTTGTTATGCTGGTATATTTTATCGTTTGTAATCCTAGGTTTATTTGGCATTTTTACATAGGAAGTCAGGCAACTTTAATTGTGGCTGTTTTATTACTGACCACTGTTATCACCTTGGAAAGAAGTCTGTTACAAGTATTAGAAGTTTGATCTTCTCATTCAGTATCTTTTTGCTTTTGAGCACAAGAACTTGCTATATATCCCAACTGTTAAACCTAATGGAGAACCCACATAAATCAGTTTGGGGCCTTGTGATGTAACTTAGTGGTAAAGTATGTGCTTAGCATGTACAAGGCCCTGGGTTTGATCCCCAGCACCACATTTTTTTAAAAAAAAAGGAAAACTGGGTGTGGTAGCGCACACTTGTAATCCCAGCACTCTGGAGGCTGAAGCAGGAGGATCCTTGTGAGTTCCAGACGAGCCTGGGCTACAAAGTGAGCTCAAGGCCAGCCTGAACTGCACAGCGAGAGCCTGCCTCAAAAAGATTTTAAAAAAAGAGAATCAGTGTGAACCAGTGATAAATATTTCACAGCTGAGTCTTTGGGTACAACCATTTGTTGTGGTTGCCTGTTTCTGTGGTGTAAACAATACCACCATGGCCAGTTTCAGACTACCAACTTGGTGTCATGGGACTCAGAAAACTTCCTGAAATTGTAACAACCCTGCACTGTACAAGCCCGCTCCAACATGCACTGGACTCTGAACTCTCTCCGTGTCTCTCTGTCTCTGTCTGTCTCTCTCTGTCTGTCTGTGTCTCTCTCTCTCTCTTTCTCTGAAACAAGTCACAGTTTAGGGTAAAATAAGAAACCGTCCCACTTGCACCTGCACCCTATCTTTTTCTTTAATTTGCTGTGGAATAGCATGGGTTGAACTGAATGTGTGCCTTCATCCTATAGCTAATAGAAAAGTGTAAAATGACATTGCCTTATCATCATGAGAAATAAATAGTCTAAATGGAAATACCTCTCTGTTAGGAACTTCATACTAAAAAAATTAAAAGGCAGCCAGGCGCAATGCTACGTACCTATAATCTCAGCTACTTGGGAGGCTGAGGAGCGAGGGTTGCAATTTAGTGAGTATCTGTCTTAAGATGAAAAATAAAAAGGGCTTGGGATGTAGCTTAGTGGTAGAGCACCCGTGTTCAGGTATTACCACAAAATGATAATAGTAATAACAACAACAACAGAAAGCACCATAATGAAAAGTAAACACCAAAATCATTTTTAGCCAGCAGCCCCAACTCTGTTTTGCTGGTTATATAGGACAGAGTGGATCATTTCATACAGTCACATAATGCATATTTGCAACCACTTTCTTCTGTATATTAAGTTACCTTTGCTTACAACTAAACATGCATTGAGTCCTTAGAGTTGGGGGGTTTGAGTTCGGGCATTTTTTGTGGCTTTGTATTTGTTTTGTAATGTCTGGGGTATCCTGTTTTACCTGCTTTTAACATTGTGCAGGCTAAAATGGAAGCACTAAAAATTACTTCCTGAAAAGGGCCAGGGTGCTGCCTGAGAGCATCATTTAAAACACCCTCGTGCAGAGGTGAGGCAGCCTTTCTATTCCAGCACTGTGTCCTTGTTGGATTTTTCCATTTTTACAAGTGTTTTGAGCCAAGTAGCTGTACCTCCAACTGGCAGTGTTTTGTTAAAATGAACCCTGACTTACAGACCTTTTAGTCTCAGTCTTGTTTTATTGTTACATCTTCAAGGGTGATTTTTACATGAATGAATACAGATGAACTGAGAAAAACTATTTTTGGTGTGTTGCCAGAGAGACTGTATTAATTATGTAGATCTGGCTTCTTCATTATGTATCACCTTTTTGAAGTTCCATAAATACCCCAAAATAGTATATAAAATATCATTTCTGTGAATGTAGCAGTTTTCAAGGGAGGTGACCCATAGACTCCAGAGAGGTATAAAGAATGACTGCTCTTGCTTAAAATCTTGTCCTAGGTTGAGCTAGAGACCATTTAACCAGTTTTAGTGCTTAAGATAAATTGTTTTATAAAAAATGTTTACAAAAATATCATCCCACCCATTAGCAGATATTGAGACACAGCCCTTGACTATTCGCAAAGTAAAGAGTTGCATTCTGCAAAGGTGGTGTTGAAAGCATTGTTCACCGTGTGCTCAGTGCCCCCTTTACGCGGGAATTCCTCCCACATGCCTACAAAAGCACACCGATACTCGGAGAAGTTTCTCCCCATCCTAGTTACTCATCTTTGTGCTCTTTTCAGTCATTGGCTTATTTTCATTTCAAGGACGCTGTGAGTCACCTAACTGATCATATTTCCATCTCCCATTGGCTGTGTAAAGGGCAGAACAAAATCTAGCCATTGTATGGCATGCATTTACTGGGTTCCCCATATTTCCTCTTTGCTTCATTTTATTTTTGTAACTCATCTTTCTAGAACTAGCTGATGTGTTAATAAAAAGTAATAATTTAGGTTTTCTTAGCTCACTTATCCATGTTAGGACCTAAATTTGTTTCCCTTAACTGATTTTTATACACTTTTTGAAAGATAACATATGACAATGTGATTTCTGTATTGTATTTCCAAGACTAAATCACAGCAGAATTCAGACTTTGTGTTTATCTTTTATTCATGTTTGTTTAAAGCATATTGTATAACTAACTTTTTTCCCCCCTTAGGCAGCCAACAGTTAGATTCCATTCACGTAACACAGTTGGAGAGAGATACCGTTTTAGTGTGTTTAGACAGTAAGTACTATGTTAATTTTGAGTATACTACTTGATAAAATGATTCTTTTAATGTAATCAATTCTGTGACACTAGAATTAAAGATTCTTATTTCTCTGTTTTAAGTACCAGCTTTTATTGCAGAAAAAATGAAATTGGCTACCAGTAATTGATGTGTTTATCAGTACTTTCGCCTGTCACCTTTTCTTTATATCGGGCCTACTTAGAGACATTATAACAACTGTTCACCTTATCTTGGGATAAAATTTGTGTAAACTGTTCTCTTAAGTATAACTAGTGAAAGTAGGAAGCACAGTCACTACAAAGTCATAGAACGTGAATTTTTGGAGTCATATCAGGCTGCATTTCTAATGTACTTATGGATTTGACACCTTTACCTGCTGTGATTCTTTCGATGCAGAGTGCTTAGTGAAGGAAGTATATTATCCTGTGAGCAGTTAGAGAGGCAGAAAAATATTTAGGAGCAGATATTATTTTGATTTTGCAAATGAATCACTGTAGCTCATAAAACCCACCCACCTTATTTTTATTCTGTAAATCCTACAAGGTGGAATCCCCCCAGACAGGATTATATTTGAAATTTGGTAGTATTTTGCTGTACTTGCTCCATTTCAGTTTGTTTTTAATGACTAAACCTATCTGTAAGTGATCAAGGTTATTGTAAAAAGTCTTCCACTCCTGATTTTGCCTATTTTTTCTGCCCTAATCACTCTGCACTCTTAAGATATTTATTGTACTTTATAGAATCATAAAGATCATTTATTATAGATGGGTAAAACTAAAACACACCTGTTCACATTCACTGTCATCTCTTTGTTAGGAGCTTGAGTTTCTGAATACTGTATTAATAAGATCAGAGTGTTACTCAGTTACCCTTAAGGGAAGCTGTTGATCCTTTTATCCAAACAAATAGAAAATTTGGTATTAATCAAATAATCAGATTTAGTAATGCTGAACTTTTAAGGTTAAATCCTGAAATACCCTGTGAGTCATCAAAGAAAGATAAATTGTGCTTAGTTTTCATTTTGATAATAACTGTATAATTTTATCACAATTTTTTAAAAGTCACTGATCAGCTGGGCATAGTGACAGATACCTATAATCCCAGCAGTCTGGATCCCTAGTTCAAATATAATCCTGTCTGGGGGGATTCCACCTTGTAGGATTTACAGAATAAAAAGACTGAAGTAGGAGGATTGTGAGTTTGAGCCCTGCCTGGGCAATTTAGCAATTTGGTTGAGATCATATCTCAAAATAAAAATATTTTTTAAAGGGCTAGGGATGTAGCTCAGTGCAAATACCCCGAGTTCAATCCCTAGTAGCAAGGGGTAATTAAAAAGCCTCTACTAATTAATTAATTCCCAATTAATTAAGGTAACTAGAAGGTGATATTCTTGAGATTTCCATTTTTTAAAGTGGTAGAAGACTGCAAAAATTTGTTGTCAGCTATGCTAGTTATAAGTTGGTTTTATTGGACTGTACTGGGCTGCAGTCTCAAATCATGATAGTAGACGTATAAACGTAACTTTTCCAACTCTGAATGAAAGATGATGAAATTAAAAACAAATGGGCAAAAGAGAAGTCAAATTACTTTTTACACTCCCCATCCCAGAGTTTACAACCCTTAAGAGTACTGCCTCTTGTTCCCATGTATCTTTGCAGAATAGAACTCATACAGTAAGTTACAATTACTGTAAATGTAATGTATGTTGTGTAATTTGAAAAGGAAAGAAACAACACTTATTGTTAAATGGGCCACTTTTAAATTAGCCACTTTTAAAGAAGAAATGTTTTAAATTTTTTAAGAGATGAGAATGTTAGTGTTCATTATATACTGTGTAAAAAACAAAAACAGAATTGCCAAGGCGGCATTCTTATGGTATCTCTTTTAAAACATATTAATGATGATTTTTCATTGGGTACACTTACGTAAATTATTGAACTTTATTAATAACATCATTTGATATCCATATAAAATCCATAATCATGTTATACTTGTTTTAGGAAATTTAATATTTCTAGTTTTGACTTTAGCTTTTTAACTTTTTTTAAGAATTTGTAAAAATTGTAAATCTACAAGGAAAACTAAAGTCAAGTAAGAAACTGGCCTCTGAGCTAAGTTTTGATTTTCGCATTGAATCTGTAGGTAAGTTCTCTGTTTCTATTACTGAGTTTGGAGTACTTGGGGCTTTTTTGTTCATTTATTCATGGTTGGGGTTGTTCAGACCAGCACTGTCTCCCAGAAGTTTCTGTGATGACAGAAATGTTATTTTTCTCTTCCCTTAAATATAGTAGTCAGGACCTTGCACTTGCCGGGCAGGTGCTTATGCCACTGAGCTAGATCCCTGGCCAGGAATTACTTTTTAATGTTTTAGTTAATTTAACTTTTAATAAAAATAGCTACATGTGGCTAATTGCTACTATATGGACAGAGCAAATCTGGACCATATTTCCTGAACATTTAAAACTTGTTAGTATTTTTAAATTTTGTATTCATGCCCTTTGCTGCATCAAGTAAATTTCCCAAATCTGCTCAAATCATGAAGGTATTTGTGTAATACCGGTGTTAGATATGCTATAATTCTTGCCATGTAAGATTCTGCTTAGTATGTGTTGATGGTTATTGCTTTTAGGTCTGTTTACATATAAATAGGTTTCTCACAGGATTTTTTTTTAAGATGAAAAATTATTTTTTAATTAAGTTTATGGGTACATTTTAGATACACATAGTGACCATACTCATCATAGGGAATTTGTACCCGTACGTGATACATTTTGATTTAGAAACCCAGGTCATTTTAATTTGCTTCCATTTCAATGAATGTTTTACTCTCTAATACTCATTGATTTTATGTCAAAAATCATTATAATTTATCATTATTTGCATTCTCCTTGATTATATATCAGTAAGTATTTTCCCCAGCAGTGATAGAACCTATGAGAAAAATAGCATGGATACAAACGTTTGAGGTTCTGGGGATTGAACCCAGGACCTCACATATACTAGGCAAGTGCTCCACCACTGAACTACATCCCCAACTCTTTTTTAAAAATCATTTATCTTAATGTTTGAGACAGGATCTCACTAAGTTGTCCCGACTAGCCTCAAACTTGAAATATTTCTGCGGGGATTACTGGCACGTGCCACCACGCCCAACACTACAAATACTTTGAACAGTTGATGATCCATTTCAGCCAGAGAGCAAAGAAAGAAGTTAAAGTTGACAGTCTCTATTTAGTATATTTATTTTATAATTACATGCATATGCTTTTTAAAATGTTTTTCACATTTTAAATACTCTAATATGAGTATCTCCTATTAAACTGGAGTTAAAATTCTCAGGGGCCGGGGTGTACCTCAGTGGTAGAGTTCATAAGACCTTGACTTAATTCCTAGCACCAAGAAAACAAAAATGTTTGTGCTTCTGTGTAACGTCTTACAGAAAAATAGTTTGCTTATGATTAGAAAACTTAATTTATTAAAGCATAAAATGTAAACTTTCTGTAGATGCTAAAACAAAAGGAATTTTTTGGTTTCTGGTCCCTTCTTTTACCTTTTTATGTATATTTTTCAAAAAGAGGCTGCCATAGAGACCTTAGCCCTTCTTCATTCCCTTTGAGACATTCTGGTGTCTCCACCTTTTCACATGTGGCAAATGATGTAGAAAATTTTGTTACACGAGAGTCCCCTCTATGCTCCGGTCTCTTGCTAGTAAACCCTGGAATGATCACAGGGACTCTGTTGGATGGAAGAGTTCCTTTAAATCGTGTCTTAAGGGGGCTGGGGATTTAGCTCAGCGACAAAGCGCCTGCCTGGCAAGTGCAAGGTCGTAAGTTCGGTTCCCGGTACCAGAGAAAAACCAAAAATAAAATAAAATAAAATAAAATAAATAAATAAATCGTGTCTTAAAAATACTAGATATTTTATTTTTCACCGTTAATAGAACATGTGACTTGTCAGTATGACAGTGAGATACTGTTCCTTTTATTGAGCTGAATTATGGCCCTAAAACATTCTTGCACTTACTTTGTACTTAGTATTCCAATAAGAAATACAAGTAATTGTCAATCACTTTCCCTATTATCTTTATTTATGCTTAAATTTTTCTAATTCTATTTAATTATCTCCAGTACTTACATTATAATAATTGGTTAAATACTAAGGATTTTTTTAATAAAATTGACTCAGACCATAAATATTTAATGTGTGATTAAATTGTGAATTACAAGTAGATTTACTTTTAAGAACTTGTTTTGTAATAGGGAAAATGTGAATATAAAACATTTTTGCTTAATAGCTACTTAACTAATCATTTTTAATCCAAAACCCAACTGTATATATATATTTATTATTCACTTCAAAGGATATAGCATGTGAAAGGGAAATTAATATGCTGATATCCAACTCATCAGAAGTTAGCCTGTGTTTAAATGGATGCCTGTTATGTTTATCTGAAAACTTGCATAACCCTGCCTCAATAAATTACTTGAGTTTAGACACGTCTTAGCCACAAAAATGTTGAGAAATATGGTCTAGACAGTGGAATTTTGCCCTAAGCACTTGAATAGCCTTAGGTTATTATTTGTTAAAAAGTTAAGGGAAATTGATAGTGAAATTCTCCGTGCTTTATTTTAGTTTCAGTTCTCCCTTATCTTTTTTAGTATGCCTTCAAGACAGTGTGCTGGCTTTCTGGAAGCACGGAATGCAGGGTAAAAGCTTCAAGTCAGATGAGGTAAGTTTCTGACCCGAGATTACCTCCCCGACTCCCACTAAAGGTAGTAGATGTTAAAAACATTCATTTTATGCATTTCCTCTCTGAACCTACATTACCATTTTTAGAGCCTGTAATACTATGAACTGGTAAAGGACGAGTGTTTTGTCTTTAAATATGTTCACTTTTATATTGTATTTTAAAATTCTCAGTGGCCATGAGGAATTATAAAATAATATGTTTACACAATTTCTTTCATCTAATTTATAGTTTGTAGCTATGATTGCTGACCTTGCTAAATTTTCTTATATTTAATGAGCATAAACTATAAATATATAGCTTCTTTTTAAGTATTTTAAATTAAAGTTAATATATAGTAGGCCATAGGACTAAAGAAAATCTAAGAAAATTAACTTATTTAGGAAGTATCAACTACCAAGTACATTGAAGACGCTTGCTGTAAATAACACATAATGCCTATTATCCCAGGCACTTTACACATATTAGCTCTTATTTTTCACTATTTTTATGTTTATACGGATTAATGGGTTTGATTTTGGCAGATTCATACAAGAACGTAACATACTTTGGTCATTTTAACTCCCCCAAATTCATAATTTTTGAAGATTTCAGTGCATCTGTTTTGCTTATATGTATTCCACCCATTACCTGCCCTTGCATCCTTTCTCCTCTCCCATGTTCCCTTCCTCTTGAGTAAATATTAATTCATTTGAGGCCCGAAGTAACCCATGGAGTAGATACTATTTATATTCCCATTTTACAAGTGCAGAATAGTTAAGTAACGTGTCCAGAGTCACACAAGTAGTTAAGTGGCAGAGCCTAGATTTGAAGGTTCTCTAAAAATCACTTCAAGCTGAGATAATTGAGACATTTCATTCAGGAGAAAGGGTTTAGGTTTCCACCGTGGGGAATGAATTCTGCTCTACTAGAGACATTTTCCATTTGTGTGGTTTTCTAAACTATAACCTCATCAATTTGTGGACTTACCTTAAGGTTCAGAATCTTCTTCTGTTTGAATTTACCTTTTAGCCACACTCTAATTCATATATAGGTAACTATTTCTGCCTCTTATATGTGTGGAGAACTAGAATGCTTCCAGGAGAAAATGATATAAACTGTCTTTGAATGTTTCCGTTCACCTAGTTACTGACCTATACCACTAAATGTCCCCAGGTCCCTGCATTTGATCAAATGTATAGTTCCATTTACTGCTTTAAGATTGTCCTTAGAAGCTGTGTCATTCCTTCATTCCTGTAATTAGAAATCTAAACAAAATCTGTGTTTCACCTTATCAAATACAAAATCTGATTTCCTAACTGTGCGCGCGTGTGTGTGTGTGTGTGTGTGTGTGTGTGTGTGTGTGTGTGTGTGTGTTTTGCTGGAAATCTAACCTAGGGCCTCCCACCTGCTAGTCAAGCACTCTGCCACTGAGCTACACCCTCAGGCTCCCCGCTGCCTACTTTTACTGTATCTTGCTTGTCTCTTTCTGTTTGTGTTCTCTTCCTTCATCTTGGGCCTAGGTGAAGCCTTAACCTCCTTCGTAGCATAACATTCAGGCACTCCAGTCTGCAGTGATCAGAGCATCTCTGAACTTACATTGTGAACATTAGCTCCATGTAATGTAGCACCTAACTTGTTTTCTGACTCACTTTCCCAGCTAGACTGCAAACTCCTTGTGAACAAATTATTTTTATACTTGTTTGATTTCCACGTTTACTTGGGGTTCCTCCAAAAGCAGACCCATGATAAGGACTCAGGTGCAGTTGATTTATTGGGGAATAGATTCCATAACACAGTGATGGAATATGGAATGTAAAAAGAAGAGGGGCAAAAAAGTCTGTAAAAGCTAGGTGTGTCGGCACACACCTGTTAATCTCAGCACTGTGGGAAGCTGAGACAAGACCACGAGACAAAGCCCAGCCTGGACAATTGAATTATCAAGGCCCTATCTCAAAAAATAAGAAAGGACTGGGGCTGTAGCTCAGTGTGAAGTCCCCAGCTTCAATCCCCGGTACCCCAAAAAAGTCAGTAAAAAAGCACATTCATAAGCTAGTTCCCACTAGGGATAGCCAGAGCTTAGTCCAACAAGAACACTAAGGAATGTAGAGGAACTGGCTCGTTTGATGGTGGGGAAGTTGGAGCGTTTATGCACCAGTCACTGTCCCATCTTGGTGAAGAGCTGCCCCCAAATTCTCCACACTTTGGTGCTATACTTGTGCATGGCTGAGGAATAGAGTGCCATAGCATACGCTGATGTGTGAAAGTGGTGTTTGGGAGTGTCCACGCAGCTGTACGGAAGAACATCAGGTAGGCTGCAGAGCACCGCCGCAGATGTCCGCATCGGGAAATAAAAGGAGAAAGCAAATCTTGGGTCTGCCCATCACGTGACTTTGAGCAAGTTGCTTAACCTGAAAAAGTACTGTTTAAGCAAGATGCGGTCTACAGTGTTACTAATAGGTATTTTCTTTTATAGGTTACCCAGGAGATTTCAGATGAAACAAGAGTTTTCCGCCTATTAGGATCAGACAGGTAAGGCTGTTTTTTTAATTACCTAAAGAGTTCAGATTGTACTCTCAATTATACTATCAGCCTGTATTTGTGTTTCAGTCAAAACTCCTAAAGGTTTTATTAACTTAGAGAAGTTTCTCCATATCTGTTTGAGAGGGCAGTATTTTAGTAAGTCGGGTTAGTAATCTTTTTTCAGGGTTAAGATCATGGTTCCAGAGACAGTTATATTTAACCAAGACAAAATGTGTAAATACAGATGTTTATGTCCCTAGAAACGTGACATTTCTCTCCCCATTACCCCTGTCATGCCCTCCTAGTGTATTGCCTTCTGCTAACTATTATAAATATGCACCTCCCACTATTTGCCTTTATATCAGAAAATGTTGTCTTGGTTTCTGATCAGGATTAAAAGGAACTGCCCTGTATGTACTCTTTCTGTAAGAGAAATAAGTCTCCAGACTGTGCCATCTTAGGGGAGAAAACGGTCGCTTTTGTTCTCCTGAGTCTGCCTCTATAACTAATAAAATTCACATTCCCTCCTACTTTCACACCAAAAGTTCTTCCTGCAGCGAAATTGGCTACAGTAGTATGTACTGGTTCTGAGACACGGACGGGGCGTCTTGGGTCTTCAGTTCACTCTCACTGCTTAAATATTAGATGCTGAAGGAAAGGGGGCAGGAGAACGGGGCATTACCATAGAGGTTTTGAAGAGAGTTTTATAAGGAGCAAAAGAACTTCAGAAAGTGATGACTACCTAAGTGGGTAGAAAAGGGAAGCCCACAAAGCATGGCAGCCTCGGACCATCCAGCACAGAAGCGGAAAGGAAGGGTGCGCACGAAACCCGCTGGCGAGTGCTGTGGAGCTGAACCGGAGGCTGAGTTGCGGGAAGGGGCGGCAGGCGAACGTCGGTGACCAGGGCCCAGCGGAGGGCACTGCGGTGACAGACTGTGCTGGAGAGCCGCTCGCGTCCGCAGCGCCCCTCGCAGGGGCTCGCTGGGCTGTGCCTCTGCCCCGAGCGTTGCTTCTCCCTCCTCGCCTTGTCTCACTGCTGCTGCATGCTGTTAGGAAAAAGGATTGTTCGGGCATCTCCTCGGTTTTATGATCTATATCTTAGCCACGTTTTTATTTTATCTGAATTTTAAAAGTGATTCCGATTCTTTTGTTTAACATAAGTGTTTGTGTAGGGAAAGAGCTAAGCGTGTCAGACTATTAATAGTGATTCACTCTGGTCAGTTGCATGACGGGTGATTTTATCTTTCCCTTCTGCTTTTCTGTGCATAATATGAAAATACGTATTTTTATTGCTTTCATTATAAAATAACACGCTAGGTGAGGACGACTCGCACCCTGGAGACGTACGGAGTGCGCTGTTGCCTCCCGTCGCGCTCTGACGCTCTTCTCCGCCTGGGTGTGTTATTTCTAATACTGTTCTCAAGCTCTTCTTCTTGGCAGTTAAAATGTTGTAATACTGCACTTGGGTATTTTTCCCTTTTTCAGTCCTTTGATTTCTTCCCTGCCTTTGTTCCAGGGATAAAAGAGAGAAGTCCCATTTCATACTTTTTTAAACTATTTTAGGTTTTTGGGGTTTTTGTTTTTTTTTCTGAGACAAAGTCTTTTTGTTGCCCAGACTACTCTTGAACTCGTGCTCAAGTGATACTGCCCTCAGCGGGGCTGTGGGTGTGTGCAGCGCGCCCCAGCCTCATACGGCTTCCAGAACAGTTCAGTACTTTACAGTCGTTCATTCTTACCCAGGTGTACTTTGAAGCTATAAAATACAAACTAATTCGTGCATCTGTGATCTTTCTGTCATCTTACGAGAATGTGAACAGTGCTGTTCATTTTTGATTTGATAATATTTGAAACATGAAACCTGGTTTTACTCTTAAAGCTTTTGTTTTGGTTTAATTACAGGGTTGTCGTTTTGGAAAGTAGGCCAACAGAAAATCCTACCGCACACAGCAATCTCTACATCTTGGCTGGACATGAGAATAGTTACTGAGCAACAAAACTGATCTCAACTGACAGGAAAATGAATATAAATCTAATGAAAGCAAAAATACTTTAAGGAAATTCAATACAGACTGCATTATGATGTGCTTTAACTCTTATGGGTTATATCTCAAATGATCTGTACGTTAGGGTAGAATTCACTATTTTCTGTAGCTGGAAACAGCTAGTCTATCTCTTGCCACTATGTGGTGGTTATGTTAAGTTTGCTTAATAAAAGCTATGAGATGAATAGTCCTCTAGTTCCAGGAAACAGTCTTTTTAAAAAAAAATAATGTTTGTACCAAGGGTGCCATGGTATTTTTAGATAATTCATGAGATCAATTTAGTGACCATTTTATCATTTTATACCATGTTGTATTCCTTCTTAACGTAATTTGATAAAGAAATTTTCAAACAAGCCTTTCTCTTTTACATTGGCCATTCTGTGTGTTTTTGTAAAATAGAATATTTAATCCTTATTTATTAATCTCTTGCTGGAGTGGTGTAATGTATCTAACTTTTAGCAAAGGAAGGTTGCAGAGCAGCTTACTTTTTTTATAATGTATAAAAATTTTGTTTACCTTTTCAGAGTAGTACTTTAGGGGTAAAGGCAATGTGTCCAAAGGATTCAACACATCCAGTTTCCTTTAATGGATGTATTTTATAGTACAATTTCATGCAGAATTGCCTTAAGATGGAGTTTAATGCTAAGAGGTCATACAGAGAATATTGATGATGGTTGAAAAATAGCTTTAGAAGTGGTGTCTGTGTCTAAGTGTGACTACCATGTGTATGTATTCTTGACAAACAGTGTAATATACCTGTGATTTTTTTTTTACATTAGGGATAATGCATAAGAAATTAATCTTCATATATATTATTATCCCTAATGTAGGGAAGAAAAGTATTTAACTGCCCATGTTATATATTTTACTTATACTATGCCAGAGGGGAAACTGTAATGCAGTTACACATGTAATCTTGGGGTTTTCACATATGTAGGTATTCATATTGAGTAGGTTTAAGAAAAAATTTTAATGAAAGTGAATTCTGGTGGGGATAATATAAGTAAGTATTGTAAAAACCAGTATTCTAAAAATAAGAAAGGACAGGGCCATTTTGTGTCTGTGTTTTTCTTTTGCTGTTACTAGATCAAAATTAAAGTGTTATGTTGGTACTTATTGTCTTAATGCATTTATTAATAACAGCATTGAGATAATAAACAGTGGATTAGCAGTAGCAAACAATAGGATTATTCTGACCAGTTACTTGAGAGGAAAACAGTTTTAACTATCTCATTCAGCCTTCAGCAGTTCTGTAGGATAATTATCACCTCCAGTTTTCAGGTGAGGAAGTGAAGGCTCAGTGAGGTTGAGCACGACAGGTAATCCGCGCAGCCGGTTAGTGTTTCTCCCACACCATGAGTCCTCTGACTCTGCATTTCACCGTGAAATACGCAAACAATGAAACGTTAGGCAGTGGAGTGTAATGTGAAGTATTTGTTCCTTTAAAATGCGTGTGTGCTGTGATAAGAGTGTGTGGTTGTTTATTTGGGACATGCTGAGTGGACCTTCTAGACTGACACTTACTAGATACAGCTTGTGGGAGAGGGTACACCCTCAAAATAGAGACCGTTTACATGATGGATACCAAGACCAGCGACCTTCTTTTCTCACGAAATCCTGGCAGGCATGCTCCCAGAATCCTGGAAGAGTCTGCTCTGTGAAATCTGTCCAGGACAAAAAAAACCTAATTAAGATTCTGACACGAGAGGCCTGCTGGCTAAACTGCCTGGCTAGAGAACACTGCAGTGAAAACCAGCATAGCTGGTCTGCTCACCACACGCCCAGAGCTTGCAGTCAGTCTTTCAGTCCTGTGCTAGTAAAGATGGGCCAATAACCAAGAGCTGGAAAAGCCCTTAGAGGAAACAGACCAGCAGGGTAGAGGAAATGTCAAAAGGAAAATATCTCCAGAAAGATGTTGCAATCAGGAATCGAGAACAGCCTGCTTTCTTTCTCTTTCTCTCTTTCTCTCCCCTCCCTCTCTCTTTCTTCCTTTCACAGTATTGGGGACTGAACCCAGGAGCACTATTTAGATTGAGCTACATCTTTAGCCCTTTTTATTTATTATCTTGAGACAAGGTCTTGCTAAATTCCCTGGACTGTCCTTAAACTTTTGATCCTCCTGCCTCAGCCTCCCAAATAGCTAAGATTTACAGGCATGTGCCACCACCCCAGCAAAAACAGTGAGAGCTTTTAGAAAACAAAAAAGCTCTTAGAAAATATTATGAATAATTCAATCAGAAGGTTTAAAAGTTGAGGAAATGTCTCAGAAAAGTAAGACAGTGGCAAGTGGAAATTCTGAAACATAAAATTTAAGAAAATTAACAGTGCAGGAGCCCCATCAGTCTCCCAGACATCCAAAAAGAAAAGAGCTGAGAAAACAGAAGAATTCAAGACTTTTTTCCAGTACTAAAGAATATCAGATTAGTTTGAAAGAGCGTAGTAAGAGAAAAAAGACCTACACCGAAACACGTCATCATGAAAGTGAAAGTTCAGAAACGCAGAGGGAAAAGAGAAAGGGCGGGCGCAGCAGCAGGCAGTCAGAATCAGCAGATCTTCAACTTCCAACAGAGGCAGTGTCTTCGTACTTCTAATAGAAATTTCAGACCTAAAAGTCTTCTGAAGGTGGTAAAATGAAGAGTTGCAGTCATATTAAGTCTCAAAAAAATGTATCTCATTCCCTTTCTCAAGCTACTGGAGGATTTGCTTCCAAAAGTAAGGGAATAAGAGACGAAGATGTGGGATTTAGCACAGGTTAGGGATGAAGGAAAACCAAGGACAATGACTGTACAGCAGGGATAGAGAAAATACCAAAGCACATAAGAAAACCCCGGAGCTACATTTTTAGAAAGCTTAATAAAATACTGAGTATTTTAGTATCTTAAGAATTCAACAACCAACAAAACAAAATCCTCCTAAACCAAAGCCCAAGGCAAATGTGAATTAATTTATTGTAGAGATTCCAGAAAATAGTGAGATACGTGTGATCCTAAAGTGGAGATGGGAGAAAAGTCAGTATGAGTCCATACTTGAGGTCATTGCTGTGTAAACGGTGCAAGTTAATTCCACAGAGTCATCCAAGAAGCTGTGTGATAACTCCCAGGATTGTCTCCAGAAAGACATTGGGGCTGAAGCATTTATCAACAGGGGCCGGAGGGATAGCTCAGCAGCTTAAGCGCTTGCCCGGCAAACCTGAGGTCATGAGTTCAATTCCTGGTACCCCAAAAAAAGAAAAAATTTTATCAACAGCCTCGCTCCACGAATTGTTGCCAAGGGCATTATCTCTGGAACATGGGCCAGTTTGCACATGGGCAAAGTGGGCACCAGTGGCAGAGAAGGCCCTGAGGCAGAAAGCTGGAAGAATGAGTCCGAGCTCCCGTGAAGTGCCCACTGCCTCTGATGAAGCAGAGGTGGAGGGAGATGTCTTTCAAAACCCCAGGGATCGGGCTGGGGGTACAGCTCAGCAGCACAGCGCCTGCCTGGCAAGCGCAAGGTGCTGAGTTCAATTTCCGGTACAAAAAATAGACTGCAGGGTTGAGCTGATGATTTTAAACAAATACAAAATTTACATCAAACAAATGCCACTTACTAGCTCCAGGAAAACAAAATGTTGTGCAGAAAAGAAAAAGTAAACCTCAACCAATGGTTGAATAATAATGAGAATAATAAATGTAATAAAATTGCAACATAATTTTATTGGGACATCATGTGTTACACCCTTGAGGTTGAAAAGTTATCTGAATCTGACACATTGCTTCTAAAATTATATAAATACAATGGGCCAGGAATAGTCAATGCAGTCTTGAAGAAGAAAAAGGCGGGAGTCAGGCTACTAAATTTCAAGAATTATTACAATGCCATGACAGTTCAGATAGTACGACATTTATATAAAAATAGACCAGTGAAATAGAATTAAGAGTTCAGAAACAGACCAATACTTAAGTCACCTCATATCTGACCAAGGTGTTGTGCAGTGAAAGAAAAGAAGTCTTTTTAATATATTGAAAACAGCTAGGCATGGTGGCACACACCTGTAATCCAGCATGTGGGAAGCTGAGGCAAGAGGATTGTCTTGGTTATTTTTTCTCGTTGCTGGGACAAAATACCTGACGCCCAAAATTAAGGAAGAAGAGCTTTATTTCACTTACCGATTGTGGAGGTTTTAGTCCATACTTTGCAGGTTACAAGGCTGAGTAGCACATGGCAGAGGGCTACAGCTCATGGCGGCAGAACACAGCAAAAGCAACAACCACTAAAAGGAATGGCCCCAAGCAGCCTCTTCCTCTCTCTTACATATGTAAACTATCCACCCCAGGGCCAGTGTAGCTCTCACACCCATAATCAATCAATCTCTAAAAGCCTGCCCCATGACCGCATGAGGCTTTGGGGGGACACCCAGACACAAACTATAACAAGGATCACTGAGTTTGAGGGTAAGCTAATTTATATAGTGAGACCCTGTCTGAAAAAAATTTATCAAAAACAGTAGTAGAAAATCAAACGACTTACCTCACATTATGCAAAAACAGATACCAGGACTGGGGATATAGCTCAGTAGTGCAGCACCTGCCTGGCAAGGGCAAGGTCCTAAATTCAATCCCAAGTACCAAAAAAAACCTAAAACGACAAAAAAATAAATGCCAGATGAATTTTAAATTTCAAATACAAAACACTTTTTGGTTTTTATGGTATTTTTCCAGTACCGGAAATCAAACTCAAAACCTTGCGCTTGCCAGGCAGGCACTGTGCCCCTGAGCTAAATCCCCAGCCCCAAAAACACTTTTAAAAGAAAAATCTTAATGAATTTAGTGTGCATAAAGATTTCTTAAACAAAATATTAAGCTTTTTCTATAAATGAAAAAGGTGTTATAATGGACTTCATTAAGATTAAGATCCTGTAGTCACCCAAAGATGTTTTCAAGAATGAAAATACAAGCACAGAATGGGGAAAGAATTGTGTTACATATATTCAAAAAAATTTATGTATAAAAACTGCAAATTACTTGGGAGGCTGAGGCAGGAGGATTACCTTTGAGTTTGAGGCTAGCTTGCACTACCTAGTAGGACCCTGTCTCAGAAAAACTGCAAATCAATTTTTTTTTTAAAGACAGGCAGCCCAAAAGGTACATAGGCATCTACCGTATGATACAGCAGTTCCAGTTGTAGATCTACACAGAAAAGACACGTTCACCAGAAATCATATACGGGACTGTTCATGCTTGCCAAAAATTAGGCACAGCTCAGCCACCCACCAACGCTAGAAAGGATAAGGAGCCTGTAATACACTCACTACCTACAATACTGCAGAACACTGAAAAGAGACGATTCTTACCCACAACATGGATTCCAGCCCCCAGGAGTGTAATATCCCAGGTAAAGACTCCAGACATGAAAAGTATGCTGTTGTTTCATGTAAACAAATTCATAAACACAAACTACAATGTTGGCAGTCACGAGAGTGGCCATCCTGGAGGAGGATTGAAGTGCTCATGAAGAGATGCTCTGTGGGGCTGGAAATGTTCTGTTCCTTCTCACCTTGTGGTGGAAGTTGTATACCCATGACTTGTGCACTTTTCTATATGTACTTAGACTTCAATAAAAAACATTTATTAAAAAGAATCTGTGGCAAGGCTGCACTGGTGAAAATATTTAATTTTGACATTAATTTTATGATGTAAACAGTGGGTTTCCTGTTTGTTAAAAAAGGTTAGTTAGGGGCCGGGGATATAGCTTAGTGGCATAGCGCCTGCCTGACAAGTGCAAGGTCCTGAGTTTGATTCCCGGTTCCAAAAAAAACGGGTGGCCGTCATCTCATTGGTCGCCTTGTCTAAAGATTGGATTCTCCAGAAGCAGACGTGAAGATGGGATTAGAAATGTGAGTGATTTTGGGGGGAAGACACCTCGTGTGAAAAGTAAAAGGGGATGAGCAGGAGTAAGTGAGAAGACCGGTGAAGCAGGAGGGGGAGGAGGGTTTGACAGGAAAGCCCACGCGTGGTGCAGCTCTGAAAACATCTCCGCCAGTCAGTGAGGCACTTAGGATCAAAGCCTCCTAATTTGAGGATTCCTGTGGCGGAAAAGAATAACTGAGGTTTTGCATCCACGCAGAACTCAGGTCGCTAGCTGGGAGCATCCTCGGAGAGCCTGGCCAGGGTTGAGGTGTGTTCTGCAGGTGACGGGACTTTCTGTGGCTTGTTCTTGAAGGGAGGACTGGTTCCCACACGTCCACAGCTACCATTATTTGGAAAGCTGAGATCCACCCCAGGTCTCCCTGTCTACATCCAGATAGTCCCTTTATGACTGTTTAAACAGAGACCTGTCAAGTACACATCAAGTAGCAGCCATTAATCTAGTCCGTATCACTAAGGGAAACTATTTGGAAATACAGAGGTGGGAATGAAGGCCATTCCGGGCAGAGTAAGTTGTATCAGACATAAACAATTGAGAACCAAGCTACTGTTAGGGTTCTTGGGCTAATCTTTGTTACAGTTGATGAAGAAAAGCTAAAGGAGCTAGTTCAGAGAAGACTTAAGCAACAGGAGCCATTGGGTAGTTCCTTTAGGACCTCAGAAAGAATCCATTCCAAGACGTCCTGTCCTTTTGTGCAAAACTCAGATTCCCAGGACAGAATGTGTAGCCCAGCTTTGGGTAGCCCTTGGCCATGGAGAGTGCAGCCTCTTGAAGGACAGGCCTACCGAGACATATTCCTGTAAAGAAAGGAGTGGATGTTGGGCTTTCACAGGAGAAGTGGACACCAGGGTGGTGACATCAGCAGATGTGCTATATGGCCACAAACCACCACTTGGTGAAGCTTTGAAAAACGAAACCGCGCAGCACATGTGAGTGGCATAGTTTATTTAATCATGACGATGGCGCACAATTCTTCCCTCAGTCATTTTATGAATACAACACTTAGCACACTTTAAATATGACACAATTTGGGGCATATGACTTCATTCTGGTGCGGTTCCTCAAAACGAAATCTTCCTGGATTAGTTGCTGCCCTGTGATTATTCATGATGACAAAAGGACAGGAGAGAAGCAGAGATTTTCGTGGGTCACTGAGTATCTGCCAGGATGTCGCAGCCATTTGACGTGAAGTTCTCCCTTATAAGGCACTGACTGTGTCAAGCAGTTAAGTAGATAACTATTTCTGCACTTGTGGTTTGTGAAACAGTGGAGAACAATGTCCACTTTCTTAAAGCCCAGTTGCAAAATCTCCTTTGCCAGGGTGCCACGATTTCTTACACATCCTCTATTGTACCTACTGCTACCTAGATGTTAAAATAGTTGCTTCTTTTTCTCTTATGAATAAGGAATAAAGGAAAGTAAAAAAAAAAAATCAGATCTGTTATGTGCACGTACCAACTCCCCCATGATAAATACAGTCATTATGTGCTGCAGAATTACTAAAAAAGTAAGTGTTTAAAAAAGAAGATGCAAGGACCCATTTGCATGCCTAAGACCTGACAGTGCCCCATACGCAGCATCATGAGCAATATATATAGTGTTTCTCGTATCAAACTACAATACGGGGAACGCTGTGAGACAATAGAGAAACTAAAAAAATAATAGAGTACCTCATGGACACGTATAACTCTTAAGAAAATTTTTCCTTAGCTTTGAGAATCTGTAAAGTGTGGATAAATTTCACACACCTGTCACCTTTCTGTAAGTAAGGAAAGTAGTGTGAGTATACTTTCTAAACATAGTGAGCTGCATATCCCAGAATCTAGGCGAGAAAACAGGAACCACACTGGGTGTTTTAATGAAGCGTTACATATTGGAGGGCTGAAAAAAAGAATAGAACACGAAGGTAACTTGGGTAGCTGCTGTGGCCGTAATACTCACCAGTGGGCTTGGAGGAGCGCAGAGGGGAAGGGAAGGGTCCCTAGAACCTAGAGGCTCAGGGGAGACCCGCACTGTCGGGGCTCTGAGTGCCGCCGCCTCATGGCCACAGCTCTCCAGAGTTTGGAGGAAGGCTCCATGAACCGGACTTGCACCTGGAGGAGATGGAGCTGCCTGGCTGTCGCCGGCACCTCTCAAGGTGGGGAAAAAGGCTGAGTTTGAAGGACAAAAGCAGCCGGAGCTGGCGGATCTTTTACAGTGAAGAAAAACAAGACAGCAGTTTTTTTCCCCTATTCATTCCCTTCCTACAGTCTCCAACTGGAATGGAATGGATTCTAGAAATATATTTTGGGGGCCAGAGCAGAAATGTTAATGATTTTTAAACACAGGGAGCCAGGCACAGGGCAAGAGAGGTACCTGTTGTCCCAGCTACTCAGGAGGCTGGGGCAGGAGGATGGCTTGAGTCCGTGAGTTTGACGTCAGCCTGGGCAACATAGTGAGACCCATCTCAAAAGACAGTAAAACAAACGTGTGTTCTGGTTTTTGTGTAGATCATATTCTTCATTGAGAAAACATTCTAGCATTCAGTTTAGCTCAGTGTAATCAGATCAAACAGTCTACAGGCTGGGGCGGTGCTCTAGAAACTTTGAGGATGCAAAACTGAGTGAATGAAGTCAGTACCCTCAGTGAGCACCAGATTAATCTGAGGTGGACATGGGGAAGAAGATCGCTAGACTGGTAGCATAGCGGAGGGACGCATTCCAACCAGAAGATCCAGACTTTTTCTACGCCTTGGCATTTGGCCTGCGTCTTAAAGATGATTCCACTTTTTCTCTTCCAGGTAAGTTGAAGAATGCTTTGTCAGTGTTCCCTGAGCAGGCTTTATTTTATTGAGTGCATTATGGCTCACATTATTTCAAAAGCTAGCTCTTGTCTTCCTACCTTGAAGTAATGTGTATGTGTGTACGCATGCATACACATAGCACTACCAAACTCTCTGCTTGATTTTAAAATGATAATGGCATGAGCCAGACCACAGAAAACTTGGATGAGGGCCGGGGATATAGCTCAGCGGCACAGGCGCCTGCCTGACAAGTGCAAGGTCCTGAGTTCGATTCCCAGTACCGAAGAAGAAAGAAAATTTGGATGGAATGTACTTTTAAATTTTTTGGCCTTTCCATATATAACTCTCCAAAATGTAAATAATTTTAAAATAATTTAATACTATCCTTTTTTTATTTTAAAGAGAGTAGTAAATGAGACACAAACAAAAAATAGAACAGTAGCAGCATACCAGTATCACAAACGTAAACAAACAAAAGCAAGAACATTTAAAGTGATACAGGCTTTCAAGACAAAATAATACGAATCAACAGTGGTTGTTATATTACATATCGCTATTCTCAACTACGTTGCTCAGATAATACTGTGCTTTTTGCTTGCTTACTCAGTCTTTGTTAAGAATTACCACGTTGTATTCTAATCAGTTATTTTTGTGCCTTCCCCTCTGGAATTAATGCGTGAGGATAAGGACAGTGTGATAGTTCATCTCTGTGTCTACTCTTTGATATTGGAAATAGTTATTCAATAAATAATTCCATTAATATAATTATTGAGTGAAAACAAGAGCAGAGGTTCACTTCCCTGTGAGTTTATGCCTTGTGAGATTTCTGTTTAGAGGATTAGTATTCCAATTTAAACCACTATTCCTATGAATTTCCTAATATTCTTCTTCAGATGCAGTTAAGGAATTGAGTGAACAGCGCACTGCAGTGCTCGCCTAGTCAAGAACTAGCACTTTTATTCAAAAATTTGTGTCAACACCTATGTACCACAGAGGGTATTCTCAGTGTTTCTGTCCTACCCGGCAAAAAAGCTCTGGCCCTTGTGGGACGTCAAAGGCTGCGAAGCCAGGAGCAGTGGCGCCCACTGTAGTTTCAGCTACTCGAGAGGCTCCTTCAAGGGCCAGGGCCTTCCTGCCCTCTCCTTCCAGTCCGCAGCAGCGTCTGCCCGTGAGAGCTCTCATTTCCAGCCATGCAACACCGGAGCTCGGTGGTGATTTGTACCTGCCCCTCCTTTCAGAAGACAGGCAAAGAGAAGGTGCCCTGTTGCTCAGGGTCCTCCAGTGATAAGAAGATGGATTTGGCCTCAGACCTCTTACTGTCCAAAAGGCCTAAGATATGGCCTTACATTAATAGGTTTATAGCCTAAAATACCACTCTGCGTTTCCTAAAGATCAGAACTTAGGCTAAAGTAATGACATGGAACTCTGGTAGGACATTAGGAGGCCACAGAGCTTTGCTGAGGTCCCTAAAATTGTGATACGGCAGCCTGCACTAAAAGCCTCTGTCCACCAGGAAGGGTTACTTAGGTTCTATGAGGAAACGCCGAGGATAACGTTGTTGGCACTTGCCTGTGTCAAGCACTATGTCAAGCATTTTACACAGGGGAATTAATGTCACCTTCACCAAAGTAGCTGTTATGATCGCTCTTTATAAATAGGTGAGGGAAAATAGCAAGCTCGCATGCTGTGTGTGTGTCCTGGCAAATACTTCCTATGTTAGAGTAATTCCCCACACTGCCAATCTGTCTCTCCAAGGCAGAGGCCCAACTTCCCTTTCCCGGCACATTGGAAGCCAGAGTGCAACCTCTCCGTCTTTCCACCAGACTCCCTCAGACAAGTCCCAGAGGAAAGCAGCAGTACGAGGAAGCAGGTCCTGTCCCGAACCCGTTTTTCTGGCTTGGATGGTGGGCAGGAGTCTGGGCTTCCCGGTAGGACTGCTGCAGTCTTGTGTGTCATGGCCAGCCCTGAGGTCTGGCTGAGGTGCTGCTGCAGCGAGGTTTTGGCATTGTTCCTGACTTCGTAGACTCTAAATCTGGCTCTCTGACCCTCTTGGAGTTTCACAAGTTATTTAATATCCCTTAATAAATCCCATTCTGCTTACACAAGCTGATGTGACTTTCATAGTTGACAAGTAAGAACCCAGACCACAGACCAAAACCAGTGAGATACCACCATCCATTAGGATGGTTGCTATAAAAATAAACAACCAGGCAGGGTAGTGCCCCAGCAATCCCAGCTACCTGAGAGGCTGAAGCAGGAGGATCACAAGCATCAGGCAAGCCTGAGCAACTTGCTAAGACGTTGTCTCAAAATTTCAAAAAAAGAGCTAGGGATGTAGTTCAGTGGTAGGGTACTTGCCTAGCATGCATGAGGTCCTGGGTTCAATCTCAGTACTTCAAAAAATAAAATAAAATAAAAACATGGAAAATGGTGTTGGTAACGATATGGAGAAAATGGAACCCTTGTGTGTACTGTGTTGCTGGGAATATAAGATGGTGCAGCTGTGTGGAAGACAGTATGGCAGGCTCTTCAAAAAATTAAAAGTAGGTTAGCCATGTGACCCAGCAATTCGAGTTTTTTGTTTGTTTGTTTGCTTTTTATCTTTTTGAGACTGGGTCTCACTATGCAGTTCAGGCTGACCTTGATCCTCCTGCCTCAGCCTCCCCCCGCCGTGAGTGCTGGGATTACAGGCGTGCGCCACCACACCCAGCCTTCAGTTCTGAATATGTACGTACCAAAGAAGTGAAAGCAGGCTCTGAAAGAGATGGTTTACCCGTGTTCATAGCAACATTAATCACAATGTCTAAAAGGCGGAAGCAACCCAAGGTCCACTGGTGCGTGCATAAACAAAACGTGACTCATGCAGTGGAGTAAGATGCAGCCTTACAAAGGAAATATGCTGTGACCCGGGCTACTTGGTGTACCTGGGGTGGACGGGGTGCAGCTGGAGGACACTATGCTGAGTGAGATGGGGTAGTCACAAAAGGACAAATGCTGTGTGAGTCTGCTTACGTGAGGTACCTAGAATGGTGGAGTTCAAAGAGAAAGTAGAACGTTGACTGCCCAAGGCTAGGAGTGGAGGGAGTGGAGAATTATCCTTTAATGTGTATGTACAGAGTTTTAGTTTTACAGGATGATAAGAAATCTGGAGATGGGTAATGGCCGCAGCTGTACAAAAGTGTGAAATCACTCAGTACCACTGAGCTGTACACTCAAAAATAGTTAAGGTGGTAAACATTATGTTGTATATATGTATCACTATAAAAAATGTCGACAATACTAAATACTTATGAAAATACAGAACAGCCAAAACTCCTGTATATTATGAAAATAATAGAGCCACTAAAAAAACAAACAGCAGTAGCTTAGAAAGTTAAACGTGCACTCACCATGTGATCCAGCCATTCTGATACTGGGTGCTTACCAAGAAATGGGTACACGTGACCTCACAGAAGACACACACAGCCAGGGTCAGGGTGGGGGAGAAGGGCGATGTGAGGGAGGCTCCGGGTGAAGGAATGGTTCTGAATCTTGACTTTATCAGCATGAACATCCAGTAGTGATTTTATTCTACAATTTCGCAAAATGTTATTATTGGGTGGAATTGGGTAAAACCCATATGAGATCTCTGTATGTTGTTCTTTACAACTGGGTGTCTTAAATCATCTTAAAATAAAAGATGTAATTAACGAAGGTGACCTTTGAAAAATCCCAGACCAATACGTGAAGGTTTCACACAGCCAGCAGACCGAACCCAGACAGGAAACTGAGCCTGGTGGGCTTGTGGTCTTTGTTCCTCCTTCATCGTGTGCTGCCCCTCCCGAGAGGTTGTCCCATGAGCAGCGGCATACGGTGGTGGAAAAAGCTACTCTGCAGTGAGAAGCTTTGGGTTCCTCGGATAGAGGCTCTGAGAGTATTGATCAGGACTTCCTTGGTTGGTAGACCTTCCATGAATCCATAAGTTTACTGTTCTCGGTAAACACAGAATGCACTTTAGCAGTAAATAAAATTTCTGCCTGAACACAAAATAATATACAAGGGACTATTACTGTCATGGTGAAAGTAACAATAAAAGTTAATACGGATATAGCACTCAATTCACCCTTATCATAACTTTAAGAGGTAACTAATTTTTATATTGCAGCTCAAACGAATGAAATGCAAAGAGGTTGAGTAACATGGCCTAAGTTTTCAGTTAAAAATCTGGCTCCTGGGATCATTGCCAGAATTCATGCTTCTATTGGGAAAAGCAGGTCAGATTATAGTGTAGAAAAATACATATTTTTTTATTTAAAGTGGAGGACTTTTTATAATTTGGGGAAATAATGTTTAAATGCATGCATTGCAAGAATCTACATGTAGATTCATTTTAGATGCCTCAGAATAAACATTTCACTACTAATATTTGGAAAGGAGCCATTCCTGTGAAAGCTATTTACAATAATAGGTCTTCCATGAGTGACTGTAACTGTGATCTTCACTCAATTCATGGCATTCATGAACCTTAAAATGGTTTTATGAAACCATTTAGATCTTTTAAATCACTGGATGCCTAAAGATTCACTGGTTGATGTGAGAAACCTGTCCTGGTGCTGGAGATTTCTGTCTGTACATCCAGTTATTAAGATACCAGTTAATAAGCTTCACAAAGTTTCTAAAAGGGAGAGGGAAATCAGTAAGACTTATAATGCCAACTCTGTTTAAGAAATAGATCCATTTCTAAAAAAAAAAATTATCCTAAAAGTCACATGGAATCTCAAGAGATCCTCAGTAGCCAAAACAATCTTGAAGAAGAACAGAGTTGGAGACTCCACACTTCCCGTCTTTATAATTTATTGGTTACCCTTCCATTGCTGGGACAAAAATACCACCATCCACAACTTAAAGAAACAGTGGGCTATTTTGGTTCATGGTTTCACAGGTCTCAGTCCATGGTCTTCTGGCTCCAAGGCAAAAATCTTCACAGCAGGACATGGTGGAGGAATGGAATCAGCAGGGGAAGAGCCCAAGAAAAGGGATCAGGGACCATATATAGTCCCCAAGATCACGTCCTCAATGATCCACTTCCTACAACTGGGCCCTGCCTCCTGATAGCCCATTCAGCTATGAACCCATTACTGGGTACATCCATTAATGAGGCTAAATCTAATCATCTCTCCATGAATATACTGATCTCCATCAAGTTGACAACCAAGATTAACTGGCACACATAGCATACTGCAAAGCAACAATAAGAAATATAAGAACAGTGGAGCAGAACAGAAGAGCCTGGAAATAAACTCTTGCACATTTCACAAAATGGTTTTTGACAAAGTGCAAAAACTACACAACAGGGAAAGGGCAGTCTCTTCAGGAAATGGTGTTGTAAAGACTGAATATCCACAAGGGCAAAGAAGGGAGTTGAATCCTTATAAAGTATTCAAAAAATAACTTCAGGGGCTGGGGATTTAGCTCAGCAGTACAGCGCCTGCCTGGCAAGTGCAAGGTTGTGAGTTTAATTCCTGGTACCAGAAAAAAACAAAAAACAAACAAACAAAAAAATAAATAAATAACTCCAAAATGGCTTGAAGACCTAAGTGTAAGATCTAAAACTATTAAACTGCAGAACAGGTGAAAATAATTACAATGAAAATAATTACAAATCATGTATCTGATAAGAGGTTCAAATGCAAGATATGTAAGGAACTTCTACAACCTAACGAAAACAAAAAAAAAAACCCAATTTTTAAAATAAGTGAAGTACTTGAATAGACATTTCTCCAAAGTATACAAATGGCCAGTAAGCACAGGAAAAGTGCTGAATGTCACTAATTCCTGGAAAATGCACATCAGAACTGCAATGAAATCCCACCTCACATTCATCAGGATGATCACTATCAGAAGAACAGAAAATAACAAATACTGGTGAGAATCAAAGCTGGCGCCCTTGTGCACTGTCTTAGGTACTTTCTCAAGGCTGGGACAAAATACCCGACACCCACAAGTTAAAAGAGGAGAAGTTCATTTTAGGTCACAGTTTGCAGAGCTTTCAGTCCATAGTCAGCTGGTTCTAAGGCAGGCCAGCATGGCAGAGGGGCATCACAGAGGAGAAAGAGCTCATCACGTGGCAGCGGGAGGCAGAAAAGGATCAAGGGAGGAGGAGGAATATATATATATATACTCTTCTAGGCCACGCCCACAGTGAGCCCCCACTTTTCCCAGGTTTCACCTCCAGGCAGTACACCCAGCTGTAAACCCATCAGTGGATTAATGTAGTGATGAGTATCATGCACCCAAGATCCAATCACCTCTCCAAAGCCCCACCTATGAATGCATGAGGCTTTGTGGAGACATCCAGATAGAAGCCATAAACATTCTATAAACCACAAAGCATCTATAAACCATAAAACATCTAGCTGTAAACCATAGTGATGCACTCTTGGTATAAATGTAAAACAGTACAGCCAGTGTGGGAAAACAGCACGGCAGTTTCTTTAAAAATGTAAATAGATTTACCTTGTGATTCAGCAGTTTCATTCTGGAAATATTTGCACACCCATGTTCACAGTAGCATTACTCATAATAGCTAATAAGTGGAAGTAATCCAAATGTCCGTCCACACACAGATGGACAGATAAAGAACATGGTATATTCACACAGTGGAGTGTTACACAGCCTTAAAAAGAAGGAAATCCTGCCATACGGTACAGTGGGGATGTGCCTCAAGGACATTATGCTGAACAAAATAAGCCAGGCACAAATGCACAAATACTATATTACTCTACTCAGACGAGATACCGAAAGTAATCAGAATCACAGAAACAGAAAGTGTCAAGGTGGTTTCAAGGGCTGAGGATGTGGAGAGTAAGTGTTGAGTGGGTATAGAGTTTCACTTCTGCAAGATAAAAAGTTCTAGGAGTTTGTTCTGCAGCAGCGGAAGGATGGTTACTTGACCTATGAAACTGTACACCTCCAAATGGTGAAGATGGTAAATTTCATATTACATATTTTCACCACAGTTTTTAAAAATGGAACCACTTCAGAGGACAAGGGGAAAAAAGGAGAAATGGATGCATTTCCAAAACAATCTGTATGAGAAGAAATCTCAGTTTATGCAAAGAAAAATCTTATTTGTTTTTTGTTTTTTTGTTTTTTTCCGGTACCGGGAATCGAACCCACAACCTTCTGCTTGCCAGGCAGGCACTGTGCCACTGAGCTAAATCCCTAGCCCCCAAAGAAAAATTTTAAATGAAACACTCCCGTCCCTCTCCTCCCCTCCCCTGTCCTGCGCATGAATAGTCTTGTTTCAATACTGAGTCTCCTTAAGGCAGACTTTTATTTCTTTACTCACATAATTAGAACTGCCTAATTTTAAGTCAAAGTATGGTCCCATACTTTGCAGTAAAAATACAACCACATTCTGACCCAGGTTCCTATTTGCCTTTGAATTCATTTACATTTTCTGCATCTGTTTCCTCAAATGCCGGATGTGCCCTTTCTCCTTCACAGATACTGGTGAAGGGTTTTAAAAACAAAGTTCCGTGTAAACACAGTGTCAGCTCGCCTATCTAGTTTCCTCCAAGAGGACGCCAGCGGGGTGAGGAGCAACCCATTCCACACGCTGCACGATCTGGGGAAGGTCGCCTGCGGGTCACCCGTGCCCCTCTCAGGGCCTTACAGACGTCAGCGCTCAGTAAAACTGTTATTTCTGTGTCATAACTTCAGAAAACGCACAAAGAAATGCTTTCCCAATTATTCCCTGTCATAGTTTCCTTTTGAAAGACTTCCTTGGGATGTAATGGTTTTTGAAGTCACAGAAAGGTGCACAGGTAAAATTATGATGAAGGCTGGTCAGCAACCAAGTGTCCTAGGTGGCTAGAAGACGTAGAGCTGTGGGTTCCGTTCCCGGGGAAGGAGCAGAACCCACTGCTGGGCACATAAACCCTCTAGGGTTGTAACAGCCCTGAGGGCTTCTGGGGTGGGTGATGAGAGTAGTGAGTGGATGGGGCTGGGGATTTAGCTCAGCGGCACAGCGGCTGCCTGGCAAGCGCAAGTTCGTGAGTTCGGTTCCCAGTACAGGAAAAAAAAAAAGAGAGAGAGAGAGAATAGTGAGTGGTTGTTTTATTTTATATTTTTTGGTACCAGGAATTGAACTCAGGACCTTGTGCTTCCCAGGCAGGCGCTTCTGCCACTGAGCTACATCCCTGGCCCAAGTGGTTGTTTTAAAACCTGGAAAGGCAGAGAGTGTGACAATCCTGATGGGAAGGCTCAGAAGCCCTAGAAAAGAAGGAAATTTCAAAGGACTGGCTGCCACTTATAAAGTACAGAAAGTATTTAAAGGGTGGGGGCATACACACAAAAGCACTGAGGCCATGTCTCGTAGAGGATGAGACATTTTATTTGATGGGTGGCAGGTGTAAAGTAAGGGACGGGAGGATCTTTTTAAGTTAATATTGATTTCCCAATTCTGTGTTTACATTGATTTGCCAGGCTGTATTATCTCCAGACAAAGCAGAAAGTCCTTTCAGGGCTGAGTTTGGTACCATCTTAGCAGTGACTGCTCAGGGATGCCTGGCACCTGGGTCAGGATTAGAACAGCAAGTCTGCCTCATGGTCCGCTGCCCCGCGTCCAGGACAGAGGACCTCCTGCGAGTGTTCTTAGCTGTCCCCCTGCTCTCATTCTGCCAGAGCACTGGGCACAGGGGGTACTAGCTTTAAAACCCTAACAAATCACTCTTCAGCCTGATAGCAGGCGTCCCTGTCTGCACTGATCAACCTCTCAGGGCTTCACCATCTTCTCTTATAAAATGAGACAGCTAATAACTTCTACCAGCTAATAAAGCCCTGCAGGATTGTCATAAAGATTTGAGGAAATGTGGCATTGAGCCTGAACCTTAAGTGTATATCCACTGTATATGAGCCCTGGAAGCAATTTCCTTTCCAGATTTACTTAAGTGGGGCGAATAAATTCAAGCACTTTCGCTCAAGTTGCTGTATGGGGCTGCTGTACAATGTCCATGACTCAGCCCTCATTTCCTGCAAGGTCGGGGGAACTTCAAGCACAGCCCGGGGATGGGCCCTCAGATGAGACAAGTGTGGTGCGGTCTCGTGGAGGTTCCTTGAAAAGGAGGCACAGTGTCAATGCTCGTCCTCCAGACAGTTTAAAAAAGAAAGGGCAGCTAGTTGTACCTCATAATGACTCTGTGCCCACTCCCACTGTCCTATGCATTAACTGAAAACTCCTGACAGGCGCCCCTGGTGCTGGCAGCATTAGCAAACAGGAGGGATGGCTGTGGAGTTAAATGGCCTGCGTTGCAATAGCATCTTTGCAACCCGCTGGCTGTGTGTGACTCCGACTTACTCTCTGGCTCCGCCTACTCAGTGGAAACCTCGGGACAGTACTGCTGACAATACACCTGCCTCCCGGGGCCTCTGGGAAGCTTCTGCATAACATGTGCTTAGCCTCCGAGTCAGCCTTCAGTAACCAGCTTACTGGGCAGGGAACAGTAATTCTCATGCCCTGGGCCAACTACTGGTCAGTAGGTAGAAATCCTGGTCTTCTGTCTGCAAACCCCAGACACTGTTGCCATGTGTTATAGTGCCGCATGTGAATTATTTCCTTAAATGATTAAAATCTCATGGTGCTGTTCGTGCTATCCCAAGGATGTCAAAGTATGTTAATGACGCAGAGCTGAAAAGATCATTGTAAGTGGAAAATTATATGGTTTCACTGTTCTTTGCACTTGTTTGAGGGAAAAAAACCCACATTACAAGACCATTTCTCAGCTTCCCAAGAACTCTGCTTCCCAGCACTTAGGCCTAAGTCTTTGGTGTGAAACCAATTGCAGATGGCCAGCTAAAAGGACTAGAGATTTGCTGGTAGAGAGACTCTAGTGCCTTCTCTCCTCTGTGTGTAATGGTGACATCAGCTGTTTGTGTTCCTTTCAAAGATGTTCTCTAACAGTTTGCTGCAGCTTCCCCCAAACAAAACAGCACGCAGCTGCAAGTCACGCCAGCTCTCTGGTTCACTGCCTGCCCAGCCTAGGAAGCCGGTACCCGGGCTCCTACCCTGACCACCCTGGGGGCTGGGCGCCCAGCCAGGCTCCCTGGGTACTGAACCTTGTGGAATCCATGAAGTTAATTTTCCAGACTGGCTTTACTTATCCTGGTATGAACTTCAGACAAGGTAGCTCTGGAGAAATCCACACTGACTCTCCGACCTCATGTCACAATATTTTTTTAATTGTCAAAAAGAAACATTTACCAACATAGACTATATTCTGGGCTGTGAAACAAACCTCAATTCAAAGAATTTAGATCACACAAAATGGGTTCACTAAAAATGATACAATTAAACTGGGAATCAATAACTGAAAGTTCCCCAAGGTGTTGGAAATTAAACAACACACTTCAAAATAACCCATGGGTCAAATAGGACATCGCAATGGAAAGTGGAAAACATTTTGTGCATGAAAACAAAAATATATCAAGATTTCTGTGATACCTTTCAAGTGGTTTTGAAAGAAAAAATAACGGCATTATTAGAGAGGAAAATCTAAAATTAATGATCTAGGCATGTAGGGGCTGGGGATTTAGCTCAGCGACACAGTGCCTGCCTGGCAAGCGCAAGGTCCTGAGTTCAATTTCTGGTACCGAAAGAAAACAACAAAAAAAAAGCCCCCTCAATAAAATAAAATAAAATAGGGGCTGGGGATTTAGCTCAGTGGCAAAAGCGCCTGCCTGGCAAGCGCAAGGTCGTGAGTTTGGTTCCCGGTACCGGGGAAAAAACCAAAAAAATAAAAAATAAAAATAAAATAAAATAAAATAAACGATCTAGGCATGTATCTTAAAGAACTAGAAAAAGCAGCTAAAAACCAGGCGTGGTGGGCAGGTGGTGGGCACACCTGTAATCCCACACGCTGGAGGCTGAGGCAGGAGGATCGTTGCCAGTTCGAGATCAGCCTGGGCTACAAAGTGAGCTCAAGGCCAGCCTGAACTACATAGTGAAACCCTGTCTCAAAAACACACACACACACACACACACACAAAGCAGCTAAAAGCAAAGCAAGAGAAGGGAAAAATAAGAAAGATGAAATCAATAAAATTGAAAAACAAAAACAATAGAGGAAGTTAACTGAATATGAAATCTGGTTCTTTTAACAGATCAACAAAATTGAAAAGCCTTAGCCAAACCAAACGCAAAAAATATGAAAAAAGTACTAATATCAGGAAAGAAACTGCTTAAAAAGAAAGAACAACTGGGATGAGGGAAAAGAGAAAACAAAGAAGGAAGGGGAAAATATATATATATACACAAGATAGCTAAGATAATTGTACTACTAATTTCTATTGGTTTATTGAAAGGAACAGTTAATGTGTAAGTGTTTGATCAGTCTTACATGCCTATATCTGGTTATCTAAGTAACCCCTTTAAAAATAACAATATGTAACACAACAACCATTGTTAATTTCCTATCACCTTGTTTTGAAATTCTGTATCATTTTTATTGTTTTTATGTTGTTTTGTTTATGTCTTTGTTTCTGTTATTTTGTTTTTGCTCTTTTCTCTTTAAAAAGAAGTACTAAATATCAGTGAAGGGTTGGAGATATAGCTCAATGGTAGAGCGCTCTCCTAGCATAGGCAAGACACTGAGTTCCTTCCCTAGTACTCAAAAAAAATGAAAAAGAAAAAAAGAATTAAATAGAGAAAGTCACCACAGAGCCTCTAGACAATCATGTAATAGTAGTACGTGAAACAACTTGATGTCAATAAATTCAGATATTTAGGTGAGAGGAACTCCTTCAAAGAAACAAACTACAAAAGCTCTCTCAAGAAATAAGATATACTTAATAGCCCTATAATTTATTAAAGAAATAGAAGTTATAATTTATTAAAGAAATAGAAGTTATAATTTCAACAAAGAAAACTCCAGGCCCATGTACCTTTGCTGGCAAAGTCAGCCACTTTAGAGATAATACCAATTTAATACCTGGGGAGCATAACACTAACTTCGTCACAAAGGTGCAGAAAAATGGGTCTATAAGACGCATGTTTATTCTTTAGAATACTTCTATTGATGAATTATTAATTTTAATTTTATGTTTTGTTATATTAAACAATGAGCACTTAAAAAAAATGAGCACTTAACAAGAAAAAAATCACAAAAATAAAGGATTGGATTTTTAATATTTATTGAGTGTTTATAAAAAGCATCAAAATTTTCAATGTTGATTGTATTTTGGTGTACAAAGTCTAAAGAAGAACAACACAAATAAATTCTTATATGAACCATAATGAAAATACAGATATCACTCTACAAAAAAAAACCTTTACTTCAATTATCACACCCAAGGCAGTCTGCACACATGACAATAGCATGTTCCATGCACAGGTATCGCCTACTCTGACAGCGCGCATCTTCGGCTTTCCTGGCCTTTTGTAGGACATACTCGACATCTCAGTGTCTTGCTGTTTTGTCAGGAGGTTCTTATTATATCATACAGTGTGTAGTTGACAGGAACATAAAATATCAATATAATAAAGTATTAAATTCTTAATATCTATTGTGCATTTAGAACAGACATCAGCATTTTCACATTAGCTGTGTACTTGCTTACAAAACCGAAAAGATACATCAGAAGTAAATTCCTACATGAACTGCCGTGAACATACCAATAGAACTTTACCATGAAATAAGGTTTGCTTCAACTGTCACACCCAAGGCAGTCTTCACACAGGACAACTGCATGTTCCATGCACATGTCTGGATTACCCTGACAGCATTTGTGCTCAGCTGTCCTTTCCTTTGTGCCAATTTTGTCGCCTGTCTTCCTGTTTTGTCAGGAGCTTCCTACTATACTGTACAACATGCACTTAGCAAGGAAATAAGATATCAATAAAATAAAATATCAAATATGTAATGAGTGCTTAGAATAGACATCAGCATTTTCACATCAGCTGTTTCTATGCTTACCAAACCTAAGAGGTAACATCAGAAATAAAAACTTATGTGAACTACAATGTAAATACAAACAGAAGTCTACAGTCTGAGACACACAGCCAACCACTATTATGCTAATGTACAAATTTACAGTAGAAAGTTAGGGATGGGTCCCCTGGACCCAGTGTTATGCTCCTACCAAATTCCTCTAGAAGGAGTAGGTAACAGGTCAAGTAACAGAAGAAAACAGGTCCTCAACCATTTTATGAGATCAGCATTGCCCTGATACCAAAGCTAGACAGTATAGACCAGAGCTGCTCAGAAACAAGAATGTGAACATCCTCAGTAAAACCATTACTGATCAAATCCAGCAATAGATCAGAATGACAGCGCATCATAAATTAGATTTATCCCAGAAATGAAAGGGTGATTAAACATTTTTTAAAAATCAATGTAGTTCACTGTATCAAAAGACTACATAAGAAAAACCACATCAGGTAGACAAGGGGTGTAGCATCTTGTTATGGTTTGTGTCTGCATGTCCCCCCCAAATCCTCATGCAGTCATGGGGCAGGCCTCTAAGATTATGGGTGTGAGTGCTGCACCGCCCTGGGGTGGGTAGTTTGCATACAATGAAGGGAGAGGAAGAGGCCACTTGCTGCCATTCCTCCCTTTTGCTCTTGTTGCTCTTGCTGTTTTCTGCCACCATGAATGGTTGCCCTCTGCCATGGGCCACTCTGCCTTGGAGCCAGCTGAGTATGGACTAAAACCTCAATGAACTGTGAGCTAAATAAACCTTTCCTTCCTTATTTTTGGGTGTCAAGTATTTTGTCTCAGCAATGAGAGAAAAGTAACCAAGACACATCTCAGTGGCAGGATGGTAGTGCTTCAGTTCCACTCTCTACCATTGCCTATAGCTCAGGGTTCAATCCTCAGGATGACAGAGAGAGAGAGGAGGAGTGGGAGAAGGAGGAGAGAGAGAGGGCCAGGGAGGGGGAGGAAAGGGGAGGGAGGGAGAAAGAGGGTGGGAGAAGGCAAGGGGTTAGAAGAGAGGACTTTCTCAACCTATGAAAAGGCTTTGGTGTTAGTTACACATTGCTGCGTAACAAAGCACCCCAAACACAATGCAAACATTTATCTCTGGGTGCCTCTGGCTGAAGGTCTCTCACAAAGAGAACCGGTGTTGTCAGCTGAGGCTCCCTGGAGCTCGGTGGTCGCAAGGAGCTTACTCCAAGCTCATTGGTGGTTGTCCCTAGGACTTTTCTCTCAAGGATTATTGGACTGATTTCCTCCAACAGAAGCAAAAATACCTGTTCACCCAGAAGGCTATGCATGAATGTTTACAGCGACTTGATGCATCCTCATCAAAAACTGGGGGGGGGGGGCACAAATATTCCTCACCGGGGATGGGTAATACACAGTGGTACGTTTGCGTGGGAGTGCTGCTGATGAACGCACCACAGAACATTTCAAAAGCATTCTGTTCAGTGAAAGAAACATCCTCAGAAAGTTTCGGACCGTGCAATTCTTTGTCTACAACCGTCTGGAAAAGGCAAAGCTATGGTGACAGAGAAACAGATCTGCAGTTGCCACTGGAAGCGCTTTGTGGGCGGCTCGCAGTGCACCTCTAGGCCACCGTGGACCCCGTTTAGGCCCTGGGCAGCCCCACCCGCTCACCGCCGTCCACCTCCGCGTTTCCTAGCAGGCTGCTTGGATTGGGGGCCGGTGGAGCAGGACGGAGGGCGCCCACCTCCGCGGCAGTTCTGGGCCAGGCTTCACAGGATGGATAGGAGCCCAACTCCAGCAAGGCCGCGCTGCCAGCGACCTGCCCGTCGCAGACCGGCGGAGCCCTGCAGAGCGGCCTCCGCTCCGGCCCTCGCTCTCCTCGGCACCAAAGCTGCAGCGGGCGGGCTGCGGGCACCCGAAGGAGTGACCTCGGTCATTGCAAGGTGTGGGCAGGGGTCCCAGGGTTTGGGAGGGGCTGCTCATGCCGGTTTCTTCCCCTAGACGCTGGGACAGCTGCGTTTGCCACGACCTGCAGGAGTTGGTTTTGTTTTTTTGGTTTTTTTTTTTAATGTACTGGGGATTGAACTAAGGACCTTTGCACTGAACTACATCCGCAGCCCTTTTTGTACTTTTCCAGAGGGAGTCTCGCTAAATTGCTAAATTGCCCAGGCCAGGCTCGAATTCATAATCCTCCTGCCTCAGCCTCTCAGAGTGCTGGGATTACAGGAGTGCGTCACGGCGCCCAGTTTGGATTTAGCAATCCCGTGGATCTTCACCAGCCGCTGGACGAGCGAGGGCCGCAACCCGAGGCCGGGACAGCTCTGCCACGGAGCTGGGCTCCAGCGCAGGCTGGGCAGGCGGGCGGGGCGGTGAGGCTCCGCCCACATCGGCCGGGGCGGGGCTGGTTCCCATGACGACGCGGGTGGGCGGGGCGGGCTCTGCGGGCGCGGGCTCCGGGAGTCCCGGGAAGGAGTCGTAAGGCGCCAGCTGCGGCCCGGGAGGCCCCTCCGCCCCCCGGCGACGCGCGGTGTCCTCTTGCGGCCAGCAATTGAGACCCGAAATTAGAACCGGGGAAGCCCTTGGCCTTCCTGTTCTCCCTCCTCGCGGGTGTCAGATCGGATGAACCACACGGCTGAGCAGATCGGCTTGCAGCCGGCGCGTTGAGGATGCCGGCTTGCATTTTGCTTGCAGGGTGTCGGGCAGGCGGGGAGCTGGGGCGCCCTCGTCCCTGACCGCGCTCTCTGCCGAAGCAGGGCCCGGCGTGGGGCGGCCTCAGGACCGGCCACGCGGGTCGGCTCCGTAACGGTGCCCTCGGCACCAGGTCCTCGACAGCAGCCCCTCGCGTCTGGGCCGCCGAGTGCAGCCCGACCCTGCCGTTATCTCTCAGAGACTTTAGAAAGCGATGTGAAAATCCATTGCAAGATTTATTCCTCTGGGATGGAGAAGTATGAAAAAATCGGGAAAATTGGAGAAGGGTCCTATGGAGTTGTTTTCAAATGCAGAAACAGGGACACGGGTCAGATCGTGGCCATCAAGAAGTTTCTGGAATCGGAGGACGACCCTGTCATTAAGAAAATCGCCCTTCGAGAGATCCGCATGCTCAAGGTAATGATTCACTTTTTCTTGAAGGTGGATTTTCAGGGTTTGAAAAAAAAATAAGAGTCTTAGTTTGTCGCATGAATGTGTTGGGGCCTTCGTTACCTGTCCTTTCTTCACGGCCTTGTGCAGCGACACTGACCGGGTCTGTGCGCATCAGCTGCATAACGACCTAGGAAGGACAGGTGTAGGACAAGATGTTGAAGCATATTTTATTTTTCTTCCCAGTAACTCCTCTCCCATGTCACCTGCAGACCTGGATTTTCAAAAGCCAGTGCACTGCGATGGTGCAGGAACTTAGAACAACTCAATTTTGCCAGCACTCTGGAATTGTAAACTTCTAGGCCGTTTTCTATTGGCATTCCCGACCCATTAAGAGAATTAGTCATTCTTCTGTGGTCCGACTGACTTCGAGAAAGACAGCAGGATTGTGTTACACCTCACTTTACCTACTGCAGGAAGGGGTCCTCAGGAAGTAGTGACATGATCACTTCCTCAGCGCACTTCATTCAGCCCTGTGGAACCTGATATGGGGGGTCGTTATGACCTGAAAGTATTTACCTCTAAGGGAAAGAGGCTTCTTCTGGGAATTCACCGCAAAGCACAGAGTGTGGTGTGACTCAGTCATCCTTGGGGGAGCGTCCCGGGTTTGCTCTCATCCTTGCATCTCCATCTTTCCAGGCCTCTCTGCCGATGTTTACCCACGGATAGTGTTGGGGTCTTTTCTAGATAGGGACCCTGAGTGGGAAGTGGCCAGTTGTGGGTGAACTAAAATGCGTGAATAAAGCCCGGGATTCTTCGAGGCTGAAGCAGGAGGATGGCAAGTTCAAGCTTCACCTAGGCAACTTAGTCACTTAGTCTCAAAATAAAAAAATAATGGAGGGCTGGGGGTATAGCTCAGTATGATGGCCCTGTGTCCAGTCCTCAGCATGGGGAGAAAAAGGAGTGGGTAATAGGAAAACTTCTGTCTTAACTAGCAGGATGTTATCTATTCTGAGAAGACCTCTGCCTCCTAGGGAGGGTGAGACCCGCGGGGATTGCCCCTCTCACAGGCTGGGCCGCTCTGGCTTCCCGCCTCCACTCTGGGATGTTGCTGATTGCATCTCCCTTTTCTCAGGCTTTCTGCAGGGGAGAAAGTGCGACTACAGCACTCCCCTCCAGCCGTACCAGGGGCTGAACCCAGAGCCTCGCGTATGGCATATGCTAGGCACGTGCTGCGCCACTGAGCTCCAGCTGCAGTCTGATAGCTAAACTAAAAGGGGCCAGAAAAGCAGACCTTTTCCTGGAAGAGACGCGCTGTTTTTCCGACTCTGCAGGTCACCGCCCCTCACTGCCTGTTATACCACCGTGATCACGGGCGCCGCTCCTCAGGGAGTGGGGCACCTGGGATGCTGGCCTTGCCTCTGGACCTCTGCATCGCAGGGCGCATTCTTCCGCACACGCTAGACCGCCGATAAATGTCACTGTTGTATTGAAAACAGAAAGTGAACAGAATAAGCTCTTAGCGAAAGCAGGCGTGGGCGCGCGTTAGGAAGCGAGACCTGCAGTGGGATGTGACCGTACCGAGGGGCGAACTGTGCTCGCAGCTGAACTCTGAGGCAGGTGTGTGCGCTGGAGCCTGATTTCAAAGCATGCGGAGCCCCACTCTCTGAAGCACGCACACAGCAGCGAACACTGATCTGTGTGAGGCGCAGGACTGGATTCCCGGGGGAGTCTGTGCTTTCGGCCTTAACTGCTCAAAATTCTGTGATTTTCCTAACACCTTCTAGGTATTTGATGAATATTCAGCGAATGCATGAAATGAAGGTATGTGAAGTCAGGTCATCTCTTCTCCATTTAGTTGTCCAGTAAATACTCAAAGAGCCCCAATTGTGCCCCAAACAATGCTTGTGCAAAGTTGTAGACTGTCTCTTCTTGGAAAGGAGGCACGGTGAATTTCCCCTGGGCTGTCACTCTTGATACACTGGATTCCTAACAGACACGGCCTGTGTCGCCCGCCGTGTGGCCCGGTGCCTGCCAAGAACTCTCGAAATGGCTGCGGAATCGTGAAAATAAAGCATGAGGAGGCGGGCCTGAGCTTAGGTGCTCAAGTACAAGCTCGGTTCCGTGAGGGAACACAGATGGTCCTCCAGTCTTGGATAGGATGCCTGGCGGAAACAGGAGGGAGAAGGAGGAGGGAAGGAAGCCGGGATCCAGCCGGAGGGGGCGTAACGCTTCCTGTCTTGGTGCCCAGGCCCAGCGCTGGAGAAGCGGCCTTGAGGATAGCTGCACCTCGGTTCCGCTGCCCCTCAGGCTTGGAGCGGGGAGGTCTAGATAAGGTGTTGGGCCTTGCTGGGCTGGGACTCGAGTTATCCTCCAGTGCTAGGGACAGAGGCAGGTGCCCCCAGGCCGCCCTGCTTCAGCGAGGACAGAGAGATAGACCTGACAGACAGACACACAGACAGAGGCAGGGTGGGGCCACTGGACAAGGGAGGCTTTGAATGAGCTATCTTTGGCTTTCTGCTGGAAAGGAGGATCGCTAGCCAAGATGATGTTTTTATTAGAAAGTTGTCATCTGCAAGTTTTTTAGCATTCGTGAACCAATGTCATTTCAGAAAACTTTTACAGATTGGGAAAGGGTTAAGTCTTTTCATTATTAATTTTTGCAGTGCCGGGAATCAAACCCAAGGCTTTTCTTAAAGTAGGTAAACCCTCTACTATGAGCCCGACCCCAACCCCAGTAAGAATTTTTAAAAACCCAATCATGGGGCCGGGTGTGGCGGCGCACACCTGCAATCCCAGCACTGGGGAGGCTGAGGCAGGAGGATCCTTGTGAGTTCGAGACCAGCCTGGGCTACAAAGTGAGCTCAAGGCCATTCTGAACTGCATAGTGAGACCCTGTCTCAAAAATACAAAAAATAAAATAAAATAAAATAAAAAATAAAAACCCAATCATGATTTTTAAAAACCAATTACTGTTACCACCACTTCCTAACATTTTAATGTTAAAATAAAAAAGAAAACTGGGCATGGTGGTGCATGCCCATAATCCCAGCTACTTCAGAGGCTGAGACAGGAGGATACTGAGCTTGAGGCCGGTTTAGCAATTTAGTGAGACCTTGTTTCAAAAATGTTTTAAAAGGGAGGGGGATATTGCCTCTCACTCAGCAGCAGGACGCTTGCCTAGCATACTTGAGGCCCTGGGCTCAATCCCCAGTACCACAATTAGAAAAAGAAAGAAAGCATGAAGGATAATGGGGAGGAAGGGAAAGAAAGAAAGGAGGTGGGGGAGGGGAGGAGAGGAGAGGCAAGGGGAGACAAATGTAGAAAGAAAAGGCACAAGGTAGCACACACCTATAATCTCAGCACTTTGGGAGGCTGAGGCAGGAGGATTAAAAGATCAAACCCAGCCAGAGCACTTTAGGAAATAATTGAGACCCTGTCTTTAAATAGAAAATGAAAGAAAAAAAATGGCTGGGAATGCAGCTCCGTGGTAAAGTCCTCCATTCAATTTCCAGTACTGAAGAAAGAAAGAAAAAAAAAGAAAGAATGAATGAAAAGAAAAGAACAGCCCTCCTGCAGAGAAATTAGTTGACAGCTATAAATAACAGCTTTAGTGTGAGTGCATGTGTGTAATTGTATGTGTATGTATCGTTGCTCTTTTTTCCCCTGTGTCACTATTACTGAAAGTAACATTTTTTATTTTGTGCATTCTCAATCTCCTGACAGTAAACATTGTATCTGGAAACAAAAAGATTCCCCAGATCCAGTGGTGTTCTATTGTAGGATCTGTGTCCTGTGTAACAAAATACTGGAACTGTAATACCAGTTCCCTACAAGGGGCTAGTCTCTTAGATTTTATTTTATAGTAGAATTTGGTTTGTATCTAACCTCAGAATTCATAGGTATGTTTTCCAAACTCTTTACTTAACAATTTAAAGCAATGTACCAGACACTTTTAAAAGCTATAGCTGTTTCTTCTTAAACAGGGACAAACATGGGAGTGAAATGCCAAGCAAAAATTTTTAAGACATAGCCTCATTATATTGTCTAGGCTGGAACTCCTGGGATCAAGTGATGCTCCCGCCTCAACCTTCCGAGTGCTGGGGCTGCAGGAGCATGCAACTGCTCCCCTCCTCAACTGGGCAATGTTTTGTGTCCCAGTCTGGTGCTCTACCCATGGTGCCACCATGGCTAGCTTCAGTTGGGCAATTTTTAGGACCACAAATCTAGAATGTGTCATGTTTTTAGCATGAAGGTGTAGCTCTGCGTTGGTAAATTGGGTGATAATTATTATCAAGAAACTTTTTTTTGGGTCTTCACTATGGGGATTGAATTCAGGGTTTCACACATGCTAGGCAAGCACTCTAGGGCTGAGATACACCCCCAGCTTTTTTAAAATTTTATTTTGAGACAGGATCTTGCTAAATTGCCTGGGCTATCCTCAAACTTGTGATCCTCCTGCATCACTCTCCCGAGTACCTGAGATTATAGACATGTACCATCATGGTTAAATAAAAAACCTGTTTTGCTAAAATGTGGGGGCTGGCCTAGCGTCACAAGCAAGGTCATTGAGGACACCCCTGGAATAATCCAAGTGTGAGGTGATAGTATTTGAGTCAGAGAGGTAGTGGTAGAGGTGGTAAGTGATCGTCAGATTGTAATTTTCCAGAGAGAACAGCACTCAGGAGTCTGATGGTTGGATGAAAAGCCCACAGTGATTCGAAGGTTTGGGGGCTGGGGATGGAGCTCAATGGGGAAACGCTTCCCCAGCAGTGCTCGCGGTGATGAAAGCATTGCTGTAGTCATGACCTTGAATTACTAATCTAGACCATGATCCCAGCTACACAACAGCATAATAAAAGACCGGTTCATGTAGCTTCTAGAAGATTATGCTGCCTTTTATTTGGAATGTCGCTGGGTACTTTACACACACTGTCTTTAATCTCCGTTGTAAGAGGACCCACACCTGGCTCCAAGACATAGGTGTAGATCTTTGTTCACCAAGGGCTACGATGTCTTCTGATTTGTATGGACACACGATCCTTGCGGGGGAAAAAGCCAACCCCTCCTGTATCTTTATTTAGATATTTTGAATGGAGGTAGAGGTGAAATTATCATGAGAAAAGCCAGACAAGGTCTCTGAAAGAAAATCACCTTAAATCTAGAAGTCAGGCACGATGGGCTGCGGTCATCACAGGCCCTGTGGGGGGAAGTGGACACTGGTTTTTCATAAAGCTGGTGGATATACTTGAACTGGGGAATATCTGTGAATCCAACCCAAACTACTCAGAATAACTGTTTTTTTGTTTGTTTGTTTTTCATCAAGACTGCAAGTTTTTCTACTGCAGAGCCTTCTTTCTGTGGAATGCAAATGGTAGGAACTATTGGGAGAGGAAGGAAAGAATTCGGACCAGGATCGGCAGACAGAGTAGATGATCTTAGAAGAGTTAGGGTCAAGGGTGGTACTATGTCACCATGGGTGCCTGGTGACCTTCTGCCCATGGCGGGTGGACAAGGGGCATTACAGGAGATCAGATCAGCCTCAGTCAAGACCCGGAAGTAGCTGCTAAGGCTTAGAGAAAACTTTCCCTTTAAAGACAAGAAGAATAAGAGAGACAGGTAAGGAGAAGGAGTCATACTTCTCATTTGGTAGGTAGGGGCTGGTGACCCCGTAAGCTTGGGACACTCCCAATCTTGGCACACTGCCGAGTCATTACCTACGATGTACCAGGCACTGGAAGGCAGGGGTTGTTATTCTGGGTGCCAGTGGATTTGGGATGGTTAATGATTTGCCAAATCCTCCTGGTCAGGAAGCTGGAATGCAGACACAGTCTGTCCACCCCCAAGTCCACGCCCTGCTGCTTGCGTACATCAGAGCCGGTGTGTGACGCCAGGCACTGCACTGTAATTCTGGGTCCTTAGGATTCATTCTGCCCGTCCTCCCAAGGAGCCTTCCCACGGAGCCTCGTGACTTCCATGCAAACCCAGCTTCCTCACTGGAACAGCAGCCCTTCCCGAGTCTCATTCCTTGACCCTGTACATTATTTTCAAAAGCAAAAATGTATGGTGCTTGCTACCAACAAAGAGGAGTAAGTGTGCGGGGAATGTCCGCTGGGAACCTGAGCATCAATAGTGCGACAGAGGGGTAGGGGTGCAGCTCAGTGGTAGAGCACTTGCCCAGCTGCAGGAGAGCCGCCTGAGTCACTCTCCTGAAAAAAAGTACAAAAATTGCCATACCCTATGTGCATTCTTCTGTTCTAGATGTATTTTCTTTGTGTGCAGCAGTACAAGCATTCTTAATGAAAACAGTATCACTCTCAAGAAGCTGAAAACAGATTCTTAAAAGGGGGTAGCAGACCTGTCTAACCTTTTTATTGTATTAAAGCACAGGTATACATACAGTGCATATCCAGATAGCCAATATATGTTTGTGGCATTGTGTTTTAAGGCAGCTAGGGGGATACAAATGAGAAAAGGTGCCTGGGGTGTTGGTAGGGAGACTATTGAGTGAGTCCTGGATGCCAGAAACGTGGCCTCATTTAACCTTACTCACCGCGGAGAATAATAACCTGCAGAAGGCCCAGAGCTGCTCTTCTGTCTTCTCACTCCCAATTGCCTTCCAGGGTGTTGGCCTGGTGACAGGAGCCAGGAGCAGGGAGTTCAGCGTCTGATCCTGCTCAGTACAGTCGGTGACCTTGGGCAGGCTCTCCTGCTGCCTGGACGTCCGCCCTCCCTATCTCTGTGATTTATGTCTGTGTTTCTGCTTTGCTGACTTTCTAAGAACGGGCGGCTCTTAGGCCAAAACTCTACCAATGGTGAGGCAGCCTCCTGGATGCAAGAGCCGAAAGGCCAAGGTCAAAAGGAGCCACGGCATAGGAGAAAGAAAAGCACAGGCTGGCAGGCAGAAGGGTGGGACTTCCACCTGGGTCACCCTCAGCAGCAAGTGCCAGAGACAAGTGTGTGCAGAGCCGGCCCAAAAGGCCCGCTGCCTGCAGGCAGCGGGCCGGAAATACTCTGGGTGCATTACATCCTGGTGACAGGCTGCTCAGCAAGTAGGAATGGCCAGCTTCCCTGTGATCCAGAACAGAGCATTTATTAAGTGCTTAATTGAATGTGCCCTGTGCCAGGGCTGCATGCCGCGAAACACTACCAGAGCCCCGTGTAAATGCTCCCCAGCATTAGAATCTAATTAAAGCTCTCATAATTTTTAAAGGTGTCTGCTGGCCCAATTTTAGTTGGAGCATTTCCCAACTCCATAAAACCTCAATGGGAAATCCTGTGGCATCTGTAAGAATTTAGTCCTGGCAAAATAAAGGAGAACAATAACAACAAAAAAAGAACTTAGTCCCGATATTGCTAAAGCAGGCCATTTCTGGGTCCCTTTTCTTCGAATTGTTCCACTGTTGAAATGGAGGAGTAAGCTAGTCTATAAATCGTTTCCGCCATGTTCAGCGTTCTCTGTCATGGACAATGGAAGATCAGAAGTTCAAGTGTCTATGGGTTCACAGGAGCCATCAGTGCGTGCGGCTGGGTGTAAAAACGCACAAGGCGGAGAGGTGGAAGCCTGGGCAGCCTGGAGTTCTCGTGTTTCCTCCCAAGTGCCGTGGTGCTACATTTTTCAGAGGCTTTTTTTTAAGCCAGAAATCTGAAATTCATTAAAATCTTATGAGATTATTCCCTCCACCTTTTTATTTTGAAGAAAATTCAAAACATATAAAAGTAGAAAGATTAGTTCAATGCACACCTGTAACTACCTTGATTCACCAACTACTGGAATATCCTGCATTTCCTCTCCCTCTGTCTTCCTTTCCCTCTCTGTCTATTTCTCTGTCACGTTTTGGCTGAGTCACTTCCCTAAATATTTAGCATGAATCTTCTAAGACAAAGACACTTTTCCTCATAACTACATTGTGTTTTCCACACTTGAGAAACTTGTTCTTGCGGACTGATAAGGACCACAATCTCCCAAACAAGTAGACAGTGAAGGCTCAAATAAATGAGTCAAGTGAAATGATTTCAGGGCTCCAGAAGGATCAAAAACCGTCTCACAGAATTTGAGATTCTCTGGGGGTTAAGACAAAGATCTTCTCTGGGCAGCCCGTATTTATTTAGTTATCAGAACCAAGGCAGGGAATACTAAAGAAGGGTGGGAATGTGCCTTGAACCCTTCAAGGACCTTGGAAGTCCGCTCAAGGGCTTCTCCAAGTAAGACACTGTGTTAATTTAGGAGAACTATGTTATCTCCAGGAAGGTCTCCACCCAAGAGTGAGATGCCTGCAGCTACTACAGTCTTTATCTAGTTAATAGAGGTTGGAGCCAGATGGCCTTAGCTGTGTCCTTGTCTTGTCCTTTGAGGCTCAGGGCTTCACCCACCATTACAGGGACCAGTGACTCACAAGTAAACGTGGAAAGCCAACTGGCTTATTTAAGTCCTGCTCAGAGCTGCTTCATAGTAGTCTCCATCAAAACTTATCATTGGCTCAGTACTGTTATCCAATGTACAGCCTGTGCTCACATTTCTCATATTGTCCCAATAATACCTATGTAACTATATATACAATTTAAAATGTGTGAAAACTGATATATAGTTAGTTTATATGTGTACGTAGAAGATTATAAATTCAAATGTCACATGTACACACACATATAAAGCTTTCACCCAGTGGTTTTACTATTCATTGGTGATCCCTTCCTAAATCAATTATAACACAGTGTATCAGTTATCTTCCTGTAATTTTGCTACTCCTAAGTTATCTTTATGTAAAAAAAAAATCTTTCCTTTACCCTTACCCAAAACCATCATTTTTAGTACCGCTGTGGATTCCAGACTCTTAACTCATAATAGTACTCACTGTTGTCACTGTCACCATACTCTGAATTCTCAAAGGGTCATGCATGTGGCCATTTGGGGCTCTTGCCCTGCTCCAGTGTCCTGACAGTTGCCCATCACCCTTGGAGTGCTTTTTACTATGCTGACAACAACAAAATGTGCCAGATCCCTCCTTCCTAGCCCCATGCTTGGCCATTTCTCCAAGGACCCTTTGCTGTTTTTAGTAAGAGTAAAATCTGATCTGAAAATGTTGACATATACTTTTTACAAATTTTAAACACCATCCAGGCCAAATGAAACACATGCACAGACGCTGTTTGGCTTGTGGCTGCCGGTTCCAGCCTTTGGATTAATGCAGATGTTTTCGTTAGAGACCTGCAGTAATCTGGCCGTTGATATCCATTACTAATACGCAGTGTAGCGAAGTGCCGGGAGTTTATGTAAAGTGGTGTCCATAGCATGGAGGACACAGCAGATCATTTCCTTGCTCTTGGTGACAAAAACCAAACAGTCCCTTATCATCTCTGCCTGTTTGCTCAACGAGTGAAGACTTGTTTAATTATGTTTTTACAAGATAATATACAAACTGCAAATAGTAACAGGCTGTTTTGTGTATTGGAAGTTTTTTTTCTTTTGGCTTAGCTTACAATGTGTTTATCTAGAAAGATTGTATTCCTGGTGTGTAGGGAACTCCTAAGTGATAAAGCTGTCACACAAACACTTCTAAGACAAAAGAAGCAGAAATCAGCAAGCTGGCTCATTACCTTCTGAAAGAACCCCAGTTTGTGAAGCAATTAAGCTCAAGCCACCATCTCCCCGCATGCCAGTGCTCCCCCCGACACGTCCTGCCACACATACACGGTGGGGTGGAGAAAATAGAATATCGCAGAGCAGGAGGAGGCAGAATTAGTGATTTTTGTTACGTTTTAATTTATTTCTAATGGACAATAATTATGTACATGTATGGGTACAATGTGATGTTTGACACATGCTTACATTATGGACTGATCAAATCAGGGTAATTAGCATATGTGTTACCTCAAGTATTTATTATTTCTTTGTAGTGAGACATTTAAAATCTCTGTTAGCTATTTTGATTTCTTCTTTCTTTCTTCTTTTTTTTGTTTTTGTCTTTTTGAGACAGGGTCTCACTATGCAGTTCAGGCTGGCCTTGAGCTCACTTTATAGCCTGGGCTGGTCTTGAACTTGCAACAATCCTCCTACCTCAGCCTCCCTCCTGAGTGCTGGGATTGCAGGCGTGTTACCACCATGCCTGGCCTTCTTTTAGCTATTTTGAAATATATATTAAGAGGTATAGTCACCGTGCTCTACAGTAGAACACCAGAACTTTGAAAAAAATGATTTTATAATTCGTTTATTGCTTTTTGGCATTTAAGTTATTTTTATTTCCAAGCAAAAAGAATTCTACATAGACAACCTGTGTTACATACAGTTATTATAAAACATTTAAGCCACACTAGAAGGTAGTAATTTTTATATGGAATGGACAGACCTGGCAGGTGTTTTTCACTTTAAATTTTTTTAGTGTTTTAATTCACCTTTATATTTGGCAGGATTCATGTTTTAGGCTACAAATTTGCTTTCAACGGGCATATTTTCTTGCTAATTATTAATCTTCTTTATTGCTTATTAACTTTAAAAGCCCTCTAGCAAAAATACTAGTGGATAAAATTGCCTGTTTGGAAAATCACAATGGAAGGCAGGAGGCTGTCAAACGAAGAGATTTTGCTGTCGGCCGCTCATAAAAACCAAGCAAATGGTTTGCCTTGTAGCCATCACTGCGTTACTGCCTTCCTCTTTGGCTGCGTCAGCCTTGTTTTCCCCTGGGATCACGGCTGTACTATTCCTTTTTCCTAGTAATTTTCAGATACTTTATTAGTCAGTAAAACAGGTCAGGCATCCACTATGTGCCTGGCTGGCCTGGTTCAGGTTTTGCGAGGGATCCGGAAGAGATGGCAGCCCTGGTCTTTTGCCAGAGGACCAGCCTGGCACATTCCGTCCCCTCACGTGGCCTCCAGCCAGCTTCAGGTAGACCTCGGGCCCCTTGGCTCTGCCCACAGGGGTTCCTGTACAGCTTCTGTCCATTTTTTCTCCACACACAGTGCACTCGATGAAGCTCTGCTAGGGGGAAGATTTTACTTGCGCACCTATCCCTCAGTACCACTGCTGAGTAGAAACACCGCAGGTAGGCCAGGCATGGTGGTGCACGCCTGTAATCCCAGAACTCAGGAGGCTGAGGCAGGAGGGAGGCTGAGGCAGGAGGATCATTTCGAGTTCAAGACCAGCCTGGGCTACAAAGTGAGCTCAAGGCCAGCCTGAACTGCATAGTGAGACCCTGTCTCAAAAAGACCAAAAAAAAAAAAGAAAGAAAGAAACACGGCAGGTGACCATCCTTTCTCAACTGCTACACCTGTCCCTTCTCCCCACACAGCCCCCCTGGCCCCAGACCCTGGGCAGAGGGACGGCCTGGGGCTTTCAGTGCTTGGAGGCACTGTGGACTAAGCTGAGAGCGTTACAGGAGGATTCTTTCCCAAGAGCGTGCTACAGAAGGATTCTTCCTAACACTGGGGAGGCTGGGAATATTCTCCTGGAGGCTGGGACGATGGTGATGATTTAGATTTTGGTGGTCATAGATTTTTTTTTTTTCATAATGAAATAGCTGTAGCTTTTCCTCCCAACACTGAGCTATTAAGTAGCTCTCTGAAAGTAACATTAAAGTGTTTCACTTGTTTTTACAACACAGGGAAAGAACTTTTGCAAATCATTTTAATCCATTTGTATGCTTAAGTAATTTATGCTTATTTTTATAAAAACCCAGAAACCAAAACTTGAATGGAAGTACAAAAGAATGGAAAGGAAAAAGAGTCTCCATTACCCTCTATCACTCATTTCATTCTCCCTGAAAAAAACCACGGTTTCTCGTGTGTCATTCTAGAAGTGTTCTTTGCCTGTCCAAAGATAGATATTCCCTTCTGAAAACCAGATGTAAGTGCTATCATATTGTATATACCATTTTGTAATTTCCTTTTTATACTTAATAGTATGTCTTGGACATGTTTGAAGTCAACACATGAAGATATGCATCGTTCTTTTTAATAGCTGCATAATATTTCACTATTTGAGTGTACTATGAGGTCTTAAGGTTGATTGATCCAGTGACTATTACCGGAGATTTGGGTTTTTCCCATAGTCAATCATGTACGTATGAAGTCGAGGGGATACTGAGGATGGGAAACATGAGTTCCACAAGTGGATCATTGGCAGTGATGATGCCACTGCTATTTCCACTCATGGTTTTAAGACTTTCTAGCTGCGAAAGTCACAGCACCGTGTGGTGGCTGCCGGCTCAGTGCGTACGTTTCCAAAGGGCTGTGGCGATACCAATGCCATCGTTCTGGTAGCTCGACTGATTGTCGTACGAGGCAGACAGGAAGTGGATCCTGTGGCCGTCTCCTAAATATTACGCCTCCTTTGCTGTGAAAGGCCTGATGTTATGGGGACTCCTGTACCAATAAAGTAAGCGCTAAGCCCTTGGACTGTGGTGCAAACAGGAAAGGCAAAGCCCAGCTCTAGATGGCTTCCAGGCAGGCGCTGCGCTGCTGAGCTATATCCCTGACCCTCTAGATCCATTCCAGAAGGGCAAACCCCTACACCATCCAGATAGTGGCTGGTTTCCAGAAAGAAGAGCCCTCTAACAGGGACTCCTCGGTTTGAGTTTTGCTGCTGGCAGGTTGGGTTTTCAGCGGCGGCCGAGGCTGGATCGGCCTTGGGGAGAGATAGCCAGTGTTGTTCGGCAGTGCAAAACCATCATCCTTGCGGCCACCGCCACTCTGCGCATGCGTCGATTGCACAAGCGCCGGGGTGGCCCAAGACCGAGCAGGCTGACACTCCCCAGAAGAGTGCCTGGTTCCCCGCCACTTGCCCTGGAGCAGACGCTGTCTGCAGGCATCAGCATGAGCCCGAAGAGCCTCGAGCTCCACGTCCACTCCCACAAGTACAATTTATGTCCCTTTTCCAAATAATTTTTCAGCCTTGCTCCTCCTAGACTCTTGGCCAAGTAGACAGGCTACTTGCCACGGCCCGCGCGTCCACGCACGTGTGAGGGCCTTTGGGCCTCCACACAGAGTGAACCACTGAGCTCTCAGCCTGATGTGGAAAGGGTTGCTTTCGTCATTGTCCCCGAAGACCTCTGCCGGAGAGGATTATGGTCGGGCGCAGTCCTTTTTCAAGCACAGCCAGTGCGGAGACTGATCCATCCGTGCGCGGCGCTTGAGGTTTTTCTCCTCCACTACCTGGAAACCCCCGTCCCTGTGAGTGGAAGGAGCGGCAGCAGGGTGATGATGTGGGAAAGGAGCACCTCCTTTTGGACCGTAATCCCTTGATGTCACACGGTCAGATGCTCACGCAGCGAAGCCCAGTGACGTGGCAGGAGCTGGGTACGCCGAATCACACGGCCCGAGGGTTGGGCAGCTTTGACGAAAGCCAGCTCATTCAGTCATCCCGAGTTGCCATTGCCCCATACCGCTCATGTGCCACTAATATTGCTTCAGCCCGCAGCGCCTGTTCAGAACCAGCTCTGAAGGAAGTCTCAGTAACTCCGCGGCTGCGGTTCCCCGGCTCCTCCCACCCCTCTCCCCACCTACAGTGGGCACCTGTGCCCATCCAGCTCCAGAGTTCCAGTCCGGGATCTGCTGGCTGGGCCCATGCGGATGCCAACTATCAGCCTGGGCACCCCCAGAAACTAAAATCGGAGACGAGGCACTGGGTGTTTGCAGCTTCTTTGGGGAAGTGATACGACGGCACAGGAGCAGGGGACAGGGCTGCGGGGAAGGAGGAAGAGGCCAGGGCCTTGGGCCCCGAGGGTTACAGGGTGCTGGTCTGGCAACAGGCGGGAGAGCACCCCTGTTCTCCCTTCACGCTGTTAGCTCAGGAGGAGGCCCACAAAGCGTCTGTGAGTAAGAGCCAGAGTCCATTTCAGAAATTTTAAAGGCTTACACAAAGAACATTTTGCTGGGACAGATCCCACTTTGTTAACCTCAGTTTCTGTCTTTTTGCTATTTAGCACAGTGGTGGGAGAAGAATGTTTTTAGAAGGAAAACAGGAAATGCCCATTGAAAAAATGGTCTGCTGTGTTCCCCTCAAGCGCAGGCACAGGATAAACACCTTCTACTCTCACCACAGATAACACAGATCCGGGACCCTTGACACCCCAGGGATTCCCGCTAGCCAGCCTAAAAGCCTGTGACTATGAGTTCCCTTTAGAGATCACAAATCCAGTACCTTCAGGGGCCAGGTGGCTGCTGGAGAAATGATTCCCTTCCACAAATAAACATATGTCTTCTTATTTGTCTTAAAATAGGCAGCCACCTCTGTTGGTTGTGCATTTTTTCCATTTGCAGTAGAAACATGGGCGCAATAAATATTTCGCTTTTATCTCAAAGCTAAGAAATGAATAATGCAAGAGCAGTGGTGAAGGACAGCTCCCACTTGGTGACAGGGCCAGGGAGCGCTGGGGAGTGTCAGGGTCTGTGGAGAAGTACAGCACACAGAGCGTCTCCAAAGCGGACAGTTGCTCTCAGCCCAGCTTGTTAATACCACAGCGCCAGTGAGCCCAGGGTGAGGACCGCCAGTCTTTTCCAGAGCAGCCTGGTAACCAGGATTTTCAGGTTGCTAAACGTTGGCAACTAACACAAAGGCTTAAAAATGCTGGGGCCAAACAGGACCTCAGGGGGCGTGGGTCTGAGGTTCTCACAACGCTGGGGGACCAGTGAAGGCCCGGCACTGGTGACAGACACAGGAAGGTGTCCAAGAAGGATGTGTGTCATTCCCAGCTCTGCATGGGAAAGCAAATAGAGCTCCGGTTAAATTCAACAACTACAAAGAAATCTTTTTTCTTTTTTTTTTTTTAATGTCAGAGAAAATGCTTCACTTACCGGCATAACGTAAACCATCAATATTCAAAACCCAGAGACTAACAGGCAGACAGAAATAGAACAGCAGCGTGGAGGGCAGAAACCACATAGACAAGAGAATAAGTCTGAGGCTGAGTGTCCCGGCTTCAGGATCGAGCAACCCCAGAGAGTGGCGGTGAGCAAGGGCCTGTGGCCTCTCAGAGACTTCAAGGCTGGGCACAGAATGGAACGCTGAGAAACATGACTGGGCCACAGAAACGAAATGAGCCCCGATATACCTGCCTCATCTGTGGTTTTGTGTGTGTGTGTGTGTACCGGGTATCGAACTCATGACCTTAGGCTTGCCAGGCAAGCGCTTATGCCGCTGAGCTAGATCCCCGGCCCCTGCCTTATCTATGGTGATTCACTCTGTTCTGTGTGTGAAGCTGACTTGTGTGTGCACCGCGTGTGCTGGGTAAGCCTGCAAGCATTTTGTTTCTCACGTTGCTTGATTTTCACCCCATTCCTTTGCATGGCCCTAATGAAGTCTGTTCATTATTGAAGGATGCACTGAACCCTTGTGACACGGCCACTCGTGGGATCCCACCTTGGTTGGAAAGTGGATTCAGGACCAGAGGTGTCCCTCCGAGTCCCACCCCTGCACTCAGCAGTCAGTGCAGGCCGAGGAGGAAGGCGGCTTGGGGCACCAAAGCCACACAGTTGGCTTCTGGTCCTCCAACTGCACTTGCAAGAGGGTCACAGGCCGCCAAGCTGAACAGACGGGCCCTCCTGGCCTCGTCCCACCCGACCCTCAGTTGTGTCCGTTGCCACAGGGCTCTTCTTCTCCTCTGGTTGCCCGTGGCCTCACGGTCTGCTGTCTTCTTTCTTCCCCCTCCGACATTCTTCCCTTTCTCCTGTTCTGCTTCCTCCTCATCCACCCGCGTCCCAGGCTCTAGGACCTCTCCCATCCATCTGCGGCTTCACGCAGGCCTGTGAGACACCCCCGGCCCCGCCCCCCTTGGTGCGCAGGGAGCTCCAGCCACCGCCCCACCCTGCAGCGTTGCTGTCTCAGAGCCCTGCTGACTCACAGGGCCAAACCCAGTAGCTCCCCCAGCCCAACCTGCTCCTCCTTCCCACGATGGCTCAGTCCATTGCACAAGCCTGCGTCTTTCTGGACACCAGCCCGCCCTAGCCCTCCCTCCTCCGGTGCATCACCGCAGCCTGGCTATTTTTTGCCAAAAGAAACCTCAAAGCAGTGCCTTTCCGGCCATCTCTCCCACCTCTGCTCTGCCCCCAGCCACGGTCAAGTGTCACCTGTCATTATGCTTGCTCCGCACTGGCCTCTGGCAGTTTTTGCCTCCCCAAGCTATTCTGTACCTTGCTGCCAGGTGAGCTCTTAAGAACCCAGATGCAGTTGTATCATACCTAGCCTAGTTTCCTTCTAGTGGCTTCCCGCGGCACCCAGGAGAAAGTGTGCATTTCTTAGCATGACCCTGAGGAGCCTCTTTGCTGACTGTCTGGCCTCAGCTCCCAGAGCTTTGCCTGCAAGGCTCACTCTGTTAGTGCCTCCGGTTCTCTCTGGGCTCAAAGCCAGGTGTTCTGTCTGCAGCACTGCTGCCTGCACCTCCAGCAGCTCCTCTGCCTGCTCTCTGGTCAGGCCTGCCTCAGCCTCCCGGACACAGCTCAAGGTCACCGCCTCTGGCCCAGTTTCTCTTACACAGAGGCCTTATTTCTGGTGCTGCCTTGCTCAGTGCCTGAGTCCTCTGTTCACTCTCTAGATGTCTGCAGTGCCCAGAGCCCTGCCTGACACAGAGTAGGTGCATATAGAAATCTGCTGAATAGGGGCTGGGGATTTAGCTCAGTGGCACAGGGCCTGCCTGGCAATCGCAAGGTCATGAGTTTGATTCCTGGTACTGGAAAAAAAAAAAACAACAAAAAAAGAAATTTGCTGAATATATTAACTCAGCCAGGATAGGAACTGCTTCATCCAGACCAGATGTCAGCTGCTCAAAGAAGTTTTAGGCCACCTGGAATCTTTGCAACCTAGAGAGAGTTTAATTTAATTTTGACAATGTATAATTTAATATTTAGAGTCTCTAATTAAGATTTAATTTTAGTGACTAATCTTTCTAAATTAAAATTGTTCTAAACAGAGGTTGGGAGATAAGTGATTAACTATAGTGATACTAGCTGTGATCAAAGTATCTGTCGAATTTAAATTTTTTAAAAATTGTCACAGTTAAAGACGCATTTATATTAGTCCCTCTCAAAAGATTGCACCTTGCTTTGAACACTTATCATTCTTGCCTCTTTCTTTCTTTCTTCCTTTCTTTCTTTCTTTTGTTTGTCTTTTTGAGACAGGGTCCTGCTGTGCAGTTCAGGCTGGCCTTGAGCTCACTTTGTAGCCCAGGCTGGTCTCAAACTTGCAATGATCTTCCTGCCTCAGCCTCCCGAGTGCTGGGATTACAGGCGTGTGCCACCACACCCGGTAATTTTTTTGTTTTTGTCTTTTTGATCTTGCCACTTCCTGAAGCAGTTCTAGAAGTCCTCTTTCACCAGGGTCTTTTCAAAGATTGATAAAAAATATGGTGAATGTTGCCACTGTCATCCAATAGAAAGGCAGGCTTGCGGGAACGTTACTGTGTGTCCTCATCCACTTCTGTTTACTGCATCTGGCATCATTCGACTTCCGGCTCTTCCTCAGAGTCAGAATGACTAGGAAAGGTCATCAGTGGAGCCAGGACAGCACAGCTGAAGACACTGATGAACGAGGACTTCCAGAACTGCTTCAGAAAGTGGCAAGAATGATGGGATGAGTATGTTAGCAGGAGGGAGACTATTTTGAGGGGGATTAATGGCAATGTGTAATAAGCTTTTTTTTGAGACAGGGTCTCAGTATGAAGTTCAGGCTGGCCTTGAGCTCACTTTGCAGCCCAGGCTGGTCTTGAACTCGAAATGATCCCCCGCCTCAGCTTCCTGAGTGCTGGGATTAGAGGTGTGCACCATCATGCACGGCTAGTAAACTTTTATAAAAAAAAAATTAAATATTCACTGTACTTTTCAGTCACACCTTAGGATTAAGGTTATTTCCTGAAGGAGGATGGGAGAAACAAGCCATTTAAAATCATGTGATAACTTGCTGTGTTGCTGAAGGCATTGTAAGCCCTCAAAAGAAGCAAGTTGGCAATAAACCTAACAAGCCTTAAATTGTCTATATGTTCCTGAAAGCTGGCCAGGTATGGTAAAGTCCTCTGTCATTCCTGGCAGAAGGTAAATACCTACATACAGTCTGTTCAGAAGGTTACTTGACCCATGGTTATTTAGAACCATAAAGTAGTATTTTGAGGCTCTATGTGATACCTAGGAAACTTTAGTTTAGTCTCAGTTAGTGAACCACTAATTTAATAAACCGCTTCCTCATCCTCAAATCCTCAAATCAAGGACCTTTACCTTGAGCACCGTAACATCTATTACTTCTAGAGTGGCTCATCCAATGTCTGTCTCCCCTGCTATGTTCCTAGCTTTTATCTGTAGGACTGTCGCAGTACCTTGTGTACCTTAAGATACATAAATAGTTCTTGAATAAAATGACTAGAGAAGATCATCTCAAATCAAAATAGATGTAACTCAAAGCAACACTGTTAGCTGGGCATGGTGGCACACACCTGTAATCCCAGCACTCGGGAGGCTGAGGCAGGAAGATAGTTGTGAGTTCCAGACCAGCCTGGGCTACGAAGTGAGCTCAAGGCCAGCCTGAACTGCATAGTGAGACCCTGTCTCAAAAAGACAAAAAACAAAAACAAAAACAAAAACAAAAAAACACTGTTAAGAGCTGGCCTTAAATCTTAAAGGTCAGAGGTGCTTGATATAACTGTACGGGGTTAATGTGCACTTATCACTGCAGCCTGTGAGCTTCCTACTTTTGGAAAACTGATGTCTAGAGAAGCAAATTAACTTTCCCAAGTTAAGTCAACTTTCTAGTGAGTTGTTCATCACAGGCCTATTTGTACTATTGAAGAAACTGGAAAGAACGAACATGCTATTTGAGTAGAATATCACGCAGTGCTAGAATCTGAGTTTTCAAAGGTAGATAGTAACCCAGGATGGGTGTAATAAATAGCTACTGGTCCCATTCAGAACAGTGGATACCGCTGTGTCAGCGCCACGGTGGTACCCTTGCTTGGGATCCAGGGTCACACACAGCTGCTTTAGTGCATCCTAGCTGTGTCGGGACGGACCAGAGGATGCTGGACACAGAAGGTGATGTCTAGAGGTGGGGACTATTTCAGAGAGAGCAAACCAAACAAACTCTGAAACAGAAAGGGGCGTGAGCCTTCCCAAGATGTAGAAGTTCAGTGGTCTAGGAGGAAGCGGTGAGTGATGAGGCCGGACAGCTAAGCAGAGGCACATGAGGCAGACCTTTGGGCCTGGGGCAGCAGAGCCCTGTGGCGATCCCTGCAGATGGAGCCACCAGTCCTGCCATGAAGAGAAGAGTGGGATTTGTTTGGGTAAAATTATGCTTTTCTACTTTTGCTTAAAAAGTAGGCCAGGGATGAAAGTGGGAACTAGACGCGGAACACCAGAAATTAAATACCCTAAGATTGGAGTCTGGGCTTCACTATCACAGTCTGTCAAAGGAGGAAGTAGTACAAAAGGGAGAGTCAAGCCTCAGGATGATGATTCTTCAGTCTGAAAGAGAACCTCTGCTTTCGGCTAATTCTGATACGAAGCTGCGATTTAGCCCCTTCGTTTGGGTCTCTTGCTTTGCATTTGAGACACCTGCACCAAGGCCATTTTGGGTTTAAGAGCATAGTTCTTTCCTGCTGTGTCTGGAAAATGTTAGCTCAGGCTAAACATTTCTGGGGGTGGTGACATAAAAGTGGCATTTCATAGCTTGCCGTGCCCTGTTCTAAGACCCGAACATGACTAATGGACTGCTTTGATTTGGACGCCGGTGTTCTCTCCAGAATTCATGTTGAAACTTAACCCCGGTGCAGCGGTGCTAAGAGGCGTGGCCTGGGGAGACCTGAGGGCTCTGCCTCATGGTTGGGGTTCACACCCTTACAAAAGGACTCAGGGACTGAAGGAATAAGGAGCTCAGCGATTGAAGGGCTCTTAGCATGGGCAAGGCCCTGGGCGGGATTCCCAGCCCTGCAAGAAATAAAACAAGTCAATGGGCTTCAAGTGGAAGAGTGAGATCGCCTGTTTTTCTGCCTCGGGCGTGGGAAGCGGGGAGCAACAGCACCACCGCCAGGCCTGGGGCCTTCTTCACCTTGGACTTTGCAGGCTGCAGAGCTGTGAGAAAGAAGTTCCTGTTCTTTATAAATTTCCCAATCTAAGGTATTTTGTTCTGACAGCACAAACGGACTGTATGCTATGGGCTTTAGCATATCTTGGGTGATTCATACTTGTTTCATCAGGTGTGCTATCTGGAGCTGGAATTTCTTCATCCTGAGAGTGCAGAGGGATTTTACAAAGAAAATGAGCAAATAACTGTCTCTGTGACCCATAACAATGTGTGACAGCACGTAATCCAAGTGCTCCAGTTTTTCTCCCTAGCTTTTATCACTTATGTAATACATGCTTGCTTTTGAGTTAGACCTCTGGCTGCTCATTGAATCACCTGGAGGACTTTGGGGAGAAAAGTAAAATAGATACCAAACACTTGCCTACTACCAAAAGAATTCAAAGCTGGGTCACAGAGAAATATCTGAACACCCACATTCCTAGCAGCATTATTCACAATAGTCAAATGGTAGAAGCAAACAAATATCCATCAATCAACAGATGATTGGGCAAACAAAATGTGGTATGTGCATACAGTGGAATATTGGTCAGCCTTAAAAACAAAGGAAATTCTGACATATGTTGTACTATGGATGACCCTTGGGGATATTTTATCATAAGAGAAATAAACCTGTCTCAAGAAGGCAAATCCTGTATAATTCCACCTGTTTGAGGCACCAAGAGTGGTCAAAATCACGGATATCAAGAGCCAGGCCTGGTGGTGTATATCTATAATCCCTGCACTTGGGAGGCTGAGGCAGGAGGATTCCCACCAGTTTGAGGCTACATAGTGAATTCAAAGCCAGCTGAACTATATAGCAAGACCCTGTCTCAAAAAACAAAAAGTCGGGGATATCGAAAGCAGAATGGGGGCTGCCAATGACTTGGGAGAGGAAGACATGGGGAGTTTTGTTTAATGGAACTGAACAGAGTTTTAGTTTTGCAAATGAAGCGTTCTGGAGATGGATGTGGTTGTAGTGTTACAACAACATGAATACATTTAGGATCCCTGAACTATACTTTTAAAAGTGGTTAAGGTGGTAAGTTTCATGCCGGATGCATTTACTACAGTTTTTTAAAGTAAGGACAAAGTGAATATGGTCAAGCAACTTCTGAGTGAGAAATTACTATGGAAAATTATTTGGTGATACTATCAAAGAAAACTTGGGAAAAGGGGAGTCGTACTGTTAAAATCCTGCAATAAATAAGGTGGATGTTAGTGGTGATGTACGAGTGAACAAAACGAGAAAAGGCACAGTAGAAAGGGGGTCCAGGGATGTGTTTTCCTTTTTGTCTTCCCTAGTACAAGTCTTACTTTCTTCTTCAGAAAAAGAGAAGTCAGTGCTCAGTGGCGGTGTCTGATAGGGTTATGTACAGAGCAGCCAGAAGGTGAAATCGAGCTTTATCTCCGTCAAGCCAGCATCCATCTCTGCCCTTTTCTAGATGCACTTTGGCAGCACATCCGGTCGGACAGCTTCCTTATTGTTCTGCTGTAACACGGTCCACCAGCGCTGGAAACATACCTCCTCGCGTGTTCACAAATCATTATGAGTGACTGTTATGTGCAAGGCCAGAGCTAGAGGTACAGTAACATCATTCTGAGTAAGCAAGAGAACACGGGCGTCATGCCCTGGTTTGTATGTTCTCCTGGATTTATTTACGTATCTGTAGGTACCTGTGGACCCCTGAGGCCATTAAACAGCTAATGGAACAATAATTACTGAGGATTATATATACTTACTGTTTAGAATTACTTAGTAATTGCGGAAAACACAGGCTTTAGGGTGACCTTGAGACAGGCGGGGCACTGAACTGGGCTGGGGAGATCCAGGGAAACCCAAGAAAGGACATTCGATCCTCGCTTTGTGCTGAGCTTGTGTTTACTTGTAACCTCCCTTCCTTGTTCATTCTCATTTTTTCACCAGCCTTCTTCTTTCCCAACGGTCTTTGTTTTCACCAGCTACCTAGGTTATAATTATTTTTTACTTGTAGGCTACTGACAAAGAGCCCAGGAAGTGAGGTAAGATAAAGCTGGGTACAACCTTCTTTAAGCCAAGAACTGCACCTCGTCAAGGAAACCGGCTTTCTTTTTATGAGATAAAATGTAGAGAAAACTGTCCTCCGCTGTGGAGATTTACCACTTTGCCTTTTGGGGTTCGCAGCAACTCAAGCATCCCAACCTGGTCAACCTGCTGGAGGTGTTCAGGAGAAAGCGGAGGCTCCACCTGGTGTTTGAGTACTGTGAGTGCACCGTGCTCCATGAGCTGGACAGATACCAAAGAGGGTGAGTGACCCCTCCCCTGCGTCCCTTACCAACCAAACCACACCAAACAAAAGCGCGCCAAGCTTTATGAGAGGAGGGGGAAGTAGCAATGGATGCTTCAGGCTAGGTAAGAACAGCCTGTGTTTGTTTTTGTGACATGCTGTGTTGCCCAGTTGACAGCACAGAAATTACCCAAAAAATCATTGTGAAAGGGATCAGAAGTAGTCATTTTCGGGACAAACCAGCCATGGCGTTATGGATGGACCTTGCTTTTCTTGGGACACGTCTCCGCACAGAAGCTAGGTCTGTAAGGAGGAAAAGCAAGGCTAGAAGTTGTTCCATGTCTGACTGGGGAAGCATAATGGCGCGGCCTTTAGGAGGAAGAGTCCAAAGGCAACGCGGGTGGGAAGTTTAAGGCTAAAAGCAAACCCACGTGCTGTTTTATCTCAAGCAGTGTGGGTGTCTACTGTGCTGTCTTAGGATTTCTTTGGTTGCATGGGACAGAGACCCAACTTGCTAAGTGTCGGTGAAGAAGGAACTGTGAGTAATTGGGGAAGATGAGGATGGCTGGGGTCCTGCTGATCTTGTCACACTTCTCTCCGCTGATCTTGTCACATCTCTGTCTGTCTGTCTGTCTCTCTCTCTCTCTCTCACACACACACACAAACATATACACACCTCCTCTCTGTGTTGGCTTCATTCTGCCTTGCAAATAAGCTTCACTGGGTTTTGGAAGTTATATGTGTGACATGGCCTAGCAAGAGGAATGGAAAAATGCAAAATGCAATCAAAAGGGGAGGAGAATTTAGAGAAGGTGATGGGGAAGAAGAACCTCCCATCCTCTCCTTGTTCTGCTCTGTTCCAGGGATGCAGGAAGGGTGCCTTGTGTGTAAAGCCACAAACCACCCCTGTCCCTGGTCACAGACACACTTCGCAGGCTGGAGGCGAGGACTCTCCCAGCAGCCCGCCGTGGCCAGACCCTTGCTCCGCCCCGTGGTGCTAGCTGCACAGGATCTGCCACGAGCTCTGGGCAAATGGGATTACAGCGGCTTGTGGTTTGTTAGTGACCGTGCAACAGGCGTTTCGTGTTGCAGGTTAATTGACACAGCCAGAGAGAGCCAAGCAAATGGGCACCGCCCTTCAGAATGTCACTGGGACAGAGAGATTATGTGTTCAAAGGAGGAAGCGTTTCACATGTTCATATTTGCTCTTTTCACAGCTCAGTGACACGTTGGTGAAAGCAGTTGTCGGAGTCACTTGCAACCCTGTGGTAGGAGGGAGGTATTATAGGCAGGTGTGATTCATCTCAGGCGGTGTTCATCGTGACCAAATGGCTTGGTGACAGGGATTCGTGGACTCCAAAGCAATTAGGAGTTAGTTTCCAGGATATAGTTTGGGCAGAAGAAAAGGATAGGATGATAGGTGTTTAGAGTTTTGGAAGCAGATTGTTTTTAGAGTCTACTGACTAACATATGTTATGTGTTCCAGGAAATAGAGAATGCTTTACATGAAGTGTGTTAGAGAGGGAAAAGAACAGTAGATGTATGTGTGATTAATCACAAATAACCTCATTTTGAAAGGAGAAAAATGCATGGTTTGTCATAAGATTTGCTTAAGGAACACTATTAAATGAACAAGTTTAAAAAATAAGACTTTTCCTCTTTTACTGAAGATCAAACCCAGTAACAGGATTTAGGCATGCTATGCAAGCACGCTGCCACTATGTTAGATCCCTAGCCCTTTTTTTACTTTTAAAGACAGAGTCTCACTATATTGCCTACACTGGCCTTGAACTTGCGATCCTCCTGCCTCGGCCTCCCAGGTAGCTGGGGTCACAGGCCTGCACTGCTATGAAATTTCTTTCTTTTTTTTTTTTTTTGGACACAGGATCTTGTTTGATAATCCAGGCTTGCCTCAGATTTGAGGCAATCCTTGTGCCTCAGCTTCCTGAGTACTGGAATTACAGGCACATGCCACCATGCCCAACTAAAGATTTATTCTTATCAGACCATATACATTTATTTTAAAGCTTAATCATTTTTGCTTTGTTTTAAAAATAGAAGTCATTTTCCATTGTACTACATATTTTTAAATGCTCCAATCTATTTTAAATGCAATTTGGGGGGGGCAGTGCTGGGGACAGAAGCCAGTGTCTCGCACATGCTAGGCAAGTGCTGTGCCCCTAAGTTATATCCCCTGCCTACAATTTCAAAATTTTGTCATTGCTACAAAATATTAAACCATGTCAAGTAAAAACTTTGAAATTCATAGGAAAACTTTTTAATTTCAAGTTAGAGGTCCCATATGATGAAATAAAACTTTGTATGTATGTTCACAATCAAGGTGAGTTTGCTGATCTTATGTGATCTTGTCTCAAAATTAAAAAAAAAAAATCTCAGTGCAAAAGCCCTGTATTTGATTCCTAGTAGGGAAAAAATTGACAGGAACATGTGGGCAGTTGCCGAATGAAAAAGAAATTATGCTATAATAAAAATATCATTAATTTCTCATGGAATTCATATATAGGTAATAAAAATAATAAATATAAACAGTTACTAGCGATTATCTGTGACTTATGATCATGATATTTTTCATTTTATTTGTGTTCTCCATGTTTCATTCATTACTATGGTAGAGTTTTAATGTTTAATTATTAAAAGTAATTCTTAGCATAGTAGGTTAGCCATAGTTGACAACAATTAACTGAGTATTTCCAAATAGGCAGTAGAGAGAATGTTGAGTGTTCCAACACAAATGATATACGTCCAAGGTGATAGACATGCCAGTAACACTACTGTGATCATTACCGACTGGGTAAATATATGGAAATATCAGTGCTGTTGATGTAGTTTGGTAGAGCACTTTCTTGGTGGGTTCAACCCCCACCACTGCAAAAAATAAAAGCAAATATCACACTGTCCCCCACAACTACATGCAATTACTATTCATCAATGGAAAATAAAATATATTTTAAAAATAATAATAATTCATGCCAGCTGAGTCTTATCTCTATTTTGAACCTCAAGTGGATACTAATTCATCTCCTTATCTCCTTGTTTATAATTCCTGGTTCCTCTTTGGGAAGCTTCTGCAAAAGGCCCGATTTCATGTTGCTGCTAACAAAAGCAAGTTTATGCCACAAGATATCTATCCTGCTCCAGTGACATGAATACACATTTTTAAAAATTGCCAGTGTTGTGTTCATGATTATTTGTCTTCAAATATATTACCATTCTTATCCTCAGTAGGATTGCATGTGCTTTGTACCTATTGGGCTATAAACCCCTATGTAGTTTCCCAAGGGCTGTGGTTCAGGTGCTCTCTACTTGTGTTTCTGCCTAAGTGCATCCAGACATAGTATCTGTTCTTTTCTGCATAGACTGCATTACCGCCAGTCCTTCAGTCCTTCTCTGATTCTAACATAGCTCGTTCAAAGAACACTGGATGGGTAAAGGGTATTCCACAAGTATCAGCCTCTGACAAAGGAATTCCAGAACTTTTATTTCTCTTTTTTGGATTTAATGTTAAATCTGCTGTCATCCCTTACTCATAAGTGAAATAAATCAGACCCCTATGTGTAAACATTGTATTGTCTCACTAGTGTGAGAAACTGAACAAGTCAATAAGATCCAACAGATATTGTGAACTGGGAAGAAATTGTTCAAAAGAAAAGACAAACTGTGATGGGGGAAAGGAAGAAAGGGAAAAAGAAAAAAATATATGTGTACACAAGATAGTTAAGATAGTTATGCAGGTAGTTTCTCTTAGTTCACTGAAAAGAAAGGTTTGTGCTAATATTGTTTGGACAGGATATCATGCCTGTATCTTGTACTCTGAATAATTACGATGAAGACAACAACATGCAAAGTATTAATTATTATGACTATCTTACTAACCTGTTTTGAAACTGTTTCATTGTTATTTTTATCTTTTTTCTTTAAAATAAAAAAGTCAAATACAGTAAGTATGCTGTCATCAAACATTTTTCAAGCGACACAAAAAAATACGGAAATAAAATTAACAGCTTGAGAAGTTATTTCTTTTGTGCATACATATTTAAATAGATTGTGCTCTCTGTACTGTGCTGCATATTTTTGGTGTACTCTGGAGCTGTCTCCCTATCCACACTTATCTACTTGGATACTTTTAAAATGACAGTGTAGACTGTCATTGTGTGGCTATACCCTGCCATCTTTATTAAGACTTCTGTTAATAAGTAGATTGTTTCCATGTTTTTCTATCACTAGCAAGGCTACGATGAATAACTACTTCTATAAATATTTCTTTAGGATAAATTCCTAAGAACGTGTTATTTTATTAGGAGCTTGGCTGGCCCCTCACCCCTTCCCCATCTTTCTTATGTAGGAATTAAGTCTTGGTGAGCGTTGCTTGCTTGACAATCAGTGTCCCAAATGGAGGACAGCAGGTAAAGGATGCCTGCTGTAGGTGAGGATGCTGGGAAGAGATCCTTGCGCTTTCTTCATGTCTCCATCTCATATTTCTGAGGTTTTTAAAAATCCATTTGATCTCTTTGCCTTCATGCAGCAGTTGTTATGCTAATTCTGTTACTAGAACTTAAGGATCACAGCACAGCTTTCCTCAAAACCTTGGGGAGGAGAGACAAAGAGTGCTGAGACTTGCTTTGTGAAAGTGCATCGCACCAGGAAAAACAAAGTGCCTATTTTCCTCTACTCTCACACCGCAACTGACACAGAAGACCTCCGTGAACTCAAAAGCTGTGAGATTTCTCCCCACCAGCAAGCAAGCACCCCGTTCTGCGGTGGACATCAGCTGGGTGTCCCCTAATCCAATTCGGTTGTAATGTTATCCACCTAGAGAAAGCATCAGATCCCACAGATTAAGGGCTTAGTACCCAAGACCGCTTCCTACCCCACACTTAAGATGCCAGTCACAACCCCAGGGTATTTTATCTGTGCCCCTGCCTGACTGGCTATAAATCAGGGTTTGCCTAAGTGCTTCCTTGGCTTTGATTAATTTGCTCCAATGATACGCAGAACTCAGTTACTCAATGTAACTAACTCTTAGTTACATTGGCTGATTTATTCTAAGGATATTACAAGGGACACTGTTTGGTCAGAGTTCCCATTGTTGGGATAGAATGCCTAAAATACACAATTTAAAAGGGAAAAAATGTTTGTTTGGGCTCCCAGTTTCAGAAGGTTCAGTTCATGGTTGCCTGGTCTGTTGCTGTGGGACTGAGGTGAAGCAGAGCATCATATGTTGGAGCCACACTCTGCACGTCATGGTGGCTGGGAAACAGAGCCGAGGGGAACAGTGTCAGAGAGAGATTTGCTCTCCAAAAGCACCACCCCAATGACCCTCCTCCAATGGACCCCACCTCCTAACAGCACATTCAGCTGTGAATATGAGTGGATTAATCCACTCATGAGTATAGTGTCTCCATGATCCATCCAGGAGTCTTATCCAGTCAAGTTTACAGTTAAGATTAATCAGCACAGATACAAAGAAAGAGCTGAACAGGGCAAATTATGTGAGAAAGAGGCATGGAGTTCCAAGCCCTCTCCTGGGGGCACCCTCCAGGAATTTTGGAGTGTAGCTATGCAAAAGCTCTCCAAGCCTTGTCCTTTTGGGTTTTTATGGAGACTTCATTGCCTAACATGATTGCTAATAGACTGGGTGGGGAACCCAGAAAAACCTGTCTATTCAGATTCTTTGTGGCCTCTCTGTGTGGCATTCCTTCTTCCAGGGTATGGCACAGGACCCCTTTGGACTTAGGGGAGTTTTATGGTCAGAGAATTTCTTCATACCAACTACAAGACAGAAAGATGGAGGAAGATGAGACCTCTTATGATCTGCACTGGGGAGGTAGTGATGAGCCCGGAACCATACATACATGATAATATCACAGAAACCAGCACATAATACAGTGGGTAGAGATATGCAAAGCAATTATAAAGAAACAGAATAATTGCCAACTTGTTAGACGTGGCTGGTTGGAGATGACAGGGCCTCCTAATGTGGAAATGGATACAGCTAAGGTATTTCAGCTGAAGACAAAACTGGTCATATTGTCTGTTGTCCCTCACTCAGTTCTTTGCTCACCCCACAGATTATAGATTGACTGTATGAAATTGCCTACAAAGGGCGAGTAAGCTGGTACCAGGATTTACACATGAGTGGATAAGTTGGCATTATGGTTTTATGTGTCAGGCTAGTTCATTTGTTTACTGCTCACCTGCTGCTGTGAAATAGATACTGTCTGGGTGTGCTGATGACACCACGTGTCTATCTGCAAGGCTGGCGACCAGGGAGAAAGCAGAGAACACTGAAGCTGTCTGTGTTCTGTGACGAGTTTGTTCCTTCACTGATACTCTTTCATTTCATTTCATATATATATATATAGATAGATATATATTTTGTATTTTTGAGACAAGGTCTTGCTGTGCAGTTCAGGCTATCCGTGAGCTCACTTTGTAGCCCAGGCTGGTCTCAAACTCACAACGATCATCCTGCCCCAGCCTCCGAAGTGCTGGGATTACAGGCGCGTGCCAGCACGCCTGGCCTGCACTTCTATATTGAAATATAGTATTTAGGCCTCTTGCTGGTGACTATAAAATATTACATTAAATTACGTTACCTCTAACCATTGTTCCATCATGGAATATTGAGGTTGTTTTCAGTGTTCAGTCTGATAAATGATTCCATTGGGAAGTTTTGCCAAACTGAATGAGTTTTACCTTACAATCCATGATGGGAATATATATTTTTTCTTACAGTCATGTGACTATTTCTATTATCAAAATATTTTATATGTAAATTCTAACAAACACATAAGAAGAAATAATAGCAATCCTACCAAGCTTTTTTAGAAGGTAAAGGGAGAAGACACATTTCCCAAATATTTCCATGATGCCACTCTACTCTGATAAGGGCATTCCAGAACAAGAGAGTGACAGATGAATATTTCCCACGAACTTAGCTGAAAAGTCCCTTGCAAAATTATTAGCAATCAAATCCAGCAATATGTTATGCAAAAAAAAATGGTATATTGCTATTTCTTAATATGTCTACCTTGGGATATTATTCATAGGCCTCCTGTTTTGATAGGGGAAGATGTAGCTCTCTTAAATCAGTACCCCATTCGCATCCCCAGCCTAATCCCTCAAATAATTATATTGGATTTTTACTAGTTCAGTATTTGCTATTCCCATTACTATGCTTGGGATACTAGGACAAAATACCTACATCTTCATCTATCAAAACAGGAGGCCTATAGAAAATATCCCAAGGTAGACATATTAAGAAATAGCAATATACCTTTTTTTTTTTAACATAACATATTGCTGGATTTGATTGCTAATAATTTTGCAAGGGACTTTTCGTCTAAGTTCATGAGAAATATTCATCTGTCACTCTCTTGTTCTGAAATGTCCTCATCAGAGTAGAGTGGCCTCATAAAATTATTTGGAAAATATCTAACACCCACAATTTAAAGGAGGAGAGGCTTATTTTGGCTTGTCATTCATTCCGTAGTTGGCCGGCCCCAAGGCAGGAAGGCATGGCAGAAGTGTCTGATGGATGAGAGCTGGTCATGGTGTGGCTGCCAGAGGGCAGAGAGCAGAGAGCAGAGAGGAGCCAGGAATGGAGATAGACCCTTCCACACCGTGCCTCCAGGGATCTGAGTCCTCCATCCAGACCCTGCCTTCTGACAGCACATCCAGCCCTAAACCCACTGATGCGCACAGCGCCCCCTTGATCCAATCCTCTTCCAGAAGTTCAACCTCTGAACACATAAACCTTTTGGGACACATCCTAGGTCTAAACCATAACAAGGCTTGGACAAATATTACTTAGGACCCAAGAATTAGCCTATACTATGGCTTCCTTTTGTACTTTTTTTCTTGATTAATATTTGGCTTTTAAAATTTGCTTAACATTAACTGTGTGCAGTAACTCACTCCTGTAACCCCAGCACTCTGGGAAGCTGAGGCAGGAGGATTGTAAGTTTAAACCCAACCTGGACAACTTAGCAATTTAGTAAGATCGTGTCTCAAAATAAAAAATAAGGGGCTGGGGATTTAGCTCAGCGGCACAGCACCTGCCTGGCAAGCGCGAGGTTGTGAGTTCGATTGCTGGTACCAGAAAAGCAAACAAACAAAATAAATAAATACTGAGGCCAATCCCCAGGACCAGAAGATAAATAAATTAATTAACTTAAAAAATTCACTTAACATTCTTTAATCCTATTGCTATTTTTTCCTACTCTTTTAAACAGCTTCTCAGTATAGTTTTCCATAGGATGATCACATCAAAGAATTCATTAGTTCCACGGTCCCATTGTTTTTTCTTGGTGACATCCTGCCTTTAGGTTCCCTTTGCTTGGGTTTGGCTTATCCTGAAGGCCTGCTGTCCAGCTGTTTTCCTGGGACTTCTCTTGGCTGTCACGCCTGGAATTCCTTCTGCATTTCTCCACGGTTGGATTCATTACTTCCTGGTTTTCTGTCTCCCTCTTTCTGGGTTTACTTAATCACTTTGGCCAAGTACATCTGCCTCTAATTGGTTAAGAAGATGGTACAGTCACACAGAAGGCTAGACTGTAAGTACTTCTAGTGATACCCACTCCTTCTTCCTCCTTGGAGCCCAGCGGTTATGCACAGGGCAGTGGGAGGGTGGGGGGAGGATGTAGAACAAAATTCTCAGAGCAGGCAGAAAGAATGCAGTGAGCTCACACTGCGGGCGGATTCAGGAGTGTGCCGTCTTCCACATCTGCCCATTGACAGGAGATGGATTCCATTCCTCCCTAGCAGGAGAACCTCTGCAGGGGGATGACTGGAACTTTCTCCCCTTGGCTGTACTGTGCCGGGAACTGAAGCCAGGACTACATCCCCAGCCTGTTCTAAAAAATTAATTAATTTTATTTATTTTGAGACAGGGTCTCCCCAGTTTGGTAACTTGCTGTGTCCCTGCTTCAGCTGCCCAGCATGCTGGGATTACAGATGTGTGCCCCTATACCCAGTTCAATTGTACCTTTTAATAAGGTAACTGCAGTGAAGACCTGAAAGAAAACCCCCTGACAACTCAGGGAAGGAGGATGTGCCCTCCTGAGGTGCTGTCCCATCTTGGCTTGAGATGACAAAGGGAGTGTCCTTGCTTGATGCTCAAGACCTTGCTGAGAGCCTCGTTCTAGGCCTTGGGAGCTGACGGCTGCAGGAGTACAGATTCCACCAGACCAGGCCCAGCTGGCTGGGAGTCCAAGAGGCCCAGCCAGCTCCTGAGCACTGGTACAGGAAGAGGGACTGAGGACATGGCTTGTCTAGAGTTCAATCACCTGCGTCCATGGTGGAAGAGAACCAGATCCAGATTCATCCTTTCTTCCTTTAGAGGCAAAGTTTGAGCTTGTGTGTGATTCTCTTGAGGGAAGAACTTGGATTTGAACTAGAATCCCAATGAGACTCTTACAGGCAGTAAAGAATGAGAGGGAATTGGACTCTTTCTTTTTATCACTATTCCCATCCTTTCTCTCTCTGCCCCAGAGCCCAGCATAACCACCATTTTACCACCTCTAGGGAGCCAACAGTTAGAGTAAAGCGACTCCCTTAGCTTTGTCACCATAGGCTACAGTTTTAAGAATACCTGCCTTAGCTTGGAAGGTCTTGCCAGTCACTCAGACTTTTCCAAAGCTTTTAAGTCTGTTTGTTACATATTTTCACGTTATTTAAGATAGTATAAGGCAGAGGGCATGATGGTGGTGTCTTTCAACATGCCTAGCTCTTGCATCACACTGTTCCAGTCTGGAGTGGTAGTTTTCCAGGCTTGGAATGCAGTGTTCTGTTATCTCCTTTCATCACTATTGTGGTTTAGATCTAAAATACTCCCCCAAGAATCTCACGTGCTTGAAAGGCATTTGGGTACTATACTTATCAATGGATTCATCACTCATGAGTTCATAGCTGAATGTGCTGTTAGGAGATGAGGCCTGATTGGAGGTGGGTCCCTGGCGACATGACCTGCAAGGGTGTGTTAGTTTCCTAGTGACCGTTTCTCTCTTTCTCTCTGCCTGCTGGTGACGAAGGGATGCGCAGTTGCCTCTGCTGCATCCTTCCATCTTGCTGTTTCTGCCTTAGAGCCTCCTGACCATGGACTAACCCATTGAAACCGTGAACCAATGTAAGTCTCTCCTCCTTTAAACACTGGGTGTCAGGAATTTTGTCTCAGTAACAGCAAAGCTAACTAATACAACAATCTTCCTGGAGGTCTCATTGTTTGCCTCTTGTGTTGAGTCTTCTGTTTTCCCCATCTTCTATTATCTTTTTTGTTAGGTTGCTACTCCTTTCTAACAGAGTGCCTCCTCCAGGGTTTTCCTGAGAAAGAATGTTTGTGGATAGGTTAATTTGGTTTTGGTTGACAAGATTCCTTCAAAATTCTGAAAGCATTGTTTTAGCACCTCCTATCTTCTGTGCTATGAAGAAGTATGCCGCCATTCTATTTTCTCCTCTTTTGTAGAGTTCTATTCTTTTTTTTACTTACAGAAGCTTTGAGAATCATATCTTTGTGGTCACTGTTTTGGATTATGAAAATCATGAGCTTTGATTTTCATCCATTTTGCTGGTACTAGGTGTTTCTGTCTGAGAAAAAAAATTTAATTGTTTTGTTATTGATTTCCCATCATTTCCTTTTTCTACCTCTTCTACATATTGCGCTGTTGGACTCTTGGACTTAGAATGTCCTAGTCTCACTTTATGGATGCAACAGCTTTCCTTCTCTCCCTGAAGATACTGATGATTTTATAAAGTGTTCTCTTCATCTTCCATAGTTTCTGTTTCTGTGATTTGCTCTTTTCTGTGGCTTTGGTCTCTTATCTTTCTTTTCTGAGGCTCCCTTGGGGTACCATGTAATTCCTGGTTGTGTACTCATGGGTAAGAGTAGCGAGCTATTGGAAACTCTGAACTTCACCCCGGAGTTAGTTACCTGCCTGGCCTGTTGCTGGAGGAACCCCAGTGCCAAAATCTTGAGATCTTTCCTCCTGAGCCTACCCCCAAAAGTCCTCCAGTATTTTGCCTGGAGACGACTAGGTAGCAGTGACTGCCAACTTTCTCCCAGCCTAGTGAGGAAAGAGGGTGGGCATCTCAGCACCCAACAGCTGAGGTATCCGTACCATCATTTAACCCCCTATTTTCAGAACAGTGCCCGTGATTTCAACTGTGCCACATGTCCTCTATCAACTGTATCCCCTCCAGGAAACAAAATTCCAGCCCTCTGCCAGGTAGAGAAAGTGTGCCAAATTGGCATAGCGTAGGGGAAGGAATGTAGAGATTTGTCTCTTAGACACATTTTATACACTCCTTAGTTCCTAGCTCCATAGAGATCTTGACTTCTAGTATCTCAGCCTTTTAAGGATCCTTTGGGGGTAAATTGGTTATTTTGCTACTTTTTCTGTCTTAATTTAAATTTCAGCTTTCTGGGATATATTAAGCCATGCTTTCGTTCAGCAGCTTTCTAGTTACCAAAATGTGTCTGCTGTTCTCTCTTTGGGCTTCTGACTTACAGTTTTCAGCGTATTCTTCTCAAGATTGAAGGGCGAAATGCAGTAAGATGGGCTTGTCCGGTCATCACCTTCATTCAGGCCTGTGGAGCTCTTTCTTAAGTTGGTTTCTATGACCACATACAAGGTATGATCAGAAAATACAGTGAGTGTTTACATCTTAAAATTTCACTATAGTCAAAGGCAGATTGTCCCCCTTAATATAATATTCTCCCTTGCTTCAAACACACTTATCCCATCGTCCTTGTCACTTGCTGAAGTAGTTCTGCGAGTCCTCTTTCATGGGTGTCTTTAGTCTCACTGACTGTAGCTGCCTCAATGTCCTGGGGTGTATCAAAATGTCCTGGGGTCATTCTGACTCTGGGGCAGAGCCAGAAGTTGCACAGTGCCAGACCCCATGAATCCGGTGGATGAGGACACATCGTTATGTTTTCATCGGCAGATGTTGCTGAACGCAGTTGATCAACTTGGCATAATTAGATGACACAGTGAAGGTTTATTTTTTATTAATCATGTTTGCAGACACAATGTGTATGTTTCTTCTGTGGAGTTGGTACATGTACCTAACACATTTTAATCCCTTTTTTCATCTCCTTCCCCCCATTCCATCTCTTGATCCCCTTCCCCCATTTGACAAAGATCTATCTCCCTACTTGAATGTTTACATTTTAAAAATGTAATACAGTAAAAGACACATTGCCATTAATCTCCCCCGGAATACTTCCCTTGGCTTTGGACATACTTCTCCGATCATTCTTAACAGTGTGTCTTACTGTAATAAGTTTTTAAATTCAAACTAGCACCGTATTTTTCAGTCACCCCTGTACTCTTTGAGTATCACCTCCCTGCAGGATCCCTGTTCCTGGTCCGAACTTTGAGTGTCAAGCAGCCTCAGAACTTACCTCTGAGCTGCTCCTCGTTATCTGCGTTCACCACACACACAGCTTCATCGAGTTCTAGGCCCTCGGTACCATCAATGTGCTTATGCTGCTCAAGTTTATATTCCCAGCCTGGCTTTCCTTCCAAATTCAGAACTCCCTGCTTCCTTTGGATGTTCAATAAGCTGTTTCCTCTCTTTCTCACATCCAATGCCTTGGAAAATCAGGAAGGCTCCCGTTTTAAAATCTGGCCCAAATCTGGCCACTACTTTAGAAGTCTGGTTAACTGGAGAAGCTTTCTGGATCAAGCTATATAGGACAGCACCCTCCTGCCACAACACTTGCTCTTGTCTTTCTCTGACCTGGCCTCTCCTCTCCCCTCCCTTCCTTGCCCTCTTCCCTCCCCTCCCTCCCTCCCCTCTGATTCTAACCCAACACCACAGAATATGTTCTATCTCTCTATCTTTTTTTTTGCAGGGGGGGGGTTGTGCCAGGAATCGAACTCAGGACCTTGTACTTGCCAGACAGGTGCTTGTGCTGCTGAGCTGTACCCCCGGCCCTAGTTAAATATACTTCTTTTTTTTTTTTTTTGTACCAGGAATTGAACTCACAACATCACGCTTGCCAGGCAGGCGCTGTCCCACTGAGCTATATCCTGGCACTCTGCCTTTCAGTAGGCGTAAGTCCCTTTGCCCATGGTCAAAGCCTGATTCCTATTATCTGCTCTGAGTGTGGCAGCTGAAAGAGTTTAGAATCGATTCTCTGGCATTCTGGAGAAGAAACTGGGTAATAAAGAAGTCAAGTGAGTGGCCAGTCCAAGGTGGCACTGTGTGTGTACTGCAGTTTCTGCACTTGAACATCGGGTAGTAATGTCCTCAGCTTTAGCAGAGCATTGATCATATGCCACTAGAAGTGACTTCTTAATCTTTATTTTGGAACATATTTTTTAGAGACCAAAGTTGCCTGGCACTGATAACTTTATATTAAATACTTAATCTATTGAATAATCAAAGAATATTCTGTTTTTTTCTGGACAAAATGTGGAGTTGAGGGAGCCCAAAATGTACCTTTCATAGTTGTAATTTCCTAGGGTTTCTTTTTTTTTGTACTGGGAATCGAACTCAGGACCTTGTGCTTGCCAGGCAGGTGCTTGTGCTGCTGAGCTACATCGCCCGCCCAAGGACTTCTTTTTTGACAGATGAGTTTTTCTAGCACCTGTGCTTGTGTCACTAGAACAAGAGAACTTGGAGATTCCAAATTCAAGCCAGGATGCAGTCCTCACCCAGCTGTTCTTCCACGAGGCGGCCTCTCCATTTCCTGCATGTTGTCCCACTCTGTTCACGCATCCTCTGATCTTCTCAAAAGGATTTCCTGAACGTCTATCTGTGTCAGCAGTGGCCTTGTGCCCTCACCTGGGGTGGGGTGGGGGGCAAAAGTGACTTTTTGTGGTCACCTTTAACACAACAGCTCCAGAGCTTCCTCCTTGGCTTGCTTGTTAGTTTTGGCTGAGGACCACAATACATCGCTTCACGTTTGATTCTTTAGAATAGTAAGTCCAGCTGGTGGGTGGGGTCAGCCATCTCTGTTGCCTATTTCCCCCGTTTTCAAAAATGCTCCCAGATGAGGGTGTCTTTTTCTGACTCCCCCAAAGTACCCCCTGGGGCTTCTGCTTGCCCTGGTTCAGTCAGCTTCGTCAGGGGAGAAGGGCTGGACAGACGCTGCGGCTGAGGAAAGGGCAGAGGGCCGTGAAGGGGACGCAGCTGGCCACCAGCGAGGAGCCTCAGAGGCCAAGAGCCAAGATGCTTATCTGGCTTGTTCATTATTATTAACTTTTGTCACATTGTGCGGTGAAATCTTCATTTCCTAAAAAACAGAACCAAACCAAACCAAAAAGTGACTCCGGAATCTGGAGAGACGCCGTGCCCACCTGTGGAAGATGCGTCTTGCTTCAAAACCATCAGCTTGAAGCAACTTGAAAAAGTAAACAGCATCTTTTGTCTTTTTTAGCACAAGTTTGCAGCACATAAGAATCTCATTGCTTGTGGGGAGGTGGCACAAATACGCAACACGTCTTAATTCCCCTTTGTATCCCCTTTCTCTTCCCTCCACTTTGCATCTCTCTCCTGATCCTCTTCCTTTTTCTTGCTTTGTACACATTTGCAGTACCTAACATTAAACAGTATCTGCAGTACCTAACATTAAACAGTATCTTTTGTGCTGTATATTAACTGATTTAACACCAACAAAAGGGGGCTGGGGATTTAGCTCAGCGGCAAAAGCGCCAGCCTGGCAAGCTCAAGGTTGGGAGTTCAGTTCCCGGTACCGGAGAAAAACCAAAACCAAAAAAAAAAACACCAACAAAAAGTTCCTCATAGAAATAGTGCTCAAGTTTCCAGGCAGAATGCCAGTGCGATCAGATGTTTGGGGTATGTGGTCACACGTCTCTATTGAAATTCCTGTAGGTTTTCATGGTCCCTCCTGGAGAGATAGATGTTTGCCTTTTTGCAAAGCTGCTATCTTTAAAATTCAGTGGTGCACTGGTCACGTGTCCTGAACGACTGCTCTACAAGTGAGATGACTCTCTTACCTAGGACTTTTCACTCCCTAGGCCTATCTTGGTGTACGTCTCTTGAGCTGAATTCCATGGCTACACTAAAGAATGTGTTTGTGCTGCTTTTTGTTTTTATTAGGGTACCAGAACATCTCGTGAAGAGTATAACTTGGCAGACACTGCAAGCTGTAAATTTTTGCCATAAACACAATGTAAGTCTCATGCTCTCCCTTGAAAAATCAGGCGGCTGCCCTTAAGCTCAGATGGAGCCTTGTATGACATTTATATCAGGCTTCTGTAGGGTAATTTTTTACCCCAATTTTCAGTGTGCCTAGCTGGGATAAGAGGCTCAAAATGCCCACCTAGCTACTCCTTTTTGCCCAGATTTTATAAAACATGCATTAAGAGGTATTTTAAGGAAGTCGTTGTTGTGTATTTCGAAACTTCTGAAGTGTAAGGGAGCAAGAATCCCATTCATTGGAGTCTGTATGGGCTGGTACCTCCCACGGCCTCTGAAGTTGGGCGGCGAGCCCCAGATGCCTCGTGCTGTCTAGTTGCAATATGCCAGCTGCAGTGGGTGGAGCCCCAAGCCCAAAGCAAGAGGGCTGCTCTGGTGAGATAGAAGTGCTGGGCCTGCCCAGCAGCGGCCCAGTGGACGCCTCTGGTGTTCCTGGTGCAGATGGGCGGGTGGGAGCACAGTGGACACTTGGAGCTGGGTCTTCACAACCAGGTGCTGGGACTTCACAGATGCTGGGCAGCCCGCCCACTCCCTGCTCCTAGAAACCAGATTCAAGAGCTGGGGCAAAAGTCCATGGCAGAGCTCTTGCCTAGCACGTGCAAGGCGCTGGGTTCGAGCCCCAGCACTGCAGAACCCAAACCACAACAGTTTCCAAGTCCCCAGCACCAAAAACAAACCAAAGAGACCCAGACTCCGATGCTGGAGCTTCATTTGGCCACGACTGCAGTTTGACATTGATCTGTCACCCCACCAACTGCCGGGCTCAGTGGAGCTGGTGGGGCTGAATGAATCCCCTACTTTGTGCTCTATTTTAAATATTTTTTTTTTCTGAAGCTGTGTTCCCAGAAGGAGAAAACATGAGTATCCAGCCCCTCTCCCTACTGACCCTCCATTAACTGAAGGCTGTAATCTTTGGCGGGACTGGGAGTGTAGCTTGTGGTAGAGCCTTTGCCTTGCATGCCTGAGGCCCTGGGTTCAATCCCCACCACTTTACAAAAACGAACAAAGCAACCCTCCCCCAAAAAGTGCACCATCACCATACAGCAGTACAGCAGGGAGGGTGGTTGCTTTGTATCTCTAGTGCTGAGAGTGATGGTGAGCACTTTCCTGAGAGTGAGTTTTAGTGGAAGAGGGAGACACATGAAGGCCCAGCAGCACACTGCAAGCTGTGGATTTTTGCCATAAACACAATGGTGGGGAAGAGGCACTGAGGACAAATATAACCCCGACCATGGTTCCCTGGAGAGCGCCAGATGCTCTCTTGGCTCTGTGCGCTGACCGGGGAGGGTGCAGACACTTGCGAGGAGTTCCCAGGGCAGAATGGGAACACGTTCTTGCTCACAGCACTTCTGATCGTGTGTCATCAGGATGTTCATAGATGTACCCACTTACAGCAATTTTTGCAACCAGTAGTGAAAGAGTAGAGATCTTAGAGCCATTAATTGCTGAGAACTAGATAGATTGTAATAAAATAATTTAACCCCGCCCCCATTTTTCAGAATAATAAAAAACTGTGGGAAAACACTAACGCTAATCTCTCACCCTAAATGTCCTTTGGAATGAGAACTGGCCAGACCCAAAAGGAACCTTTGTCCTCTCTGGTTTCTAAAACACCGGGAATAGCCCTAGGGTTTCCAGCCGCAAGCCGAGGGAGTCTCTCTGGTCGCAGAAAGATTCCCCTCTGGAGAGGAAAACGCTTGGGAGAAGGGAAAACTATTAGCAACCCTGAGCAATGCTGTGACCCAACGGGGGTTTTAAATGTAATTATTATTAGGCTGTTGGTTTGGATTTCCTTGCAAAGGAAATTGTCGTTTAATAAGAAAGTCACGTGAAGATCCTCCAGCATTCTTCTAACCTCACTCTGCTGAGGAATGCAGGCTGCGGTCTGCAAACCAGGTGATTTGAGTCCAAATCACGGAGTGGGAGCCATAGTTGCGGGGTGGGAGCAGCTCTAAGAGCACTGGATGGACGATGGAGGCGCCGTGGGACGGAGCTGACATCTAGCGACTCCCCAGAGGACGAGAGCTGCTGCCTAGTTTTGTTTATCTTGTCAGGACAAATGTCAGAGCTGGGAGGGAGAAGGCTTGGCAAGCTGCTCGTCCCCTCCCTTCTTGTCCCCAGCTTATCTCAGCAGGCCCAGGGCTTGTCCTGTTTACCAGGCCGGCCCTGTTCTCGGTTCGGTAACTCAGCAGAGAATTCTGCTTACGCACCAGCTAGCAGCTCCTGCAGCCACGATGCAGGCCTGGCTCAAAGTCTTTTAGCATTTTCCCTTTCACCCGGAGTTGTCATATTAAATATAGAACTCTCAGTTAAATGTGCAGTTCAGATAAACAAGCTAAAATAACTTTTGATAATTAAAATAACTTTTTAATGTAAGTATGTTCTAAGTACTGCATGGGACAAACTTATGCTTTTAACATCACTTGTTGGGTATAGAGATGTAGCTCAGTGCTAGAATACTTGCCTAGCACGCACAAGACCCTGGGTTCATCCCCAGTGCTTAAAAAAAAAGTTGTTGGGGCTGGGGATTTAGCTCAGCGGCACAGCACCTGCCTGGCAAGCGCAAGGTCGTGAGTTCGGTTCCTGGTACCAGAAAAAAAAAAAAAAAGTTGTTTATCTAAAATTCAAATTTAACTGGGAGTCCTACATTTGTATATGCTCAGTGTACCTACCCTACTTTTATTTTTATTTCACCCTTCTTAATCCTTTTGCTCCCTTTAGGATTTGGGATGACTCAGGCTATAGGTCCGGTACTAGATTTATTTTAGGCTGCTGTTTTGCTCTCCAACAGGCCAATTAGAGATTCAAATGATTTATCCAATATTTGCTAGATATTCATGTGTTTTATTTATGCCATGTATCATACATAGGTCTCCTTTGTAACCTGCTTTTGTTTTGAATTTTGCAACTAGTGCATACATAGAGATGTGAAGCCTGAAAATATCCTCATCACAAAACATTCAGTAATTAAACTTTGTGACTTTGGATTTGCTCGGCTGTTGAGTGAGTATGAAATTTTCTTTAAGTGTAAAAAATGGACATGTCCTTGATCTGATAAAGGCTCTAGATGCTATCAAAGGCTGGTTCTCGTAATTTAGGGTATAATCTTCCTATAAATTATAATTCTGTAATTACAGAATTTTGTACTGTAATTATAATTAGAAAATGTGTAGACATATACAGTGGTTTAGAAATAGATGCTGTATGTAAATTATACCACAGTAAAGTGGTTATTAAAAAGTATGTTACAATCCTGGCTTCTACCAGTTTCTGCTAAGGTAATACTTTTCAGAAGTGCTACGTTAGAAACTAGTTTTCAGTCTTGGCTGCAAATTAGAATTATCCGGGGAACTTTTAAAAGTACAGAGGTACTCTGAAGCCCTTCCAAAGATTCTGATTTAATTGAACTGGGGTGTGGCCCAAGCAACGGCCATTTAAAAATGCTAAATTCCAAGTGATTTTAGGGTGCAACCAAAATGGAGAACCGTGGTTTTGAAAAGCCATAAGTTGGGACAGAGCTTGTCTTCTTAGGTCTTTCATTTCCAGTTTTGATTCCAGGCTTGCACCGCTCTCTCTGTTTTCCATGTTGCACCACTGACCAGCTGGACCGAGTGACTACTACACAGACTATGTGGCTACCAGGTGGTACCGCTCCCCGGAACTGCTGGTGGGGGACACACAGTATGGCCCCCCAGTAGATGTTTGGGCAATTGGCTGTGTCTTTGCTGAGCTGCTGGCAGGAGCGCCTCTGTGGCCAGGAAAATCAGATGTGGACCAGCTTTACCTGATTAGGAAAACCTTGGGTAAGTAATGTCTCCAGCCCACTTTTCAGGAACCTGGCTGGTTTTACCCATGTCGGTGCAGGGCAGCGCCGAGTTTAGCTCATCTGATGCCTATTGTAATTAGGAAAGGGCAACTTGAAAACCTCATAGAAATGGCTGTTAAAGGTGCACGTTTGTGTTTTAACAAAAATAATTAACAATCACAGAGTATTTACTAGTTGTCCGAAAGATGTAATTTATGATTCTCTCAGTGTAGTTTGGATCAAGTTGCCCCCTGAAAAATAATCATGGCAACCACAAAAGTCACATTTCTGCAAGGGCTTAGCAGGTGACAGAAACTGTCACGGTTTATTTCATTTACAGGTTGAGTATCTCTTACCCAACATGCTTAGAATCAGAAGTATTTTGCAGTGTAGAATTTATGGATTTTGGAATATTTGCATATTCATAATGAGGTCCCCAAGTGCAGACACAAAATTCATTTATGTTTCATACATACTTTATACACATATCCTGAAGGCAGTTTTATACAGTATTTGTAGTATTCCTGCATTTTGACTGCAACATGCCATATGAGGTCGGGTGTGGAACTGTCTCCTTGTGGTGTCGTATTGGTGGTCAAAGTTTCAGATCTGGAACATTTTGGATTTCAGATTCCCAGATCGGAAATGCTCCCCTTTACTATGATGTGATAATTCATCTGGATGTCCTTAACTTTAGTTTGGATCATCCAGACTCTGGAGGAAGATTCTCAGCCTTCCAAGAGTCAGGGAGAGAGTGTAGTTCGTCTGATGTCTCTCTTCCTCCTGCTTTCCCACCCCGGAGCCTGTCCTTTCTCCTACCCTGCAGGGGAATGGTAAGGGCAGAGGAGGAGAAGGGGTGGAGGGGAAAGGACAGATGAAAATATGCATGAGCAGAGATTGCCCCTTTCCAAAGCCAAGGATACTACATCCCTAAATATCCTAAGGCAAAGCAGATTTTCCCTCCTCCGTAAACTCTCGTAGCACCTGCAGCACCATGTCTATCCTGCTACTTTTAGGGTAGCGGATGCTGCCTAAGGGTGAGATTGTGTCTTACATTTCTGCTTAGCCTCTGCAGCGTCTGCACAGGCCGGCACTTTGTACCCTTTTAGGAGCACCCAGCCTCCCTTAGCTGTTTCCTCCAGTGACAGTAGGACAGCTTTGGCATCACCCATGAGCTCTGATGGAAGAAGGTTATCAAGGCACAAGGAACTGTGTTCACAATCCAGCTCACTGAGGTCTTGGGAAAGGCATTAGCGGTGATAGCTTGACTGCTCATCCAAAGTGGGTTGCTTTTTTTTTTTTTTTAAGTGAGAGGTAAAGTTTTAAAATCAGTAGAATTAGGCTTCAATTGGCTGGTGTGGGGGCCTCCAGCACAGTTCTTGGCAGTGTATACAGACCCCTGATAGGGGCTTTTGCTTTCTCTTGCCCTGGATGGAGGGCCTAGGCATCTCCTTACATTCTCAGAACCAAGTACCGCTTCAAGTGTACTATCCCTAGAATTCTATGCCAGGGTGATTAGCTCATTTGGCTGCAGTGTGTGCTTCCCACCATCCCCTGGAATATTGGCTCCTTTGGTTTCTGTGTTCCACGCTGTAAGGGCTTTGAAACATGAAATGGTGATTTTTGGTGGCTAATTGGTGAAATAAGAAAAGGTGGTTCCAGTTTGGGAGTGTGTTTCTTTTAGCTAGAAAATCTTCCATAATTTGTTTCTTTCTGAATTCCTTCCTTCTCTTCCTTCCCTTCCTCTTTTATGGTTTTTCTCCGGTACCAGGAACTGAACTCATGACCTTGCGCTTGCCAGGCAAGCGCTTTTGCCGCTGAGCTAAATCCCCAGCCCCTCCCTTCCTCTTTTAAATACGCATGTCAAGGGGCTGGGGATTTAGCTCAGCGGCACAGAGCCTGCCTGGCAAGCACGAGGTCATGAGTTCGAGTCTCAGTACCAGAAAAAAACAAAAACAAACAAACAAACAAAAAATATATATATGTATATATATGTTGGGCCCTCTTTCAATATGAGGCCACTACATTTTTATCTCCACTCCTTGGGATCCAGTTAATACAATTTTGATTTGCAGTTGTTGTACTTTTTTTTTAAACTTTTGTTTTTTTTTAAAGGAATTATTTTATGTGTGTGTGTGTGAGTGAGAGAGAGAGAGAGAGGGAGAGTTATTTGATTTGGATTTCTCAAATACACTAAATATCTATTTTTTTTTTGTACTGGGAATCGAACTCAGGACCTCACGCTTGCCAGGCAGGTGCTTGTGCCACTGAGCTATATCCCCAGCCTCCTCAAATATACTGTAAGCCCTGGAAAGCAAGAAATTTGCAGCCTTCCATTTCTGGAGCTTAACGACCTCTGCGCCTACGAGCGCACTGTCCATGGCAGAGCTCAGTATGGGCTATGCTGGTGGACCATGTCTGGTCCCGAAAGAAAACTGCACTGTGGTAGGGGTTGGCAGAGACAGACACAGCTTTTGTGGAGGGAAATCACAGATCAGCGTTTGCTGACCGCACTTTCCTCCCTCTTTCTTTTTGTTCAAAGGGGATCTCATTCCTAGACACCAGCAAGTGTTTAGCATGAATCAGTACTTCAGCGGAGTGAACATCCCAGACCCTGAGGACATGGTGAGTGAGCAAGCCATTTTGGAGAAAGTTCCTGGAACAGGCCGGCTGGGTTGTGGTAGTTCCTTGCTTAGGCTCAATCTGCCCTGGAAGTTTCATCGAAGAGTGAAAAAGAAAATTGGAGCACATTTGCAGCAAGACCTTGGCCTTTGGTGCTAACTTTGAGGCTGCCGCTAAGAGTGTGGCCTGTTAGGCAGGAAAGGAGAGCTGCCCGCCCTGGCTGCACCTGGCCTTATCACGTGCATCAGCTGAGCCCAGCTACCCTGAGCCAGTCAACTTTTACACAAATCCAGATATTGACCCACCCAGGAAATTCTTCCCTGGTCTGTCCAAATTCTCTCGTCTTGTGTGCACTCCGTCCCCAGCCGTGAGGAAACCGTAGTGAATTTATTTGGCCAGCCTTACTCTGATGCCTATTTTGTGGCCAGTGTGGGGGTAAAATTCATTTAAAAAGGACTGAAAAATGTAAGGTGTTCATACTCTTAACCCACTTCCAGCAGTTTATCCCAAGAAAACCACTAGACAAGAATATAAAGATGTAGCATTTAACAGAGAGCATTTCCTTTAGGTTCCAGTAATAAGGGGTTAAGTTATGGTACATCTGTAATTAAAAAATTCCGTAGCCAGTAAAGATAATTAGATCTATATGTGTTCACCTGAAAAAAGAGTCTACAACATACTGTCAAATGAAAAAAAAGTTATAAAACAGTATGTATAATTTAACATAACTGAAACAGATATTTAATACAAATATTTACATATATAAAAATATTACCAAAATTTACATATATAAACACAAAATAATATGGCAACTTCTGGAAAGTCATGCAAAGCTTTTTACACTTACTAAATAAATGGCTGCAAGGATATATACCAAAATATGAACAGGGACATCTTTTTTTTTTT
>NW_004955409.1:12464853-12497620 GCF_000276665.1 Chinchilla lanigera
GAGGTCTCAAGTTCCATCCCAAGCACTGCCAAAAACACAGAAAACATTTCAGAGCTTATTTAAGGATTCTGAAATCCAGAGTTCTTAGTGGCTGAGGACGGTCCTTTCAAACTGAAACTAATTGCTCAGTCTCTGATGGAAGTTCCGCCTGTCTCTTGCATTTGTAGTCTGTCTCCCGGCTTGTCCCATAGCAAAGACTTTCACTTCCTCACCGCCTGCCCCTCCTGCAGCGGTAGCCTGAGGAAGAGTGGGTCCTGACACCCAGTAGATGTGAGGTGACCCAACTGGCTCCCTTGTGCCCTGGACATTTCCAGTTTTGCACCAAATATCCCTTAGCAGTTTCCTGTTCGATTGTCTACTGGGAAGCTTCAGAAACAGCCCTGGTTTTCATAAACGTAGAAAGCTTCCCATAGATTCCCGAGGTTGTCCTGCAGGAGATTTCCTGTTGACAGAAACACAGGAAAACGCAGTGCGGGGGGCTGCGCTGGCTGAACATCTGTGCCCCCGGTCCCTGTGCCGGTCGTGACCCTCACGGGAAGGCCTGCCGGCTGCGGGGCTGGGAAACCGGCTCAGCAGGCAGGATGGGCCCTGCACGGGCAGCCGCCTCATCCCAAGCATTGTTGCTGAGACAGCAGAGCCTGCGTTCGTCTTGTCACGTCAGTCCCCAGCCATGTCACATTCAACATGAAGCAAGAGCAGAACTACGCACATAACCTGTGGGGGTGAGAGAGATGATGTTGTCAAGGCCAAGGACAAATCTGCTTTGGGATATCTTCCTCCCATTGAATGTGGGGACCTCCAAACCTGAGCGGCTTCTCTCTGATCAGCGATCAGTAAGTGCAGTCATGAGTGTCAGGGTCTGGCTCCCAGTCTGAGTTACACTGTGCTCCACACCGGCCCACACCGCCAGACCGTGTCTTAGCGCACCTGGCTCAGCACTGCAGCCTGGGGCTCCCACTGCCAGCCTTATACCCACCGCACACCAGGCTCGATTCTTCCTCCCAGCCAGGCTGGCTGCTCACTCTTCCCAGCTTCCCTGCCTCTGTGAATGCTCTCTCTCTCTAACTGGCTTTTTGTCTGCGTGACACTGGGCAATGTTCTCCCATTTCTACTGCTACTCCTGATGGCCTTCAGCATGCGACTGGAGCAAAATGGCCTGAAATGGCCCAGGGGAGGTGGCAAAGGCTGCCGCAGAGGCTCCATTTACACTGTGGCTGGATCGGGAGACAGCGGGTGTTTGTGGGAGGAGACAACAGTGTTTATTGCAGAAATCCAAGAAGCATCTGTTTACCTGGGTAGGGAAAAAAGCCTGATTTGACGCTCCCCCTTTATATAAATGTCAGTAGGGCTGGGAAGATAGCTCAGTGGCACAGCACCTGCCTGGCAAGCGCGAGGCCCTGAGTTCAATTCCTGGTACCAAATAAATAAATAGATAAATAAATGTCAATAAATGCAAAACTCAAAAACCCTTTTTATTAGTCTCAGGAAAGGCAAGTTATATAAATCCAAGCAGAAACAAAGTAACAGTTGCACTGTAAGTGTTTTTTATTTGTTTTTCTTCTCTCATGAGTAATTACTTATAATTTGCTGCCTTCTTCAGGAACTGAAGGGAGTGGTTAGGAAGAGAATGGGAAAAGCCATCTGGAGGTGGGGAGAGCAGAGCTTGTGACACAGGCCAAAGGAGGTCGCTTTCAGTGCAAGGTGGAGCGGGAAGGGGCGGGGGAGGCCGGGAAGATGCTTTACCAAAGAAACATCATTTCAGGTGACTGTAATTTGAATACATGATGTACATTAAAAACCCCCTTTCTTCTCAACAGGAACCCCTCGAGTTAAAATTTCCAAACATCTCTTATCCTGCCCTGGGACTCTTAAAGGTAAAATCCTGGCTTCCAACAGACCGGAAAGCACAGCACTGGAGAACCTAAATTACTTGTGTCAATCCATAAAATGAACTGCTCCTTTCAGAATTACTCTCCTTTGAGATGCACACATATTTTCAGTTTTTAAAATGGGCCACAGCCGGGCGTGGTGGTGCACGCCTGTAATGCCAGCACTCGGGAGGCTGAGGCAAGAGGATCGTTGCGAGTTCGAGACTAGCCTGGGCTACAAAGTGCGCTCAAGGCCAGCCTGAGCTGCATAGCGAGACCCTGTCTCAAAAAGACCCACAAAAATAAAAAAAATAAAATAAAATGGGCCACATTCTATTACAGTAACAATACCTGCAAGTGGGTATTACATTAAATAAACCTAACATGGTGTTTGAAACAACTTTATACAGAACAGAAATTTCAAGGGGGTGGTGTTTAAAACGATCCTCAGCTTCAAAAAATGCAGAGCTGTAGGATCCTTTAAATAGCCAAGTTTCTAGCACATTTGCAGTACATTTTGGTTTTAAAAGTTGATTTACATATGCATGTTTAGAAATGTAGCTGTTCCACAAAGTCAGTACAGCACCAGTTGAAATACTTGCAAGTTGTAGTCAATGTCCCACAGATTTCAAAGATTATTTAACATATTTACTGATGTATTTCTACTGGTACAAAAATAAACAGGTGATATGTAGTTTATGAGATTTATCTATCCAGGTGTGAATCTCACGGCGTACTTAATGCAAAGAAAATAGTTAAGAATGATGTTACGTAAGAGAATATGTATTATGTCTTCTCTTCCATGTACACGCATCTGTGCTTGTAATGCATGGAATACTTCTAGAAAGACACCCCACCCCAAGTAGCTGATTCTAGAAGAGAAATGAAGACCTAGAGTGTCAGAGACTTTGCTGTATACTATGTGAACTTTATTTGTACCACATGTGAATATTATTTTTAAATAAAAACACTGGTTTTTTCTAAGTACCAGAAAGTGACTAAGACAGCTAAGTGAACTACCCCAGCTGGCCACTGAGGCAGCTCCAAAATCATATCCTCCTCCCCACTGGCAGAGCACCAGCTGCCTCAAGACCAGAACAGGGTGGAGAAAACCATTTTTTGGTATTACTTCTGGATAGTATTCATCAGTATTCTGTGTTTCCCATTAGGAAGACTGTGAGAGGAACTGAATGTGTGATTCTGTGATTTTACTACTTTTTCCTTTATATTCCCAACTGAAGACTTTAGTTTTTCACAAGTACCACATATATGGTACTTACTGGTTTCATAGAAGTAGCCAAGCAGACAGTGGTCACTAGAAGCTGGGAAGGGTGGGAAGGAGGGGGGATAAAGGATACCAAAATACAGCTAGGTGTAATCTTATGACTTAAGGAGGCTGAGGCAGGAGGATCCCAAATTCAAATTCTTTTTTGAGCAATTTAGAACTTTTCTCAAAATAAGAACTAAAAAAAAAAGAAACGAGGATGTAGTTCAGTGGCAAAGAGCTCTTGGGTTCAATCTCTTAGTACCAGAACAAAAGAAAAAAAAAAAATACAACTAGATTTGAGGAGTAAGTTCCAGCATTCTACAGCACAATAGGGTGACTACAGTTGACAACAATTTATTCCATATTTTATAAAGAACCAGAAGAGTTAGGAGGCTTCTTAAACAGAGAAGTGATTAAGGAGATGGAAATGCCATTGTCCTGATTTGATCATTATACACTGTATACATGTACAGAATTATCCCCTTCTACTCCATATTTATTTACTATTATATATTTATTGAAATGATTTTTTTTTTTTTTTTTGAGACAGTGTCTTGCTATATAGTTCAGGCTGGCCTTGAACTCACTCTGTGAAACTCTCACTTTAGCCTAGACTGGCCTGGAACTTGCTATGATCATCCTGCCTCAGCCTCCTGAGAGCTGGGATTTCAGGTGTCTACGACCCCACTTGGCTGAAATGATTGAAAATAATTAAAAGGGCTAGGGGTGAGCATGGAGGTAGAGTGCTTGCCTAGCACGCCTGAGTTCCTGGGTTCCCTCTTCAGCACCGTGAAAATAAAAATATAAAGAAAAAGTATTTTTGGAATTTAGTCTTTTAAAGAAAAAAAAAAAAAATAAGTAAGCTAACAGAATTCTGAAGAAGTACGAAGGAACCTTCTGCTCTTTCAGGGCTGCCTGCACATGGACCCTGGCGAGAGACTGACGTGTGAACAGCTGTTGCAGCACCCGTACTTTGAAAGCATCAGAGAAGTGAGAGGGCTGACAAAAGAACATGACAAACCAACCAGGAAGGCCCTGAGACAGAACCAAAGGCACCTGCCCGGGGTAAAGAGGATGTCCTGCTGGACAGAAACATCCAAGGTTTCGGTTTCAAATGATTTCACGCCTGCCACCCAGTACAGAGTTGGAATCTAGACCGGAGGCGGTGGTTGTGGCCTTATTCTAGCACCAGGGATCAGGTCCCATGCTCTCCCGCTAGAGCCCCGAGACATCGGAGGCCCCTTGCTCCTGAACCGTGATCCTCTGGCATCCTACTGTTTCCTGCAGCCACACGGGGGCCAGGGTTTCTGATGCGCATGAGCTCGGGTCTCTGCCAGGTACAGCGGCGAGTCCAGCTGCATGTGCTTCTTGCAGCTGGGAACGTGAAACCAGACCTGTCCCAGGCAGCAGTCTGTCATCACGTTCACCGTCAGTGTTCGCATTCTGGGTTCACCTGAACAGGAACTTTTTGCCTCCCTGACCCTTTGATTGTCAGGGTAAACCTGGCGCTGCGCTGGCAGCAGTTTCGGCAGGCTGTGCGGTGAGCTGGAGGACAGCAGCCACCATGCATCTGGGCTGTGAAGATCTAGAATGGACCCTGGTAGTGCAGGAACCACAGTTAGGATGGGCTGGCTGCTCCTGGTCACTGACTCGGCCTGAATTTACCATTCCTGGGCTGAGTTATCTCGCCTCGGTCACTGTATCTGCAGCCACTGTGGCCCTGAAGGATGAAGGTGTCGGGTGGTGTGTGTGGTCTGGAGAAACGGGAGGGAAATGTTCACTGGAAATACGGGCTGCGTGAACTCCAGGGCCCGGAGGTAGGCCACAGTTACAAAGTTAGGAACATCTTTATTTTATCCTCTGTCACATACGACCTGGATAGCAAAATAGGCCAGACATAGACTCCCCTCACTCCCAGCTACCCCCACCTCACTGTTACTTTGTGTCCAAGAGCAAAGAGATGGTGGAAATAGCTCTGCTTGAAAGACTAGGGGAACATCAGGGTCCAGACTATTGCTTTTTAATCATGAAGGATTCAGTTGTTTGATTTAAAAGTACTAAAAATGATCCTCTTTTCAGATACCTAACGCCATATAGCACAATGCAAATACCGTTGTGTTTTCCTTACTATCATGTGACATTGACAGTAAAGTCCAGTGTTTGCAGTATGCTCAAGGCAAACAGCGCCCACCCCAGGACTGAGCTACACCCCCAGCCTGTCAGTTCTGCCTTTTAAACTAAGGGAATAAATGAGCAAGTCACTATGTCCTGTGGGCATCGGTATTCTCTGCTACAAGGCGGGGCAATGGCCTACAAGATCCAAAAGGCCCAGCAAGCTCCCAACTCCTGTAAATCTATGCCTTTTCCCAGTAACGTGAACACTGCAGGTTTTCCACTTTTTCATTTTCTTTAAATTCTCTTTAACATATATGTTTTTGCTTTTTAGTATAAAATAAACTTTTACAAGGAAAACTACAGACCAAATTGAAATACTATTCTCTTTCAGACTCTGGATTTTGTGGGGAAAAAAAGTTTCTGTGCTGAAAAAGCCACCTCTTTACCTCTTTTGTGATGTGTTCTGAACAATGAAACGTGCACGGCAGGGTTTCGAACCTCATTCTGCGTTCTGTGTTTTCAGTTGCAGTACCTACCTCAGCTAACTAGCAGCAGCATCCTTCCAGCTTTGGACAACAGGAAGTACTACGGTAACACCAAGAAACTTAACTACCGTCTCCCAAACATTTAAGGAGTTAGGAGGTCGATGACAAGGGAAGAACTGATCAATAACTTGAAGGACGTGAAACTGACCCCTTTGTCTGAAAACAGTTACAGTGCTGAAAACATAAGCAACTGCGAGGCCACTTGCCAAGAAGTGAAGAGCAATCCCAGATCCAGTCCTCATCCTTGGTGCTGGTGTCCAGAACAAAAAGGAAAGACCTGTTCGGAATTTCACTTGTACTTTTGTTTATCGAAGCAGCTGAGCTATGAGTAGAATATACACTGCATCTACTGCCCATATCTCTGGCAAAATTAGATAATGTTATAAAAAGACGCCTTAGCTGTACTCTATGCCACAAGTGAAAAATGGATCACACCGTACCCAGATGTACTTCCTTGGACCTCTGTGACCTTGAGTCCTGTCTCCTACCTTTCAGATTGTTTCAACATCATCTTGAAGGACAGGTTTTATGCATCAAAATTCTTAAAATTCCTCTTCCTGCTTACTCTATCTCTTGTTTTTTTTTTTTATTTTAAACCACTTTTGGGGAAATCTAAACTGTTCACCATATCTAAAATCATATCGATTATGACAAAGATTTTATCATATGCCTAATAGTTGATGTTCACGCATTTCTTATGTACATTTTTGTTTTTACCTTTAGTGAAGAATGTGTCTTAGTCATTTTTGCATGCAAGACGTATTTACTGCAATCCGTCTACCCTCGTTCACCCAGCTCCTCTTGCAGATGATGGCATGAAGCTTGGCAGCCAACCAAAGTGGTCAAGGGGTAGAACAAGACCTACAGGCTTCACCGGAACTTAATCTGTGAGCTTGAAAATAATTAGGACTTAGTTCTCTCCAGCTCAGCCTCAGACATGCAGACAGATCTACAGGAAGAACTGCATATGGTCTTCTGGGTTTTAGAGGAACTGGCTGGAGACTTTTCCTTGAGTCATGAAAGATGTTAGGTTGTTAGCTGACATTTTCCCTGAAACACCTTTCCATACTACATGTCTGTATGTATATATAAGTGTATTTATTTATATACGTGTGGGTATATGCTATCTTAACAACGAATACAACTAATAGCAGATGATACGTGTTGAGGATTCCTAGGTTTGTACAGTGAGATTTGAAATAATCGTGAGTTGGTCTCCTGCTCCTAAAGAACCTTTTTTATACTTGCCCTTTGCACATGGGGCCATATGCAGCACCCGCTTCCACACAGCTCAACACCATCTCAACACCAGGTTGTTCTCAGCCTAGCAGCTCTCATCCATGGTTCTCAGTGTTGTTTTATGATCTCCTCAGCACATTTCTTCTGCATTCTCACCGTCTTCCCTTGTTAATTTTCTTTCTGACTGCACTTGACCCCATTCATTTACTGCTAACTTATCTACCAAATTCCATCATCTGCTCAATAGTTTTGGCTCACCCAGCCATATTCTTTTTTTTTTTTTTTTTTGTCTTTTTGAGACTGGGTCTCCCTGTACAGTGCAGGCTGGTCTTGAGCTCACTTTGTAGCCCAGGCTGGTCTTGAACTTGCAATGATTCTCCTGCCTCAGCCTCCCAAGTGCTGGGATTACAGGTGTGCGCCACCATGTCTGGCCACCCAGTGATATTCTAAGGCTTTCTAATGGAGGTAACATAGACCTGATAGTGGGTAAAATAATAGCCCCGGTATTATTCAATTCCTGTTGTACAGCCTTGATTCAAGTGACATGGAAGGACATGCAACTTCTGTGTTGTCTTGTTCCCCTTAGTCCATGAAAATGTATTTGACGGAGGCAGATAACTGTAATTGCCTGATCTAACAGTTTTAGAGAAAACCACCAACAACAGAAAAGTAGCTCCAGACTAAATCGTAAAGAATCAGTTGTCTCACCCCACAGTAATAAAACCAATGTGAAAAAAGGTTCATTTTTCTCTAATGAATTCCATTAAATTTATGCTTGTGTTTAGTTTAACCATGTTGCTTTTTTCTTCACAGAATCACCACTTCATCACGTGAAACTGTTCTACATCCTTGTCTTTTCTTTTTATATACTATTTTCTGATTTTTAAATGGCAATAATAATTCTACTGGTAAATAGTGTATTATTTATGCTGTGTATTAATTATATAAGGTGGTTTGTTTCATTTCCCTTATAAAATATGGGTGCATATCTCCTTATAGGCTTAGTCCTAGATGTCACTAAATTCATTTTTCTGCATGAAAGCTGTACCATAGAAAACATTTCTTTTAAACTCATTTCCAGTAAAGTTTATATTCAGCTGTTTAATGTTAAAAACAAATATACAGAATTCCACAAATAAATCAGCATATAGCCAACAATAATAGAATCAGAACTATTTCAAGTAGGTAAAAATAAAGATGTTTTTATCTATTTATGTCATGTTTTATTACTGTTTTCTATACATAAATTGCGTTTTGTATTTATACTTGTATTTAATGTCCCTTCAGCTCATAGAAGGTAGCGCCTCAGATATTTGTGAAGAAAAATTAGTTTCTATTGATACATTAAAATTTTACTTACAGCAAATATTTGGGGAGTTGTTTTGAGACAGGTTCTCGCTATGTAGTTCAGGCTAGCCTTGAACTTGTGGTGCTCCTCCTGCCTCAGCCTCCCCAGTGCTGGGATTATAGGCATGTGCCATCATACCCAGCTTTAAATAAAAATTTTAACTGAAGAAAAAACATAAGTGAAGCCTGGTGGTGTTTATGGTTGCTATCTTTGTTCCAGTGCAATCAGCGAACTATCTGAAATGAGCCAAGTATACGTGTCCAATTTTAAATACTGGCCTAAGCTTACCAAAGAGAAAAATTAATCAGCAAATATTCATTCTGAGAAAGCTTGTGTACCGTCAAGGACACGGGAATACAGCACCCTGAGACACAGGTGCAAACCTAGGAAGCAATGTGAAATGCACATCTGAATAACTACCTACCACTCTGCATCATGGGCTCCATCCATGAATCTAATTTAGAGTTCATGGCTTCATAATTGTGCACGGTAGTAACATGCTTCAGTAACTCTAAAGTTACAATAAAGTCTAATGGCAACTGTGAAAAGACAATAAAGAATATCTGTGTTGCACAGTGAAATCATTTATCTACAAGAAATAACAGTATATACTTGTATTAAATGGAGAATACATTAGGATTAAAATACCACCTAGTTTGCATTTTTCTTAAAATGATTTAATTACATAATTCCTCACTTCCAACTTGGTAACTTTAGTGAGTCATGTCTGAATATTTATTTTCTACATATGAAGATTATTTTCTGTACTTCTAAAATGCCATGATATGGCACTGTTACATTTCTATTGATGATTATATATTTATTACCTTTTAGGACCAACAATTTCAAATACTCCTTCATACTAAAACATTATTTTACTTCAACTGCAATTTTAGTTCAAGAGAAGGCAGTGTTGTCTTAAAAACTTGGACAAGATTTTCTTTTTCTCTTACTCCAGGAAGATCACTTAACAACAAGTACTTCAGGTTTCTGCAAAGAAAGAAACAAAAAGTCACTTCAGTTTGCCCTTTTCTTTCATAGATTTTAAAATTAATTCATCTGGACAAGGTGATGCATGCCTGTAATCTCAGCTACTCAGGACGATTGCAGGTTTGAAGCCAGCTGGGCAACTTAGTGAGCTCTTGTCTCAAAATAAAAAAGGGCTAGGAATGTAGCTTAGCGCGAAGGCCCTTGTAATGAAAACAAACAAAAAGCCAAAACTGTATTCATTAACTTTTAGGAAAAATTATATACAGACTGTATTTATATCACACTATACCTTTGAAAGGACTTTTACAGCAGTTATCTTAGAGCGCTACTTTAAATGAAATTCATGCTAGGAACTAAGCCAGACTTTGAATATTACAATTTTGCTTAATTACATCAATATTTCTAGCTGAGTATTTCTATATGTATGCATGTATGTATTTGTACACACAAATACACACATATATACGTAAAAGTGCACAGATCTCCTTTGTATGTGAAGTATGAAATTTGAATCTTACTGAAAAAGGGGAAGAAATTGGGAAAGTTCTTAAAGATGTTCAAATTTCTATTAGAAGATGGAACTTTGAAGTATCAACATATGTAAGAGATAAACAATCTAATATTTTGGGGGCCTAACGTTTAAAACTTCTCAGACTTCTTGTGATACTGACGTTATTGGCAGGTAGTTACATTGTAAGTGGAACTACATTAATTAGGTTTAGAATTTAAATGACAGGACATCTCAAATAGGGATTTGATTAAACAAACACACATTCTTCATCATCCTGGTAAGACTCCCACACCTGCAATTTTAGAATTAAGCACTCCCTGCCTGTACTGTCTCCTGGCATTTGGGATAGGGTAACTTGCACCGGGAAGTTAATGAATGGCACCGTCTCTTGGGGGCAGAAAGGGATGTGGAACAGCTTTCCTAAAGCAGTGGGTGCATGCTTTCTAAATTAAGTGGCAGGCAGTGTCCTAGGCTCCAGAGACGGGCGGGTGACTGTTTTGAGGACCACCCCCTCCCCCAGAAAGTAATTCACTTACAATGTTAAATGCTAATTGGTACGTACCAAATGTCACCAGGGTACCAAAAACGTGGGGAAATGGCTTTAAAAGATGGAGGGAAACCATAACAGCTAATGCTTGCTGAGGGCTTATTGTGCCAGGCACCACACATGCTCGCTGCTTTATGTAGGGTTAATTTTTAAAAGATGTCCCTTAAAAATACAGTAAAACCTCAGTGTGTTAAAGTTGACCACTCTGAAGTATCATAAGTGGGAGCATGATCATTTTCTTGAAGTACGTTTTTCAGAACTGAAATAGACCACCACCCCTCATGTGTTTTAAACCCTGCTTATTCACCTATCACGACCAAGTTTCCATTTGGGCTTTGAGCACCTACCTTAAATGACGCAAAGCAATGATGCCCTTGTCTGTGACATTCCCACAGGAAATTATTTCCATTTCCAATAGGCTTTTCTGTAATTTTTCAAGTTGACCAAGTCTCTGCAAACAGTCATCCTCAATATAATGGCACTTGCACAATCTTATTTTCTCAACATGTTCTAGGCCCTCTGGGTGGGGAAAAAGTAGAGTTTAAGCATCTGCTTTGCCATTAAAATGACTCTCCCAGTTTCCCAGGACTGCCCTGGCTTTGGGTGTGGAATCCTGTTCACCCTACTAACCATCCAAGGTATTCACTGCAAGGTGGTGCTGGCTGAAGCCCCTGGGAAGTCAGACGCCATGAGCTGGTGGAAAGAAATGCCCACACGAGCAGAAGCTAAGGGGACAGAATTAGCCTTCCATGATCGAGGGCTTCTCAATGGCAGCTGTTTTAAAAAGATAATTTGACACAGCTTTGAACTTTAAGTCAATAAAGGGATGTAGAATGAAGCTTAAGAAGGGAAGAAAGGTGTTTATAACACCTATTCACATTGAGAATAAATACCAAACACAGGAACAAGCAAACTTGATTATCCTGCAACAGGCAAAAAGGACTAACAGACAACTGTAATCATGAGCTAGGGAAAGGCAACGGTCCCGGCAAGTCACCTCCGCTTCCTGAAAGCAAATGACAGGGTAGTTACCCATGTGGTCAAATCCAATGTTCATGATGCAGGAGTCTGTCGCATCGATCGCTTGAATCTTGTATTTGTCCAGGGCGCCGGTTGGGAGGTGGTTGTAGTCCTTCTGCCACCTCTCCTGGCCATGGTAGCGGACTGTGGCCCCACAGCGCAGCAGCCACTCGGACGCCGCCCTGTCCGGCCCAACGGTCCTGATGCGGTCATAGTCCACTCTGTTGGCGAGAGAACAGCAGCGGGTCCCTTCACCTGCAGTACGGCTTTTCAACTGTATTCGCCACCGTAAATAAGCACAGCAACAAACTTTCACGTCAGATGACTGAGGAGGGAGATGAGTGTATGAACGAGATCCATGAAAATGCAAACACCTGAGCTCTACCTGCTAACTTCTTGTTTCTGTCTCCAGGTAATCTCTGTCAAGTCATATATTTTTTTAAAAAACATGTTTGGTGGTGATGGGGATCAACCCCAGGGTCTCTCACACGCTAGGTAAATGTTCTACCACTGAGCTACACTCCCAGTCCTGAGGCTTATTATTATTATCTGAAATGGTACTGGGGAGTGAACCCAGGGCCTTTTCACTGAGCTGCGCCCCCATGTCTCGCCACTCTTTTTTTTTTTTAATTTTGAGACAGGGCCTGGCAAAGTCATGAAGTTGCCCCAGCTAGTTCAAACTTGTAATCCTCCTGCCTCAGCCCCTCCAAGTGCAGACGATAGGAATGCATCGCACGCCCAGCTTCTGAGGTATATTATTTTTATGAGTTTGTCAGGGAGACAGAGGTCCATACGAACCATTAGTTCATATGTTGCACAGCGCTAGACACCAGACACTACTTAGTAACTAAGCAGCGACTGAATGACTACTTAGCTAGCTTTTTTGTTAATAAAAGGTTAAAGAGGGAATAATTTGGGACCCATTTTCAAACTTCTCTCCTTAAATGATATTTATTCATTTCTACATATGCCTTTTTCTCTGGCCAGCAATCAGAACATCATATTCACAATGAAGATCAGTTACATCAGTTTTAAAATAGTATTTCTGAGCATACCACCCATTCATTTTTAAAAACTTGAGTTTTCTTGGTAGTAGTCAAAACCCTAACAACATTCCTTAAGAAGCAATAGAATAAAATATTTTGACCGGGCGTGGTGGCGCATGCCTGTAATCCCAGCACTTGGGAGGCTGAGGCAGGAGAATCGTTGTGAGTTTGAAGCCAGCCTGGGCTACAAAGTGAGCTCAAGGTCAGCCTGAACTGCCTGGGGAGACCCTGTCTCAAAAAGACCAAAAAATAAAATAAAATAAAATATTTTGAAATTGCTAAGTTCTTCTGATCATAAAATAATGTGTTCATTTTTAAAAACCTGAAAGCCATCAAAACAACAAATAAGAAAAATCACTAGGATACTGAAACCTAGACAACCACAGTTTAAATTTCGTATTCTTATGATTCTTTTTTCCAAGTGTGCTTTATATACATTGTTAAAAATTTTTTTTAAATGTAAGAAACAACCAAACTTGCCTTTGGGATCTCAGCTAGCTGTAATCACCCCACACTTCTTCATTTTAGTTAGAGTAACTTACTTATTAAACACTGTATTCAGCCAGCCCCAGAAGGATCTGGAATCACATGACCATGGGAGTTTCTTTAAACCGCACAACTGCTGGGAAATTTTTCCAAACAGCATCGTTTGATCTAGACACACAAAACAGTACTCACATTAGATCACCAGCTGGCAACCGGAGACCCACACATACAGCAACTTACTCCACAACTTCAGCCGATGCTTTTGTGCCAACAGAGCTGTTGGTTCACTTACCGCTCAAAAATTACTGAGCAAGTCACTCCCGTCTCAAGTTCTTGGTTTTTCTGTGTCTTCTTTTCTTGCAAAAACGAGGGCTTGGCCTCCAGTGTCTAAGGCCCCTTCCAGCATCAGGTCCCATTGTTCAAACCCTAACTGGAGTGGGCTGTTGCCACCTAGTGTCTGTTCAGGCAGTGTAGCTACAAATTTGCTCAAACTAGTTGTACCCTCAATCTAGTTCCAGTATGAAAATGACAAATTGCAATCACTTAGGAAGCAATGTGCTGAGATGCCTATATCCCAAAAGGCGAGGATTCATGAAAGATCGACTTATGATAAAGGTCTACTGACGACAGCTGCTCATAGGGTCACCGGGACAGAAGAAAGAACTGCAAGGGCAGCTGGGAAGGTCTAGCCAAGTAACTCCACCTCTCTGATCCTGGGTTTGCTCCCTTATAAAAGATTTGCTCAGATGATTTCCAGCTGTGAAAAATCTATAAGCATGGGCAGAGAAAGTGATGTATGAATATGATTTATCTCAATTCAGATTTCTCTAATAGCATGCTCGGTATGCACAGCAAAACAAAGATAAATGAAATATCACCTCTCCCTTTGGGAATTAACAATTTAATGCAGGATAGAGTGGCCCAAGACAAGTCATCAAGTAGTTAAATGGCAGGATGATAAAGCCTCAAAGGAGTTAAAATAAGGACAGAGAGGATTTCAACAGACAAAGATGCCAGGAAAAGTTATGCTAGGCCATTAGCCAAGGCAGGAAAATGTGAGGCATATCGTACATCGGTTTGGTTAGCAGACAGGAGTCATGAGAAGACGCAGGCAAGGGCCTTGCATGTCCTGCCAAGGAATTTGGACTGTATTCTGAGGGCAGCTGGGAGTCACTGAGGTTTTAGCACAGAGTACCGGCCCTGTCGCAGCTGTGCTTCAGGAAATGTACTCAGACAGCAGCCTCAGGGTCAAGCCCTGAGGTGGCAGGAAGATTGTTTGAGCCCAGGAATTTGAAGCTAGACTGGGCGACACAGTCTTAAAAAGTTGAAGGTCAACAGAAAGGGACAGAAACAGCCAGCAAGGGAATAAGGTCTTCAACCTCATGGGGCCGCAGGAAAGGGCCTAGAACGAGAAAGGCGGGAATGACATTACAGTTAGAGTCCATGCAGCTCGGTAAGCGAGGTGTTGGGAAAGGCTGGAGGAGTTGAAGGTAGGTTTTGGTGCTGGGTCACAGGTAGGATAGCAATGCCGCTGACAGAAATCCACATCAGCAGGACAGAGTTGTTGGCGCAGTTTGTTTGGTTCTCTTTCAGTTTCTAAACATAAAGTGCTGTCATCTCCTAAGTGGAGAGGACAAAAAATCATTAGACTCAAGAGTCACAAAGTGACTGGAAGGAACTCCGATCACCTCAGACTAAGCTTTTCATTTAGATATGAGGAAACTGAATCTCTGATATTAAGTAACTCGCTGACACCCGAAATCCTTTCTGGAACAAGATGGGGCATGAACACATGCATGTATTTAAAGGGACTTGCTCAATGTCTCATAGCTAATTGGTGTCAGTGCTGAAACTTGAACCCACTTCTCTCTCCTACAGTCTGGGGCCCTCTCCTCAATCAGTGGATGGTTCTAGAATTCAAGAGAAAGAAGATGACTAAAAAGATGCCTGAGAGGGAGCCACTCAAGAGCCAATGAGAGGGGGCTGGGGATTTAGCTCAGCGGCAAAGCGCCTGCCTGGCAAGCGCAAAGTTGTGAGTTCGATTCCTGGTACTGGAAGAAAAACAAAAAAAAAACAAAAACAAAAACAAAAAACAAAAAAAGAGCCAAGGAGGTGACTGAGCACACTGAAGGAGTGGAACTTGAGAGATTAAGCCTGAGCACAGAACCTGGGAGGCACCTACTGTGCTTCAGTTTTTTTCTTTCCCCTTCTGTCCTCTTTATTCCCTCCCTCCAGCTCTCTCCTATCCCCAGTGCTGGGGATGGCACCCAGCGCCTTGGATGTGCTAGATAAACACTTTGCCACCATGTTATTTTTCCCGCTCCGGATCCTCTTTCCATCAGCACCGCAAACCCCTGCCCACCACCTCACGGCCTCAACCCTTCTCAGCTTTCTGCTGAAGCTCTTTCTGCCTATGCCCACCTGTAATACCTCCACTGCCTGTCAACCTCACTTGTAAACCTGGGCTTTTCCCAACTTGTCTTCAAGTAGTTCCCTTTATTTACCTGACCTCCAACCCTGTCTGTGGAAATCCCACCCAACCTCAAAACTTACTCAAAACCCAAGTCCAAAGCCGGGCATGGTGGTGCACACCTGTAATCCCAGCATTTGGGAGGCTGAGGCAGGAGGATTATTGTGAGTTCGAGGCCAGCCTAGGCTACAAAGGGAGCTCAAAGCCAGCCTAAACTGCATAGCGATACCCTGTCTCAAAACAAAACAAAACAAAATGAAAATCCAAGTCCATCTACTCATATTCACTTTATGTTTACTGGATATCTGTTATAACTAGTGCAAAAGAAACAACGGAAAGCTAAAACAACAACAGAGGAGAAAGAGACCCAGAGAGATAAAGGCCTGGTTCCTGTCCTTGAAAATACAGTTTAATGAAGCAGGCAGATGACATGTAAAGAGAAGAATAATATCTAGAGTGACATCTCACTAGAGGTGTGAACACGTGCCATGAGAGCCTAGGAGAGGGGGTGAGGCTCCACACCAAAGGTATCTTTTGGGATGTCTTAAAATAAGACTTAAGAGTTCTAAATTAGGAAGAAAAAACGTACTTGGAGCAAAGGGAAGTGCAAAGACCACCTCTTACTCATTTCATTGTTCTCAGTATAACGCAAAAGTTTAATAAATACTGTCAATACTCTTCAATGGTTGGCATATCCCCACGGATAAGTCAAGCCAGAGAGAGTGTTATTCAGCAAGTGAAACAGCACTGTCTTTTTTTTTTTTAAATGAAGAACAAATTTTATTTTAAAAATAGAATTCAGTAACAATGAAAAAACAGCATTGTCTTGAAAACTGAATACCTCCAGCTGTTTCATTTTGGCCCACTTTATAATTCAGTTTAAAAGCAAAGCCAGATTCAGCTTAGCCATGAGCTCCAAAGCCACTAGATATTGTATTTAAAATAAAACATGAAATTTACACTTGGAAATAAAGGTTAAAAATAGTGGGTTTTCATATTCTCAACTGCAACTCTGCTGAGATTTGGAAAATGTATTGTTTGAGTCGAGGCCCCTATCTCTGGGAATGCTTTCCACGGGGAAAGGAGACCTCTAGTGGTGACCTCTGAACTTGGCTCTAACAAAGGGAGAGAAAGCAATTAAAAGTAAACTTGAAAATAACCATTACTAAATTACTGGTGCCATAAATAATACAGGGATTCAAACTATGGAAGGAAAAAACCTCACCAAGCTTCTTACTATTAGAACTTTGTTTAGAATTGTAAGTTTGTAACAGTGTTTTTAAAAGCTGCGTTATGTTTGTGACTTAGGTAAGGACAAACCTCTAGTGGATTACTCAAAATAGGATAGCTTCAAAGTGCTATCTGAGTAGATTTGATTGAATTTTTTGAAAGTGAGGGTTATCAAGTTATAGATTAAATGCAGTGATAGAGTGGGCTGTTTAAAGTGATGCCTAAACCGGCACACACTGAACTAGTTTCTGAACTAGTTTGGAGATGGGGGTGGGGACATCAGACTGAGGGAGATTTTTCCCTAATTACAACCCCACCTCACCATAAAATCACCCACTGTTGATTCTTATATCTTACTTTTCACCTTACTCTTATTCTTTAGATATGTTAACACCTCATTCTTCAGTTATGTGGATTCATCAAATGAGACAGAACAGAGCAATTCATCAGGGATTCTAAGCAAAGTTCCTAAAAAGCCATTCTTAGGCCGTCAAATGGCACCCACTGAGGTAACTTCTCCTAGGTTCCGGCCTGCAAGGGAAGATGGTGAACCTGAGTTCTCAACTGAGGAGAATCACGTCAGGAATACAGACGCCTCTTCCCACAGACATTACCGGGCATATGAATGCAAGATGGGCTCTTGATTTAAATTACTTGATTCAAACAAACCATTCTACAAGCCTGGGGGTGGGAGTGGGCCATGGGAGAAAACTTTACAAAAAGAGCCTGTGCAACGGGTTTGTTCTTTTACCCTTGCGAAAGTAAGACATATATGCTCAAAATCACACAGCAATTTTAAAAAATACTGTGGGTCCATCTGGCCCACAATACCCTGATCATAGACCTTGAGAGTATATAATTTTGTATTTCATCTATCAAATTAACTATACCTGTGCACACTTAAAAAAAACCTTTATGACATGCCTATCAAAATAGTTCAAATAAACCATTAGTGACAAAACCAAATCCTGGTGACAATGAGGACAAACTGGATCAAACTTTGCTGGTAGGTATGTAAAATAATTCAGTCACTCTGGAAAAGTTTGGCAGTTTCTTTCAAAATTAAACATAAGCTTACCAGATGACCCAGTAACTGGACTCTTGAACACTTATTTAGAGAAAGAAAAACATGGCCACACAAAGATATACACTAATGGTCAAAATAGCTTTATTTATGACACCTAAAAGCTGAAACAACTTGAATGGCTTTTAATGGATGATTAAACACACAAGTACTTTGTGACTATGGAATGCTACCCAGAAATAAAAAAGAAATGAACTATTGATACCTACAATAATTTGGATGAATCTCAAGTGCAAAAGACCAAGAGTTAAGAATTTCATACTGTATAATTATAACCTAAAATGACAAAGGAAGAAAGATTGGTGGGAGGGCTACAGCAGAAGTTGTGGTTATGAAAGGATATCTAGAGAAATTCTTGGGATGGAACTGTAGTATATCTTGCTAGTGACAGTAGATACAAGATGACAATTTACAGAACATGATCATAACTTACAGAACTAAATGCAAACACAACAATATAAAACTCAGAAATCTGAGTAAGTCTGTGTCAATGTCAACTGCCTGGTTGTGTTACTGCACCATAGTTTTACAAGTTGTTATCACCTAGGGAGATGGATAAAAGGTACACAGAAACTCTATTTAATTTCTCACACTGAATGGGAATCTACAATTATGTCAACATAAAACGGTGAATTTTATTTAATTTTTTGTCTTTTTTTGAGACAGGGTCTCACTATGCAGTTCACACTAGTCTCGAACTCAAAACGGTCCTTTTGCCTTAGCCTCCCCAGTACTGGGATTACAGGCATGAGCCACCACGCAGGGCTCAACGCTTAATTTAATTTAATTTATTTTTTTTTTATTTATTTTTTTTTTGGTTTTGGTTTTTCTCCGGTACCGGGAACCGAACTCACAACGTTGCGCTTGCCAGGCAGGTGCTTTGCCGTTTATTTATTTATTTATTTTTTTGGTTTTGGTTTTTCTCCGGTACCGGGAACCGAACTCACAACGTTGCGCTTGCCAGGCAGGTGCTTTGCCGCTGAGCTAAATCCCCAGCCCATGAATTTTAAAAATAACCATTTTTTGCCAGGCATGGTATCACACACTTGTAATCCCAGCACTATGGGAGCCTGAGGCAGCCTGGGCAATTTAGCAATTTAGGGAGACCCTGGTTTTGTGTTTGTGCGTGTGTGTGAGAGAGAGAGGCATTGTATGTGTGTGTGTGAAAGAGAGAGACGTGTGTGTGTGTGTGTGTGTGTGTGTGTATGCGTGTGTGAGAGACAAAAACAAGCATTTTTTCATTGTGGTGGAGAGAGATTGTGTGTGTGTGTGTGTGTGTGTGTGTGTGTGTGAGATAGAGAGAGAGAGAGAGAGAGAGAGAGAGAAAGAGAGAGAGAGAGAGAGGGATAGAGACAAAAACCATTTTGTTTTCATTGTGGTGGAACAGCAGGTAATATTCCACTTTTTTCCCCTCCACAGATAAAGCAAAAATACAGACTACTGTCATTGTGATAAAAACTGTCATTTACCTAACACTTCACTGTGATCAGCTTCCGAAGGGGCCCAGCTGGTGTAATGGGGCCAGTTCACAGAGCAAGGTCTAAGACAGAGGTGACAAGCGATTGGAACCAAGATGCAAAAAGACAAGCTCTTCCAGCGAAAGTTTGATCGTTCTAGCTTAGTTCTGTTTAGCTGTCTTGACCTTAAGTATTAAAAACCGCCACCAAGCAAACACTGGGTATTACGACGGCACGATGACAAGAGGCATGTAACCTTAGAGCTATAAGGCCCTTCGGAGAGAACAGGCCCCCCGCCTTCATCTGACCGATAAGCAATCAGGGGACGAGCCTGCAGCTGGCGCGCTGCTCCGAGCCCGGACGGAGTATTTAAACTGTATCTCGGCCCAGGATTTAAGAGAAGGCCCCGATTGCTAAGCGATGGCCGAGGCCCCGCTGTTTAGCTCATCCAGAACCCAGTGCCCGGTGCAGAGGAGCAGGGGCCGGTATTTGCAAGGTGAACCGGTAAGTGATCGGGGGCACCGCCCCGAGCCGCATCGGGAGAGGCCGCGGCTGCGCGGGACGGGGCCGAGCGGACGGGACGCCGCCGGCCCGCGGAAAGAGCGTTTCCGCCGCAACAAGCCCAGACTTTCTCCGCGACCTCTGTCCGTTCAGCGGTGAAAGTCTACACAGCGCCAGGTTTTCAGTCGGCGCAGCTCGGGACACGGGACCAGGGCAGAGCGTTACCACCACCCAGCCCCGCCCCGCGCGGGGCCTAAGCCGCCCTACTCACGGCGTCGCTGGGAGGGAGCGAGCGAGCGTCCGTGCGTTCCCGCGTCGACGTCGCGCCGGCCTGCCCTTCGCCCTCCCCTCGCGCTCCCATTGGCCAGCGGCGCAGTCCTCGCGTGGGGCGAAAGCGTGCGCCTCATTGGTTCCCCGCAGGGGGCGGGGCCAGGGAGCGGCGGGATCCGCGTAGAGTTCAAGTGGCCGTCCTTGGGGGCAGGGAACGGGAGGGGGATCGCAGGCGATGGTCTCGGCGCTGCGTTTCTTGGGTGGCGCCTGCGCACGGGCCCGCGGGGCGTCCCCCGGGGGCTTCCCCCGGGCGAGAGGGCCGGCGCCCGGGAGGCCCTGGCCGCTGTGCGGGGGTGTCCGCAGCGGCAGCACCAGGTGAGTGGCCGCTAACGCGACCCCGCCGCCTGCGCCGCTGCGTCTCCCGAGGTGCCTCGCGCTGGACCCGGGCCCCCGCTCGTCCTGCCGGTGCCGGGCGTGAGCGGAGGCGGGGGTCCCAGCCCTGCCGCCCTGCTGGGTGCACCCGGGCATTTATGGGTCGCAGGAAAAAGCCGAGTTCTGTAGAGGTCAGCGGCGGGTCTGGCTTTGCATTCACCCCTGCACGCACTGTTCAGCCGTGGGCGGCTGCTCAGCCTCCTGGAAGGCTCAGTGGTGAAAAGGTTCTTAGTCTACCGTAAGGTGGCCCTTTTGAGGGAAAAAGGCCAGCGCACTCGAGCAAATATGCAGCGTATTAGCTGGCATCCCAGTGTTGGCTTGGAAGATCCGGCGCTGGGCTTACACCGATCAGTTCCTGGCACACTGCGTAGAACTGTCCCTGTGAGAAGTAGCCACCAAAGCCTGCAAAATTCAGTGCCCTAGGCCGGGCGTGGTAGCGCACGCCTGTAATCCCAGCATGCGGGAAGCTGAGGCAGGAGGATCACCTCGAGTTTGAGGCCAGCCTGGACTGCATGGTGAAACCCTGTCTCAAAAAAAAACAAACAAAAAAAATCAGTGTCCTGTAATTTGAAATTTGGAGGTCATGTGCAAAACCAGTCTCTTTTCCTCTCTGGAGGGGACAGTTTAGGTGAAGGCGCTTGGCTGGAAAGCTTTTTCTATTTTGAGGACTAGGGTGTGGGCAGTGAGTGTAACTGGAATTTGGTGGGGTCTAAAGGTGTAGAACGCGGAGTTTAAATTTTAACCACACACTAAATTTTATTCTTTTTTGTTTTAACCTTTTTTTTGTATCGGGAACCTAACTCAGGACCTTTCGCTTGCCAGGCAGGCGCTTGCACCACTGAGCTATATCCCTGGCCCCTTGAATTGTATTGTAAGAGCCTTGATAAGCTATATAAAAGGTTTTGAGACGGGGAAGGGATTAAATATTGGTGTTTGAAAAGTTGACTGTGGCACTCAGTGAATTGGAAAGGGATCGGAGTGAGACACTAGTAATAAATTCCTGAGATTCCTTGTGCGGTATGTAGATAATTCTTTTGGGAATCTTAAGGGGAAAAAAAAAGTACGTCTAGGAGAAGCTTTGTTTATACTTTTTATTTTCAAATAAATACAAATCCATAGTAAGTTGTAAAAAGAGAAGTTTTGTGTGCCCTTGGCCTCATTCACCCCAAGGATACCTTGGTACAAAAACAGAAAATTTGCTATTGGCACAATCCACAGACCTTGTTAAGATTTCATCAGTTTTACATACACTCATTTGTGTGTATGGTTCTATTCAGTGTAATCATGTGTTAATTTTTGTAACCACCCCCTCAGTTAAAACACAGAATGGGCCTGGGGATATAGCTCAGCAGCACAAGCGCCTGCCTGGCAAGCGCAAGGTCCTGAGTTCGATTCCTGGTACCCCCCACACACCAAAAAAAAGATACAGAAATGTTCTGCTGACACAGGTAACCCTTGTGTTAACCTATCCCTGCCTCTCCACCCTTCCTAACCTTTGGTAGCCACTAATCCTTTCTCCATTACTATAACTTTGTCATTTTGAGAATGCTATACACGTGGAATACAACATGTAACCTTTTAAGATTGATTTTTTTTCACACAGCTAATGCCCTTGAGATCAGTCCAAAGTGTTCGCAGTATTGGTAGCGGAATTACATTTTTCATTGTTGAACAGCATTCTATGGTATAGGTGTATCGCAATTTGTTTAACCTTCCATCAGTTGAAGGACATCTGGGACTATTTCTGATTTTTAGGTATTAAGAATGCAAGCTGCTATGAACACTCATGTACAGATTTTGGTGTGAGCACAGGCTTTCATAAATACCCAAGGATGTGGTTGCTTAATCATGTACTAAATGCATGTGCTGTTTTGTGGGGTTTTTTTTAAAAAGAAAGTTACTTTCCTAGCAAGTTGGGTGTGGTGGCGCACGCCTGTAATCCCAGCACTCAGGAGGCTGAGGCAGGAGAATCCTTGCGAGTTCGAGACCAGCCTGGGCTACAAAGTGAGCTCAAGGCCAGCCTGAACTGCATAGTGAGACCCTGTGTCAAAAAGACAAAAACAGAAAGAAACTTACTTTCCAGAGTGGCTGTACTGTTTTACATTTCCACCAGCGATGTGTAAGTGATCCGGTTCCTCCTCATCCTCACCAGTCTGTGGTGCTACTTTTTTGTAGCCGTCTGCTAGAGGCATAGCGATTGCTCATTGCAGTTCTAATTTGCATTTCCTTAATACAGCAGAGTTTAAACAATGGAGCACCTAATGGTGTTGGTCATATTTTCCTGTACTTATTTGCCATCTGTAGATAAAATATTTGTTTATATCTTTGCCCATTTTCTAAATGATTGTATGAGATATGATCAAAATATATGGTGAATGTTTAAATTTTTAAAAAGTTTATTACAGAAAAAGATGCATTGCTACTAATTCCCCTCCAGATACTCCTGCTCACTTCAAATACGCTTATCCCAGCATTCTTGCCAATGTGTCTATATTATGATAAGTTGTGTTTTTTTGTTGTTTTTTTGTTTTTGGTCTTTTTGAGACAGGGTCTCGCTATGCAGTTCAGCCTGGCCTTGAGCTCACTTTGTAGCCCTGGGTGGTTTTTTTTTTTTTGTCTTTTTGAGACAGGGTCTTGCTATGCAGTTCAAGCTGACCTTGAGCTCACTTTGTAGCTCAGGCTGGTCTTGAACTCGCAATGATTCTCCTGCCTCAGCCTCCCTGCCTCAGCCTCCCAAGTGCTGGGATTACAGGCATGCGCCACCACACCCGGGTTATAATAAGTTTTTTTAAAAATGTAAACATTCACATATCTCTTGATTACTCCTTGCAGTTAGCTTGGCCCCTTTGTTTTGAGAGTTCTTTACATGTTGTAGGTATGAGTGCTTGGTCAGATATATAGCTGCAAGTATTTTGTCCCAGTCTGTTGATTTTCTTAAAGTCCTATTTATCATTTTTTCCCTTTCTAGGGCATGCTTTTGGTGTCAATACTAAGCCCCAAAGATTTTATCACATTTTCTGAATAATGGGTATAAAATTTATTGTTAATTTTATTTCATTACAGTAATAGAGGTTGGGTGTGTCTTTAAAGAGGCCTTTAGAAATAACATTGAAGCTGGGGAGGCCAGCCTGGGCTACAAAGTGAGTGCAAGGCAAGCCTGAACTGCATGACAAAAGCTTGTCTCAAAAAAAAAAAAGAAAAGAAAAGAAATAACATTGAAATACTTACAGATGAAGTAATCTGATGTTTCCTTTGCATTAGAATATGAGTGGGTGAAATAGGTGGGGTATAGAAGAAGCAAGATTTGCAAGAGTTGATGATGGTTTAACTTAGGTGATGTATATGCAGGAGTTTGTTGTATTAGTCTGTACATCTTTGTGTATGTGTGAAGTTTTTCATGATTAAATCTTTTAAAAGTTATCCGTTAAACTGCTTATTGGTGTAGGTTTGAGATTAAGTGAATTGTGGAGAGAAATGCCCCCTTCAGCCTGAAGATGTCCCCAGTGTTCACCTGGGACTTGTCCTGAGCCCTTCCTCCTGTAGTGGATACTTGAGGGTTTGTCCTTCAGTCTGTGGAGCAGATGTCAATAATTGCACGTTACTTTATAGAAGAGGGATTCTTCAGATTTAAGGAGGAGTAAAGAATGACACATGTGGTTGAAAAAACATACTCAGTATGATAATTTTATGTTTAAAAATAGTTTATTGATGGTTATAATCTGCAAAGACAAGAGCCAAGGTAAAATTTTTTGTATGGAAGGCAGCAACGAAGTAGTGACTCTCAGTGGAGAGTCTACTTCACCAAAAGGCAACTGACCAGAGGCAGCAAGGAAATCAAGACGTAGGAGTCAAGACTGCTCCAGCAAAGGCGAGGGTTATGCTGCTTTTTTAAGAAAATGAGGCTTGAAAGCCAATCAACGGATCATAGCTACACTTGAAAGTAAAAAGAGTTTGAAAGTTCTGTCTCTTTCTGAAACACACACATCCCTCTTCCTTTTGTGGACTTACTTGTTCTTATGGGACAGTAAACCTGTTAGAGCTTTCAGTGATAAAAACGAAATAAAACAAAACCAAAAAAACAAACCAGCCTGCTGCAGCACGCATGCCATAGGTTTGCCAGCACTGCTACAGGAAATATGTGTGTATGTATGTATGTATGTATATATCTCGTGCTGGGGATCAAACCACAGATTTTTTTTTTCCCCATCTTTTTGAGACAGGGTTTCACTGTGCAGTTCAGGCTGGCCTTGAACTCACTTTGTAGCCCACGCTGGCCTCAAACTTAGGGCTGTCCTCCTGCCTCACCCTCTTAAGTGCTGGGATTACGGGTGTGTACCACCATGCCCAGCCTCTTCTGGAATTTTTTTTTTTTTTTTGGTTTTTTTCCCGTACCAGAAATCAAATCACGACCTTGCACTTGCCAGGCAGGCCCTGTGCCGCTGAGCTAAATCCCTAGCCCTTCTTCTGAAATTCTTAAAAGCCAAGTTTTTTAGATTGCATAATGGATCTGATTATTGTGAAAGTTATGTAAGGCACAATGGTTAATAAATTAGTGACAGTAACTACAGAGGAATGTGAGTGCTTTACCTCTTACCTAGGGTAGCATATTTTTTTAAAACCTATTTAAAGCCGTGGACTTTCATGTATACTCTGATCATACTAACAATTTTCCAATTGACCACTGCAAACATTTGCCAGTAACTATGATTAATGTAGTGGGGCGAGAACCCTATTTCACTTATGCTGCTTTTTAAAATACCTTTCTTGGTGTTTTTGTTTGGTTTGGTTTGGTTTGGTTTGGTTTTTGGTTTTTTTCCAGTACTGGGAATCAAACTCACGACTTTGTGCTTGCCAGGCAGGTGCTGTGCCGCTGAGCTAAATCAAATCCCAGCCCCTAAAATACCTTCCTTAATTGCGCTCATTGTTCATTTATCCAGCTATCTAAAGGTGCTGCAGGGGAGAAGCACCTGTTGTCTGCCAACTGAAGGCTCTTCCTGTCCAAACTATGATGCTGGCACCAAAGGAGGGAACTTTGCGCACTTGACCACCAAATTAACTTAAGGTGCAGGATTTGCTTTATCAAGCTCACATGTTGGTCCCTAGCTGTTTGGGAGCTGTTGCTAGTACCAAATGTAGCCATAGACAAGGTAACACTTGCAGTCAAATTAATGTACTTCTACTAAGGATTTTGAAATTTAAACCTCAAGCACTGTAAAGGATCTAACCTGATACTTTCTTGCTACTGTCCCTGTAAGACAGATTTTAATCAGGTAAATGTGTTGTATTAGGAGGCCAGTGCTAACGGTCATCTTTTAAGCTTCTTTCTGTAGAATTAGATATATACTATTTATAATTTATACCATTTATAATTTTAGAAACAGTTGTATAATTGGTGTTTCTTATGGCTACGATTGCAGATTTGTGCATGTTCTGGACCAGTGTTCTTAAGGTTTGATGATCTCACTATTTCCTTCTCAACAGGGGGAAAAAAATATATATATAAATTCTGACACACTCAAGTGTTCTTAATATGTTAGCCTATCCTCAAGAATACTACATTTGAATTTTAAAGGATAGTGTAAAGCGATAGTTTTAAAGTGTGATGCTTAACATAAAGCAACTAGTGATGTCTGTGGCCCAGTGGATGCTATAGAGACACGGTACAGGCTTGGCTACCAGCCATCGTCCCTGCCTCTGGGCCGTCCCCAATTAACTGAGCAGCAGTGCATGTAACTTTTAAAGGTTCATTTCTGAAACCACATAGCACAAAGCCCAGTGCATACTTGATTTTAATTATTACACCTTAGTAATTTAATTGTCCATTGGTGATGCAAATTATACACGTGACATTTGGTGGGATCTCCCGTAAACATGCAGCTCTTTAAAGATCACTTTCTCTTACAGCTCATTTGACATAGTCGTTGTGGGCGGTGGAATTGTGGGGCTTGCCTCTGCCAGAGCACTCATCCTGCGACATCCTGCACTTTCCGTTGGCCTCCTGGAAAAGGAGAAAGATTTAGGTATGTATGTTGTCGGCGGTGCTTTTCTGGTTTGCTTGGGCACTAGCTCCTTTTGTCAGTTCTGACCAGTCATGCAGTACTTTCTTTAGTATCTTATTTTGGGTTCTCCTGAAAGCCGAGCAGGGACAAGGACTTGGGTGCGGGTGATTTATGTGACCGTGATCCAAGCAGGCAGGAAGGAGTGAGTGGATGGGAGAGTAAGACAGGGAAGGAGGACACGCCATGTGAGGATGTATTGTTAGCGCTGCTGCTGGGGGCTCGGTTCCATTGTGACCTGTGAGGAACGGTGCAGTGTTTCCCAGGATTGAGCTCAGGTATCCATCAGCTCCTGTCTCTCTTGACTGATTATTTTCTTTACAGTGTTGAAACTTCCCTCCAAAAGATAGAAAAGGCCCCGGGTCAGGGTATGGAGATCCTCGTGGGCCCTTGAAGTGGTTTGCTGGGTAAAAAGAGGTGCTTTTGTAATCCAGAGTTGCAGCTGGAATCAGAGATGGGTGGGAGCGTTGTGACTTGGATGCAGGGAAAGCTGCAGTGGAAGTTCCCAGCGGTCTGAGTAAACTCAGTCAGGGTCTGATTGCTCCAGCTGCAATTGCTCTCTCACCTCTTAGGTTTTGTATGAGTCATGTAGTTTCTCTTACCCTGTTTTTCTTGTTCTATAGCTGTTCACCAGACTGGACATAACAGTGGTGTCATACATAGTGGAATTTATTATAAACCTGAATCCCTGAAAGCTAAATTATGTGTACAAGGTGCCACTCTCATCTATGAGTATTGTAACCAAAAGGGAATTTCCTACAAGCAATGTGGCAAGGTACGGCATTTTATTTGGGACTTGACTAATTTATAACTAGCATTTTTAAAATCTGTTACTGGGGATTGAACCCAGGGTCTTTCCACTGAGCTAGGTCTCTAGCCCTTTTTATTTTTTATTTTGAGACAGGTTCTCACTAAGTTTTCCAGACTGGATAGGAACTTGCCATCCTCCTGCCTCAGCTTCCCAGAGTGGTGGGATTACAGGCAAGGGCCTCCATGGCTGGCTTATAACTAGCATTTTCTTACTGATGTTTAATTTTGAATTTTTAAAAAATCTGTTATCTTCTGCTTTTGTATCTACATAATTTGTGAAATCTTTTATTAGGGAACAAAAACCCAAGATGACGTGACTTCATGTTACTGGAAAAATAATGCTATTGATACATAATTCATACTTTTAAAGTGGGTAATTCACTTTTTAGTATATTCACAATTCAGTTTTTGGTATATTTGCAAACATCACCACTATCTAATTTTAGGATTTTCTAATCCCCAGGAAAGAAACCAGTTAGCAGTCACCACACCCCCTTTTCCATCTCCCCTGGCCCTCTAGCAACTACCAATATATTTTCTGCCCTTATAAATTTGACTATTTTATATACTTTATATAAATAGAGTCATATCAAAGTGTCTTTTCATGTGGTCTCTTGTGACTGGTTTCTTTAGCTTAGCATAATGTTTTCAAAGCTCATCCATCTATTAACATAAATCACTACTTCATTCCTTTTGGTGGCATAGTAAAATTCCATTGTATGGATATTCCACATCTGTTCACTGGTTGATAGGCATTTCAGTGCTTTTGTATTATGAATAGTGCTATGGACATGTATGTAGAAGTTTTTATGGGAACATGCTTTCATTTCTCATCAATATGTACCTAGAAGTGGAACTATGAGGTTGTATGGAAACCCTGTCTTTAACATTTTGAATAACTGCCAAGATGCTTCATTATGTTGCATTTCTACCAGTAATTAATAAGAATTCAAGTTTCTCCATATCATCATCAACACCTGTTGTCTAGTATTAACCATTGTACTAGTAGTATCTAGTATTCGCCAGTCTACTACATATGCAGTTGTAACTCATTTTTTATTTGCATTTGCCTAATGATTAATGACAAAACATCTTTTCTTTTTAGTTTATTTTTAATTGACAAAGAAAAATTATGTATATCATGTAGAACATGTACATGTGAATATGTACATGATAACCTGATTATGTACACAATAATATAGCCATTGCGGAATTACTACATTTAGCTAGCAAACCTATGTACCACCTCACATATTTATCTGTTTTTATGCTGAAAACACTTAAAATCTCTCTTAACATCTGTAAGGATACAATACATTGGCCAGGAGCAGTGGCGTACGACTGTATCCCAGCCCCTTGGGAGGCTAAGGCAGAAGGACTGCAAATTCAAAGCCACCCTGGACAACTTAGCAAGACCCTGTCTCAGAATTAAAAGGAAAAGGGCTGAGGATAGAGCACCCATGGCTTCCGTCCCAGTACCACACATACATTGTCAGTAATTATAGTCACCATACTGCACAGTGGCTGTCCTGAGTTTACTACCCTGTCTGACAGATTTTGTGTTCTTTAACCATCATCTCTCCAATCTCCATCCACTCCTACTACCCACTAGTAACCATCATTCCGCTCTGCATTTATTAACTGAGTTTTTTTTAGATTCCACATACAAGTTAAAACATGCTATTCAACATAACATCCTTGAGGTTCATTTTTGTTGCTACACATGACAGAATTTCCTTCTTTTAAGCTGAATAGTATCCCATTGTATACGTTTACTACATTTTCTTTATTTGTCTACTGATAGACACTTAGGTTGATTCCATGTCTCGGCTGTTGTAAACAGTGCTGCTAGTGAATAGGTGTCTCTCTGACATACTGATTTCATCTAGTTGTATGTCCAGTTGTGGGCTTGCTCTGTCTATTTTAAGTATCTTTTCTTATTGGCCATTCATGTAGCTTCTTTAGAGAAATGTGTGTGCAAACCTTTCACTCATTTTTAAATTGGGCTGTATGTTGTTTCATTGTTGAGTGGTATATACTCTGTGTATTCTGGGTACAGGGTATAGTAATCCCCTCTTATCCTCAAGGGATACATTTCCAGACTCTCCCTGAAATTCTGGAAACATCTAATAACCCTGAACCCAACCTATACTGTGATATTTCCTATGCATACATCCTAGTGATAAAGTTTAATGTAAAAACTAGTCATAGTGACAGATGAGCAACAATAAGTAATGAAAAGGAACCGTTATAACAATGTATGTTAATGAAAGTTATGTGCTATGGTCTCTTTTTTTGTTGTTGTTTTTTTGTTTTTTTGTTTTTCTCCGGTACCAGGAACCGAACTCATGACCTTGCACTTGCCAGGCAGGCGCTTTTGCCACTGAGCTAAATCCCCAGCCCCTCTCTCAAACATTGTACTGTTCTGTACTTGCCCCTCTTGTGATGATGTCACGTGATGCTTTCTAGCCTCACTACTCCTGTACTTTGGGGCCATTGTTAAGTCAAGTCGGGATCACTTGAGCACTCACAGTGCAGCAGTGTGGTCAATCTGATATCTGCAGTGGCTACAAAATGACAAACGGTGGGCAGTGCGTACAACCTGGGGATGCTGGACAGAGGGGTGATTCCTGTCCCAGGCGAGATGGCGTGGAACACTGCAGGATTTCACAGTGCTACTCAGATTGGCATGCAAGTTAAATTTTATGAAGTGTGTATTTCTGGAATTTTTCATTTAGTATTTTTGGACTGTGGTTGACTGTAGGTAAAAATCACACAATTGTGAATAAGTGAGTACTACTGTATCACCTTATGATGTAACTTGGAATATTTTATTACTTTATGCAACTTCTCTCTCCCTCCTCTTAACCCCCTCACTCTCTCCTTCTCCCTCATTTTTGAGATAGGATCTCAATATGTAGTTCAGGCTGGCCTGGAACTTGCTGTGTAGCTGTTATGGCTTGTATCTAGATGGCCCCCCAAAGCTTCATGCAGTCATAGGTGGGGCTTTTGGAGGTGGCTATAGCTATGGTGTATGATTCTGGGGTCAAGGATGTGGTGCTGGGATTGATTCACGGTGCGATGCTGGGATTAAGGGTGTGAGTGGTACCCGCCCTAAGGATGGGTAGTTTGGATATTTAAAATATAAAAGATAGAAAGAGGGCTGCTATTTCTTGCTTCTTGCTACTGCTACTTGTCTTCTGTGCCTGCTGTGTGATGCCCCTCTGCCATTCCACCCTGCCTTGGAGCCAGCCAGTTATGGACTGAAACTTCTACAAACTGTGAGCTACATGAACCTTTCCTCCTTTAACTTTTTTTTTGGTATGGGGAATCGAACTCAGGACCTTGTGCTTGCCCTGCAGGTGTTTGTGCCACTAAGGTAGATCCCCGGCCCTCCTCCTTTAGCTTTGAGTATTGGGTATTTTGTCTCAGCGACAGAAAAGTATTGAGTGCTGAGATTATAGGCAGGCACCAAAATCCCTGCTTGTTTACTTTCATGATGGTGTCCTTTGATGCAGTAAAGTTTTTAATTGATAAAAGTCCAATTTATTTTTCTTTTGTTGTTTATGCTTCTAGTATTATATCTAAGAAATCATTACCTAATACTAGATCATATATATTTGCTTCTGTGTTTCCTTCTAAGAATTTTATAACTTTAGATCTTACATTGAAATCTGTGATCACTTCGGAATTCATTTTAGTACATGGTGTGAGGAAGGGGTCTAATGTCATTCTTTTCAATGTAGATACCTAGTTGTATTAACATTATTTATTAGAAAGACTATTCTTTCTAGGTTGTTTTTGGTACCCTTAGAAAATCATTTGAGCATAAATATTTATGAATTATCATCTTCCATTGACATATATTTGTCTTTATACCATTTCAGGAAATGAATCCTGCAACTTTATTCTTCCTTTTCAAGATTCTTTTAGCTACTCTGATACTATCCCATTTCCAGATGAACTATGGGGACAGTTTGTCAGTTTCTCCAAAAAGGTAGCTGGGTTTAGGTTAGGGATTGTGTTGAATCTATAGGTCAATTTAGAGACTATTGCCATTTTAACAGTATTAAATCTTGCAATCTGTGAGCACAGGATTTCTTTCATTTATTTACATCTTTGATTTCTTTTGAAAATGTTTTATAGTTTTCAGTGTATAAAGTTTGTCTCCCCTTGTTAAAGTTACTCCTCAATACTTTGTTGTTATTGGTGCTTTTGTGAGGGGAATTGCCTTCCTAAATTTACTTTTGATTATTCATTCTTAATGTGTAGAATATCTTTGATTTTATACATTGGTTTTTTTTTTTTTTAATCTGAAGCTTTGCTGCTTATTTAGGAGTTCTGAGTGTATGAGTGTGTGCAGAGTGTACACTCAGACACTCAGAACACTCAGTGTGTTCTGAGTGTCTGAGTGTATGAGAGTGTATGAGTGTGTGTCTCTGTGTGTGTGTGTATTTCTTAGGCTTTCCTACGTGCAGGATCATGTTATCTACAAAATAAATTAGTTCTGTTTCTTTCTTAATTTGGATGTATTCATTTATTTGGCTTGCCTCATTTCCATGGATAGGACCTCCAGTACAGTATTGGGTAGAAGTAGTAAAAATGGATATTCTTGAGGTGTTTCTTAGGGAGAAAGCAGTCCTTCACCCTTAAATATGATGCTGACAGTAGTTTATTTGTTTGTTTTTTAGATTCCTTTTTTTCAGAATAAGGAAGTTCCTTTCTTTTCCTAGCTTGTAGACTGATGGGTTTGTTGTTGGTTTGTTCTATTTTTAAATCATGCAAAGGTTTTGGATTTTTTTTCTGTTGAGACCGTCCTGTGGTGTTTGTCCTTTATTCTGTTAGTGTGATGTATTACATTGATTTTCTTTTGAGCATTAAACTGATTATCCCTTCCTGTAGTGAATCCCAGTTGGTCATCACATATAATCCTTTTTATATACACTGTTGCATGCAGTTTTAATATTTTGCTCATGATTTTCACATCAATATTTCTAAGGAAGGGCCAACAGCATAGCTCAGTAGTAGAATGAGCATGTAGCATGTGCAAAGCCCTGGGTTCAATGTGTGTGTGTGTGTGTGTGTGTGTGTGTGTGTGTGTGTGTGTTAATTTATAAGAAATATTGGTCTGCAGTTTGTTTTTGTCTGGGTTTCATATCAGGATTATATTGGCCTCATAGAATTAGTTGAGGAAATGATTCTTTTCTGTTTTTTGGAAGCATTTATAAGAATTGATATTGTTTTTTAAACATTTGGTAGCATTTGTAGTAGTCTTTTGATGCCTGTGTTTTTCTTCATGGGACATTTTCAAGCTCTTTGTTTTAGGTCTATTCAGATTTTCTTTTTGAGTCACCTTCAGAATTTGTGTCTTTCTAAGAACTTTTTAACTTCATCTAGATTATTTTAATTATTGGCATACAGCTGTTTATAACATTCCCTATAAGTCTTATTTCTGTAAGGTGGGTAACTATGTCT
>NW_004955409.1:12498875-12508311 GCF_000276665.1 Chinchilla lanigera
AAAAAAAAAAAAAAAAAAAAAAAAAAAAACCCAAACAAGAAAGGAAGAAAATAAACGCATGAATAAAAAAATTAAATCAGTCCTAATTGAGTCATGTAATAATTTATGATTTTGTGTTGACTTTATATCTTTCCTAGCCGATATATTAAACTCTATCTATACTCTTTATCATTTCTTAAAAGCTAATAGTAGCTGTTGAACAAGAAGAAATTCCCAGACTTCAGGCTTTATATGAGAGGGGCCTGCAGAATGGTGTCCGGGGCTTGAGGCTGATCCAGCAGGAGGATATAAAAAAGAAGGAGCCGTATTGCAGGGTAAGTGATTCACTGGCCTCATGCATGCGGCCAAAGGGTGTTTTCACTTAGGGCTCAGTCCTTTTGTGTCATACGAAGCCTTGTAGATGATCCTGTCACAGAAGCAGCGAGATGACAGACACCAGATGCCACAAACAGAACATCTGATTTTTTGTTTCCCTTTGAGAAAATACCAGGCCTGACCAAAAAGAAAGGCAAGAAGAGGTCTGAGACCGTATGTCATGTTTGGAAAACCCTGAACAAGGGCGTGTGGTTGGAACGCAGGTTGTGGGGAGAGATAAGAGATGAGACTGGGAAGGCAGGATTGGGCCCATGAAAGGGAACTGACGTTCATGCCAGTCACTTTGAAGTTTTTCCAGTAGACGTGGAGACCCACTGAAAATGTTTGAGGAGGATAGCTCTGTGTTTTAGGAAAGTGTATGTGGCATGAATGAGAAGGTAGTGTTGTAGAGTGTCTGGCTTAAAGCATACAGTGGGGAAACCCACCTTTATTCTTTGAAGAAGACATGAATAATACTGTAATACAGACATTCCTTGTTTAATGACCTACCTGTTTAACAACTGGTTGGACTCACAACTGAAGCCTGCTGTTTGGACTCACTCCGCATTGCTCGGACTTACCACCCATCTTTTTTGATGTGTACCATTTTGTATATCTTGTTTATAGAGTCTCAATGCCTTTTTTGGTACAGTAGACCTTGTTTTTTCAGTACTGTAATTTTTGGCAATTGTACTGTACAGTACTATAATTTTATGTTCTGTTATACATGACAGTACTGCATGTCAGAGTTATCCAAATAAAAGCAGAGCCCCAAGGGGCTGGGGATTTAGCCCAGCGGCACAGCACCTGTGTGGTAAGCGCAAGGTTGTGAGTTCGATTCCCAGTACCGGAAGAAAAACAACCACAAAAAAGCAGAGCCCCAAGTGGGAATTTCCCTTGACCGTTTCTTTGTTCTGTATACAGAAATATACATCGTATATGCAGTTCCTTTTAGCAACTAATTCATCTGATGCACTTGTGGCTGGAACATAACTTGGTCACTAAACGAGGAGCATCTGCAGTTACTCCGCTTATCAGCTTTCTTTGGTAACCGTTCAGAGACCATTGCAATGACTGTTCTGATAATGGCTATATTTCCTGTACTCCTTCCTTCATTTTATTGTTTGTATACATGACTCAGACTCCAGATATTTGTCTTTAGGAAGCGTGACCTTGCTGGCCATGGTGGTACACACCTGTAATCCCAGCACTTAGGAGGCTGAGGCAGGAGAATTTCCATGAGTTTAAGGCCAGCCTGAACTACATAGTGTACATAGTATATAGTGAGTACTATGTACAGGCTATATATACATAGCCTGAACTACAAGTGTACATAGTACATAGTGAGACCCTGTCTCAAAAAAACAAACCAAAAAAAAAAAGAGAAGAAGCATGACCTTGAACTCACCACCAGGTAATGCTTACCAAAACCTTAATTTCCTCAGTGCCAGTGCCAGTGACACATGCCTGTAATACCAGCCACTCGTTAGGCCAAGGAGGATCACAGGTTGAAGCCAGCCTGAGCAACTGTAGCAAGACGCTGTCTCAAAATAAAATTTTAAAGGCCTGGAGGTGTAATTAGTGGTAGAGCACTTGCCTAGTATGTTCAGGGCACGGAGTTCCATCACCAGTACTGAAAACAAAGCAAAACAAAAGTTGGATTTGAGAAACCCTAATTATGGGAGGAACCCCAGTGGGTGTGTTAATCACTTACTGTGCTACATCTGTTGAGACCGTCAGAGGGGCACCCCTGCCTTGCAGCGTTTTGCTTCCCCACCCTCCTCCCTGCCCTACATCCTGCATTTGCCCACTTCGCCACTTTGAGTTGTGCTTTGGTTTTACAGCTTCAGCCTATGGGGAAGGTCGTTGTGTCACTCACTGTGGCTTCTGCAGTGGTTGACTACATACGTTGCTGTGTTACACAACATCTTGCTCTGAGAACTGTCAGGAGAAATTACTCCCAGCTCTTCTGAGAATAGTTTTGTTCCTCCTAAGCACAGGTTGCTTACTTTCGTTTTTATTTTATGGACACTAAATCATTTAACTGATTGCATGGTCCTGTTTGCATTGGCTACAGTGACACTCAGAGACAAATTTGTTTCCCTTCCTGCCAAATAGCTAGAGTCGTAAGTGTACATTTTTATTTTTATGTACTAACATCCCTCTTCATCTTTGCACCCTCATTTTTTGTGTGCTCCAATTTTTTGGAATCATGTCATACAGCAGATTCTAAGACCATAGATTCATGAGTTTGTACAAAGAATGGCCAGCATTGATACAAAAAAAGAGATAATCCCCAGCCTTGGAGGACTCACCTCATACTCTCCAGGAGTATGTTACCCTAAATGGTAACCACAATCCTGACCTCTTACCGCATAGGTTATTGAATTTATGTTTGTGGAATCATATGGTATGTGCTCTTTTATCGTCTTTTGTGTCTTTTTTATTCAGTATTATGAAAGTTGTCCATACTGGTGCATGTAGTCATAGTTTGTTGCCATTGTCATGTATCTAATGCTGTCTATTATGTGAACGTAGCATGATCTGTTCTGCTGGTGGTGGGGATTAGGATAGTTTTTCAATGGGGAGCCATTCCAAATGGTATGTCTGTGACCTTTCACATGTTTCAGTGAATACATGTTTGTATTTCTGTCAGGCAGATACCTAGGAAAGAAATACCTAGGTTGCAATTTTTATATGCATATATTTCCAAAGTATGTGTTCCAGTTGGTAGTCTCATCAGTAGTGTGTAGAGTTCCAGCTGCTCCACAACCTCACTACCACTTACTATTTGTTTTCATTTTAACCATTCTGGTGGGTATGTAAGACAGTTTGAGTGTCCCTCGTATGAAGTGGACAAGATCAGGAATGTTTCAGATTTCAGAGTTTTTCAGATTTTGAAATATTTGCATAGGCTTTATCACTTGAGCATCCTGTAGCTTAACTAGTAGTGTTACATTATGCTTTTAATGTGTATTTGCCCAGTGGCTCAAAGTTATATACCTGTTCATATGCTAATGTTGACCATTTGGGTATTTTCTTTTATGAAGTACCTGTTTGACTTTTTGGCCTATTTTCCTATTGGGCTTACTGTTTTTCTTATAATTATTAATTCTTAATAATTTTAGAGGCTCACTATATACTACAGTTTGGATGAATTTTTTTGCACATATATGTATGTTTGTAATATATGTATATACCTAAATATGTATTACAGATATCTTTCACCTCTCTGTAACTTGTCTTTTCACTTTAATAGTGTCTTTAGGTGAACAGAAGTTCTAAATATTAGTTTAGTCATTTTAGCAATTTATGCATCTGTTTTTCTTTTATGTTTAGTACTTTTTGTTTTCTGTTTGAGAAATCTTTGCCTATTGCAAGGTCTTGAAAATATTCTGTTTTTTGTAAAATTTTTATTGTTTTACTTTTCACATTTAGATCTATAATTCATGTGGAATTGATTTTTATATATGCTATAAACTTCAGAGTACATTTTATTTCCCCCAACAAATATCCAGCTGACCCAGCATCATTTACCACGAAGACCTTTACTCTCCCACTGTATTGCAGTATTCTTTTGCAGTGTCGGGGGACGGTGTTTGGACTCTGTCCTGTCCGCTTGTCTCCTGCACTGCTTCCCAATTCTTCATTGCTGTAGCTCCAGTAAAAAGAAGCCTGGTTAGCTGAGCAGAGGAGGTTGGCTTTGTAGGCAGTTAGGTACTTACAAAAGCAAAAATAAGGAACAAAAAGCAGATCGGTTGTTTTGAAGTTATTTTCCTTTCAGGGTTAGAATAAAGGGAACTTTCTTAGAATGCTGGCTAAAACTGGTCTTTTTGGGATTTTGGCTGTTACCTGTCCGTCCTGATTTCTTGGAAGGTCAAGTAAACAACTTTATCTGGTGCCATGGAACTCCAGCATGAGTAACTCTGTTTTGGTTTGATCTGGCGGTTTTTAGTACAGGAACTCAGTCCAGAACCATGGCTTCCCACACATTGTATTGAACAAGTGCTTCCGGAAAGTGCGTTAGTCTTGTCACTGTTTCATTATGTGATTCTGGTGGAATTTAAATACAAAACTAAGATGTCAGAACATCATGGGCATGATCCTACCAGGTATTACTTTGGAGAATAAAGTAATTTATAACCTTCAAAAGTGAGTTTTTGACAGTTTTTAAAACTTTTATTTGCTAATGAAAAGCTCTTTAAAATTTAATCACTGGTGTCAAAAAAGAAAAAAGGATATATGAGCTGACTCCACTATAGATTTGGTTGTGATGTGAAAATAACTTAATTTTGGAATTTAAAAAGCAAGATTTCTGGTTTTCTGGTGGCACTGAAATTTGGGAGATTTAGGAGATCATATCTGATTGTTATGTGTTACAGATCCTTGTAAAGAGCTTTAAAGAGGGGCTGGGGATATAGCTCAGCGGCACAAGTGCCTGCCAGGAAAGCTCAAGGTCCCAAGTTGGAGTCCTGGTACTAAAAAAAAAAAAAAAAAAAGCTTTAAAGAGAGAGATAAAAAGGAACTGAAACACATGATTCTTTATATCAGGCTTTATTATTTAAACAAAACAAAATTTTCCGCATATTATAAGCGCTAAACTAGGTCAGGATATTGTTCTTTGCACCTGACATGTGCTCTTGCTAGGTTCTTGGAGAGAATAGATGAAATACGTGTGCATATGTAGTAAAACTACACGTGTGCACATTTCTTTTTGGTCTTACAAAGGAAGAAACTAGCTGTTACTTTCCCACGGTCACAAAGCCCCTAAAGAGTGTCCCACTACAAGAACTGACTCAGAACAGATCTTCTTTTTCTCTGTTCAAAGAAAATTTTCCTGTATGCTATGTGCCAAACACCACAACTTGATAACTTGGGAAAGAGATGCTTCCTGCTTCTCTCTGAGGCCTCTGCAGAAGTGCGATGCTATGGATAATGGCAACTTGTAGTCATTAAGGTGTGAGAATACATAGTAGGAAATGTAATGTGGTTATTTCATAAAAGTGTCCTGAATAAATTCCTCCCTTTCTCCAGACCTCACCTCTGCTTCCAGGAACATTGAGCAGAATTTCTATGGCACAGGAATACTTCTGATTCCCTTAGGACATCTAGAAAAAAGTTTATCAGGGCAGCTCTAAAGGACTTCTTGGACCAGTTCCTTTAAGAAGAAGACTAAGTACTCCCCAGGGGAGACTCTTGGAAAATTTTTAACTGCCTCTGTAAACTTTGCCTTCGGAGGACAACTCCTCACAGCTCTCTGGGCAGATCTTAACTACGCCCTCCGACCTCAGTTCTGCCAATCATTCCACCTTTTCTTTTAATGTTACTGGTCACGCACATGCTTGTTTGTTCCTGTCTCCTGGCTGAGTCTGCTCTCAACTTTCCCTGACCCGCTCGCCTGGCTCTTGCCCACGACCTGCCACGGCCTCAGATGTCAAGCTGTAGCCTGCTGACCTGGCCAGTGCCTGCCCTGCCTCCCGGCTGACCGTCACAGCCAGCCTGTGCTCCAGCCCCATCTCGACTTGGCCGCCTGCGCCCTGCCACCAGTCCCTGGCCGGGGCACTGGGCTGCATGCTGGCAGGGGCTCTCTCCACATTTCCCCAGCGCACGTACGCGAGGGTAGCGGGAACACCAACTTCACTCTAGAGGGAGCAAGGCGAGAAAGAGAAAGAAAAGAAGGAAGACCTTCTAGAGGAGGTCCGTCCAAAGCGGGTGGTGAGGATCCAGAATAGCAAAATTAATTCCTTTAAGGAAGAAAGTTGTTTTCTGATTATAGGGATTTTTTTTAAAAATTAGCTAGCATTATTTCTGTTTGATGTATCATATATGTAATAATCATTAAATTTAGGTATTTAATGGAACAACTTTTTGTGGTTGTTTTTTTTTTGTTAAAACTATCAACTAGGCATAGTGGCATGGGCCTGTAATATTAGCACTCAGGAGGCTGAGGCAGGAGAATCTTGAGTTTGAGAGCAGCCTAAGCTATATTGCGAGTTCCAGGTCAGCCTGGACTGTATTGCAAGATCTGTCTCAAAAGAAAGAAAAAAAAAGACTGTCAATTTTTTCCAAGCAAAGATAATATGTGTTATTCATCAAAATAAAAATGTAAATAAATTCAGCCCCAAATAAAATTTTGAGAAAATCTCATTGGTTGTTGATTACATTGTTTGACTTTTTTCATAATTCTGTCTTAGGGTCTAATGGCTATTGATTGTCCATACACTGGCATTGTGGATTATCGACAGATAGCTTTGTCGTTTGCCCACGATTTCCAAGAAGCAGGTGGCTCTGTCATCACCGATTTTGAAGTGAAAGATATTGAAATGGCCAAAGAAAGCCCTTCCAGCAGTAAAGATGGTAAGCCACCCTCATCTTTCCTGTTGAAAACCTGAACTGACTTTTAGTGAAGTTTCAGAGAGTTTCTGTCTGAGGTGATATGGTAGGAGGCCCACCTGGAGGAGAGCTAGAGGAGGGTGCAAGCCAGAGCGGGTGCAGAGAGACGAGGTGAGAGAGACACCAGGGAACCAGAACTCCTGGGAGGAGCTGGTGCTGAAAGCACCCATCAGACAGTCAGGCTGGTACTAAAATCAGAGCTACCTGGGAAGTGTATGGACAGTTATTCCCCAGCCTCTTCCCTGCCCTGCAGGTGAGAGGTAGAATCTCTCACTGGTGCTTGTTTAAAATACAGATTTTAGCATCATCCTGACCTAGTGACCCTGACTTGGGATACAGGCTTAGGAACAGTGGCAGTTGGTGATTTTTGAGTACTTTCAAGTTTCAGAATAGCAGCCCCCAGCCATAGAAAAGACTCAGACATTCTGCAGCCCCTAACCTTCCGCTTTTTTATTTATTTACTTGCTTGAAGTACTGGGAAGTGAACCCATGCCTTCACACTGAGAGACATCACCAACTTTTTTTTATCTTGAGACAAAGTCTTAAGTGACTAAGTTGCCCAGGCAGGGCTTGAATTGTCCTCCTCAGCTTCCCAGAGTGCTGGGATTATAGGTGTGTGCCACCACACTTGGCTTCCATCTCATTTTAGAGTTTGTTTTTGTTTTTCTTTGAGGACACTTATTTTTTCTTTTAGTCAAATGAAAGATTTATAAGCTTTCTATTTGTTTCAGGAAAATTCAAAGGAGTGAAAAGTAGTGTTCAGTTCTTTTCACCTTGACAGGTTTTAAAGGCATCCTTGGCATCTGAACTATTCAGCCAGTATGCTTTAAAATTCTAGGATGATGAAAAAAATTTTTAAATAAGATCGTTATAGGTAGATAGCATAATGAATTGAATTCGTGATGTAGGTAGATTGTCTTCTTAATTTTCTATATATAAGCTTTTTAAGATCTTAAGATCTCATGTATCTGAGTGGGAACTAATTTTATAAGTGGTCAGTTTATTGTTGGAATTTTTGTGTTATGATAACTCTTGCTTCTCTAAGTAGCCCAGATGCTGCGTGGAATCTGGTGACCAGCATTTGCATAATGCAGTCTTTCGTACTGTAGCTTCATCTCTGGGAAAATTAACACTGAGTTGTGACAGCCCACTGTTCAGTGCCCAGTGAAAACTAGGACTATCTGTTTTGGCATTGAGGTGGGAATGGTTGTAAGTGTAGATTAAACAACTTGAGACAAGCTAAAAAAACTTGTCAATTTTATATATTGTCAAGTATGAATCTGTTTAATCTTGTTACTTGGTAAAAAAAAAACCCTCAGAATGAAAAACTGGGTCCAATTATGACAAAAGAAAGTCACTTACGTTTGGTATTAGTTAAATTTGTTACTAGTCATTTAAGTTGATTAAATAATGATGGTCTGCTTTTACTAAAAAAAAAAAAAAAAATCTTTCACTGATTCTTTGTTTTTCAGGGATGAAATATCCAATTGTGATAAAGAATACAAAGGTAAAGAGTCTTAAGCAAAACTGTTGTCCACGTTCATGCCTTCCTTTAAAAAAAAAAGTTGAATTAACCCACAGGGCTCTGTTTTAAGTCACTGAGTGAAATTTCCCTAATGTAAAAGTAATTCTGAGGGGAATTCTTTTAGAGCAGATTAACAGCCTTCATTTTAAGAAAAATCTCAGCTTGGGAAGTCTTCATGAAGCGGCAGTGCTGGCAAAGAATAGATCGGACTTTAAGGCCACCTGGAGTGTTTATTTTTAAGGCAAAACATAGGTATTTTGTCACTCTGCCAACCCTAGCAATTTGAAGACTGTGGGAGGACACACAGGTTGTGCAGAGGGAGGTGGTCTGTTTTCCTTCAGCTTGGCGTGACCAAAGCAAGAACCATTGAATGGTGTGGAGCACTGGGTCCCTGTGTCCTGGGGACCCATCAGGAGAATAGAGTTCCTTTTGTGTGTGCAGGATTTACTGGAGGAATTAGGCCCTGCACACTGGTGAAGGGCTGGGGATGCAGAGGTCAGAAGGGAGTTGTTTGGTCCGAGGTTCTACATCCTGGGGTCTGATAAGCAGGTGTCCAGCTGTTGACTGGAGAACTGCAGACAGGAAGCTCCTGAGGAGGTCTGTAGGGAGCCTTTGCCTCTGTGTAAACACCCAGGTAGGGGCTGGGGCAGCTGTTCGTCAGTAGGGACAGTAACTGGACACAGAGCTGGATATGGGGCTAGATTTGCTGGGTAGTGGGTGACTGCCACCACGCTGGACAACCTTGGGAAGATGACTGCTGCTTTACTTCTGCCTGCCAGGTTGTGTGAGATCCTGTTTTTGTCAACTTTAAGTTGGAAACATAAAAGAGAAGGGGAGCCTGTCAAGCATATCCCCTAGCTTAATCAGACCAACACAGTACGAATCCTTCTAGTCCACCTCAGCAGTGTAGCATCCATCTGTGCCCCTTATGATCACATTTAGCTTCCAAATAAAAAAGTATTAAAGTTGTGCTTGTGCTTAAAAGGTGTAACTGTGCCTCATAGAACCAAAACCATACTCTGTCCAAAAGAGATACAAGATCCACTGTGTTGTCTTTGGGGGTGTTTGTTCTGAGTCACACTCGCCCTTTGAAATCCTATAACTCAAATACAGTGGTAACGTGGGACTCATCATTAACTGGTTGTGGGAGGTTGACAAGTACTA
>NW_004955409.1:12508411-12541661 GCF_000276665.1 Chinchilla lanigera
AGAGAAGAAGCATGACCTTGAACTCACCACCAGGTAATGCTTACCAAAACCTTAATTTCCTCAGTGCCAGTGCCAGTGACACATGCCTGTAATACCAGCCACTCGTTAGGCCAAGGAGGATCACAGGTTGAAGCCAGCCTGAGCAACTGTAGCAAGACGCTGTCTCAAAATAAAATTTTAAAGGCCTGGAGGTGTAATTAGTGGTAGAGCACTTGCCTAGTATGTTCAGGGCACGGAGTTCCATCACCAGTACTGAAAACAAAGCAAAACAAAAGTTGGATTTGAGAAACCCTAATTATGGGAGGAACCCCAGTGGGTGTGTTAATCACTTACTGTGCTACATCTGTTGAGACCGTCAGAGGGGCACCCCTGCCTTGCAGCGTTTTGCTTCCCCACCCTCCTCCCTGCCCTACATCCTGCATTTGCCCACTTCGCCACTTTGAGTTGTGCTTTGGTTTTACAGCTTCAGCCTATGGGGAAGGTCGTTGTGTCACTCACTGTGGCTTCTGCAGTGGTTGACTACATACGTTGCTGTGTTACACAACATCTTGCTCTGAGAACTGTCAGGAGAAATTACTCCCAGCTCTTCTGAGAATAGTTTTGTTCCTCCTAAGCACAGGTTGCTTACTTTCGTTTTTATTTTATGGACACTAAATCATTTAACTGATTGCATGGTCCTGTTTGCATTGGCTACAGTGACACTCAGAGACAAATTTGTTTCCCTTCCTGCCAAATAGCTAGAGTCGTAAGTGTACATTTTTATTTTTATGTACTAACATCCCTCTTCATCTTTGCACCCTCATTTTTTGTGTGCTCCAATTTTTTGGAATCATGTCATACAGCAGATTCTAAGACCATAGATTCATGAGTTTGTACAAAGAATGGCCAGCATTGATACAAAAAAAGAGATAATCCCCAGCCTTGGAGGACTCACCTCATACTCTCCAGGAGTATGTTACCCTAAATGGTAACCACAATCCTGACCTCTTACCGCATAGGTTATTGAATTTATGTTTGTGGAATCATATGGTATGTGCTCTTTTATCGTCTTTTGTGTCTTTTTTATTCAGTATTATGAAAGTTGTCCATACTGGTGCATGTAGTCATAGTTTGTTGCCATTGTCATGTATCTAATGCTGTCTATTATGTGAACGTAGCATGATCTGTTCTGCTGGTGGTGGGGATTAGGATAGTTTTTCAATGGGGAGCCATTCCAAATGGTATGTCTGTGACCTTTCACATGTTTCAGTGAATACATGTTTGTATTTCTGTCAGGCAGATACCTAGGAAAGAAATACCTAGGTTGCAATTTTTATATGCATATATTTCCAAAGTATGTGTTCCAGTTGGTAGTCTCATCAGTAGTGTGTAGAGTTCCAGCTGCTCCACAACCTCACTACCACTTACTATTTGTTTTCATTTTAACCATTCTGGTGGGTATGTAAGACAGTTTGAGTGTCCCTCGTATGAAGTGGACAAGATCAGGAATGTTTCAGATTTCAGAGTTTTTCAGATTTTGAAATATTTGCATAGGCTTTATCACTTGAGCATCCTGTAGCTTAACTAGTAGTGTTACATTATGCTTTTAATGTGTATTTGCCCAGTGGCTCAAAGTTATATACCTGTTCATATGCTAATGTTGACCATTTGGGTATTTTCTTTTATGAAGTACCTGTTTGACTTTTTGGCCTATTTTCCTATTGGGCTTACTGTTTTTCTTATAATTATTAATTCTTAATAATTTTAGAGGCTCACTATATACTACAGTTTGGATGAATTTTTTTGCACATATATGTATGTTTGTAATATATGTATATACCTAAATATGTATTACAGATATCTTTCACCTCTCTGTAACTTGTCTTTTCACTTTAATAGTGTCTTTAGGTGAACAGAAGTTCTAAATATTAGTTTAGTCATTTTAGCAATTTATGCATCTGTTTTTCTTTTATGTTTAGTACTTTTTGTTTTCTGTTTGAGAAATCTTTGCCTATTGCAAGGTCTTGAAAATATTCTGTTTTTTGTAAAATTTTTATTGTTTTACTTTTCACATTTAGATCTATAATTCATGTGGAATTGATTTTTATATATGCTATAAACTTCAGAGTACATTTTATTTCCCCCAACAAATATCCAGCTGACCCAGCATCATTTACCACGAAGACCTTTACTCTCCCACTGTATTGCAGTATTCTTTTGCAGTGTCGGGGGACGGTGTTTGGACTCTGTCCTGTCCGCTTGTCTCCTGCACTGCTTCCCAATTCTTCATTGCTGTAGCTCCAGTAAAAAGAAGCCTGGTTAGCTGAGCAGAGGAGGTTGGCTTTGTAGGCAGTTAGGTACTTACAAAAGCAAAAATAAGGAACAAAAAGCAGATCGGTTGTTTTGAAGTTATTTTCCTTTCAGGGTTAGAATAAAGGGAACTTTCTTAGAATGCTGGCTAAAACTGGTCTTTTTGGGATTTTGGCTGTTACCTGTCCGTCCTGATTTCTTGGAAGGTCAAGTAAACAACTTTATCTGGTGCCATGGAACTCCAGCATGAGTAACTCTGTTTTGGTTTGATCTGGCGGTTTTTAGTACAGGAACTCAGTCCAGAACCATGGCTTCCCACACATTGTATTGAACAAGTGCTTCCGGAAAGTGCGTTAGTCTTGTCACTGTTTCATTATGTGATTCTGGTGGAATTTAAATACAAAACTAAGATGTCAGAACATCATGGGCATGATCCTACCAGGTATTACTTTGGAGAATAAAGTAATTTATAACCTTCAAAAGTGAGTTTTTGACAGTTTTTAAAACTTTTATTTGCTAATGAAAAGCTCTTTAAAATTTAATCACTGGTGTCAAAAAAGAAAAAAGGATATATGAGCTGACTCCACTATAGATTTGGTTGTGATGTGAAAATAACTTAATTTTGGAATTTAAAAAGCAAGATTTCTGGTTTTCTGGTGGCACTGAAATTTGGGAGATTTAGGAGATCATATCTGATTGTTATGTGTTACAGATCCTTGTAAAGAGCTTTAAAGAGGGGCTGGGGATATAGCTCAGCGGCACAAGTGCCTGCCAGGAAAGCTCAAGGTCCCAAGTTGGAGTCCTGGTACTAAAAAAAAAAAAAAAAAAAGCTTTAAAGAGAGAGATAAAAAGGAACTGAAACACATGATTCTTTATATCAGGCTTTATTATTTAAACAAAACAAAATTTTCCGCATATTATAAGCGCTAAACTAGGTCAGGATATTGTTCTTTGCACCTGACATGTGCTCTTGCTAGGTTCTTGGAGAGAATAGATGAAATACGTGTGCATATGTAGTAAAACTACACGTGTGCACATTTCTTTTTGGTCTTACAAAGGAAGAAACTAGCTGTTACTTTCCCACGGTCACAAAGCCCCTAAAGAGTGTCCCACTACAAGAACTGACTCAGAACAGATCTTCTTTTTCTCTGTTCAAAGAAAATTTTCCTGTATGCTATGTGCCAAACACCACAACTTGATAACTTGGGAAAGAGATGCTTCCTGCTTCTCTCTGAGGCCTCTGCAGAAGTGCGATGCTATGGATAATGGCAACTTGTAGTCATTAAGGTGTGAGAATACATAGTAGGAAATGTAATGTGGTTATTTCATAAAAGTGTCCTGAATAAATTCCTCCCTTTCTCCAGACCTCACCTCTGCTTCCAGGAACATTGAGCAGAATTTCTATGGCACAGGAATACTTCTGATTCCCTTAGGACATCTAGAAAAAAGTTTATCAGGGCAGCTCTAAAGGACTTCTTGGACCAGTTCCTTTAAGAAGAAGACTAAGTACTCCCCAGGGGAGACTCTTGGAAAATTTTTAACTGCCTCTGTAAACTTTGCCTTCGGAGGACAACTCCTCACAGCTCTCTGGGCAGATCTTAACTACGCCCTCCGACCTCAGTTCTGCCAATCATTCCACCTTTTCTTTTAATGTTACTGGTCACGCACATGCTTGTTTGTTCCTGTCTCCTGGCTGAGTCTGCTCTCAACTTTCCCTGACCCGCTCGCCTGGCTCTTGCCCACGACCTGCCACGGCCTCAGATGTCAAGCTGTAGCCTGCTGACCTGGCCAGTGCCTGCCCTGCCTCCCGGCTGACCGTCACAGCCAGCCTGTGCTCCAGCCCCATCTCGACTTGGCCGCCTGCGCCCTGCCACCAGTCCCTGGCCGGGGCACTGGGCTGCATGCTGGCAGGGGCTCTCTCCACATTTCCCCAGCGCACGTACGCGAGGGTAGCGGGAACACCAACTTCACTCTAGAGGGAGCAAGGCGAGAAAGAGAAAGAAAAGAAGGAAGACCTTCTAGAGGAGGTCCGTCCAAAGCGGGTGGTGAGGATCCAGAATAGCAAAATTAATTCCTTTAAGGAAGAAAGTTGTTTTCTGATTATAGGGATTTTTTTTAAAAATTAGCTAGCATTATTTCTGTTTGATGTATCATATATGTAATAATCATTAAATTTAGGTATTTAATGGAACAACTTTTTGTGGTTGTTTTTTTTTTGTTAAAACTATCAACTAGGCATAGTGGCATGGGCCTGTAATATTAGCACTCAGGAGGCTGAGGCAGGAGAATCTTGAGTTTGAGAGCAGCCTAAGCTATATTGCGAGTTCCAGGTCAGCCTGGACTGTATTGCAAGATCTGTCTCAAAAGAAAGAAAAAAAAAGACTGTCAATTTTTTCCAAGCAAAGATAATATGTGTTATTCATCAAAATAAAAATGTAAATAAATTCAGCCCCAAATAAAATTTTGAGAAAATCTCATTGGTTGTTGATTACATTGTTTGACTTTTTTCATAATTCTGTCTTAGGGTCTAATGGCTATTGATTGTCCATACACTGGCATTGTGGATTATCGACAGATAGCTTTGTCGTTTGCCCACGATTTCCAAGAAGCAGGTGGCTCTGTCATCACCGATTTTGAAGTGAAAGATATTGAAATGGCCAAAGAAAGCCCTTCCAGCAGTAAAGATGGTAAGCCACCCTCATCTTTCCTGTTGAAAACCTGAACTGACTTTTAGTGAAGTTTCAGAGAGTTTCTGTCTGAGGTGATATGGTAGGAGGCCCACCTGGAGGAGAGCTAGAGGAGGGTGCAAGCCAGAGCGGGTGCAGAGAGACGAGGTGAGAGAGACACCAGGGAACCAGAACTCCTGGGAGGAGCTGGTGCTGAAAGCACCCATCAGACAGTCAGGCTGGTACTAAAATCAGAGCTACCTGGGAAGTGTATGGACAGTTATTCCCCAGCCTCTTCCCTGCCCTGCAGGTGAGAGGTAGAATCTCTCACTGGTGCTTGTTTAAAATACAGATTTTAGCATCATCCTGACCTAGTGACCCTGACTTGGGATACAGGCTTAGGAACAGTGGCAGTTGGTGATTTTTGAGTACTTTCAAGTTTCAGAATAGCAGCCCCCAGCCATAGAAAAGACTCAGACATTCTGCAGCCCCTAACCTTCCGCTTTTTTATTTATTTACTTGCTTGAAGTACTGGGAAGTGAACCCATGCCTTCACACTGAGAGACATCACCAACTTTTTTTTATCTTGAGACAAAGTCTTAAGTGACTAAGTTGCCCAGGCAGGGCTTGAATTGTCCTCCTCAGCTTCCCAGAGTGCTGGGATTATAGGTGTGTGCCACCACACTTGGCTTCCATCTCATTTTAGAGTTTGTTTTTGTTTTTCTTTGAGGACACTTATTTTTTCTTTTAGTCAAATGAAAGATTTATAAGCTTTCTATTTGTTTCAGGAAAATTCAAAGGAGTGAAAAGTAGTGTTCAGTTCTTTTCACCTTGACAGGTTTTAAAGGCATCCTTGGCATCTGAACTATTCAGCCAGTATGCTTTAAAATTCTAGGATGATGAAAAAAATTTTTAAATAAGATCGTTATAGGTAGATAGCATAATGAATTGAATTCGTGATGTAGGTAGATTGTCTTCTTAATTTTCTATATATAAGCTTTTTAAGATCTTAAGATCTCATGTATCTGAGTGGGAACTAATTTTATAAGTGGTCAGTTTATTGTTGGAATTTTTGTGTTATGATAACTCTTGCTTCTCTAAGTAGCCCAGATGCTGCGTGGAATCTGGTGACCAGCATTTGCATAATGCAGTCTTTCGTACTGTAGCTTCATCTCTGGGAAAATTAACACTGAGTTGTGACAGCCCACTGTTCAGTGCCCAGTGAAAACTAGGACTATCTGTTTTGGCATTGAGGTGGGAATGGTTGTAAGTGTAGATTAAACAACTTGAGACAAGCTAAAAAAACTTGTCAATTTTATATATTGTCAAGTATGAATCTGTTTAATCTTGTTACTTGGTAAAAAAAAAACCCTCAGAATGAAAAACTGGGTCCAATTATGACAAAAGAAAGTCACTTACGTTTGGTATTAGTTAAATTTGTTACTAGTCATTTAAGTTGATTAAATAATGATGGTCTGCTTTTACTAAAAAAAAAAAAAAAAATCTTTCACTGATTCTTTGTTTTTCAGGGATGAAATATCCAATTGTGATAAAGAATACAAAGGTAAAGAGTCTTAAGCAAAACTGTTGTCCACGTTCATGCCTTCCTTTAAAAAAAAAAGTTGAATTAACCCACAGGGCTCTGTTTTAAGTCACTGAGTGAAATTTCCCTAATGTAAAAGTAATTCTGAGGGGAATTCTTTTAGAGCAGATTAACAGCCTTCATTTTAAGAAAAATCTCAGCTTGGGAAGTCTTCATGAAGCGGCAGTGCTGGCAAAGAATAGATCGGACTTTAAGGCCACCTGGAGTGTTTATTTTTAAGGCAAAACATAGGTATTTTGTCACTCTGCCAACCCTAGCAATTTGAAGACTGTGGGAGGACACACAGGTTGTGCAGAGGGAGGTGGTCTGTTTTCCTTCAGCTTGGCGTGACCAAAGCAAGAACCATTGAATGGTGTGGAGCACTGGGTCCCTGTGTCCTGGGGACCCATCAGGAGAATAGAGTTCCTTTTGTGTGTGCAGGATTTACTGGAGGAATTAGGCCCTGCACACTGGTGAAGGGCTGGGGATGCAGAGGTCAGAAGGGAGTTGTTTGGTCCGAGGTTCTACATCCTGGGGTCTGATAAGCAGGTGTCCAGCTGTTGACTGGAGAACTGCAGACAGGAAGCTCCTGAGGAGGTCTGTAGGGAGCCTTTGCCTCTGTGTAAACACCCAGGTAGGGGCTGGGGCAGCTGTTCGTCAGTAGGGACAGTAACTGGACACAGAGCTGGATATGGGGCTAGATTTGCTGGGTAGTGGGTGACTGCCACCACGCTGGACAACCTTGGGAAGATGACTGCTGCTTTACTTCTGCCTGCCAGGTTGTGTGAGATCCTGTTTTTGTCAACTTTAAGTTGGAAACATAAAAGAGAAGGGGAGCCTGTCAAGCATATCCCCTAGCTTAATCAGACCAACACAGTACGAATCCTTCTAGTCCACCTCAGCAGTGTAGCATCCATCTGTGCCCCTTATGATCACATTTAGCTTCCAAATAAAAAAGTATTAAAGTTGTGCTTGTGCTTAAAAGGTGTAACTGTGCCTCATAGAACCAAAACCATACTCTGTCCAAAAGAGATACAAGATCCACTGTGTTGTCTTTGGGGGTGTTTGTTCTGAGTCACACTCGCCCTTTGAAATCCTATAACTCAAATACAGTGGTAACGTGGGACTCATCATTAACTGGTTGTGGGAGGTTGACAAGTACTAAACAAATGGTTTTGGCTGGAAAAGGTAGCAAGTGTGATGCAGTCAACACTGACAAGCCGGGCATGGTGGCACACACCAGTAATCCCAGCCCTGGGGAGGCTGAGGCAGGAGGATTGTGCGAGTTTGAGACCAGCCTTGGCTACAAAGTGAGCTCAAAGCTAGCTTGAACTGTATAGTGAGACCGTGTCTCAAAAAGACAAAAAAAAAAAAAAAAAAAAACCACTGACAAGTTCTAGTTTACACATTGAGTACTAAACAAATGATGAGTGCAGAGACATTTAGTTTCGTTTAAAAAATGCATCAGTGTCAAATTCAATGCATTTCAGAGCAGTCGACTGCCGAGGTATAGTTGACTGTATTGAGGTATACTTAGGGCAGCCACTATTTGAGCATCTTAGACTAGGTTAGTAGTTCTCAATCGGAAGTAATATTGTGCTCCAAGAGACATTTGGCAATGTCCAGAGACATTTTTGGTTGTCACAACTAGGAGGGGCAGGTCTACTGACATTTCACGGGTACAGGCCCAAGAAGAGGCCTTCCAAGTAAAGAAATATCCAGACAAAACTTGTGTTAGAGAATGGGAGAATAGTGCAGATGGGTGTGTTCAGTCCCAGGCTGTCATAAACAAACACCACAAACAAGGTGGCTGAAAACAGAACTTCAGGACAGTGTCCCTGGGGAAAGAGGCTAATTTACATCTGCAGAGCAGGTTGTCTTGTCTACTGGTTATTCAAATCTTTGACTCAGTGAGCATTCATATTGAATTCAAGTATCTTTACCCTCCTAGCCTGTTTAGATTGGTCCTTTCACATCTCTTCTTCAGAACTTCTTTTCCTGGACAACCAGGCAAACCATTTCTTCAGTACTGCACATGAAACATTGTCAACCATGTGTACCTCTGGCCATCTGTCCTTCTGGGTCAAATAAACTAGCTGTGATGTTCAAAGATCTGCCTCCTGGGTGTCTAATGCTGTAGCTCTTCACTTTCCAGTGGGCTAAATGTTGTGCAGAGCCACTTGTAAACCGAGTCTGTATTTCTTCTTCCCTGGCCAACTGGTCATAGAGAACGCCCTGTGGGCCTGTAGGCACAAGTTGAGAAGAACAAGGTACTTTTGTAGGAGTAGATGTCGTGAACCACATGCCTCGGTAACTTATATGTGCCTGCAGGACCTGTAAAACTCTAATCTTATGTATTACACCTCCTCTTGATGATGGAGTGCTGTTGTACACACCCAGTTTTGTGGCTTGGTGAATCAGACAACACCCAGTTAATAACGGGTAGTTCACATGGTAACTTGGTGACCTGTGGTCAAATGTTTAGTCAAAGCCAGAAGCGCTTTCTCAAAAGGAAGATTATTATTTACAGAGGATGGTGTTAGCTTCTCCTCCAAAATCCTAACATTCTGTATTGTGATTTGCCTGTGAGGGCCTGCTAAAGCCTTTGTAAAATATCACTGCCTATTCCAAACACTTTGGTTTGGAGACCCCCTAGATCAGGTGGGCAAGTAGCAGAGTAACCAGGGTCTCCACTTAAAGAAACAGGAGAAGCCTATTTCTGTCCCTGCCCTCATCATGGGAGATTTTCACTCAAGCGTGGCACCATGTGATAGAAGACCTGCAGGGCCCTGTGGGACACTGGTGGCTATGTGTTCTGTCCAGTTACTGTAGAAGCGTTGCTTATCTTGGCATTTTCCTTTAGTATAGTTTCTGGGATTCAAATTCAAATTTTGCACCCACTTATCAGATTGAACTTTTGTGCCTTATGAGGAGTTAAAAGAAAAGGAATTTTAAAAATTAACTTGGAGGATTTGCAGATTAAAATTTATACATGAGACAAGGAGAAACGTCTTTTTTATTTATGAAAGAGGCCTAGAGACAGTTTGTTTTTAAAAGGAAATTTATAATTGAGCAAATATATCATTCAGTGTTGACCTAAATTTTAATTTGGAAGTGAATTAGTATGTTACTGAATTTAATGATTGTTTCATGTAAAACATGATTTCAGAGACCTGTGACCATTGTTAATCATGTCTTCCTTTAAAACTGTTGAGTTGTTTTTTAAAGAGAAGTATTGCATGCTGGTACTACTCTATCAATTTTGTTGTTATCTATACATTTATCATAACACTTATCTACATTTCATGTTCCAAGAATAAAAGAATTGCTGATCTTTTAAAGTAGGAACTGGTAGATATATATCACAAAAAGGTATTTCTTGTACTTCTGGTACATAACTGTAGATGAACAGGAAAGATATTAGCCTACTCAGAAGGAAGCAGTTTTTGCTGTTGTTGTTGTTGTTATCACTGACATAGCCTTCCTGACTTCAAGGGTCTTGCAAGTATCATGAATTAGTCTAGCTGACTCAGATTTACTACAGAGAAGTTTAATCTGAGTTTTCTCAAAATGTGACTTATATAACTCTTGAAAAGAGGCTTACATTTCTGACCAAAAAAATAGGGTGCATATAGAACAGAAAATATAGTTTAGTAGAATAAGGCCGAGTCAGTGAGGGATGGAGAGAGAGAAAGGAAAGAAGGAAAGAAGGAAAGAAAGAAGGAAAGAAGGAAGGAAGGAAGGAAGGAAAGAAAAGAAAGAAAGAAAAGGAAAGAAAGAAAGAAAGAAAGAAAGAAAGAAAGAAAGAAAGAAAGAAAGAAAGAAAGAAAAGGGAAAAGGAAAGGGAAAGGGAAAAAGAAAGAGAAGAAAGAAAGAGAGAAAGAGTGAGTTGAAACAGATGAGAACTCCAAGTCTTCAGAAGTAGATTGCTTGGAAATGAGAACAGAAAGGTACCAGGAGCAAAGAGTTGCTACTTCTTTATAAGTAGGCCTCGGTGTGATGGTGGTGTATACTCGGCATCCCAGTTACTTGGGAAGCTGAAGTGGGGTGTCTGCTTGGGCCCAGAAGTGCTGGGCCAGCTAGGCAATGTAGTGAGGTCCCACCTTAAGAAAAGAAAGGAGAGGAGAGGAGAGGAGAAAGGAAAAAAGAAGGAAAAGAGGAGGGGGAGGGCGGGGAGGGGAGGAGAGGGGGAGCAGAGGAGGAGAGTAGAAGGGAGAGGTGGGGAAGAGAAGGGAAAGGAAGGGAAGGAAAGGAGAAGGAAGGGAAGGGAAGGGAAGGGAAGGGAGGGGAGGGGAGGGAAGGGAACGAAAAGATGAGAATTAGTATCTAGTGGTGAATTCAGGTCAAATGATATCATTTAGGAAATAGGGTGGTAAGTTGGCTAAGCCTGGCAGGATGAACTAAAGCTAAAAATATGCAGCTAGTCATGGAATAAAATTTGTGGGAAATTATAACAACCTAAGGTTAGTATTCTCCTAATCATGAAAGCATACTTTGGCTGTAGTGTGTGCTCTCACTAAATGTGGGCTGAGCGAATGCGGTCTCTAAAGTAGCCTCAGTTTGCAAAGTATAAATTGAGCCAGAAGGAGAAACTGCTCAGTGGGTAGGTTACTGTTGGAACCGAGTGGGATTATTGAGTACAGAACAACCCAACCATGACAGAATGACTGCTCAGATAGGATGGAAGAAACGTTCTGAAATTGAGAAGAGGCCGAATTGGCAGAGGTCATCTAAACAAAGTCTGCTGCTTCCTGTAACAAATAGTTAAAGAGTTGTATGCTAGGTCCTAGTAGAATAAGTGTGTGTGTCTATGCATGCATGTGTATCTTGTATCCTTAGTAGGTAAGCCATTATTACCTCTAACTTAAAGTACAGAATTTAGGTGACATCCTGTTGCCGCTGTATTGTTTCTAGCTGTCACCTAAATGCTGAAGAACTTATTTTGCTGATATGTACGTTGAAATTTCTTTTTCAGAAAAAAGTCTGTTTCTATATCCCTATTTTCTCTTCTGTCATTTCTTTTTCCCTCTTGACCTTTCTGCTTCTACCTATACAAATCATGCTTTTTAAAAAAATATTTTATTTTTTGATTAGTATATATTAGTTGTACATATTAATGGGGTTCAATGTGATAGTTCTACATATACAGCATGAACTGATAAAATCCAACCTTCCTCCCACTTTTCAACCTCCGTTAATTACTATTCCATGTTCAGGTCAAATTTTTTAGCTTGCACACACAGAAGATTACCACCTGTTCTCTCTTACGTATGGAAGCTAATCATGCTCTTTTATTTTGCACCAGAGAGAGGAAATTCGATGTCAGTATGTTGTGACATGTGCAGGACTTTACTCAGACCGTATTTCAGAGTTGAGTGGCTGCAGTCCTGATCCTCGAATTGTACCATTCCGGGGAGATTACCTGCTTTTGAAGCCAGAAAAAAGCTATCTTGTGAAAGGAAATATTTACCCGGTAGGTAATGATGTTTCTGCCTTCTCATCTTCTCAGGCTGGTTGTAGACATAAAGGAAACACAAACATGTGGAGTAAGAGAGGAGAGACCTGTGGCACTCACTTGTAATCCTAGCTACTCAGGAGGCTGAGGCAGGAGGATCTAAAGACTGTCTCAAAATGAAAGTTTAAGGAATAGAGATGCACACACAGGTTAGTGGTAAGGTATTTGTGCAGCATGGTATATGCAAGGCGCTGGATTCCTAGTTCCACCAAAGGGAGTGGGGGCTAGAGGGCTATTTATGTTGTTAAATTGCTAGATCTGTAGACTAATATCCTGGTCATTAAATTATAATTAATTGCATACAAGTCTCTGTCTCCAGAAGGCAAGAGTGCATTATGGGAAGTGCTAGCAAGAGAGAAGCAGATTCTTCCTGCTCTCTGGCAGAGGGAGACACACAGGGGAACTTTCCCAGATACCCAGCCCTCTTTCTCTCCTCACAGAAAGGGGATGTGGCCACTCTGTAATCCCAGCAGGCAGAAAACAGAGGCATTTAAGTGAAAACGTCATTCTTCTGTCTGAAACTACCCTGGAAATGAATGAATTCCTTCAAATATATATTAAGTTGACCCAGATGCAGTTGATTCAGCTAATACTTAACTATTTGATGTTTTCGACCTTGCCAAACTATCAAATTCATTTGCTTCAGTCCCAGACAATCCCACTTTATAAAAGCCTGTTCAGTGAATCTGGCTTTTTTCTCGTAGCAGCCCTGATTTTACTGGCAAGTCACAGACATCCCTAGATGTAGAAAGGAGAGGTAATAATCTGAGGTAGAGAGCTCACCTTTTGTATTCTTCACCCAGAAGGAAGGATAGGGTAGTGTGCATTTCTGTCCGTAGCATCCAGGTTTCTTAGGTGGCATTTCTGAGCAGAAGCACGTTAATAGGAAAACATCTGAGTACAGCTCAAGTGCAGATGACATGCATAGAAGGAAGTGTTTCTATTACAAATTGGGTATTTGTTTCTGTGCTAAAGTAGAATGTGAAATGGCTCTAATAGTTGCTTGCTGTATTAAATCTATAGGTCCCAGATAGCCGGTTCCCTTTCTTAGGAGTTCACTTTACGCCAAGAATGGATGGTAGTATTTGGCTGGGGCCTAATGCAGTACTTGCCTTTAAACGGGAAGGTTATAGACCCTTTGACTTCAGTGCCAGAGATGCCATGGATATAATTATCAACAGGTAACAACTTTCCTTTGAAAAATTTTTTTACATTGAGTGCAGTGGTGCCCTTCTGTAGTTCCAGCTGCTTGGGAGCCCAACAAAAAAGGATCAGAAGTTTGAGGCCAAGGCAATCTGAGATGTGATCTCAAAAAAAAAAAAAAAAAAATATATATATATATATATATATATTTTGATGTGGAAAATTTTGATCTTCTTCTGGGATGAATCCCCGTGTTTGTGATTGGAATATTGTTTTTATTAAACTAAATTAAGATTGTTGTAGAATAATTTTTGATTGTTTCCTTGGTGCTGGGGAGTGAACTCAGGAGCGCTCATAACAAGCATGAGTGCCCCCACTGAGCTACAACCCCAGCTCTAAGAATAATGCTTTAACTACTTCAAGAAAATTCTGATGAGCCAGGGTGATATCCTGGTTAAAAGAAAGTAAGATCAAGAGGAATCATTCATACATCCAGCAATCCAAATCATATCACTCACTTTCTAGTTGAGTTTGAAAAAGAAAAAAAGGTTCTTTCAAAATCAGTAAATGGCTTACTTTGATAAGAACATTTCAAGTCAGTCCCATTACTTTGTAAACTACTGAGGAAACTGTGGATTACCAAACCTGTTTCCTTCTGTGGAAAACTAACAGTACTGTTGTGTTGGTCTAAGATGCAGATGCTTCACTACTGTAAGAAATAACATCAGGAAGTATTTAAAGACCTGCTAATGTAACCCCAATACTCTGAAAGGTTGAGGCAGGATGATCACAAGTTCAAGCCCCGCCTAGGAAGTTTAGTGACTCAGCAACAAGGCTGTCAGCACTCTTTGGGAATTCAGGGTGTTGATTGCTTCAGTTGATGAAGTTCCCTTCTTATATTGGCCAAAAGTTGATTTTCTTTTAATATGTAGTTCTTCTGACTTTGCCTAGATTTCTGTGATACCACCAAAAAAAGAAAAGAATCTAATAGTTGTAAAGGTGCTTTATGCTAATAAAGAATTCCTTTCTCTGTTAAAGAATTTTGTTTCTGTGATACCACCAAAAAAAGAAAAGAATCTAATAGTTGTAAAGGTGCTTTATGCTAATAAAGAATTCCTTTCTCTGTTAAAGAATTTTGTTTTGTTTGCTTTCAGTGGCTTAAGTAAACTGATTTTCCAGAATTTCTCCTATGGAGTTAATGAAATGTATAAAGCCTGTTTTCTTGGTGCAACAGTGAGGCACCTTCAAAAGTTTATCCCTGAAATTACTACCAGTGATATACTCAGGTAAGGAAAACTGATCAGTGTTATAAATACATTCCTGATCTTGGTGAATTTGAGAGATAGGTCCAACTTGGTGATCACTAAGCACACTTTGCCCACTGACTCTTTGCTCTTTCTTTCCTAACAAATTATTAAATTCCTTCTGCAAGGCATGGAGTAAGCATTGCTATGTTATGGCCCTTGTTTCTGGGCCACTTGTAATTAGCTACACCTCTTTATACCGCTAAATTAAACTCTCCATCTTCGCTTCCCTGTGATGCCACCTTAGCCTTTGTGTTGAGCTCTCATGCATGCTAAAATCATCCTGTCTGAATTTTTTTTAAGTCTCCTGGACACTTGCTGTGTGATTCCACAACCTTTTGACTTTCATTCTGTGTAAAAGAATAGATTACCATGTTAACTAATTAGCTAATAAACACATTAAAACTTTATACTTTGGTCAGTTCTTAAAACCTTTATAAACACATTTGTAGACCTGGCCAGCTCACCTTGCTCCCTCTCTGCTCCTTTGTTCTTTATCAGACCCTCTGAGACTACTGCAGGATAGCAGGGGGAAGCAGTGTGGTAACAACCAAAGTCCTTGCTGCAGGGGTGTAGGGCAAAGTAAAGGTGACATGTGTCGTGTGTGTGTGTGTGTGTGTGTGTGTGTGTGTGTGTGTGTATTCTTTTCCTTAGATATGTCTTTCCAGACTCACTGTATAGATTATCCTAAATCCCAGCCAAGCCTATTTGTTTTTCCTCTCTTGTGATATTTTTAGAACCTTCACCTTTTTCGCTGAACAAGCCATTTGTTAGGCCCAATCAGCAGTGTACTCTGGGGTACTCACCCTGCACTTACAGTCCATCCTTCACAACTCTCCAGAGTACTGTCTACTCCTCTGTAACAGCTGCTGAGCTAGCCTGGTGTAGAGTGTCAGCAGGCTTGACTGGATCTGGGAAGAGAGCAGCAATCACGTCAGCTGTCTCCCTTCAGGGATCATCCTGGTCTAAATCTGACTCTAATGTATCATTCTGGGACCGGCCTCTGCAAATTCTTAGAAGAACTATTAAATCAGCTAATATTTTTACTCTTATCTAATTTGCCCTTCTACTCACCTTCTGAAATGGAAGAGATAAAAATATCTGGGCTGTAGTTTCTCAGTGATTTGCTTTTAAAGACTTGCAGTGTTTTATATCTGAAAACAGACTGGTCAGATCTGGTTTCTGTTACTGGCTATTAATATTCCTTGGGAAACACACCAGGTCAGCATAGTGAATTCTATGTAGAAATGGCTGTAGTGAATTCAAAACCCATATTCAGTCAGCACCCTCTCATAGAAACCCTTCATATGGTAAAGTGAGACTTGGGGCTTATGAGTGTTAGCGATTCCTGTCTCTGGGTGTAAGATGGGAATTTGTTACCAGCCTCGTTGGCAATGTAGGCAGATGCATCTGAGGACAGATTCAGCTCAAGCACAGAAGAGTTCCTTTTTCAAGACAGAGATGCTGGGGACAGTCAGCAATTACATTTGTTTCTACTCTTGATTCCTGTAGCTATTAAATGCAGGGAATTATCAATAAGAAGGAATAGAAGAAGATATATTTGATGTTATTTATAGAAGTTTAAAAACAAGCATAATAATACCACACATTGTTTATGGATTCACATGTAATATATAAATAAAAACAAGCATGGGACTGATAAGTACTTAAGAGAAAATCTGCTTCTGAGGAGGGAAGGAACATGATCCTGAGAATCCACAGGGGCTCCTATCATATCTCTAATGTGCTATTTCTTAAGCTGTTTTGTAACAAAATAGCTATCCACTATGTTATTCTCTATACTTTGTTACATGCCTGAATATTAAATAATAAGATCAATAGGCTTTTCCACAACGTGAAGAACAAGTCCTCCTTGTCTTATTCTTCTTGCAGCCCAGTGTATTACAAGCTGCAAATGGCCTATTAGTATTGTGTCAGAAGCAAATCCGACAGTCTTAGGTAGTAAAAGCAATAGAATTTTCACTTCCAGTGTGGCGTGTTACCCAGGGAGTACATCCTTAAACGTCAGTAGCCACCAAAGGACATCCATCTTCTTCTCATTGTCTAGCCAGAGCATTTCGGGCATTTGTTTACTAATGAACATCAGATTGGAATGAAAACTTATTACCTGCCAAGTGCATGCGTTAGGTATACAACTTCTCTTGCTTAAATGGTGATCTCTAAGGGTCTTAATTTTAGCTCTGAGCTCCTCTAATCTGTTTGGTTTGTCCTTTAATTTTGACATGCTAATCTAATAGTTTGTATCTAGTAGCACTGTAAGGATGGAAAAGATGAAGATATAAATGTGCTGTAATCCTCCCATTTTCCCACACATCGCTTTGCAAAATGTCGTATTTGTGAATTCTGGGGTAAATTTCCTTCCTTTTTTTTAAAATTTTTTTGGTACTGGAAATCAAAGTCAGGACCTTGTGCTTGCTAGGCAGGTGCTGTGCCACTGAGCTATATCCCCGGCCCTGGAGTAAACCTTCAAGACAGATGTTTTTCATCATGAATGATAACTATACCATGTCGTTGTGAAACACAAAAGCTAAACGTTTCTACAGTTAACCTGCTGTGATTTATGGTGATACAGATTAGAGTGGGTACTGTTGACATTTTGGCCCAAATAATTCTTTGTTGCCGGGGACCATCCAGTTCATTGTAGGATGTTTAACAGCATCCCTGAACTTGATTCTTCCCCCTGGTTGTGGCAACCAGAAATGTCTCCAGACGTTACCAGTGTCCTCTAGGGGGCAAAATCTCCCTTGGTTGAGACCACTAGTATCAACCTGCACACTACAAAATACTGAAAGAAAATATAATGAACTTCTTTAAAAAGCATGTACCCAAGAACGCAGGAAAGTAAGGGTTATCCCATGACCAGAATACAAAGAAGAAATTAAAAACTCTTCCTACAAAGAGCTGGTCCTGATGCTGACCAAGACAGGTAGGGAAGATTTGCTGATCTCAATACTGAGGGACTTGCGGACATGATGGCACACATTTGTAATGCCAGCACTTAGGAGGCTGAGGCAGGAGAATTGCTGTGAGTTTGAGGCCAGCCTGGGCTACATAGTAAGATGCTGTCTCAACAAAATGAGATGAAAGAAAGAGAGAGAAAGAGAGAAAGAAAACCTGAGGGGCTAGAGTTATATTTTTAATTGATGTTTGATTCACATGCAATGAAATATGTAGATCTTAAGTGCTCAGTGAATTTTTGATAGTTGTATAATTCATATATCCACCACACAAAACAAGACATAAAACACTGAATATTTGTATTTAATTGCCATTTGAGTGCTAGAAAGGAGCTCTGGGGTCTACAAAAGGTAGAAAGTTGGAACTGAGACTCAGAATAAAGCAGGACTATTGAAGGACCACATTCTTAATCAGAAGGACATTTGGAAAAACATGTTCCCCTTGGCACCCGAAAGTGTTGAGGAGCTTTGTCTGTTTTGGGGAGGGGCGGGGAGCGGGAACTTGAATGTGTACCACCTGCTTTGTTTAGTAACTGTAGCTGAGAAATTACCTTAGAAAGTGGACCCACACTTGTTCAGATCCTGCTGCAAACTAATGAACCACTCTTTCTGTCTGAATCTTGCGCTTGAGATCTCTCTCTCCTCTATTTCAGTAAATTACCACTGCCTCTCTTTTTCAGAAAAGAGAAAGTGAAAACTTAGGATAATTTAACTTTAGACTAAATATTGTTGATGCTAAGCAATTGTTGTTTTATTATTGAGAATCCTTTCAATACACACTGATGTGAAATGGTATGTTATCTAGGGTTTGCTTTAAAATAATCCAGCAGGGGAAAGTGAGTGTTGTAGGGATATTGGAGGATACAGATGAAATTAAATTGTATGTGTGTGATTGAAACATTTGTTGTACATAAAGATAATGGTAATTCATATGTGGGAGTTCATTATACTGTTCTTTTCACTTTTCTTATGTGTTTAAAGTTTCCCATAAACAAAAGCACTCCCTGGAGCCCCTGATAGAAGCAAGTGTAAAACTTGTGGAGGATTATACCCTTCATCCAGTATAATTCCCTCAGAAAAGCCCTACTGCATGCACCAGGCTTCATAGTCAGACTTACGTCACCATGCGAGTCACCAGGTGAAATAAATAGCAAAATTAGACTCCTAACAGCTATGGATAATAGTAATATTGGAAATGATAAAATGAGTATGCTTCAGTGAATTAAAAACAATGCATACAAACATGAAAAAAGAATAAAAAATACTAGGCAAAGTTTGAAATGGGCCAAGTAGAACTTCTAGAAATGAAAAAGAGAGCTTTTAAAATTTAAAACTTAAATGATTAGGCTAAACAGCTGGTTAGATCTACCTAAAGGAAAGTTAATGAATTAGAAAAAAATCTAAAGGACTTAGAAAAACTGCGAGATAAAAAAACACGTGTAGACGTTAAATGAAGAAAATGAAAAACTCCAGTTTATCTGTCATGGGAGTTTCAGAGCAATTGATAAGTAAGTTTCATCTGAATAAGTAAAACTAAAGCAAGAATGGAAACAGACTTCTAAACCGGTAGAAGAGGTTTTTAAAAATCTAGAAAACTCAGTAAGAAAGAGGGAATAGAAACCTCAGAAAAATCAGGTCAAGTAATATGATAAAAATTAAATATACTGGTAATTATAATAAATGTAAATGTGCTTAACTCAGTTGTGAAGGCAGAGATTATCAGGCTGGATTTAAGAAACACATCTAATATACTAGGAAAATGTTTATTTAAAAATGGGTAGTATGTTTATTTCAGAAAAGTATAATTTAAGGCAAAAGTATTTACTGGAAATAAAAAATTAGGAATATTGAAGACAAAGGAAATGTATTAGGGCATATCATTAGAGATAAACTTACTGCATGTAATACCATAGCTATGAAAGACAGAAGGAAAAGTTGCCATAATTGCAAGCAGAAATCAATAATTGTGCCACATGATTTTAAGACATATCAGTTGATAAAAAATGGATTAAGCATATGAAATACTAGAAGATTTGAATAAAAATACTTGTAGATCCTCTGCCCCATTACTTATATTAATTAAAGTCTTCATAGAACATTTATAAAAGCTCAAAATGTTCTAAGCCAAAAACAGGTTCTCAACAAAATTCAAAAATCTGGGGCTGGGGATTTAGCGCAGCGGCATAGCGCCTACCTGAAACGTGCGAGGTTGTGAGTTCGATTCCCGGTACCAGGGGAAAAAGAAAAAAAGACTAAAAAAACAAAATTCAAAAATGGAGCATAGAGGGCTGGGGTGGTAAACTTTTTAGAAGAAAAATTGGACATAGATAAACCATGTTCATAGTACAGTTATGATAAAGATTGGTAATAATCCACCCCTTTATGCCTGAAAATTAAGTTGGAATTGTTTACTTTCCCCATACCACCACTTCCAGTTTAAATGCATTCACCTAGACTTGAATTTTTAAGATAGCAGTAGACCCCTGCACGAGCTTTATAAAATCCTAGGTTATCCTATTTGAGACTGGGCAGAGATGTCAGACCCAGCCTTTCGTAGCTGCTTCCCCAGCTCACGTTGTGGTGCTGCCATGTGACGGGAGTGCCACGCAGGACTTCTGAGGTGAATGAGTGGAATTAGTCACATCACCTGTTGTTTCTGGACATGTTTATGTATCTAAGATACACTTTCCCATTAAATTTGCCTGTAAATGTAGCAAAATATACAGCTATAGGTATCACTACATTAAATTTAACTGAATTTACAGAAATTAATTTTGAGTCATTTGTTCATTCAGTTGTTAAAATAGTTAAAAGAATTAAAAGTTAAAATGTGAAAAGTTTCTAGCATTATTGAACACCTGCGAGAAACAAATCTAGTCAGGGAGATGAGGTAAGGTGTTACAAGAGACACTGGTGTGGCCCTCAGAGGATTTATGGCTTACCTGAAACTTCAACTTGCAATACTTATCTCAGGCGGGAGTGTTGAGAGGGGAAGCCTGCATTTATAATTTTTCTAAGAACCATGAAGTTGCCTTACATACTGAAAAAGGAATACAGTACCATGAATTTGGTAGCTTAGACATTTCATGTTGATTTGAACTAAACTGAGATCTTAAGAAAAAGCCAACCCTCCTGGCCATGCCTGTAATCCCTGCAATCTGGGAAGCTGAGACAGGAGGATCACGAATTCTAGCTCCGCCTGAGCAGCCTTGGAATTTAGCAAGATCTTGTCTCAAAAAATAAGAGTTGGCCATGTAGCTCAGTGAGAAGAACCTGTGTTTTATTCCTACTACCACTGGAGAAAAAGTGTAGGTGACATTGCACATATAATTTGTTGATATAAGAGAAATAAGTGTAGATGCATTTTTAATTGTGGTTAATTGGTATTATCTTCTAAATGTTTGGACAGAGCAGGAGGAATGTACCGATTAAACCTCTGGACAGAGCAAGGTCATTTTACATTGAACACTGAATCTTAGTGGCTGCTTATACTACTGTGTATGCCCAATATATTGATCTTCTGCCAGATACAAGGAAAGGGCCAAGAAAACTACAACATGGAGACACCTGCAACGGCAGCATTTTCTGAGAAGAGGGAGAAGTGCTGCTCTGATGGGTGGAGATAAGCAGTAAATAATGTGCAGAACGGGCCCCACGCTGGCTGATAACCTTGATTTGCATGCGTGCCCTACAGAATACCAACTTTCGTTGCTGTTATTTTTGTATTCTACAAGATGTACCAGACTCTTACCTGGAAATTCTTCCAGTTCAAAAATATCCTCTCCAGATGCGCAGCAAGCTTCTCTAGGGCAGATAACTTTACTATAATATTCCCTACTTCTTGTTATTCTTACTTCTCTGTAAAAGAACAGTGTAGTTTTGTGGCTCCAGGAAAGATAATCTCTCTGTGGTTTTTTGCTGTTAAATATAAACAGCATGAGCCTTTTAGAGTTGTTGTGAGGACAAACGAGATAATTCCTTGTACATAGTAAGCACTTGATAAGTAATAGGTATGACTACCCTTACCTGTCTTCAGCCAGGGTGAGGTCTTAGAGGACAGAGCTCTCAATTTGTTCTTTGTATCTTCCTCAAGCACTTATCGGAGTTGTCCCAGAAACTAAAAAATGTTTCACATTGTTGCCTGCTGTCTTGAGCTTGATGAGATAGCTGTATCTATATGCAGTGGTACCTCAGCTCATGAACTCAGTTCTCTCCACAACACTGGTTGCAAAACAGATTGGACAAGAACCAAATCAAATTTCCCCATAAGTCAACCCTGAACCTAACCATTGGATTTGATTCGGTTCTCGTCCAACTTGGTTTGTGACCAGAATTGTGGAAAGAACCAAGTTCGTGAACCAAAGTACTGCTTAGATCTAGATCTCTCTGTCTGTCTATCTGTCTGTCTATCTACCTATCTATCTATGAATGAACTTTTTTCCCACTGAGTTTCTTTAAAAAGTTTCAAAGCAGGCAGGTGCTTTTGGGTTTTCAAAACACTTAATTCAATTTGTAGAGCTGACGGTATAGGTCAGTGGTAGAGCACTTGCCTAGCAGGCGCAAGGTCCTGGGTCCAGTCCCTGGTACTGCAGTCAATTAATGTCACTGGTAAATTTTAACTCTTTTAAAAAATAACAGAAATCTCATTGGTAAATTCAAATATTATAAAACAGAACTTAGATAGTAGAGAGTCTCACTGCATTATATACTGCTCAGTTCATTTTTATGCTTTTCCTATCATCTCTAATTAATTATTTTCCTGATATTGAAAGTTACACTATTTTAAAACTACAAAATGAGAGCTTCTTACCTTGTAATATATTTCTGCATAAATTTTGTGTTCAATCAAGACAAAGTAGAAAAATAAATAAGGAATACAAATGAAACACTTAACTCCTATTTTCAAATTGCTTTGTATTAGCAAGAAAAACCTTATTGTTGCCATTGATTGGTGTTTTATACCAAATTCACTCACAGATTTAAATAAAAGTACTGTACATCTATGCTAACTAAACAAATTTATCTGCTACTTTTGGAAAAACGTGTTTATAAGTAACTTACCCACTTATACATTTTTTTGATAAGGATTTATTGCCCTGTTACGTAATAGGCATCATGCTTTAATCTAGGCTAAGGCTACAGGTTTGCCAGGCTGCCACTGGCAGCCTTTGGCAAACATAGCTTACTAGATTTCCACATAACTGTATTGCTTTAAGAAGACTTTGCAGATTACTAGCTCGTAACATGCTCTGTCTGTTCAGGTCAGTTGAATAACACGGTATTGCTTTTGCAGAGGTCCAGCTGGAGTGAGAGCCCAAGCCCTGGACAGAGAGGGCAACCTGGTGGAAGATTTTGTATTTGATGGGGGAGTTGGGGACTTTGGAAATCGAATTCTTCATGTGAGAAATGCACCTTCTCCTGCTGCCACTTCTTCCCTCGCAATTTCTGGAATGATTGTAGACGAAATACAGCAAAGATTTGCGTTGTAAATAATGAAAGGGGCTAGATACGCATTGTAACGTCCACATCAGCAACAAGAATGTACTGTACTAATTGCGTTTTTAACTACGATTTAAACAGATGGTTTTAAAATCTCACTTTTAGGTAAAAAATAACCAATGAATTATTAAAATTATGTAACATAGAAATGATTTTGTAAAAAGTTAAAGTACACATTCTTTCACTTTGCGAATGGAGAAAAAAGTGCAGTTTTATCTGTCCTGAATTCCTGACATCGTTAATGATCTTTTCTTACTAGTCATGATCAAAAGATTTGGCTCTTTTAGAATTTTGGGTAAAGGGGCTGGGGATTTAGCTCAGCGGCAAAGCGCCTGCCTGGCAAGCGCAAGGTTGTGAGTTCGGTTCCTGGTACTGGAGAAAAAAAAAAAAAAAAAAAAAAAAAAAAAAGAATTTTGGGTAAAGATGTCATTTAAAAAATTGATTATCAGCCAGGCATGGTGGCATGTGCCTATAGTCCCAGCTCTTGAAAAGGTGAGGCAGGAGGCTTGCAAGGCCGGGCCAACTTTGCAACTTAACAAGATGCTGTTTAAAAAGAATACCAGTAAATCAGTTTTTTTGCTTTATAACATCTAAGCTTTTTTGTCTTTCCTAGACAAGAAGATATATTGTAGGTTGCAAAACTTTTAATTTTTAAGTCATAGGAAAGGTCACAGTATTTAGAGCAGTGAAATTTTATTTGGAAATTAAAAATTCTTGATTTGAAGAAAATACATGAAATCTCACATTTAATTTAAAATTTGGTCTTTATTATTCCCAGTATCTTTGTAAGGCTCTTTGTAACACTGTGTAGTGTCATCACTAAATCTCAGAGCAGTATATTATATGAGATTGTTGCCCACTCTACAGTCTTCTGTGGTTGAGAAACTAAACATATCTAGAACGGATAGGTTTTTATAAGACTACTTTTAGAATTCTGACAGTGATGTATAGAACTCTGTAATTTTCAACAACTTATCTCTTACATCTCTGTCCTTTAGTTTCACTAAGTTTCTCAAGGCGTTGGCCATGATCAGTAATGATTCATACCTCTTCGGTTTTTCACAGCTCCTGTAAACTTTTATGAGGATATTTCTCCATTTTGGGTAAATATCTAACTTTGAGGCATTCACTTTTGTAAACCGCGAAAGTGCCTTACAATCATGTGTACTTCACGAGTGTGTTAAATCGGTGCCCAGTGCCATACTGTACTGTTTATATGTATGTGGGGTTTATCTGATGAAATGTTTCTTACAATCCAGAAAGTTGGCAAATAAATATGTAAATGAAAATGTGGCGGCCTGACTGGGGACACAGAACCACCCTTTAGATGAGATTTTTTTTCCCATCCATTCTGTCCCATGTGCTCTCTCAGGATTAATCATCCACTCTGCATTTCTTCTTTCCTCTTATCTCTTCAAAGCAGTGTGATGGATGAGTGGGAAGGATGTGCGTGTCCGCTAATAGGAAGAACTCTTGTTTTCTTCCTTTTCCCTTCATTTCAGTCCTTGGCGATTACACTGATTGAGCTACCTCATCCATTAAATTGAAAGGATACACATCATCAGCTCCACTTCAAAAGCAGCACATCCCAGGTAAATAGACCAGGCAATTACTCAACAGTTGGGATGTGCATGTTGAAAGCATTCAGAAATCGTTTGCAAGCGGAGGAACAAACACTAATGGTTCATCCTAACAATTGACTCCAGCAAGAAATGCAGCCCACTGGATATTTTTCTGTTCTTTCACAAGACTGTTAAGAGATGGAAAATAATTCAGTTCTCTATTTCCTCAATAGTAAGACTGCATACACATTAAACTGTGAAAGACTGAAATAACTTTCCTAATTGAAGCAATCCTCATTCCATTTTGGCCTGTAGTATAATGCCCCAAAAAATATACGTGGAAAATTTGTTGAAAGTGTTTTGAACATATAGATCATTTTGTTTGTAAAACACTTGATATTTATGTCAATAGAGTTTTGTTGTTAAATACTATTGTGATATTTAAGAATTTTGTGTCTTTCTGAGAGAAGAAAATGTGTATTAGTATTAAAATATTTTAATGAGCCCTGATTGTGAAAAGCACATTTTTCAGTTCCATAAAAACTTTTATTCAAATAAATACTCTGTGTGTAAAACATAAACTGGCATAACTTTAGGTAGTAGTCATTCTTAAAAAAATTGAAAACCAAGCCTGGCTCATCATATGCCTATCATCCTAGCACTTAGGGAACCTGAGGCAGGAAGATCTCAAATTCAGGTCCCACCTGGGCAACATAGTGAGACCCTGACTCAAAATTTAAAAAAAAAACTATTAAAAGAAATTAAAAACCACTTCTGTATTTGTGTAAAATATAAAAATGAAGCAGTGTAGTTTACATATTGGGTTAAAAGTAAATTACTTTAGGTTTTAGCTTGAAAGTATTTTGTTTGTAAGGCACTCTAGTGCACGAACATGTACATTTTTGGTGTTTGATGTTATGTAACTAAACTCCTTTATCCACACACATACATGGATATCAAAGTCCTTCCCTTGATCCTCACAAAGTTTACACTGTTTGGGGAGTTGCCATTGCTTTGGCAGAGCTCCATCTCCTCGAGGCCTTTTGGAAATCTGCCTGCCAGCCTGTGGAAGAACTTTTAACTCTCAGAACTTTCTTCAAAGGATGGTGGTGAGAGTGGTGTATATGGCCGGGCTCTAGCATAGGGGGGCCCATTGGGCCTGTATTTGGAAGCTGATAGCTGTGACTGAGCCAACCTTGGGAACCCAGCAGAGGTGGCGTCGATGTTGTTTAGGAACTGGCTCTGCCTCCGAGGCCCTTGATTTGTGTGTGGGCTCCTTTGTTCACATTTTTCCTCATCTGGAGTATAAACGTTTCATCTAAACGCATTGTAAAGATTTTTGAGGAGGAATTAGTTGCTAAGTTTTTCTAATATATTCATGGGGAGTTTCTGAAATCTCATCAGGATTTAAGGTAAAAGGCAAGGGCAATGACAGCAAAGTGGTTAGGAACAAGAAAGATGCCTGAAAATGTTTTCCAGTAGTTAGTACCTACTGAAGACTTAAAGAATGGAAATAAGGCCCCAAAGCCCTGGATAGAAGAACAGAGATGATACCAACCATCTCTGCTTTTATTTTTCCTCACTGTGTGTTTGCAGCACATGCACTTTGCATTTGTCTTGGTGAATTGGTACATGTACATACTACAACCTGCTGTCTTTTTTTTATCCCCTTCCACCCCTCTTTCCTCTGATTTCCCTTTCCCGTTTTCATCCTTATTGATACTGTTAACCTTAGCTCATGTTTAGGATATATAGTGCTTACATTCACTGAGGTTACTAGGATCCTGTGAATGGAATATCTTTATTCCACCTAGTTCCCCTTCCACTCCCCCTCAGCCCTCCCAGCTCTTATTTTTGTAGCCCAAATCCTAGGAAGGGTTATGTCCTTTTGTCAAGTGCTATCATTTTCTGCTAAGAGAAGGGTCTGACAAAACTTATTTAAGATTCTTCTGCTTCTTGGATACAATGGGAAATTTTACCCTAGATGTGGCAAGCATGTATGTGATGGCATGACCTTGGTTGCCCAGGGGGCCCCCACTTTAAATTTAGGGAGAGACCTGAAGGACAGTGGCAACAGAGGACTGTCTCTTAATAGAGAAACTTGAATTTCAGCTGAGTTTTGCTTGAAGTTTATCTTCAGAATTGCCTCCCTTGTAACTTTGTTGCTCTGAAATAGTTATGCAATAGAATGAAAGGGCTAGAGGACTGATTTTTTTCCTATGTCATTCAGACTTAATTGTACTTGATTTTGTCCTCTGAAAATGAGTTGTCTTTTACGAACAAGGATGTTTTTTGGGTATCTGAGCAGGGCTAGGGACAGGCTTCCCAAATCACATTGGCTACTTATTGTTTCCCAGATTGTCTAGCTCCTTTGACCTCTGTGTTTTTCTTAGATTCCTGACCAGTCACTCCAGCTGGGGCATATAAAAAGATCTGATTGCCTGGATCCTTCTAAATACCAGGAGCCACTGGATAGAGGTGTAGCTCAGTGGTACAATGTGTACTTATTAATATGCATGAGGCCCTTGATTCAATCCGTAGCACTGTAAAACTAAATACTGGAACCAAGGATAATGGTACCTTCTGAGATCTAATATTGTGTATTAGGATTTAGAGATACAAAGATGCGGGGCTGGGGATTTAGCTCAGCGGCAAAGCGCCTGCCTGGCAAGCGCAAGGTCGTGAGTTCGGTTCCCGGTACCGGAGAAAAGCCAAAGGGGAAAAAAAAAAAAGTGTGGAGTCTTTAGAGATACAAAGATGCTTTTTACTTTTAATTTGCATGTTAGAATTTTGTGGTTGGTGGTGAACTTTTAAATGTACTTTGGGTTTAGACTTTTCTCCAAAATTACTTAGTAAGCTTTCTTAGAATTAAAGAAACAAAAAGCCTAGTATTAAATATTTTGTTATTTTAACAAGGTTGATGTGATATTGAGAATTGCATTGTGGTATTGAGATTCTGCCAACATTTCCAATTGAGAGGATAATGGTCCTATGGAAGGAGCATATATTGATGACATTTATTCTACGAATGGATATAGTAGATGAGAACCATACAGGTGAAGAGAACTTCAGCTTCCAACAGTACCAGCAAGAATTTTCACAGGGATCCCATCAATGGATCACACTAAAATAACATACTATTTTTCCCAAAGTAGAAGGTAAATGTGCATTTGATCAAAAAATAAACACACAAACAAACACCATCAACAACAAAACCCCTCAAGTTTGGCTAAGTGGGATGGCCCTTGCCTGTAGTCCCATCTATTTGGGAGGCAGAGGCAGTAGTATCATCTGAGGCCAGGAGTTTGAGGCCAGCCTTGATAGTATAGCAAGACCCCCCATCTCAAAAACAAAAACAAAAGCCCTGAAGTTTAAGTATCCGTGAAAAGAATAGTTATATTCTTTTGCAATTATAAAATGATACTTCATTGTGGATTAATGGTATAAATAAACATACACCGAATTTTCTTTTTTTTCTTTTTTTTCTTTTTTTGAGACAGGATCTCACTACATAGATCAGGCTAGCCTTGAACTCACTATGTAGACCAGATTGGCTTCGAATTCATGGGCTTTAGCCTCCCAAGTGCTGGTACAACAGGCATGCACTACCATGCCCAGCTTACACTTTCTGGTTATGAGGGAGGAGATTTTTGCTCTTTGGTATATTATTTCGGATTTAGATGCAGGGAGTAGAATCAATTCTAGCTAGTTAAGTGAGAATAAGTTTGTTCTAAAACACACAACATCAGTAGAAGGCTGATGAAGTAGACTGGGTTGGGTTGTCTGGACCAAGTCTCAAAATCCCACCATGAATCAGGCTACAAAACAACTATGAGGAGTGATCAAAATATACAGTGAATGTTTTAAAATTTATCACAGTAAAAGACACATGGCTAGGAGTACCCTTCAAGATACTATCCTATCATTCTTGCCACTTTCTGAAGCAGTTCTGCAAGTCCTTTCTTCAATGTCTTTATGAGATGTGATTAAAAAAATACAGCAAATGTTGCTGCCAAGTGTCACCCAATAGAAAGGGAGGCTCGTAAAAAACACTGTGGTATGCCTTTATCCACCTTATTCACCACATCTGGCACTATGCACCTTCTGTCTTTTCCCCCAAGTCCAAATGTCCATGAGAGGTAAGCACCGTACATTGATTCAGGACATTGAGGCAGCCACAACAGTACTACTAAGACACAAAAGAGGACTTCCAGAACTGCTTCAGAAAGTGGGAAGAATGATGCGATAAGTGTGTTCAAAGTGAGGGACGTATTTTCAAGGAGATGAATGGCAGTGTATCTTTTACTGTAATAAATATTTTTAAAAACAAAACTGTTCACTGGACTTTTTGATCATATCGTGTTTGATTCACCAACAGCACACAGTGGATCTAAGCCATGACTTCTGCTCCACAAGACTAGCAACAATGATGTTTGCCAGCAGAAATACCAGATCAGCAGCTTATACCTCATTTTTGCCTTCTAGAGCCTCCTGCCAGGGTATTTGATAGGCCCAACCTAAGTCCTACAGGACCAACCCTGGCTGCAATGGAAACTGGGAAATACTTCTTTAAGCTTGGCAGTCTGTGACAATAGGAGGATAAACATATGTTGCCTGCTGTATACTACATCCCGCATAACTAGTAGGCACAAATAGTAAATAATTTAGGTATATAACTGTAATTGTTAACACTGGGGCAAATAGTCCAATATTTGCTTTATTTCTTTTTACTGAGTTTCATATTCTGTGATCAGGACCCACATAGATATATGATTACTGACAAATCAGCCTTTGGCTTGTAGCTGTGCTGCACAGATTGTGAATACAGTCATTGCTGACAGCTCAACTTGATGACCATCGAGTCTTGGAGGATTTTATTGCAGCAATACTAAAGCAAGGATTTGAATGGTGTCTTTCCCTCTCACCTTTACTATAGGAGTCCGTGTCTGGAACAGCTACTTAGAAAACACTACTTTCCAGTCCTGTCGTACCTGTTCAGTAGCTGGTTGCATGTAACATATAAACTGTAATGCTCTTTTTTGGAAGGGTGATAATAAATAAATTTTTGAGAATTTCATTAAAAATTACAGTCCCTGTTGGGAAAACATTTTTGTTTGCAGTCTCTCCAGGGGGTAGAGGTTCAGGGCATGAAGCTACCATAAAATGCCTGCTGCAGTTTCTTTCAGGCAAATGGACTGTAAGAAGACCAAAATTTGTCATGGCAGTGAACCATGAAAGTGAGTGACAACAACATTTATTAATTCCTGTGGTGCTGCTTTGGTTTGCTACTGACTGGCAGCACTCATAGTTTTAAATAAATTGAGGAAATATAAAATAGTAAATGGATGCCGGGCGTTGTGGGGCATGCCTGTAATCCCAGCACTAGGGAGGCTGAGGCAGGAGGGTCATTGTAAGTTCGAGACCAGTCTGGGCTACAAAGTGAGCTCAAGGCCAGCCTGAACTGCACAGGGAGACCCTGTCTCAAAAAAGACAAAAACAAGAAGAAAAAAAAGAAAAAGAAAGAAAGAAACATATGCTTGGGTCATTGGAATTATCTCTTAAACCTACGCTAAATTTGGAAAAGACAAGCAAAATTAGTATAGATCAAATTAGGAATATAGCAATTAGTATGTTAATTTCAGTTCAGATTTGTGATTGAGCTTTTTGTTATATGTTCATTCACTCTCTTAGAATGTCAGTGTGTTTAATAGTCCCATTTTTTAACACTTGAAGCCAAAGTTTATAATCAGGCTGGAAATTTTTCATTGAGGATGACTTAATGTTTTGAACAAACACAGTAACGCATTCATATGGTTGAAAATACAAAGTCACGAAAAGGTACATAGTGAAAAACCCCTTTCTCTCCTCCAGCCATCCAGTTTTAATCTCCATGACAACAGAACTCTTATCGTCTCTGCCTTGCAGAGAAATTATATTTATATACATAAAATATGACCTACTTCAAAAAATACAAACAGTGCCACATTCGGCATATGATGTACATCCTGCTCTTTTCACCTTGCAGTGTATCTTGGAGAACGTCACACAGAGGCCTGGTTATTTTACAATAACATCATAGGTTACATTATATGGACTTACTATTTATAAAACTGGAACCCTAGAACTACTGAAGATGATTTAAATTGCTTGTAGGATATGTTTTTGTTTTGTTTTTGCTATAACAAATAGCACCATTTGCCAAGTGATTTCGCATATGAACAAGTCCACGTACAGTATATCTTTGGGATGTAGTCCTAGGATTTGCTAGAGTATGTACCTTTCAATTTTAGTATATGTACTACCAAGGCAAGCACATGTGTATGGACCTTTCAGATTTGTTGGTTTTGTTTTTGTTTTGTTTTGTTTCCTTTTGGAGTTGGAATCTTGATATGTAGCCCCGGTTGGTTTCAAGTCCTGGGCTCAAGTGATCTCCCACCTCAGCCACCACAGTAGCTGGGACTATTGACATGTGCCATCCTGCCTGGCTTCTTGAAACTTTAATAGATACCAAATAATTGTCCTGGATGGAAATTGATAGAATTTGCACTTGCATCAATAATAGAGTATCCTTGGGCTGGGGATATAGCTCAGTGTCACAAGTGCCTGCCTGGCAAGCTCAAGGTCCTGAGTTCGATTCCCAGTACTAAAAAAAAAAAAAAAAAAAAAAACCCAGAGTGCCTGTTTTTTTTTTTAATCTTCACCATCATGTGATGTATGAATCCAACTTTTTGATCAAACAACAGTATACTTTAGATTTGTATTTTTCTTGAGTGCAGTAGGTTTGAGACGTGTATTTTCATTTCTGTGATCCACATTTTTTTTTAATTGAGGTTTAATCCTACTATTTTATAGGAACACTTTTATATTAGAGAAATTAACTCTTCAAAAATGAGTTTCAGATATTTTCCCTTTGGGTTTAACTTGTGTTTTTTTTTTTTTTGTTTTTGTTTTTGTGGCAATATGGGCATCATGCCACATCTTCAAAATCAAATTTATTAATCTGAATTTTGTGTCATATGAAAAGATTTTTTTGTTGCTTGCCCACAATATATGTGAGACCCCGGGTTCAAACCCCAATGGGGGCGGGGTGCTCTTTTGTACTCTGAGGTTATAAACAAATTACTTTCTGGTTTATTTTTTATGTGTAAATTTTTGATACAGCAAGAATTTATGGTAGTGTAGTATGTGGGGTACGGATCCAACATTTTTTTTTCGAGATGGCCCACTTGTCTGGCTGGGAAGCGTTTTACTCACGTCGTTCTTGGATTAGCGTCCATGTGCACATGGATCACATTTCTGCCTGCCCAGCCCAGGGCCCGCAACTCAGATGCCTGTAGAGACGAGGCAGGTTACATAAAAGGGCGCTGAATGCCAGGTGGGGATCGTAGCCAACTGGAAATGGGATGGCATACTTTCTCAAAGAGGGCAGCCACTGCCTGGCGCCTGCCGATTACTCCCGAACACAAATGCAGTAGTGTTGCCAGATCTTTGTCAAGAGAAGCTGGAAATATAGATTTTTATATGGAATGTCTTGATTTTAAAACGGTAATAACCATTTTAAAAATTTAAATAAAGCCTTGGCGAAACAAAATGTGTTTTCAGGCCAGATTAGGCCCAGAAAAATCTTCCAATATCCTTGGCTAAGAATAAAGCTTCCCACCAACAACTTTGTGCTTCACGGAGAAAGTACAGCCACAGTTTAGTAAGCTTAAAGCTGGGGTCTGGGACCAGGAGAGAAAAGTAAGGACCCGCTATATGAGCCAAAGTCTGTAAAGATTAACTGGAGAAATAAAAGCTTTGTATAATTCTACCTTTTATCCCAAGTACATGGCGTTGTGGATGTGGCCATTTATTACATGATATTCTTGGATCAGAAAAATGATCTCCTAAATTTTATAAGTCTGCCCTTGTCATTTTGCCCAGAGGACAATACGGTGTGTGTTGGGGCCGTAACTGCTCAGCTACCGATTAGGGAACCAAAACTGTGCCACAGGCTTATTTTTTTCACCTTCTCCCTTTCCCTTCTTCCCCGTGGGTGGCTGGGGACAGGCAGTACACGATCTACTCTTTACAACCTGTCAAAGTCACATCTCGGCATTTCTGGTCGGATGAAATTTGGGCTAATGATAAAGTATCCAGAATCCGTGCTTCTTCAACTCAGCAAAGCTTAGGGTCAGGGGATCTGTTCAGCTCAGGAGCAGGACTGAGAACCAGGGCGGTCAAAACTGTTGCAGAATCAGCATCCTCTGTCGTTTGAAGGACAGGCTTCAGAAAACAATTTAAAGATGTCGTCTGAAAGTTTTATTGAAGGTATGATTTTTGTGAACACACCAGGGCCTACTCAAGTGAAGGATCTTTAAATTCAAGCTGGATTGGTGTCGTTCTTCTGTTTTTCGATCCTACAACCATGTGCTAAGGGTTTCCAGGCCACACCACCACCCTAGGAAGTAGTTTATGTCTTCCTATACACAAAGGCGCCATGGAGAGCGCAAACATGCGAAGTATCGCGGCTGCCCCAGTGCCCCGTTCTCTCCACACCCCTCTTCGGCCTCCCACGACCGCAGTCCCGCGGCTCAAAGCTCAGCAAAAGCGGCACCGGGTCGGGACCGCCGCGGGGAGGCCGTGCGTGCGTCAAAAGCGGCCAGAAAGTTGCGGCGTGCGCCCGGAGCAGGCCCGGCGCGGAGCTCCCAGGAGACGCGGACCCCCCCGGCT
>NW_004955409.1:12542352-12574143 GCF_000276665.1 Chinchilla lanigera
GCGCGTCAGGCCTGCGGCTCCCGATGCGGAGGCGCCGCGGCCGGGGCCATGCAGCAGGCGCCGCAGCCGTACGAGTTCTTCAGCGAGGAGAACAGCCCGAAATGGCGGGGACTGCTGGTCTCGGCCCTGCGGAAGGTCAGTGCCCGGGCGGCGGGGCGGGGGAGGTGCGGGGCGGGCATCGGGGTGTCCGGCCGCCGCGCCGCCGTCGTAGCGGGGAGCAGCCCCGTCCTCCCCGCGCCGTGTTCCCGGCCCAGCCGTTGCTCTTCGGCTGGCGACAGGGACTCGCCATTGCCTGTTGCATCCTGAAGGACGTTTGCTCGAGTTGGGGTTTTTTGGGCCCGGTCCCGGAAGGAAGGTTTTGTTATGATCGTAAAACTGGATTTCGTGTTGCACTCCGGCAACTTCCGCCGTTGACCAATTTGTCGTCCTTAAGCAGGATTCGGGCAAAAGAAAGCCCCGCTGATGCTAAACAGAATCTAAAACAAAAGTACATTTGCAGGTTTGGGAATTACTCTTTAATTAAATTCCTTGGAAGACACCCCCCCCACCCACCCGCGGCAGCGTGCGTGTCAAGGTTGTCCACTCGCGCATGAGGCAATGCTTTTTTGTAATGTGGATGTGTTTCGCATGTGTGAAATGCCAGTGAGTCATCATACTCAGTTTTCAGTTCTTAAGGTAAATCTAAAGCGCCTGCCCACTTCCTGCAGAAGGTGTCTTACCTGAATACAAGAAATTTCTCCTACATCACTTGGTCAGTTTTTTCTTCCCTGGGTTCGATTTAGAACTTGGAATCACTTCGAGCAACAAAAAAGGTGCAGCGTATACAAATTAGGCCTTCTGAATTTGGGTGCATTGCTAGGGTGCATCTGTCTGTACGTGGTGTCAGTCTCCCTCCCTGGATTTAGGGAATAATTATACTGTCATTTTTCCAGTAGATCCTTTTCGTAAGGTCAAGACAAATTTAAAGACCGTGCATGGGTTCAAGATTAGCAATCAAGGCTTTGCCATCGATGCTAACTTAGTCTCTTCTGTGTTTTGTGCAAAATAGCCAAGAATAAATTTCAAAATAGTAAAGAGCAAAACCATTCATTTGAAAGACTGCCTTTGGAAAAATAATTATGCATACAGTAGTGTTTTAAAAGTTCAGACCTTTTCCCTCATGCATTCAGAATTTCAGATTTTCTATTTTCATAATTTTTACTAGAAAATACTGCTTCCCTTGGGACAAGCACCAAGTCATATCTTTTTATAGTGCTTGTTAGAATTGACTGTCATTTCACTGGTGTACCAGCTTCCAGAGTATTAAATCCACCTTCCTTCTGTGTGTAGTCCAATTCTCTAAGGAGAGAGATCAAAATGGAAAGTGCCGAGTGGTGATAATGAACTCTGGTCTGAATTAAAAGTGAAGGGGAAAATGCTTAGATAGTAATTAGCCTTTCTACCTCACAGAAATGTGAGTGCAGTTACCAGGTTGGCCTGTACCTGTATTATCAGCAATGTGGTGCCAGTATACATGTGCCCGTTGTACTTTTTGGTAGCAAATAGTGTTTAAGTATAGGTAGCTTTGACCCTAATAACCCATTCGTTTATAGGTACAGATTTGGTTTTGTAGGCTAGGTTAGAAACAAAACCAGGACTAGCATCCAACCCTAGTCCATTGCTTTGGTCCTCTTACTTTGCATTCATCCATTGTGTTTGTCAGGTGTCTCATAAATACTGTATTGTATTCCACAGTTGTGGTATATCCTTTGCTTATGAAATAAATACATGTCAGAAAAGTTGGTCTTTGTGGTGAATTTAAAAAGCATTTTGTATTAATTTATTGCCATGCTGTTATAGAATTGAGGTACATTCACATGGAAAACTTTTTAAATATTTTGGGGAAATTTGTGTTGAAAGCAATTTGGACTGTATCCACGTTTGTGATATTTGCAACATTGCCACAGGTAGGATTGTAGTGCCTGATAAAAGTTGTAGCACTTAGATGCTCAAAAGTCACTCTTTGCAGTGGGGGTGAACCTGTGGGACGTTTGCTGCAGCCAACTGTTTGTCATCAGTGAAAGCTATGTCTTTGTACAATTAGAATTTATACCATTTCTGAGTCAACTACATCAAAATATGTAGGGTTAGGGATGTACCTAGTGGTAGAGCTCTTGCCTAGCCTGTGTGAGGCTCTGGGTTTCACCCTGGGCAATGAAAGAAATAAAAAAGCATCTAGAACTTGACCTCTCTTCTCCAACCGATGATATAGTTACAAAGACTGTTAGGATTTGACTGTAATGTTCCTCTCTTCCAGCTGGTGCTGCCATTGGACAGATGATGGCATTCTAGCTTCCTGCATTCATTTCAAATTTATTGACTACATTTTAGGTCATAGCACAGTACTGGACCGTAAGAATATAAAGATGAATTTAAAAAAAATAAGTAAAGATTTGCTCCACATGATGTTTGCCTTCTAGAGCAGTGGTAGTATTGTCTTTGTTTTAGGACAAAGGATGTTTTGTAGAGTTATTTTTTCTAAACTCAAACCTCAGTATTCAGGTTTACTTGCAATGTTGGCACTTTGTAATAAATAAGTGGGTTTTGGGTTTCAACTGGGTACCCAGTCTCTAAAAGGCTCGGCGGCATCCCCGGTAGGCATCCCCGGTAGACCAAAAATTCTAAAAAGTTTTGGTTTATGTAAATGAAATAGCAATTCTGAGCTCAGATTTCTTTTTTTTTGGTTTTTCTCCGGTACCGGGAACCGAACTCACGACCTTGCGCTTGCCAGGCAGGCGCTTTTGCTGCTGAGCTAAATCCCCAGCCCCTGAGCTCAGATTTCTTTATCAGGAATATCTATGTAGGAAAGGAGTAGTGTAGTTTAATTGGCTTTGACAGGTTAGTCCACTTCGGAACGGTGGCAGAACCTTCAAAACTGCTAAAATAAAATTTCCAGAAAGGTAAAACCATGACTTTTGGTGTAAATGTACTGATGAGGTCATCACATGTCAATAATTTCAACTCATTTATTTATTTATTTTTGGAACCAGGAATCATACACAGGACCTCGAGCTTGCCCGGCAGGTGCTGTGCTGCTGAGCCATATCCCTGGCCACTTCAGCTCTTTTAATGAGGGCTTTAGTAGTATATTAAAGCTACTCGTATTTACATTTGAGTATTTATAGACCATTTAATAAAAAAGGTTAAGGTTATAGATTTGATACAGGATTAACTCCTAAGTTTTGGGTTATCTTTTCCATTAGATAGAAATTATTTGCATCTGCCAGCCAAAATTCTATAAATGAATCTTACAGACTCGTGAAATAGCCTAGTCAATAGGGAGTGATTGAAGGTTCAAGCAGAGTAGTGCACCAAAAAACTTTCTTTGGTTGGTTTCAAGTTTTGGCTGATTTCTAGGAAGTGTGTGTGTGAGGGGGCAAAGTCACCAGTGTTGACATTGAAAATGTAAGAGGTGATCACTTGTGCATTTCATGTGCTAAAGCTGGAATGATAAGAGAGAAGATTAGCATTGGCCTTGTGCAAGGGTGAGCAAATTCGTGAAATACTCCATTTATTCAATTATTTGTTTGTTTTTGTCTTTTTGAGACAGGGTCTCACTGTGCAGTTCACGCTGGCCTCAAACTCACCAAGATCCTCCTACCTCAGCCTCCCAAGTGCTGGGATTACAGGTGTGTGCCGCCTCGCCCAGCAAAATACTCCATTTAGGAAAAAAGAAATCCTAGCACTTGGGAGGCTGAAGCAGACCCTATCTCAAAAACAAAAAAAATCCAAAACAAAACAGCAAAAAAGGATTGTGGTCTCCATTAGCTTTTTGTTCTTTACTTTTTATTTATTTTCTTGTGATGCTGAGCACCAGTGACCAATGATCTACACCCCCAGTTTCTTTAACTTTTAAAACAAAACCTCACCGGGTGTGGTGGCACGCCTGAAATCCCAGCTCTTGGGAGGCTGAGGCAGGAGCATCCTTGCGAGTTCAAGACCAGCCTGGGCTGCAAAGTGAGCTTAAGGCCAGCCTGAACTGCATAGCGAGACCCTGTCTCAAAAAAAACCAAAAAAAAAAAAAAAAACCCAGAAAAACAAAACCTCACCCCTAGCACCTAAGAACATACAGAGAGCTACAAGCAAAGTAACATGACACTACTAATGGATAATACATGGATTGTTCACATTGCTGCTAAGTTACGTATCTTCCCTAAAAGAGCCAGCAATTTAAATGCTTTCACTACTACTCTCCAAGAACATCGAAGGTCTCATATTACTTGGGGAAACAAGGAGCACTGGATATATTTGTAAAGGTAGTTTATTAACTTTGCCTTTGAAGTGTCTTCAGTGCTTTGTGAATGTTCTATTTGATTGATTGTATGCTGTGATAAATCATTTTTCACATGGAAGATGTGCTTTAAAATTATTTGGTCTGGTTTTTCAGGCTCTTTGTAGATAGTTTAAAAAAAACTGAGGTGTTCCTTACTAGGTTAGCTATGGAAAAGAAAATGTCTCATCACTTGTCATTATAAATGTCAGAGAGGGATAGAATTGGTTGAATTCCCCGGTCTCATTTCATTTGGGTTAGATATCAACCTCCCCACCCTGTGACAATTTGCTGTTAGATATCTGTCTAAAAGGCAAGTAATGTGAGAGGGGATCTGGCTTAATTAATGGCACTTATGGCAAGGAAAAAAAAGTTAGGGGTTTTGACCGAGAAATGTTCTTGTGAAATCTGAAAGCCTTTATAGTATTTCTTCCTTTGTACTATGTTTCTTGGAAGTTTGTTTTAGAATACTGTAGAGGGTCTTTCCTGGAGTCCATAAAATATATAGGATGATCGGAGAATCTATTACTTAGTGTCCCCTATGCGGTGGGCACTGTTCCTGATAAAGCTTGCATTCAGTGTAACTAGCAGAGTGGCCTGGGGGAGACAAAGTCATAATTACCTGAAAGGTGAATAGGAATTAATGAAACAAAGGGGGAGAAGAGATTTGAGGCAGAGGGAAAAGTAGGAGCATGACTTACCTGAGAATGAGGAGATGAGGTCAATATGGTTGACTATATCTGTAGACCAAGTTAAAATCTCTACCTAGGACTAGAAAGTCCTATAAGGTTATCATTTATGTAGCAAAGCATTTAGATTACTTTGATCAAAGTGGGTTTTTGAAAAGATCACACCAGGTGAAAGCCAGAAACTAATAGAGATCGTGTGATTTTTATGACATGAGGCTTGCTCTGAATTTCCTATAGCCACTAAGTATAACAATAAAACTCAGGAGAATCATTTGGAATTATTCCAAACATGTAATGACCCAAACTGATCCAAGGGGTTAAGCCAGAACTGGATGAGCATTAGGAATGCATTTTAACTTGCTGCATTTAGCTCTGTCAGACATGATTTAGTAGCCTTTTCATATTTTCAGTTTAATTTTGGTATGGTATATTTGGAGCAATAGTATTCCATTAAAGTGTTTTATTCTGAGTATTGAAAGCATTACCTGTGTTACCACTTGACATAAATCAAATATATGTCTTTTATATTAACCATCGCCTCTCTTTCAAGGGAATAGTAGTTTGATTATATCCTTTGTTAGCCTGTGTATTACAGTGAGGAAGGACTTTTAATGTAACTAATGGATTTAGCATTATCTCATGTAGTAAAATTAAAAATTAACCTAAAATTCTTATTTTCTTTTTATAAAAAATATGTGATAGTTAGGTAAAAGCATTTGAAATGTATAAGGAATTTTATAATTCACATCTTAATGTGTAGTAGCGAAGCAGCACAAATGAAAATAGCATAAAAATCTATGTATGAGCACTAATATTAGCTAAAGTTTACTCTAGTTTGTTTTTTAAACCATTTTGTAAGCTCCATTGCTACTTGTTATTTGGAAAACACTGTAGTTCTTTTTTACCTGATCCATTACCACCATTTGATAGTTGATACTTTCTTCTTGAAATCCATTTCTCATTTGACTTCCTAAACACCAAACTCTTCTGGTTTTTTAGACCTTTTTTCTGGTTTTTTAGATCTTCCTTCTGTTTTTTTTAGATATTGTACTCCTTCTGGGTCCTCTGTTTTGATTATTCTTCATCTTCCCAACCACATCCCTAGATTTTAGTTGTTATAGACATCTTTTTTTTTCTTTTTCTTCTTGTTTCTCTCCATTTCTCCCTCCTTCCCTCCCTCTCCCTCCTTCCTTCCTTCCTTCCTTCCTGCCTGCCTGCCTGCCATCATCCATCCATCCATCTATCCATCCATGCATCCATCCATCCACCCATCCATCCCAGGGATTGAACCCAGGGCCTTTGTACTGAGCTACCTCTCCAGTTCTTTTATTTTTATTATTACAGTATTGTTATTTTAAGACAAGGTTTTGCTAAGTTGCTCAGGTGGGACTCAAACTTGTGATTCTGCTGCAGCGTCCCCCCTATGTACTGGTATTATGCCACCATGCCTGGCTTCTTTTCTCTTTTTCTTTCTCTCCCTTCCCAGTCCCCTTCCTTTTTCAAAAAAAAAAAATTCCATCCTTCCCTTCCTTCCTTTCGTTCTTCCATTCTTCCATGCTAGGGATTAAACCTGAACCTTGTACATGCTAGGCAAGTGCTTTACCATTGAACTACATCCCTAGCCCCAAATTCATTCTCCTGCTTCAGATCCTTCTCCTAAAATGTACCTTTCATCTTGTAACCTGGTGCTTCCACACAGATGTGTGCTAGACATGTCAACCAATACTGAATTCTTGCCCCCAGAACTTGCTGCTTTTGTAGCGGTTCCCTGTCAGTAAATGTCCGCTCCAGTGGTTCAAACTGAAACTCTTGAGTTATTTTTGTATCTTAACTTTTCATTCCACACATCTAGTATGTCAGCAAATCAGATCCTTTTAACTCTACTTCAAGCTATAACTGTATTGAGTTACCATCACCACCAATCTCCTGGGTTATTGAAATAGCTTTTTAACTAGGCTCTTCATTCTTGATCCATTAGGTCTTTTCTCAACACAGTAGTGATAATTGAGATCATGTCACTCTTTTGTTCAAAACTCTTACCAGTGTTTTTAAGAATAAAAATCAAAAGTCCTCTTAATAACCTGCTGTTTTCTCTTATAGTCTGGTGCTTCCCTCAGCCCCCTCTAACTCAGATCCTAAAGCATACTAGCTTTTTTATTCCTGGAAGAGTATATATGGTAGTGTAGGTAGTGTGCTGAGAGATGTGAGTGTTTGACTCAAGAATTGTTAAACCTTGAATAAAACAGATTTAGTAATAGTGTTCTTTTCCAGTACATGTGTTAAACAAGACATTATTGATTTTATGATTTTATTTTTTGGAGATCTTTAGATCTGCTGCAGTTTACTTGGTAGAGAAGTGAAAGAGTGTAATGTTAATAAACACATGCAGAAATTTTAAGGGGAAAATGCCTTATACTTTGGTTTTTTAAACATACATGTATATAGTTTTGGTTTAAAGTTTCATAGTCTTTTTTTGCTAGTATTGTCCCTGCTAACAGTGATGGAAAATAAGTATCTTAATATTTCATACTCTGCAAAGAGTACTGACTTTCACGCATTCTGCCACTAGAACAAGGTGGGAACCATTGGTTTATCTTGTCCTTTCATGGCTTCTAGTGGACTGCCTTTATCTGGAGTTGCTTAAGTATCATGTGGTATTTCATTTCATTCAGGAAAATTTTGACTACAAAAGTTTTAGCTTCAACTAACAGTTTTTCTTATATATTTGATTATTTTGTAAGCCCTTGCCTATATTAAGCTAGGTAGGGTGAGATCCCTGGCTTGCACTTTTGACCATTTTATATAAACCAACACATTTGAAAACCTGTCAAGAAAGCACCTAATAAAGAATACGGACTCTTAAATAAGAAGTGAATATCAATAGTGAGAATAAGGAACACATAATGGGGATCTATTTACAGTATAAGATGGGGTAACTGAGCTTCCAGGTACAACTCCTGTGACATAAAAACAAATTTTATGGAGTTCTTAATTTTTCCCAATCTCCTGTAGTTTCAGTGAAGCCAGGAAATCTGTCTCCTACTACCATTATTCTAACAAGTACTTACTGAGTACTTTCTTTATGCAAAAGACTGGTATTAATGACTAGTTTGTCTGTGTGTTAGGAATAAAGGGGTGGGGCAGGCTATAGGAGGAAACCAAAACCAAGAAATGGTTCCTGACCTTAAAGAATTTATAGTGTACAACTGTGGTTTCAATTCTTGATTGTATATCCTGATCAGAAAAATGTTACCTTAGAGTTTTAATGATTCTTTAACAGTTTTATTGGGGATATAATATATAATAAACTGCATATATTAAAAGTATACAGTGTGCTATATGTATATATTAGTGAAACCACAGTGATGATAAGTGAACATATCCTTCAGTTCCAAAATTTTCTCTTGACTAGGCTTTTTCCCTCTATCTTTTTCCATTCGTCATTCTTAAGCAATCATTGATCTGCTTTCCATCATTATAGATTGCATTTTTCTAGAGTTTTATGTTAAGGAAATAATACAGTGTGTACTTTTTTTTTTTTGGAGGAGAGATGGTTTCCTTTACTCAGAGTGATTACTTGGAGATTCCATCTATATTTTATATATATTAGTAGTTAATTCCTTTTTATTGTTCAGTAGTATTCCATTATGTAGGTATACTACAATTTATCCATTCACCTGTTGATGTACTTTTGGGTTTTCAGGGTTTTTTTTCTCTTCTGGAGATTGAACCCTGAGATTGAGCAGCATCCCCTTTTTATATTTTATTTTGAGACAGGATCTCGCTAAGTTATCCAGGTTGGACTTGAACTTTCAAACCTCCTACCTCACCCTTCCTCAGAGTGCTGGTATTACAGGCACGCACTACGATTCCAGGCTAGTTTTCAGATCTTGGCTAGAAATAAAACTACCCTGAACGTTTGTGTAAAAATCTTGGTCTGGACACATATTTTTTACCAAAGCAGTTGGATCAGAGAGTGTGTTTTTTTTTAAGAAAGTCAGACTGTTTTCAAATGTGGTTGTACAATTTCACATTCCTAGCAGTAATTTAATTTCAGATGTTCTGATAGTTGTGCAATAGTATCTTATGATTGTAATTTAATTTCCCTAATGATTAGTGATGTTGAGCATCTTTCATATTCTTGCTATCCATATATCTTCTCTTTTCTTCTTTTTTTTGGTGAAGTATTTGTTCAGACCTTGTGCTCATTTTTTTTTGGTGTGTTGTTTGTTTTCTTACTGAATTTTGAGAATTCTTTATGTCTGGATACAAATATTTTATCAGGTATATACACTACAAAGATTTTCTTTTGGTCTGTAGCTTCTTGTTTCATTCTCTTAATACCATCTTTTGAAGAGTAGGGGTTTAGATTTTTATAAAACCTAATACCTGTTTAGATTTAGTTTTTGTTAGGGACTATTCCTTTAGTGTGTCATATTTAAGAAACTGCCAAGTGTAGAGACACCTTATAATCCCAGCACTTGGGAGGCTTGGCAGGATTGCTGCAAATTCAAGGCCAGCCAAACTAGCCTACATAGTGAGTTCAAGGCCAGTCTGGACTACATAGCAAGGCCTTGACTCAAAAACCAAACCAAACTAGAATCTTTGCCCAACCCAAGGTTACAGAAAAGTTCTATTTTTTTTTTTTTGTCTGAAGTTCTGTAGTTTTAGGTTTTACATTTAGATCTATGATCCGGGCTGGGGATTTAGCTCAGCGGCAAAAGCGCCTGCCTGGCATGCGCAAGGTCGTGAGTTCGGTTCCCCGTACCGGAGAAAAACCAAAAAAAAAAAAGACCTATGATCCATTTCAGTTAACTTTATATGTGTTAGGATAATTCCACATATAGGTTGTTTTTTTTGCATATATGAATATCTTCTTGTTCCATCATTATTAAAAAGGCTATTCTTCTTTGCTATAGGTCTTTAATCTTTATTTAAAAAATCAGTCATCCTTATGTATGCCTTTATTCTGGATGGTCTGTTCTGTTCCACTGACATTTTTGAGTCAGTGTACAGTTTCTTTTTTTTTTTTTTTGTGGTTTCATAAAACCTTTACTGAATCTTTTAAAGAAAGCCAATGTAACAGCAACATATGCAAAAGTGATGATTTAATGACTATAAGCAAGAAAAAGCAATAGAATTGTGCCTCTTTTATAGACCGGGGACAATGAAATGTTTAGCTTCAATTTCCCATACAAACATGAAACAGTATTCATATAGAATAAACATCCTCACAAATAACTGATGGGTGATGAATACACACCACATTCGACCAAAGCAAAACACAAACAGAATTGTTGGGGTCATTCATATGTAAAGTTAACATACTTGCTGTGTTTAAAAATTCCTTTAGAAGCTTATGATAAATTGCTTCTATTTCTAGCCACAACAAAGAAGGTGTGTTTGATTAACTGGGTTTTTTTTGTTTTGTTTTGGTTTGGTTTTTGGTTTTTCTCTGGTACTGGGAACCGAACTCACGACCTTCAGCTTGCCAGGCAGGCGCTTTGCCGCTGAGCTAAATCCCCAGCCCCCTGTTTTTTTTTTTTTTTTTGAAACAGGGTCTCACTATCCAATTCAGGCTGGCTTTGAACTTACTATGTAGCCCAGGCTTACCTCTAACTCTTGGCAATCCTCCTACTTCAGCCTCCTGAGAGCTCCTGGACTACACAGTTTCTGTTACTGTTGCTTTTTAAAAATTTTGAAATCAGGTTATATTAACTCCTTCCCACCAACTTTGTTTTTTGTTTTGGTTATTCTGTGATCTTGATATTTCCCTAAGGTGTTTTGTTGTTTGTTGTTTTGCCTTATTAGGGATTGAGACCAGGGCCTTCATGCTATGCTGTGTTCCCTACCTCTGTAAAAATGTTGTCAGAATTTGTTTATTCAGTTATTTATATATTTTGAGACAAGCTCTTGCTGTTGCCATTTTACCTGGGCTGGGCTCGAATGTGACATTTCTCCTGGTTCAGGTTCTGACAGCGCTAAGATTAAGGCATATAACCCATCCCTGGCTTCCCTAAGAATTTTTAAATCAGCATAGCAATATTTATAAAAAAGCCTGCTGTAGTTTTTTTCCCACAATTTAAATCTTTTATTGGAATTCACAGCCTGCTAAGTAAAAGCAGTAACAAGGTATTTCACAAACTATTATAAAATTTAAGACTCATGAATTTAATAAAAAATTAGGTGCATATTCATTCTAACCTAAAAATACTGTTTCACCGATGGTCTGAAATAATTATAAGAGACTCAGGTCCAACATGAAAATAATCCTATCAGCTTTTTTTAAAAACATGTTTTATAACAAAAACTTTGTGCTATTGTTCAAAAAGATCCAGACTAATTCAGCATATAAAAAATAATTCTACAAAAAATTCAAGATAACACTTTCAGATCCACTTTTATTCTTTTTTCTTCACATACAGAGCTTCTCCACACACATTTGTTGCAGCCATAGTCACTTAATGTTGGCCAGGTACTATTTAACCCCTAAAACTTCGTTGGCATCAAAATATGAATTAACCAGTGTTAAATCCATAAAATATTTACACTGCACAGCACATAAGCTTTAGATACTTGACAGTTAATCCACATTAAAAAAGAGGACAAGACCCTCACCCACACACTAGAAATCAGATTTCACCAGTCCCTATCTGGTAACTGGACACTTGTTCAAAGGGCAGCAGGTAGTTATTTCAGAGGACACTGAACATTTTGATCTGGAAGCGCCTTACACTGTTACCCGGGCTGGGCAATGCCACCTTTCCCTAGGCAGTCTCAGAATTCTAGAATGGCAGGTCCAGTGGGCACACAATGAAGACAGACAACACAGCATTTATTCTTTAGAGACATCCTACTCAAGATTGTGCGTGTGCTGTGATTTTGAATGCAGCTCTTCCCAAAAACTTGTCACGATTGTCTTCATTTCCTAGATTCTTTGATCCCTCAATTTTGCATTCTACTGTTACTTCTTTCTTGGTACTGTTAGATCCAAAGGAGACCTGGACAGCAACTGGTGGCTGTAGATAGCCCATGTGCAGTTTCTTTCCATAATATGGAAAATACTTTTAAGTCTGTGAGTCCATGATTAGGATAAGTTGCTACAATTGCAGTGTTTTCGTCTTTTGAAATAGTCTACCCTTGGTGATCCTTCAGGCTTTAATCCATTGATTCTGTTCATTTTCACAACAATTCAAGATTGTCCTGGGAATAACCAAAATCAGGATCATTTGTACCGCTGCAGCTTGAAGTAAGAAGTCAGTAAACTGACATGCCACATAAACTGGATGCTTCTGTTCAAAAAGTATTCCATCAGTACAGTGGTTGAGATTCTTCTGTTCTTGTAAAAAATACGGGTTTAGAAACTTCTTAAGGTCTTTAATGTACCCTTCATAGAAACTTGGATCAGATACAGTAAATGTATATTCCTATGCAGTCACACTGGTTTTGGGAAAATCATGGGTCCTGGACTAGGAATCTGGTCACAATTAGAACCTCATCATTCAGAGTCTGAAGCGTAGCCCACACTGTGAATGAGAAGAGTGCAGCCAGGAACCCATAAAAGCTAGATGGAAGAATAAGATCAAACCTATTCCCCTATAGGTTAAGACACTCATGATGGGATGGAGTCAGATCTCCAGAGTAGAGCATTACTGAGTCATGACCCAGAATAGGAGCTGGCTGAGAGTATGGCAGTTCATGGACCCCAGCTCTTGGCAGTGCACCCCAGTGACACTCGGGTAGTTGGGTTGTACGAGAAGTGCCTCCACTCAGCCAGGCTCTTGTTCAAAGACTTCTTTCTCCTGGTGAGTGTGTGGGTGACAAGGTGCCCCAAGAGTGTCCTGGTGGTAGTGGCGCAGCCTGGCGATGGGTGGAACTCAATTTGCTGAGAATACCTCCTCCTCACTGGGAGCATTAGAGTCTACCCCTTCTGTAATTTCCATTGGAATTGTTTTGAATTTATAGATCACTTGAGAGGTATTGACTTTTTTTTTTTGGTAGTACTGGAGATCTAACCCAAGTGCTGAGCTGTATCCTAAGTCCTTGTTTTACATTTTATTCAGGGTCTCCCTAAGTTACTTAGGTGGGTATCAAGTTTGACACCCTCCTCTTTAACCTCGGACGTATCTGAGATTGTAAGTGTGTACCGTCATGCCCACTAAAAATTGACATCTTAAAATGTTGAGTCTTCCAACTCCTCCAAAATAAATTCTCTTTATTTATTTAGGTCTTTAATTTCTATCGGTAATATTTTTATAGCTTTACTGTATATTTTTAAAAATAAAATTGTGTGTGTGTGTGTGTGTGGGCGTGCGCGCATGTTACTGGAGTTGAACCTAGGGCCTTTACACTGAGCTATATCTTGGCCCCTTTTTATTTTTTGATATAGAGTCTTCCTAAATGCTAAACTGCCCAGGCTGGGCATGAACTTGTGATCCTCTTACTTCAGCTTCCTAGAATGTGGGGATTACAGATGTTTACCACTCTATCCAGCTTCTTTTTATTCTTAAATTTTAACTCCTTCATAATGAAAAAAAGCCCAGTATTCTTTTTTTTTTTTTTTTTTCTCCGGTACCGGGAACCGAACTCACGACCTTGCGCTTGCCAGGCAGGCACTTTTGCCGCTGAGCTAAATCCCCAGCCCCAAAGCCCAGTATTCTCAATTGATGTTTGAAATATTTGTCTCTTTATAGAAATCTTTGCAATGGAATGAAGAATTGGACTTAAATGTCAGACAGTAGCCAAAGAGTTTTATTTGTGTTATTTCTGGAGCTCACATATTAGTTGATTGAACAAACCCACTAGCAAGGTTTTTCATTTGATTATGAATATGGAAAACTGGAAAATGCAAGTTAGGAAATAACATTTCTATAACTTGTCAAATAGTGTTTTCCAGAGGGAAAAAAGTTAAAATGCTATGTGTCTATACATGCATTTACAATGTTACAACTTCTGCTTACAGTATACATGTAAGAAAATGCCTTCTGACACTTTGAAACTATGGTGTAACTAAAATACAGGTCTGACTTGTTAATCTGCTGTTAAAGACTGAAAATTATTTTAATTGCTCTTTTTCTCACTAGTCTTTCAGAAAAATTTCACAGATGAGTTTGCTCTGATGTGGTAATTTCATGTTTACTGTGTGTTAGGGTTCAGAGATTGTGAATAAGTGGAGGTGCCATGCACGGTTATCTTTCCCTGTCATCTTTCTGTCCCATTAGAGTACCTGTGGGTGGGATCTAACATTGTATGTTTGTTTCTCTGGCTTTTTCTTATTTGAAATTAACTTCAGAAAATTGGCATAAGAAATTTAGAGGCTTAATGTTAAAAGTTGCTTTTCAGACTACTGTATTTACCTAAACCGGAATCACAGAAAAAAATCATCCCAGTTTGATCCGATCCTGCCTTCCTCTCCCCCTTCCTTCCTTTCATTTATTCTTGTAATGCTGGGTGTTGAACCCAGGACCACAAGCATATCAGGCAAGAGCACTACCACTGAGTTACACCTGCAAGTCTAGACATTCTTTTAATTCTCATGTACAGTCATTTTCACTGACATGGATCTTTAGTTTTTATGGAAAGATGTTACATGAAACAGTCTTTGAAGTGAAATGTAGGCCTGGGGATATAGCTCAGCGGCATAAGTGCCTGCCTGGCAAGCGCAGGGTCCTGAGTTCGATTCCTGGTACCAAAAAAAAACCAACCACAACAACAATGAAGTGAAATGTGCTGCTATACTTGGAATATATTTTGTATTTTAACAGTCTTTTTATTTTATTGATCTAGTGGAAGTGTATAATTAAGATGTAATTACATTTCTTTTTGTCATATTAAAGAAGTACGAGTTTAAGAAAGGAAACACTGGTTTTCCTAAATTTCTAAGAAACATAGATTTTAAAGCTTGACTTTTGGGGTATTGGTCCTATGTAAATTTCTAATTGCCTTAAACTTATACCCAAACCTCTTCAGAAGTAATCTTTCTTAACTCTACTTTCACATGTCTTTCCTTTTTTCCACTTCTCACTCCGTGTTATGTTTATCAGTTTGTATTTTTTCAAAATTACTTATGTAAGTAAAGATAACTAGCTTTATGAGGCTTGTTATTAAAAAAAGCAACATCTCTTCCCTAAATACAAACTTTCCAGAGATAACCACTTTTAGCTTTTCAAAAAAAAAATTTTTTTTTTTTTTTTTGTCTTTTTGAGACAGGGTCTCTCTGTGCAGTTTAGGCTGGCCTTGAACTCACAATGTTCCTCCTGCCTCAGCCTCCCGAGTGCTGGGAACTTACATATTTTTAAGAAAGAAAAATTATACATTGCTATTCCTTGATTTTTCTGTTTGGGGCATTGTCTGTTGAGTTCCTACAATGGAAGGTAAGGATTTAATATTTTTTTAATGCACATATATATTTCCCCAGCTACCCATGCATATTATCACACGTACATACTATGATTATATCTTAATTTTGGTTGGATTAATATTCAAAATTTATTATGCCTATTAATGTAATTTATATTTTAAGCTGCTTTTTCTTTCCTGACTTTTTGCTTTTACTGGAGTTAATAATTACCTTTTTTTATATAGTTTTCTATGGACTGATTCTCAAACTCTGTACTCTTACCAATGGTCTGAATATCCTCTCATGACTTTTAATCCTATGAGATACTCTGTCCATTTTGTCATCATGAGATCATTTCTCTAGAGCCTTCAGACCTGCTCCAATCTGGACTGGTGAACTTTATGCTGTCCTACAGCCTTTATTGTACAGTTTTCTACATTTCATCCTGGGAATTTCTTTAGCTGCCTTCCATATTGATTTCTTCATTTCCTAAATCACATATTTTTTTTTCTTGGTTTATACACTTAGTGTAGTAGAAACTGTAGAGGTTCAATGATAGGATATGGAAGATAAAAATTTTGACCTTGTTATGTCTAAGAATGTCTTTATTTTACTGTGGTATTTGATTGATAGTTTGTTGGGATCTTGCATTTTAGATAGGAAATTGCTGCTGTTTAGCTTCTATTGAATTTTGGAGCTAGTTAATGCCTGCTTCTTGTATGCAGTCCATTCTTCTTCCTCTTTTTCTCCTCTCCCAATCTTATGTGATAATCTCTGTCTCCTGTGTTTAGTAATTTACATTTTTTTTCATTGTACTGGTCACGAGGAGGGCCCATTTAGACTTACTTTATTGATAATTTCAGTGCTTTATTTTCACTGGACTATTTTCTTTTGAAATCCTTGTTTATGGTGAAGTGTGATACACAATTAGAATGGGGTAAAGAAATAGACAAGGTAAGGGACACCAGTATTTATCACCCACCACTCTGTGTGTGTGTATGTGTGTGTGTGACTATGGATTCAACCCAGGGCCTTTGCACTGAGTTACAATTCCTGCACTTTTTTATTTTGAGACTGAGTCTCACTAGTTGCCCAGGCTGGGCTTGAACTTGCAATCCTTTTGTCTCGGCCTCCCAGAGACCTGGAATCGTAGGTGTGAGCTACCCACCATACCTGGCTAGAAATCAGCACATTTTCAGCACTTTTCTCAATATTGCTCTCTTTTTATGGTTGTCACTGTCTTGATTTTCTTTAGTTATTCCATTTAATCTTGAGTCCCTAAATGATTTAAAATTAACTGTAGTTTATGTGGCTTTTGTTACTATAACTTCTGCATGCGTGCGGTCTCTCTCTCTTTCTATATATATATATATTTTCCATTGTGTGAGTATGTCACAGTATGTATAATTAGAAATAGGTGAAGATTCTAATATTTGATTTAACCTAATAAATCTGATCATTTCACCATAATATAAAATTAATTTTTTTATACTTTGGAAATCTTGATTGTATTTTATACTTGTAGCCCATTTCAATTCAGGGAACTACATTTCAGGTGTTCAATAACTGTATGTGGCTAATGACTACTACAGTAAATTGCACTTAACTTTCTCTAAAGGAAGTTATGTACAGTTGTATGTCACTTAATGACTCTTTAAGATTCAAGAGCTTTGTTACGCAGTTATGTCCTTGTGTGAAAATAGACTCTACTTACACAAAGGTACATGCTATATAGGTCAGGCATTTACTATGACCTCTTGAGGCAATCCAGAGATGAGGTAAACAGGAAATGTGTGAGGCTGCTGGCATACCACACACAGTTTTACACTAAACTTGTTTTTCTTTTTAAGAGATGTGTCTTGCCCCACCCAGCCCCTGTTTCCTAGGCTCAAGCATTTCTCCTGTGTTAACACTTCTCCTCCTCTAGCTTTCCAAGTAGCTGAGACCACAGGTGTGTGCCAGGCTCTAGAATTTTTTTTTAAGTAGCAAGACTATTCTTTAAAATAGTAAAAAGTGTAGTGTAGTAAATACATAACAAGTGGTAGTCATTTGTTATCATTCTCAAGTATTATGCATTGTTCATAATTATATGTACTGTATTTTTATAAGACTGGCAATATAGCAGGTTTATTTTCATCGGTATCACTACAAACATGTAATGTGCTGACATGACAGCTATGACATCACTAGGTGATAAGAATTTTTTAGCTCATTATAATCTTTGGACACAACTGTTGTGTATGTGGTCTATTACTGACTTGTGTCTACGTGGCTTATATGTGTATATAATGGTAAAGCTTTTGAAAGTGAGCCATTTTATGCTCCACTACTAGTTTGTAAGAGTTCCTGTTGCTCCACATAGTCGTCAACATTTGACATTAACAGACTGGTTTTGCTGTTTGGTTAAGTGGGTAATAGTTTTTGCTCTGTTTTAAAAATAATACTAGTACATGTTTGCAGTACATAATGATTACATTTATCTTAATTTTCAGTTTGTTTAATTTGTGTTTTCATGATTACTAAAGATTTTGACCACTTTGGCTATATGAATTTTTTTGTGAAATGCTGGTTTAAATATTTTTTGCCTTTGTGTGTATGTGCTGCTGGGGATCCAGCCCACGGCCCTTGCTCATGCTAGGTAAGTGCTCTACCACTGAACTCTATCCCTGCCTCAACCCAATTTTTTTCCTCCTGGGTTTTTGATGGTTTTTCCATATTAAATTTTTAGGAGTCCTTTATATATTCTGAATAGGAGTCCTTTTGTAATACGTATTACATATGTGTTCTCCACGTGTGTAACTTTCCCCCCTTTTCCCTCCCCTCCCCTCCTTTCCTCTCTTCCTTCTTTCTTTTTTCAATTCCTTTTGAGACACTGGGGATCAAACTCAGGGTCAGTCTAACCCTGAGCTACATGCCTAAACTTTACTTTTTATTTTATTTATTTTATTTTATTTTATTTTATTTTATTTTATTTTATTTTAAGATAAGAGTCTCGCTAAGTTACCCAGGCTGGCCTTGAACTTGTGATCCTCCTGCCTTAGCCTCCTGTTATGTGTGAGCAGCCTGCCTGACACTATTTTCTTTCTTTCTATCCTTTTTTATTTTTGCAGTGCAGAGAATTGAACCCAGGACCTCATGTATGCTAGGCAAACTCTAACATTGTGGTAAATCCCCTGGCCTCATTTTACTTTCTTGAAGTTTGTTTTTTTGTTTTGTTCTTTTTTTGATATAGGGTCTCACTAGACAGTTCACGCTGTCCTTAACTTCCTGTGTAGCCCAGGCTGGCATCAAAGTCCCAGTGACCCTCCAACCTCAGCCTCATGAGGGGTGGGATTACAGGTGTGCACCACTATGCCTGGCTCTTGCGGGTGTTTCTTTTTGTTTTTTGTTTTTTTAATACTGTGAATTGAACTCAGGGCCTTGCACTTGCCAGTCCCTGAGCTATAGCTCCGGCCCATCTAGGAGGTGGTTTTTGATGAACCTAAGTTTTAAAGTTTAATGAAGTTGAAGTCTATCAGTTCTCCTGCTTATGGTTAGTAATTTTTGTATTCTGTTTAAGAAGTCCTTTCCGTATTTAGGTTATAAAGGTATCTGGCTTACATTTGTTATGTCTGTTTAGTAAATATAAAATCCAGCTAGAATTAGTTTTTATGTGAACTATGAAGCACAGGTTGAGTTTGAATTTTGTTATAAAGGCATCTAAATGATCACCATCATTCATCCCTTCCCTCTGCCTCTCCACAATCCACCCTCGCCCATAGTCTGTAATGTTGCCTGTGTTGTCAGTCAAGGATCCATACATGTGTGGCCTTGTGTCTGGATGTTCTTCTATTCCACTTATCCATTTCTCTGTCCTTATGCCAATATCATTAAATACTGAGCTTTGTAATACCTTCAAATACTATTGGAACAAATGCTTAGAGTATGTGACTGATTTTCTTAGCCTTTTGTATTTTCTGTAAACATTATGAAATTATCTTAACAATTTTAGCAAAACATCCTGCTTGTTTTAAGATAACTTCCTGTATCATTTTGGGGAGACGGATACTACAATACTAAGTCTTGATAATTCACAGACAAGGCATTGTCTTTCCTTTATTTAGTTTTTAAAATTTCTCTAAGAATTTAGCTTTCTCCCTAGAGAGCAGGTCTTTTTATATTTTTAGTCTTATAATATAAGCCATTTTTTGAAATTTTTGTATCATTTTGTTGTAGGTACATAGGAATAATTTTCACCTTTCTCGTTTTTTTTTTTTTTTTTTTAAATGTAGCCTTATTTTTGAGTTTTTATGTCAAGCCTCAAAATGAGTTGAGGAGTTGAAGTCTATTTTCTCAGGGAATTTGCTTAAATTATTTCTTGATTTTTAAATTTCTCCTTTTTTAAAGTCTGGGTTTCTTTTATTTAATACATCCTAATCAAATTGTAACAACAGTAAAGAAACACTTTTAAAAACAGACACGGCTACTTCAGTGGGTAAAACATCTATATCTATGTTGTTTTTTATGAACAGCTTGAGTTGCACTTGTATATCATGACATTGCCTTAAAGGAAAAGTCTTTTCTGTTTGCACCAGTTTGAAATATTTCTGAAATACAGCTCCCCGAAATGAATTACTACAGTACTCATTTACAGGAGAGAGTTTGTATATGTAATAAAAAGAAGTGTAGAATTTCATGGTTACTTGTTTTGGTTGGTTTGGTTAATTGCATAAAATGAGGGATAAGGGTCCAGGATATAACTCAGCAGTACAGCACTTGCCTGGCAAGCGCAAGGCCCTGGGTTCAATTGCTGGTAGAAAAAAAAAAACAACCAAACAAACAAAAGCGAAATGAGGGATAAATACTCACAAACATGATCTGTATAACCAAATTCCTAGGTACATCAGAATACAGTTAATATAAAACATCCCAAAGCTTCCTGATCATCAGCCATTCAGAACTGAAGTCACACCTATGTCAGCCTGGCTTCTCTCACTTCTTCAGTACTCCATGAAGTTCGTTCTCTGCTGTCAGAGTGCACACCTTGGACCCTTGGACCTTTGACTTAATGCAGAGGAACTTCAGTAAGGCAAGGCTCTGATAAAATGCTCCTTCAGTCTTTACTCTTGGACACTTTATTTTTAATTTAAACAGATCAGCTAATCTTGATCAGCCTTAGGAATGGAAGCATGGCTCAGGTAAAAATATACAGGATTTTAAATACCTGCCTACCTCTTCATGCATTTAAATTAGATTGACTCAGCTATTCTTAGCAAGAATTCTGCAGTTTTCCAGAGCAGACACTCAAATTTTGGTTCTGTTTTACATAATTGTATTCAGAGATAATCAATATGAGGCATATTTAGAAAAAAGGAAACGCTTACACCTGAAATTTATACTCTTGCAAATAAACTTTCAGTTTTGTTAGTAAAGGTAGTCCCCAGATGGTACCGGTACGTTTGTTAATAGTGATTTGACAGAGAAGCTTTAGAGATGGTACTGATATGTATAGGAATTTGGTCAGATAAAGGTGAACAGTCTCAAGGGGCTTCTGGGTCGGTCCCCTTACCCTTGCATATGCGAACATAGTAGCTGATCAAGTGAACCACACTATCAAATTGTTTAAGACTGGACTTAACACATATGATAGAATGCAATCTAAAATTCCCAACTTGGTACTGGAGTTGCAGATTAGTTGGTCCAGTGGCCATTTTAATGGATATTATTAGTTGGTACTCTGAATGCGAACTCTTTCTAAACAAGAAAGTGCTTGCTAGCGTTTGTAAACTTCTCAATGGCTTCACTAGTGGTCATATTTCCCCAGTACAATCCCATATGACTGAGCTCGCACAAGGCCTTGCCAGATGTGCCCAGTGGCCCCGGGCCCCTTCCATGCCATTCCTGGAACTCGAGGCTCTGCAGTCATGGGAAAAGGCTGAGTGTGGCAGTGACAGGTAGCCAGGGTTAGAGAGGTGGTTGCAGCATGTCCAAATGGTGGCAGAGGGGGTAGGGAGTTACTGGTTCTTTCTCCCCAGGTTCTGGAGGACAGATGGTAAAGTGCTATGCAGACTTGGTCATTCATAGGTTGCCTGCTGCAGGCGCCTGGGCTCCTGACTCTGGGGATCTTGAGGCTTTGTGCCCTGGTGCTTACTGTCCTTGGCACTGGGGCCTGGGGGCGAGAAGGCTCACGGTGTCTGTTGGATTTCTTCAGTATTTGATGAACTTGTCATTGAAGCCAAAAAGGCCCATATAATGGACTACAATGTAAGTCTTAACAAATGACAATTTTTTAAAATCAGATTTTATTGGTATATCTTAGATATGTATAATGATTACATTCATCATAGAGAATTTGTTCCTGTATATGATATAACTTAATTCTTTTTTTCCCATCCCCCTACCCTCCCTCCCCTTAACCCCTCCTTTCCTCCCCATTTGCAAAAGCTGTTTCCCTTTTTCCTTCTTTTCTAATTTTTAAAATTTTTTGCTTTTTTTCTTTTCCCTTCAAATCCAAACAATTAAAATCCTAAAAAGTATGTTTTTGAACCACGTCATTATTCTAAAAATCCATAAATGTAAAAATATTAAATTTGTATTAAAATTAAATCAACAAAAATATTTTTAAAATCCCAAATGTTTAGAAACTAAATATGCTTCTAGATTTTAAAGTATATTAGAAAATACATTAATGGAAATGAGACGTTATTTTGAGCTGATGATTACAAAAATATTCCACATCAAAATCTGTGGGATTGTACAAAAATGGTTCTTAGAGAAAGAACTAAGTTTTTGAACCATTTTGAATTGACTTTTGTATAGGGAGAGATTGAAATCTAGTTTCAGTCTTCTGTATATGGATATCCAGTTTACCCAGAACTATTTAAGATGTACCTCCTGTACATATTCAGGAGGTAAGATTGAAAAACATTGAGCTAAGTATGTGTCTTTAGGTACTTAGCAGAGTACAGAAAAAGCAGAAGAAATAGTAAAGATGAAGCCGAAATAAATGAGGCATAAAGTAGGTTCAACAGAGGCAAGGGATTGATTCTTGGAAAGATTAGTACAATTTATAAACCTCTGAGATGCTGATCAAGAAAAAGAACGAACACAACTAATGTTGGTAATGGAAGATGGGAATTAATTATAGATCTTAAAAACCTACAGGCATGAGGCTATCATATCAGGATACACAATCAGCATAGCCTTTCTATACACAAATAATGAACTTGCCAAGAAAGAAATCAAGAAACAGTTGTATTCATAGTAGAAAAAAAACCAAAAAACCCAGACGTTTAACCTAGAGAGGTAAAATACCGCCACTGTGACAAGTTCAGAACACTGAAGAAACACATTGGAGAAGACACTAGAAGATGGAAAGACCTCCCATGTTTACACATTGGCAGAATTAATATCGTTAAAATGGTCATATTACCAAAAATGATCTACAGATTCAATACAGTCCCTATCAGAATTCCAGTGACGTTGTTCACAGAACTAGAAAAATAGTCCTAAAACTCACATGGAAACACAGAAGACTCAAGAACCAAAGCAATCCTCAGCAAAAAGCAAGGCTTGGAGGTAACACAATACCTGATTTCAAATTATACTACAAAGCCACAGTAATAAAAGCAGCATGGTACTGGCACAAAAATAGACACATAGACCAATGGAATTAGAATAGAGGACACAAAAACAAATCTATGTAACTATAGCCTTCATACCCCCACCCCCTTTACTGAGAATTGAACTTCTAGCCTTTGTGCAGAGCTATATACCTGGGCCCCCTGACTCACGCCCTTTTTGAGACAAGACTTCACTTAAGTCACTAGGTTGCCCAGGCTGGATTCAAACTTGTGCTCCTCTAGCTTCAGCCTCCCACAGGGCTGTGATTACAGGTGTGTCCCACCACACCTAGCTTTTAGCCATCTGATTTTTGTCAAAGGAGCCAAAAACATATGTTGGAGGAAAAGCATCTTAAACGGTTCCTGGTAAACTGGATATCCATATACAGAAGATTGAAACTAGATTTCAATCTCTCCCTGTACAAAAATCAATTCAAAATGGATAAAAAACTTAGGTATACCATCTGAAACTTTGAATCTGCTAAAGGAAAACATAGAAATACTCAAAGCCATAGGCACAGGCAAAGACTTCCTGAATAGGATTCTTTAGAATCCTAGACACAAGAATCATTCTTTAGAATCCTAGCACAAGAAATAATAGTAAGAATCAACAAATGTGACTATATTGAATTAAAGAGTTTCTACACAGCAAAAAAAAAAACCAACCAGGAGTAGTGACAACCTACAGAATGGGAGAAAGTCTTTGCCAGGTACTGCTTTTATAGTATTAATATCTAGAATATATAAAGATCTCAAAAGTTCACTACCCAGTAAGTGGGCAAAAATAAATTCAACAGACATTTCTCAAAAGAGGTACAAATGGTCAATAAATATATGAAAAAGTGTTCAACATTGTTAACCATTGGGGAAATGCAAATCTAGACTACACTGAGATTCCATCTTATCCCAGTCAGAATGGCTATCATCCAGAATATAGAAAATAGTAAATGCTGCTAAGGATGTGGAGGGCAGAGATGGAGGGGGTGAGGAACCCTTCTACACTACTGGTGGGAATGCAGATTAGTAGAGCTACTACGGAAGTTCCTCAAAAGACTAAAACCATATGACCCAGGTGTACCACTCTTCCGTATACACCTGCACGCACATTCCCAAAGTCAACATACTGTAGGGATATCTGCATATCCATGTTTGTTGCAGCATAGTTTACAGTAACCAAGATACGGAACCAGTGTAGGTGCCCACCAACAGATGAATGGATGAAGAAAATGTGAGATATAAGTGTATATCATATATATCTATTATATATATATGGAGTATTCAGCAGGAAGAAGAACAAAATTAAGACATTTACAGAAAAATTTTATGGAACTGAATTTGTGATTCAGGCTTCACCATTTCCTGGATAGTCTAACACCAAATCATAAGCCAGTCATTGTTTGATGTTGACTGGATTAGTGGGGGGTACATGATCCAGATGTGAGGTAAAATGTGCTAAATTTTTAGAATTTAGATGAAACAGTTAACTTTATGCTGTTTTCTCTATGGGAAGGTTTAATTATTGATTCAATTTAAAAAAATAACTATAAGCCTATTCAAGATTTCTGGTATGTGTTTGTGTGTGTGTGTGTGTGTGATAGTGTGAGACTGTGACTGATACCCTTTCAGTACCATTCCGGAAAGAAGTTAGAGCAATACTTAAAGTTCTTCAACAGATATTTACCAGACACCTAATGTATGTTATACATAGTATTGTTTACCATGTTTCTCACATCCAGTCAGACGGAATTATCTTTAAGGATAAATGATTAGATTCTAGCTTTAGGAAATTTAAAAACAAAGCTCATCATTGGGAGGGATGACAATAGAGGCATACATTCGGTGTTCCAAAAGCTGAGTGGCACCTGCTTCATGGAGCACCTATATAATTGTTAAGTAGTATATTTTATTACAGATTTTTCTATTCCTGGGGTTCATGATCTAATGTTTAAAGAATTCTAGTGGATTTACTAGTTCACTTCATGGTATCTATGATTCTTCTGAAATTAATATAGAATATTGTATGTGTATATGCTTTTTGGTGGTAGAGAGAAGAGGATTCATGGGCTTTTCCTAGATTGTCAGGGGTCCAAAAAGTTTAAAGAATCATTGCTCTGTGGGTTAAGAAAAGTTTACATAAATCCACAAATAGGTTTTCTTCCCACTGTTTTATGTTTGTATTGGAGTAATCATTCTAGAAAAATATTTACATTTGAGATTATCACTGATTTTTCACTCATTCTGTATTATTTTATCAGTTCTTTAACTGAGAACTTTTTTTTTCAGGTTCAGGAGCAAGTGCATCCAACTCTTTCAGCTCATGAAGAGTCTCTGTATTACATTGAAGAGCTGATTTTTCAGCTACTAAGTAAATTATGCATGGCCCAACCAAGGACTGTTCAGGATGTAGAGGTGAATACTATTTTGTTATTTCAAAAAGCCACTGAATCATGTACAAATTCATATTTGTATCAGAATCTTTATCATTCTATATAATCATAGAAACTAAAGCCATGGAATATGTGTAATGTATATGGTTAGTTCATTTTTAATACAATATTAAGGCAGCTCATGGAGGAAGTTTTTCAACAAAAGAAAAACGTTGTAGAACAGCTGTATAAATTTACAGGAGTGAAAACCATGAAACCCCTCTCACAGCACAGATAAAAGTAATTCAAGAGAGATGATAGCTTTAGACATAAAAGCTCAAATTATAATATTTCTAGAATAAAATGCCAGAAAAGATCTTCGTGACCTAGGGTTAGGAAAAAAAAATTAGAAAAAATTCAAAACATCCTATTAAAGAATAAAACTGATGAGGGGGCTGGGGATTTAGCTCAGTGGCACAGCACCTGCCTGGCAAAAGCAAGGTCATGAGTTTGATTTCCCAGTACCGGAGAAAAACTGAAAAAAACAAAAACAAAAACAAAACAAAACAAAACAAAACAAAAAAAAACAAAAGAATAAAACTGATGAGAAAATAAATTGTGTTAGGTCAGACTATAGGAAATATTTGTAATATGTGTATCCAGAATATGTTAAAACCTTCTATAAATCAGTAACAGAAAAGCTACCCTCTTCCTCCAAGTGGGCAAAGTCTTGAGAAGAAAACAAAGGATAGAAAAGAAACTTCATAAAAGAGCTGGAGCTTGGACCAGTGAGACAGCTCAGTGGCACAGTGCCTGCCTGGCAAGTTCAAGGTCCTGAGTTTGATTCCTGGTACCAAAAAAAAGAAGAGCTAGAGCTGGACATGGTGATACACACCTGTAATCCCAGCACTCAGGAGGATCACCGAAAGTTGGAGGCCAGCCTGGGCTACCATAGTGAGTTCAGAATGAAGATGTACTGAAAGCTAGTGAGCACATGCAAAGTGCTGAAGTTCATAGGTCATCTGGAAGATAGAAACGAAAATCATAATTGTTATTTTCCACTGACCGAAAGGGATAAAACTAAAGATCGATTTATACCTCATGTGGATGAGAATGTAGAGCAGTCAGAAGTCATGTACAGTGCTAGTGGCACAAGCGCCTGCCCGGCAAGCTCAAGGTCCTGAGTTTGATTCCCAGTAAAAAAAAAAAAAAAAAAAAGAACTATTAATATATGTAATAACAGCTTTAACTCACAGATATATAGAGAAAAAAAAGTCAGATACCAAAAGAGCACATTGTTGTATTTTTCATTTTATGAACTTTAGAAACAGTTAACACCAATGGTGGTAAAAGTCAAAATAGCAGTTGCCTATGATGGATGAAATGTTTTATGCCTTGATTTGGATGTTGATAATACAAGTATAAAAATTTTTAAAATTCATCAACTTATATACTGAAGATCAGTGTGTTTTACTGCATGTACATATTACCCCAGTAGATTCATAAATCCTAGGGATGTTTACTCACTAGTTCTTATATATAAGTATATAGTGTGAATTTTTCAAATATTTGTTTTGGCTCAGTTACATGAGAGTATTTTTAGATTTTTAGAAATATGTGTTAGGTTTCAAAAAGTACTTTTGTGCTATACTGTTTATAGTACCTTCTTTTGAAGATTTTTTAATAGTAAAGCAATTATTTTCAGTGTAAAGGAAGATCTTAATTTGGAGTGATTGAGGTATTAAGATTTTTCAGGGACCCTTGACATTAAAGCGTTTGTTTCTCTCTTCTCTGCTACAAGATTTGAAAATGCAATAAAGACAATGAGAACACACTTTTCAGTAGCTAAGCTTACTAAAGTCAGCATATAGTTTTAAAAATAGAAAATGCTGCTAAAATTGGAGTTTGATTCAGCTATCACTAGTTCTTACTATTTATACCAATCATTGGCTAAATTTAAGTTTAGGAGAACCAAGCAGGTTTGAATTTTTTTTTTTTTTTTTTTGCCAGCATCTGTATTTCTCTAGCCATTCTCAGCTTCTCCATGTACATGATCCTCCATGGTATCTATTCTTTTAAATTCTTTCTTCCCCAATCGTGATACTGGGAGTTGAGCCCAGACTTCACACTGTTTCATCTCCAGCCCCTCCTTTCAGAATGCTCTGATTATAGGCGTGTACCACTCTGCTAAATTCTTTCTTAATTTAAAAGAATAGCTCCATAATACTAACTTTTGCTAGGTGAATCATTTTAAGCCTAGAAACCTAATTTAAAATCACTGGTTTCAAAAAAGAAAAAAAATCACTGGTTTCAGGCTAATAGTCTGAAATACTCTGTTCGTCGCTCCTTTTTCCAGCTCATCTTCCTTTGTGTGTAGTACTGGGTGTCACACCCAGGGCCTTGTACATTTTAGTTATGATTAAAGCTTTCTTTCTTAACTTTTTCTTCACCTATGGAAATTATGTGGAAAAATCTTGATAATCCTGATGACCCTTTTTTAAAATAAAAAACTAAAAATTCATTTAATACAGGAAGCAGAACATGTTATATCACTGTTATATATTTGCATAAAGATAAGTTGAATTTTGTATGAATTTTTAACTTATGAACACTTCTTTCAATTCTACAATGGTATGCTATGATCTGAACAGGAACGAGTTCAAAAGACCTTTCCTCATCCAATTGATAAATGGGCTATTGCGGATGCACAATCTGCCATCGAGAAACGAAAGCGAAGAAATCCTCTTTTATTGCCTGTGGACAAAATCCATCCTTCTTTGAAGGTAATAAAAGATTATTTGTAACAAATAATACTTTATATAGGATTCAGGTATTTATGTAGTATCAATATAGCGTGGTTTCTTAGTGGTATTTGCATGTATATTTGTAGTATATACTCATGTCTAGCCAGAGATATAGCTCAGTGGCACAGCACCTGCCTGGCAAGTGCAAGATCCTGAGTTTGATTTCCAGTACCCCAAAAACCCAAACTTATAATAAATCTGTATTAACATATGTACAATGAAAATAGGCATGGCAGAGCATATACTTAGCATGTGAGAGGTCTAGGTTCAAACCTCATCCACCCTTTATGGCATCTTACAAAGACTGTTGCCTACTATTCCTAAGTTCCTGTGTGGTAGGCAGTGATTCTTAGGCTTTTATTGGTTGAAAACATATGTAACATCAAAAACTACTGTGAGTTCAGAACTGTTTTTGTAAATAGTCTGTAGTACAGATATCTTTAATACATATTGGAAAAATAGGCTAGAGAATATTATTTGATTTCTAGATCATGCTTGGGTGTGCATGGCTTTGAAGACCCTGTAGTAATTTCAGGAATACTACCCTCCCCCACCACACACACCCTCCTTTGCAGTAGAAACTACTGTAATTAGGAGATACTGGTTTTATTATTTCGTTTCATTTTATTATCTGGGGATTGAATTCAGGGGTGCTCTGCCAGTGAGCTACATCTCTAGCTGTTTTTACTTATTTTTAAATTTAGAAACAGGCAGTTGCTGAATTGCCCAAGCTGTTCTTGAACTTGAGTCCTCCTGCTTCAACTTCCCAAGTACCTGGAGTTACAGGAATGTGCTGCCATGCTTAGCTAGTATACTGGTCTTAAAGCAAGGTCCTTGAAGAAAAGAACTATTTGTCAACAGGTTTTATTTAAAAAAAATTTTTTTTTTCCCCCAGTACCGGGAATCGAACTCATGACCTCGCACTTGCCAGGCAGGTGCTGTGCCGCTGAGCTAAATCCCCAGCTCCTCAACTGGTTTTAGATAATATATTAAGAGGCTTTAGTGAAGCTGAGCCGAAGATTTCTCTGTTAGAACTGTGAAGAGGCAGATTCGTTAGATTACGTATCTATTTAAAAACAAACATAACACTGGGATGCTGATAACACTGGAATCACAGGCTCATTTTATACTCTGGAGTACCCCTAGGGAGAGAAATTTCGTTTATAGAAAGTTCTTCATAAGCAGGGATTTTTTGTTTTGGTTTGGTTTTAATTTTTTTCCCCGGTACCGGGAATCAAACTCACGACCTTGTGCTTGCCAGGCAGGCACTGTACCACTGAGCTAAATCCCCAGCCCCCAAGCAGGGATGTTAAACTGGCGCATTTAAGTGTTTGATACTTGACAGGCTATGTTTTGGAATTTAAGTGTTTATTTTTTCCACAGGAAGTTTTGGGGTATAAGGTGGACTACCATGTGTCCCTGTATATTGTGGCTGTACTAGAGTACATCTCAGCAGATATTTTAAAATTGGCTGGTAATTATGTTTTTAATATCCGACATTATGAAATATCTCAGCAGGACATCAAAGTATCAATGTGTGCAGATAAGGTAAGGGTTGAAATGTATTTAAACTTAACTTTAATAATAGTGATTGTATGTAATCTCTGCCTCAGTATTTTTTGTTTTGTTTTTGGTTTGTGCTTTTTGGGGTTTTTTTTGCTTTACTTTTTTTTCAGACAGAGTCTGGATCTCACTGTGTAGTTCAGGCTGACCTTCAACTCACTGTGTAGGCCAGCCTGGCCGGAACTTGCAGCAGTCCTCCTGCTTTAGTCTCCTGAATGCTGGGATTGGGCTGGGGAAATAGCTCAGTGGCACAGTGCTTGCCTTGGAAGCATGAGGTCATGAGTTCGATTCCCGGTACCACCAAAAAAAAGCCAAAACAAAACTGAATGCTGGGATTGCAGGCATGCACCACCACGCATGGCTCATTCTTTTTTGCATATAATTAGTAAATTTTATGATTCCTAGTATTCAAAGATAGAAGAATTCTGGCTTTACAGAGTAGCCATGGTACTTTCAGGTTTTTAAACATGTGCCTGGACAGGAAAGAATGCCCAAGCCTCAAACTGGTTTAAGAAAAGTATCCTGAGTTTTTATGTTTTTATATTTTTAGGATGAGAGTTCTGCTTTGGTACTTCTAAGTAAAAGTAATTTTGAAGAACAGATTTGGTTTTACAGAATGGTTTAGTGAAGCACAGGCAGAGAGAAAAGGACTTTGCAGTACAAAGTTACTCTCTTCTGATTTTTTCCTTTACAGATCTCTCTGCCTTCCTTGCTATTAGCTTCTTGAGGAAGAAAGTCGAGTCCAGTTTCTTCTCTTCTCCTTTTCTTACCTTTCTATTTTTCTTCTTTACTTTAAAAAAAAAAAATCAATATTTTTGGACCATCTGTTACGTGCCTACCATTGTCCTGAGCAGGGAAGATACAGCATCAAATAAGAGAGTAATCCCTGTGTTAGAATTTATTTTAGTGTGAAATTAAAATACTGTAAGCAAATAATTGCGGCACAATGTGACTTAAACTGTTATGCTAGTGAGTCCAAGGTGCAGTGAACAAGTAATCAGCTCTGGCATGGAGGGTCAGGAAGACCTCAGAGGGGACACCTTAAGGTCTCAAGGGCCTGCACATGCCAGTTTTTCTCAGCCTTGACTGCACACTGTGGTTGCTAAAAAGCTTTTGAAGAAACCTGATGCCTGCATCTCATCCCCAGAGCCAGGTGACTCTAAACTGCAACGGTCCTGTTAGTTAGTATGGGACAATCATGCATTACCTCTGGTGGTTCAAGCTGGTGGGAAAGTATTCAATGGCTGATCTGGGATTTTTGGTGCAGATTGTTCTATAAAAGCATGGTCTTTTTTTCCTATTAGGAATTTCTGTGTGCATTGATACATTGTGTCAACTTGGGGAGTTTAGAGGTTTGGCCAAGGGACTCAGCAGGGAGCCAGGGTGCTTACTTTGTATTCATCCTGAGCTTGTGGAAGAGGAGGGTATGGAAATTGTGTGAGTGCTCCACGCCCCCTGGGTGGGGGTAGCCTGTTTACACTCTAAGGGAGGGAAAGAGGCTTGCTAGCTCTGCCACTCCTCTGCTTTGCTCTTGTTGCCTTGCTGTTTTCTGCCGCCATGAACAGTAGCCCTCGGAGCCAGCCAAATATGGACTGAAACCTCCACGAACTGTAAGCTAAATAAACATTTCCTTCCTTCATTTTGGGCCTTGGGTATTTTGTCTCAGCAAGGAGAGAAAAGTAACCAAGACAGTGCATTTATACACGCATATATGTAACATGTATACATATAGATGCATATATATGTACATATATACGTAATACATGTGTGTCTCAACATTTGGTTTTTCTTTTTCCAGTAATATTTATTTTGTTATATTGAATTTTAATCTTTCTCACCTTCATCTTTTCATTTTTTAAAAATTTTCTAATATTCATTTACCTGTAATACATGGAATTCTCATTGTTTAATGGTTTAATTTCAAATACTTTGAGACAGTTTTATAAAAATAAGGAAGATAATTGTCTTGGTTACTTTACTTTCAGGTGTTGAGACAAAATACTCGACACCCAAAATTAAGGAACAAAAGGTTTATTTAGCTCACAGTTTGTGGAAGTTTCAGTTCATACTTGCCTGGCTCCAAGGCAGAGTGGCACATGGCAGAGGGCAGCAGTTCATGG
>NW_004955409.1:12575248-12585904 GCF_000276665.1 Chinchilla lanigera
TGCTGGACTCAAATTTGTGATTCTCCGCCTAAGCCTCCCAGAGAGAGCTGGCATTACAGGCCTGTGCCACCACACCTGGCTCCTCTGTGGCTTCTAAAATCAGTGTCACGAGAAATGTCAGTCAGGCATTACGATTTCTGCCTATGAAAATTGACATAAAATGGTTATAACTTAACTAACTTAGTTATAGAGCACAAACTTGAATCCATGGGCTCAAGGGTTACTCTTGTCTCAGCCTTCTGAGTAGCTAAAATTCCAGGTGTGTACCACCATGCTCAGTTTGAATTTGGGTTCTTTTCCACTACATTATAACAGAATTAGTCTACGATGGTATGAAGAATAAAAGCTTAATAAACGCTATTTGCTAATGTTACCTTCTTTGCCTTTCTGTGTCCCATCAATTTTCATTCCTGAGGAGTTAATTTATATATGTCTCTTTTTACTGGACTAGTGCAGATTTGATACAAAATTTTAGTTGTAATACTAAAGGTCAAAAGAAAATGAGAATCTGATCTATCTGTATAAGCATAGATTAAACTGTAAACCTTTGAGCTAAAGACCACCTAAATAGTAATTAAGCAAATATTGGATAGAGAGATGAACAGCTTAGAATTGATCTTAATTCACTCCTGGAACCTTCTGCCCTATCTTCAAAAAGTTTACATTTGTAGAGGGCCTAATATGTACGAGGAGTGCTGTGTAGCAATCGTCTCATTTCATCCTCAACCCTATGAGATGTGTAACCACGGGAAAATTAACTCCTGAGTACTTCTGCTTTCCTCCTTTGTGAAATTAAGACTGTTAGGAGATTACACATTCAGGACCTAGAGAGTGATTGGGACCTAACAAGTACCCAGGGATAATAGCTGTGATTACATCCTGATCCATGACCACTCGTTTAGCATGTTGTTAAAGGAAAAAACAAACTTTCCCTCTCGTATCTCACGTACAGCCAGAAGACTTTTGGAACTAATGTGTGCGGTTTTCCCCACACACACTAATAATTTTTCAGTGGACATCACATGTGTGTCTTATAATTCAGCTCAGCTGTGACGTTGTCTGGAGATAGTGTCAGATCCTACATGTAAAGGACTCAGTCCAGTATGACTACCCTGTACTTTAGATTGTGACTTCTAAATAAATAATTAGGGTTCCTGTGGTGCATCCTTGGTTCAGTCATTTGGCTGGGACAGCTCACAGAACTCAGGGAAATACTAATGGTTACCAGTGTATTATAAAGGGTATTACAAAAGATACATATGAGTAGCAGATGACATGGATAAGGCAAAGTATAAGGAGTGTGCAACTTCTATGACCCCTCCAGAAAGTCTCCTTTTCCCACACCTCGTGTTTAATTGCTGGGAAGCTCATCAAGTTTTCTTGTTGAAGAGTTTTTGTAGAGCTTTATTTCCGTCTACACCTTTCTTTGTCCTGTAGAGGTCACTGAGTGCAGTTGAAAGTTCATCCCTTTAATGCTGTAATCATTTGTTCCTTCTGGTGACTAGAGGTAACTAAGTGGTGCTTAGTGCTAAGAGGCCCACTTTACCTTATTAGCATGAACTCAGGAGTTATCAAAGGGGCTCATGAATAACAGAAGACACTCCTGTTAGAAAATTCCCAGTGTTTTAGGAGCTCCACTATAGGAACCAGGGACAGAGACCAAACATATTTCATGTACTTCATATTTCATATATTTCATGTACATGGTAGAGCCACTATAAAGCTCAAATTTCTCATGTTTCAGAGCTTATATTTCCATTGCAAGATGCCAAAGTAATAGTTGACTGTATCCTGGATAGTCAGTCATTATGATCTGTTTATGTCCAGAGGGCTCAAACCTGCCTTAACCTAGATAAAATTCACACATGGGAATTTGAACAAAATCTTTAATTCCTTACTAGATCCAAAAGTCACAAATCATTGAACCAGATTGTAACTGAATTATGAGTTACCTTTGTTCCAGTCCCGTGTCTTGTTATTAACTCTGTATGACCTTAATCAAGTTTTTTGTTAACATCTTAGCCAGTTTTTAAAATATCTAATTATGTAAGGAATTGTTTAGGGCTGGACATAGTGGCATACACCTGTAATCCCAGCACTTGGGAGTAGAGGCAGGACAATGGGGAGTTCAGATCAGCCTGGGCTACCTAGTGAGAGCCTGTCTCAAAAACAAAACAAAAAATTGCTAAAGAATCATTCACAATGTGAAGTTTTACAATTTTGGAACAAAATCTTCTAGCATCTATATTTTCCAGTACTCTTACTGTCTATAATATAAAGTATTTTTCCCCCCTGTATTCATGATTGGCTTCCACTATGTATTGGAATATATTAGTACAAGATTGGGTGAATATATATACTTAACACCTGCGTTCTATTTATATTTAGTAATTTTTAAGCATAATTTTAATTTTCACGTTGGCTTAACTTTTCTTTTTCTGTTTTCAGGATATCGAAAAAATTTTTAGTAACATTTTAGATATACATGAATTGACTGTGAAACTTTTAGGTTTGATTGAAGACACAGTTGAAATGACAGATGAAAGCAGTCCTCATCCCTTAGCTGGCAGCTGTTTTGAGGATTTGGCAGAAGTAAGTTTATGAAACTACTTTTAATTCTCATGAAAATTTTCAGTGCTATATTAAGAAGTTCAGTAAGGTATTCTTCATAAAAATTAGAAGGTACTGCTTGCTGCTGGCTACTATAAAACACTTAAGATTCAACCAATAGCAAACTAAAATTACATTATCTATATTTTTAGTGACTTTATAGTTTATATATAGAATATATATGGTAATATTCATAGTGAAATTTATATATTAGAATCATAACTTTTAGTTACGTGCGTTTAAGTGAATTAAGGATAGTAAGTGCATTTAAGTGAAGGAAAATAAATTTTATTTTATTGACTTTTTATTATGTGTATTTTAGACTTAATTTTCAGAAATAAAAAGGGTTATATTAATTTTTTCCCAAGTGAAAATAATTTTCTTTTAAATGATTATAAGAGTAATGTGGCTCATTTTGGATATTCAGGAAGACTAGAGACAAGTACTATATAAATAAAATGAAAAAAATCACTATTTTGAAATTCCCAGAGATAACTTAACACATTTATTTATCCTTCTAAATATTTTTCTAGGCAGTATACAAACTTTTTTATGTGCATTTATGAGAATATAATTCTGTTTTATAACATACCCTTTTCACTGTATATCAGGACAATTTTCCATGTTAATAAATATACTTTAACGCAGTTTTTAAATATAAATAATGCCCTATTATATGGAGACACCATAACCATCATAAGCTTGTAGGATTTTTCCTTGCTGTTATAAAAAACAGTGTAACAAACGTATTTGTATTATGTCTCTATCGTCAAATAATTTTTTGGTGTGTATTCCTTCAAGTGAAATTGTAGTACTAAAAACTCGCTATGTTTTTAGAACTCTGAAACATTTTGCCAAGGCAATTTCCATATAATATATATAGTTCTAGTTTCAGTGTATTTAGGTCCTTTCCCTCTAGGCCTTTACCTTCCCTAACCTTCACTAAGTCTGGGAATTATCCCAGAGTTTTTTGCCAGGTTAATGTGAAAAAAATCTCACTGTTCTTTAATTTTGCTTTTTAGAAAAATATATGATTGGGCTGGGAATATAGCTCAGTGACACAGTGCCTGCCTGGCAAACGCGAGGTCGTGAGTTTGATTCCCGGTACCAAGAAAGAAAAAAAAAGAAAAATTTATGATCGCTTTTTAATACTCATTGGCTATTTTTTTTTTTCTTTTGGAAAACAGTACTTGAAGAGTGCTGTTTTTAGATTTCATATAAAATTACCAGATTTTATGATCTCTATATATTTTCTGAAAACATAAATAATATATTATTTCCATTCATAAGGAAAAGAAACTTATAAGGTGCAACTATTCAGTTACTGATATCTAATCAAAATATTCAATTTTTAGAGTGTTTTTGTATTATGATATCGTAGTAATTGGTAGTCTTATTAATTCGCTGTAATCATGTGCTAAAAATAGCATGGTTCTCAAAATACTGTATTTTTTATTTTGGTTACTTATATAAAATATTTTTCACTTTAATCTTTTTTTTTTTTTTTTTTTTTTTCGAGACAGAGTCTTGCTCTGTAGCTCAGATTGGCGTTGAACTTGCTTATGTAGCCTAGGCTAGCCTCAAACTTAAGGTGATCCTCCTGCCTCAGCCTTCTGAGTGCTGAGGTTACAGGTGTGCACCGCCATGCCCGGCCAGTCATTTTAACCATTTTTAAGTGTGCAATTCAGTTGATATTAACTAAATTCATAATATTGTACAACTGTCACCACTATCTAGCTCTAGAACTTCATCATCTCAAACAGAAACTACCCACTGAGCAGTAGTTTGATTCCTCCTTTCCTTAGCAGTAGTCTGATTCCTCCCTTCCTCAGCTCTTGGCAATTTCAAATTTACTTTCTATCTGTATGAGTCTGCCTACATTAGATATTTCATATTAGTTAAGTTATACAGCATTTGTCCTTTCGTGTCTTATTTCATTAAGATAATGTTTTAAAGTTCATCTGTCATTGTGTGTGTTAGAATGTCATTTTTGCCTATCACTAATATTCCATTTCACGTATATACAGGTAGAACAACCCTAATATATAATAATCTGACATCCAAAACTTTTTGAGCACTGGGTGATGTTTAAAAAGTTTTGGGGGCAGGGGATATAGCTCAGCAGCACAGCGCCTGCCTGGCAAGTGCAAGGTCCTGAGTTCAGTTCCCTGTACCAAAAAAAAAAAAAAAAAAAAGAGTTTTGGATTTTAGAACACTTTGAGCCAGCACTCAAGTAAGGTTTTCATTTTAGAGCATTTTGTAGTATGGATTTTAGAACACTTTGAGCCAGCACTCAAGTAAGGTTTTCATTTTAGAGCATTTTGTAGTATGGATTTTTAGGTTAGGGATGGTCAACTATAAAGTCTATGTAAATGTTTCAGTATCTGAAAAACTCCAAAATCTGAAACACTTCTGGGTCCCAGCCATTTCCAATAAGGGATGCTTAACATATTCCTCTTTTTTGTATCCATTCATTTGCTGATATACACTTGAATCATCACCACCTTTAGCTATTGTGAGTAATGTTGCAGTGCTTTCTCTTGGGGATGTATGAGTAGGAGCAGAATTACTAGGTCATATGGTAGTTCCATTTTTTTTTGAGGAATTGCTAAAGTATTTTCTATGGGGGTGACACCATTTTACTTCACACTAGCAGTGAACAAAGTTTCTAATTTCTCCATGTTTGCCAGTACTTTTTTTGTTTTCTGGGAAAAAAAACAAGTGTTTTTGTGTCTTAAGGTACAAAAATGAAGCATATCTCTTAAGTCTAACTAAACGTTGGGATTATTGGTTATTGGAGAAGAGGAATTTATATAAACATTGGACAGTTTCTCCTTTCTTATTTTACTGTATGTTACCTTTGCTCTGCTTTTTTTCCAGCTTTGGAAAACATAGAGTAGATAAAACAGAGCTAATAATTTTGCTTCCTTTTAAAGTATCCTAAATGTAAACTGATTTCAACTTAAGTAAGCACCTGCGTTTCCAGCCTTCTTTACTAAATATACTTCTCCTTTCCTGGGAATAAAGTGTATATTTTAGTAGTTTGATACTTGTGACCACAGTGACAATCCTATTGTAAGACTTGTAGCCTCTTGTCATCTATTGGTCAACGTCAGTACATTTTAAAAAAAACCTTAGTTGCAGCCATAGTTATTGTTTGCCCTTGAAAAGTAGAGAACAAAAAGTGAGGAAACCTAGTTGAAGGCTTGAACAAAACTTTGCCATTGAATAATTGTACCATTTTAATAGAAAAGATGTTCTTTCAGACCTGACACATTTTCATTTTCTAAAAAATAGGAGCAAGCATTTGATCCTTACGAAACGTTATCACAGGACATTCTTTCACCAGCATATAACGAACACTTCAGTAAATTGATGGCCAGACCTACAGTTGCTCTGCACTTTCAGGTAAACTGAAGTCGAATGTTCTTACTTCTAAAACAAGATAAATATTTCACTATCTTATTCTTCAAGTATTTGTAATTCTAGAATCCCTTTATATAAAGTAATTGAAAAGATATTCTCAGTCCTTCTAACCTTGTTTACTCTAAACCTATTTTAGATTGGCTTCTGACTTCTGTCATGTTACTTCAGTTTGTTCTTAATGGAGGATTTTTTTTTTTACTTTTTTTTGTGGTACTAGGTGTTGAACTAGGATCTTCACACTGAGCTACATCCCTAGTCCTTTTTAACTTTTTAAAATTTTGTGACAAGTCTCACTGAGTTGCTAAATTGTCTCAGCTGGGCTTGTACTTGTGGTCCTTTTGCCTCAGCCTCTCAGAGTGCTGGGATTACAGGTGTGTGCTACCATGCCCAGCCCATAGAGATCTTACTCAAGTATACCACCACAAATACTGAATGACCAAAAGCATCTGGCATATTCTAGATCAGAGATAGACAGTTCAATGTGGAGAGCTATTATGTTCCCTACAGGAGGAATATTTGGAGAAAGTATAAAGAGAAGAGCCTCATGCATACTCCTACTTATTTCTCTATCGATAGTGTATTGAGGGAATTATTGGCTTAGGAATGTAGTTAGATAAAGTGAACATTAGTGGATGAGAATTAAAATTATATTTTTACTCTGTCAACACAACAAAACATTGTTATATTAACATTTACAATTTACATTGGCATAGGTGGTGCTTGACTATTAGAGCATCTAGACTGACTCCTCAGCAGGTGAATAAGATTGAATCTGTATTTAAGAAAATAATTACTTAATACTAATTATGCCCCATTTTCATACTTTCACTTCACAGTCAGTTGTCTTAATATTTTTTCTCATTCTTCCTCAAAACACTGTCATCTGTGTTCTAATCAGGATATAACACCAAAAACTGCTTTTGACAATTGACTTATCAAGTCCAGGGATATTTTAATTTCATATTTATGTCTGTAATATTTGGTAATCCCCCTCTTGTCCCTTGGGGCCCATGATAACTCTGGTTTTTTCCTTTCTTTGCAGTACTGGGAATTAAACCCAGAGGCTTTGCCCTGAGGTACAACCTCATCCTCAGCTCTTTTTAATTTTTTACTTTGAGATAAGGTCACACTAAGTTGCCACATTGCTGAACTTGGGCTGAATTGGGCCTGGATTTGCAGTCCTACTGCCTCCGCCTCCAAGTGCAGAGCTTATAGGTGTGCACCATCCTTCCTTGGCCTCTGTGATACTCTCTCCTTGTTTTTGTCTTCTCTGACTTTTCTCCTTTGCAGTCTTTTTAATTGTAGCTGTTATCAAACTTGTGTTGTCAGCCGCTACTTTTCTGTCCTTCAGTGCCCTCTGGGTGACTTCCTCCATATCAATATGCTGGTCACTTGTATGTTTCTAAGCCATACTCTCTTCTGTAAGAGACTGGATCTGTGTGTCTGTACATTTTCACAAAACTGGCTGCCTTGAACTGATTTGGATTAATGTCCTGTGGGCACTATTATATCCCACAGATGTGTTTAAAACTGAACTTAACATCTTCTGCCTCCCTGCTTTACTGTGAATTCCTTTTATTATTGTCTACTACTCTACTTTCAAAAATCTATCAATATAAAATAAAATTTATACCTAGTTCTCAAAATTTACTTCAAATAAGGGATTTTAAAAAAGAATCCTGAGCCAGTTATAATGGTACAGACCTGTAATTCTAGTACTCTGGGAAGCTGAGGCAGAAGGATTGCAAATTCAAGTCCAGTTCCAACAACTTAGCAAGTTAGTGAGACCATACTTTAAAATAAAAAAGTCTGGGGATGTACTCAGTGCAAAAAGCCCAGAATGCAATCCCAAGTCCCCCTCCCCCCCAATTGAATTAAATCTTACATATTCATATAAACATAAAGTAAACATTATAGATTATCTGCTTATGAGAACTTTGCATAATCATTAAAAGTACTTAAAACATTATTTCTTGTTCGATTTTTTTTTTTTTTTTTTTTTTTTTGGTTTTTTTCCCCCGGTACCGGGAATTGAACTCACGACCTTGCGCTGGCAAGCGCTGTGCCACTGTGCTGTGCCGCTGAGCCAAATCCCCAGCCCCTTGATTGTTATTTTTATTAGGGATTCTTGGGGTATTTGAATATTTAGGACCTGATATTTTAAGTTACTGCTGAAGATACTCAGTGAAATTTTTAAAGTTATATAAAAGCCTTTCTTTTAGGACAAATGCATTTGTACTGTATTAATTTTCTTTTTTCCGATACCGGGAACTGAACTCCGGACCTTGCACTTGCCAGGCAGGTGCTGTGCCACTGAGCTAAATCCCCAGCCCCTAATTTTTAAAAATTCATTCAGTTTAAAGTGAAGCAGTGCTACATTTAAAAAGAATCCTTAGGTCTGGAGATGTAGCTCAGTGATAGGATCCTGGCTTAGCACCTGTGAGGCCCTGGATTCAGGCCCTGCCTGCAAAGTAAATAAATAAATTTTAAAAATATTTAACAGCTGTGCCGTAGAACTTAAGGAAATGACCTTAAGTTTAGGCTTTGGACCAGGTAATAGTTGTACTGCATATCTGTGGCTCTCAGTTTACTTGCTTGAACAGTGGTAATGAAAATAGTGTGTGCCTCTTACAGTTATTATGAAAATTGAATGATAATATATATAAAAGACATTTGACAGACACTAAGCCCTCAGTAAACCTTAGCTCATGTTATTATTATCAGATGACTCTGTACACTGTAAATACACATTGCAGAAGTTTTAGAGTGCAAATTAACAAAACAGACGATCTTTATGGACTAATTTCAAGGTTTCATATTGATTCCAGTTAAAGGGCTAAATATAAAATATAGAGTAACTCAAATCAGTATAGTAATTAGTTTAATGCTGTCTTAGTCCATTTGTGCTGCAGTAACAAAATACCATAGAGTTGGTGTCTTATAAACAAGAGGAATTTATTTTTCACAGTATTGGACGCTGTACATCCATAATAACGTGTTGGCAAATTCAGTGTCTGATAAAGGGCTGCTTTTCTGGTCCATAGGTGGCCCTTTTTCACTGTGTCCTCACATGGTAAAAGGGGCAAGGAAGCTCTCCTGGGCCCCTCTGTGAGGTTACTAATCCTGGTTTGAGTGCTATGCCCTCCTGACCTAATCATCTGCTAAAGGTCTTACTTGTTGAATCTATTATCTCACAGATCCAGCCTGAGCACATGCATTTTCAAGAACAAACAGACCTTAGCAAAAAGAAATTAATCTTCAAGAAGTAGCTGGTTCTTTCTCATGCACATGTACACATGGGTACACACGCACACGCCCGCACAGACACACAAACTTTTTGGTAACGCGGGGGATCATGCCCGAGGCCTCTTGAATACTAAAAACACACTACCACTGAGCTGAGCACCTGTTTTGCATTCCTTGATAGCAAATCTGGATACCGGCTAACAAGTTCATTGGACAAGTTATAATTTAACTTTACTTAATAAGACATGAGAATTATGAGAGTGTTTATGAGGATATTTTTAAAAAGAAGCATGTTAGAGACTTTCTCGCTTTAAATAGTGGTCCTGTCAATATTTGTCTTATGGGAAGAAATACCAGTAAAAAACTTGAAAGACATTTAGAATCAGCATGAGTGACTTTTAAATCCCTGTAACTTTTACAAAAATCATTTATTCTAGAGAGTATTGTTTTTCAAAATTGGAGTGTATCAAATTGTACACTAAGTTTTCAAGGGACACAATGGCCCAAAAGCTTTAAGGGAATCAGTTTATAGTCTGACTGAGACCTTGTTTGTATACATTTTCTTTTTCCAACTTCTCTTGCGCTTTACTCCTTGCCATATTGAATTTCCTATTATGCATTCATTCAAGGTGTATGAATCTCCAGGGCATCAACTAGGGAAAAAAAAAGTACTGTTCCTGAGAGTTCATTTTTTTTTTTTTTTTGGTACCGGGAATTGAACTCATGACCTCAGGCTTACCAGGCCATATCTCTGGTCCCGTGAGAGTTCATTGAGCATGTAGTTTCCAAAAGAAAAGTTTGGGGTGATTATGTTAAAAATTCTCGGTAGTGAAATATTATGTCTGTCTGTGTTTTGTTATATTTATCTAAGAATTAAGAAGTGAGATGTTTATCACAATGATAAATGTTAACTTTTTTAAAAAGTGCTTCATCATTCATTTGGCGTACAGGGGAGGCTTGTATTCCCTACGTGAATATGCTATGTTTGAAGCAGCTTAAAGTTCTTTCAGATGATTCAACTCTTTAGACAATGATACTAATATATTTATTTGAATTTAAGGATGAAGTCAAGCTTTTTGACCAGTTGAGTTTATTTTTTTGCACCAGGAGTCAAACTCAAGACCTCATACTTATCAAGCAAGCACTGTGCCACTGAGCTATATGCCCAGCCCTCTAACCAATTAATTTGATCTGGCTATTTTATCAGTAAAGATTGGCATGTCAATTGAGTTGTATGCCAAACATTTTTAATAAATTAAGTGAGCTAAATCTGAAATTTATTCAGTCATTATTTAGTTAGGTATATTTAAGTTACTTTTACAGTATACAACACCCCCCAAAATACATCCTTTGAAACTGTTTATTCAAAACATT
>NW_004955409.1:12586004-12594787 GCF_000276665.1 Chinchilla lanigera
AAGTACACAGCTTTCAGAATTCCTTTAGGGTATATGGAAGCCCATATTTTTGAAGAAAAAGTATACAAGACTATTCTTTTTTTTTTTTTTTTTTTAGGTTTTTCTCTGGTACTGAGAACCGAACTCATGACCTTGTGCTTGCCAGACAGGCGCTTTTTGCCGCTGAGCTAAATCCCCAGCCCCTAGAAGACTCTTCTTAAACTTACTTTTAAAACTTACTTTATCATGTGTGTGTGAATATATACCTATATGTATGTATGTATAATTTAAGTTAGAAAAGACAGGGAATAACTTGACTTCTAGCATTTCAATTTCACAATAGGTTGTCCTTTCCATTATAATTTTGATAAGTGTGTATCTTGTATTTTTAAAAGCTGTCTCTGTTTGGCACTGTTATTATGTAACCTTGATATCAGAAACACACTGTTACATCTTTTTTCTTTGCAGTCCATTGCTGATGGCTTTAAAGAGGCAGTCCGCTATGTACTTCCACGCCTTATGTTGGTGCCAGTGTATCATTGTTGGCATTATTTTGAATTATTAAAGGTAAGATAGAAGCTTCATGGGCCCAAAATAAGTGCATTTATGAAGACTAAGACTAGTTTTAATCTGATTTATTATTATTTAGTACTTTTATTCAGTAAGGTATAGCTCAGTAGTAAGGCATCTGCCTAACATATGCAAGGCCTGAGTCCAATCCCCAAGACCACAACAATCTGTGAATATCAGCGGCAGTGACGCAGAGAAATGAGAATAGGTGGTTTTCCAAGAAAATCTCTACTTCTTACGTGACCACTTTGGTGCTAAATCTTGCCTTTTAAAGATCAAGCGAACATACGTAACACAGAGACCTGTGTCTAACGGCGGCAGATACTTTTTTTTTTATTACTAGCTTCTTTAGTACTTTAAAGAATGAATAAAAAAGAGAAACCACCCATGTCTGATCAGTGCGACTGTGACCCTTGAAATAAATACGGAATATCTTCATTTTAATTTGGGTAGAGCAACAAGTAGAGCAGATAGAAATTTGAAATACAAAGATAAGCCAAGATACTTAAAATGGCAAAAGGTTTTAATAACATCACAACAGAGGCTATCCAAAAAAATCAGTGAATGTGTATTCAAAGTCATTAGTAATCAGAGATACAAATCAAAACCACAAGCTATCATTACATAAAACCAAATAAATTAAAAAGTAAAAATAAGCATAAAGAGCAACATGAATTCTCATGTCATTCTGCTAATAATATAAATCGTAAAATCCATTTTGGAAAACTGCTTGGTGTTATGTGTTCAATTTGGAGCTTTTCACACTCTGATCAAGCAGTTTCACCCCTCAGTGTGTGTAGAGAAATCAAATGCAGATATGTGTGTACTAAGAAACATGTACAAGAATGTTCATAATTCAAGTGTCACCAATAATAGCAAAATATCGTTAACCAAAAGAGGATAAATAGCAGTTTATTAAGAACAATGGAAGAAAATTAAGTAGACTATACAACATCTATGAAACTTACAATGTAACTTTGAGAGGTGGTGATACTATACTACTTCGTATGTGTAGGCTACAGTTTGTTTATGCAGTCATCTCTTGATAGATACTTGGGTTCCTTCCATCTGTTTTGACCATCATGAATATCTCTTGCATTAATGGTGTCCAGCATTTTTTCATGTGCTTATTAGCCATTTGTATTTGTTCTTTGGAAGAAGTGTCTATTTAAGTTCTTTGTCCATTTAAAAATGGTTTTCATTGTTCAGTGGTAGGAGTTCTTTAGATATTCTGGGTATGTATTTTATCAAATACATGATTTGCAAACATTTTCTCCCTTCTTGTAGGTTCCATTTTTGTAATACTGTTTTGGCTCAGTACTCATCCAAAATAAGTACTATTTCATGGTAAGCTTACTTTGGCATGAGAGCCAAAAAAAAGGCTGAGCCAGTATTACTAAAGTCACATTCCTCTTGGAATAAAAAAACACAATCATAGAGCAATTTTAAGGTCTCCATGTCACTGATATACCAAGAAAAGATATTTTTGTAAACTTAGCACTTAAATATTATTTTGGTTTTATTTCTGGTAAAGCAAGATGGAAAAGCCAAGTACAGAATGAAAAATTACATGATACCATGTAATTGCCTAAAATTAAAGAGCCTTGTTAGATTACTGTCATATTTTAAAGTTAATTTTATCATATTTTTCTTTTTGTTCTCTTCAAGTTCAAGCACCCCCTGGGTTGATAACAAACCATGCCTTATGCTTTTTCCTCAGATAGACTTTAGATAAAACTTCTACAAACTACTTCTTTTATTTCTATTAGTACATGTTTGCAGTACATAATGATTACATTCATTGTGAGGAATTGGTACATGTACATAGCACATCTCAATTCTTCTTCCCACTTTCCCTCTACTCTCTTTTACTTTTCTTCTTTAAAGATAAATTTTAGGTTTTTTTCTTCATATATACTTCAGTCTTTATGCAAGAGGAAAAAGAAAAATTTTACCACCCAAATTATAAGTAACCTGTCTGTGTTCTTTATTACTAAGGACATACCTACTCTTTCAAAGTCAAGCAACTTTCTTTTACTCTAGTAATCCCCCATGGACATTTCCCGGAAATTTAGTTAATGGACAGAATAGAAATATTCCTTTATCTCAAGGCGGTTTAATTTTGCTTGAAACTTAGTAGGAAGACATTAACTTGAATGAGATTCATTGAAAGGTAGGCCAGTGTTTCAATATGAAACAGTATGAACTTGAGTTTCTTTAAGTAATACTTTTTTACCTTTTACTTTGAATAGCAGAAATTACAGAAATAGTACAGTCAACTCTTTTTTTACATAGATTCACCATTGTTAACATTAAACATTTGCTTTGTCCTTTTTTTGTGTGTATATATGTATGTCTTTAAGTATATTCTTGATATTAAGCTTGATTTGATATTGAAAGAAATGTCCTGATCCTTGAAAAAGACTGTATGTTATTTTACTGCATATTTACTCTTTCAGTGCTGATACATCATTCAAGGATGTAATGAAGAAAAATAACGCGTGTATGGTTTTGTGTGTGGGTTTTTTTTTTATAATGCTGGAAATCAAACCCAGGACTTTGCACTTGCCAGGCAGGCACCGTGCCACTGAGCTATATCCCTGGCCCTGTGTGTATGTTTTTTAAAGCACATTTTAAAAAAGGATCATAGGTTTTGACTTGAATTTTTCACCAGATTACTCATTTTACTTTTATCAAAATCTAGAAAGAAGTTTATTATTACCAAAGAAAAGAATTGCTGATATATTGTTATACAGCTAGACTGAACTACCCATTCAATGAAGTAGAGATGAATTCATAGTTTATTATATCATTTCTGTTGCTTCAGACACAGATACCCATAGTAGATGTAGCTTGGTAAATAATATCTCAGTGACATCTCAGGTAGGCACTTGTGCCACTGAGCCCTTCAGTGACATTTCATAGAGTTAAGAAAAAACTTACATGAAGTCTAAAATCTTAGATGAGGTAATAGTTGTAGATACCTGAGGAGAATGATGATTGTCACATAAGCAAAGATTATATTCTTCAGTCAGGTTCATAAGATACTACAGGTTAATGAAATACCAATTCCATCTTATTACTTTTATCACCTTTTGCAAGGGTGTTTATTCTCTCACCTCTTTTCCACAGCATACTCAATTTCATTAAACTGTAATTATCCAGTTGTTTTTTAACATAAAAGAGATCTTTTTCACCTTGTCACCAAATTTAGGTATGGACCAATATTTTGCATAGTTGTGCCTGGTATCATTGTAAAGAAACAACACCTCAAAAGCATTCATTGCTAAAATTTAAGTATATGTAAACAGTCATTTATCCTGATTACTTCTGAATTTACTTTTGGGTGCTTAACCACATGCAGGTACTACACTAAAAATGGGTAAGACATATGCCTGGTCTTTGAGGAGTTTAAAATGTAGTGGAGAACATGGACATCAAACAAATAATTACACTGATGCTAGCAAAAAATAAAAATAAAGGGGTGGAAGGGAAAAGGAAAAAGAATTGAGATGTTATGTAGTGTCCCTCTTTATTAAGAAAATACTTTAGAATAAAGCTGAGAATCTTTTTTGTAAAAAAACACTTTAAAGCAGCAAAATAAGTCCTGTTAGTAATTTTCACCCTTAAAAGTCAGAATAACTAATCACTCATCCTTTTTGCAAACTTCAACTGCAGTATTTTCATTGCTAACTTTGATGACAAGATTTCTACAAATACCTTTTAAAAATCAGGTAGCTCTGTGTTCCATATGGGGAATGCTTATTAGGACATATATGTATGATCATGAATGAGGTTCTCAAATAATATCCGGACAGTTCTTTGCTATGGAAGGGAAATCATTGCTGAATGCCACTGAGATAGTTCTTGTAATAATATGGAAATTTTTAATTCATCACAAAATTTCTTATAAGTTAAGGATCTTAACATAAATGTTTCAAAAATTTTATGAAAGAAGCGATAGTTTTTCCCTGTTTGTTCTTGCATAAATATACATTTATGTTTTTGTAATTAGAGTATCTACATAATACTCTACTTGGAATTCTGTGAGGGTGGTTGAAACATAGCATAATGCAATCTGAATTAATTATTATAAGGTAAATTTTCTTTCTGAGTATGATATACCAGAGAATTTTTTTTTTTTGGTTCTGGGAATCGAACTCACTACCTCACACTTGCCAGGCAGGTGCTGTGCCTCTGAGCAGTATCCCTGACACAGAGAAATTTTTTAACAAATTAAATAAAATCAGACTTTTGAGGATTAAATAAGTCAATTTTTAAATCTTATTTCTAAGGATTAATAAGATAGAATATTGATTTTTGTGATTTCTTGATAGTATTTACTAGAATGGTTGAATTTTTATGTTGTAAAAAATTGTAAAATCCTTTTTAGACTGTAATTTGCAGTGGAATGAAGTGTTAAAGTTCATATACCTCATTATGTTGTCTAACAAAGATGTGTAAGCTTTTTGAAATTGCAGGAACTTAAGTATCTAAGTGCTAGAGAATAAGAGGAGTTTATCGTAAAAGTGACTTTTAAGCTTTGTGTGTTAGATATTTTAACTAATTTTTGTATATCTGGAAAACGTCCAAGTGATTTTCACAGTGACGTTTTTCTTTACTGATTGTTGTGCTAACAGTACTTTATATTTGTATTGTGTTTATAGAAAGAATTTTTTGAGGGTTCAGGAGGTATACATAATTATTTAAAATTATAGTTGTTTTTATTAAGTGTGTTTAAAATTTTTAAAGCTTATAATATTGGTTGCTGCTTTCTCTAAATTACAAGAAAATCAAAGGAAGACTCAATGCAGTTTTAATTTCTTTTGTTTTTTTCTTAGCAATTGAAAGCATGTAGTGAAGAGCAAGAAGACAGAGAATGTTTGAATCAAGCTATCACTGCTCTCATGAATCTCCAAGGTAGTATGGACCGGATTTACAAGCACCATTCTCCTCGACGCCGGCCAGGGTAATTCACTATTAAGAATCTGAATGCCTCTCTAGATTTCATTGTGTCTGGTGCCTGTGTTCTCAGGAGATGTGATGTGTGATGATAGTTGCATTCTTAGAAGTTACACTTTGCCTTCACCTTTGTTAATGTTGTTGTTTTAGTCTTAAGATTAGCATAGTGATGTTGTTAAGAGATACTTAATCTGTCTAAAAGTATGCTTAATTACTTTTTGTAGAGTTTGTACAAGACATTTAGACTTCTTTACAGTTTTTGTGGTGTTAAGAGTAAAATATGGAGCCTGTAATCCTTCTCTTTCACAGTAATGAACTTGAACACATATTATTTAGTGGCAAAGTTGGAAGAAAGTGGTTATTTTACTTTCTAAAATTTGAGTGCTAGGGGTTGAACCCACAGCCTTTCCCATAGTAAGCATGTGCTCTGTCTTTTGAACTGCATCCCTCTGCCCAATTTATTTTGTCACTTGATTTGAGGTTATTCTTTGATGTAATTAGGGATGCCTAATTGCGGAATAAGCTAAACTTATGTTGGTATTTTTTTTTAAGGGATCCTGTTTGCCCTTTTTATAATCGTCAATTAAGAAGCAAGCACCTGGCTATCAAAAAAATGAATGAAATTCAGAAAAACATAGATGGATGGGAAGGCAAAGATATTGGACAGTGTTGTAATGAATTCATAATGGAAGGACCGTTGACAAGAATTGGTGCTAAACATGAACGGCACATTTTTCTCTTTGATGGGCTAATGATCAGCTGTAAACCTAATCATGGCCAGACTCGGCTTCCAGGTTACAGTAGTGCAGAATATAGATTAAAAGAAAAGTTTGTTATGAGGAAAATACAAATCTGTGATAAAGAAGATACTTGTGAGTGCAAACATGCCTTTGAACTAGTATCCAAAGATGAAAATAGCATAATATTTGCTGCTAAGTCTGCTGAAGAGAAAAATAATTGGATGGCAGCACTTATTTCTCTTCATTATCGTAGTACTCTAGATCGAATGCTAGATTCTGTATTATTGAAAGAAGAAAATGAGCAGCCATTGAGATTGCCAAGTCCAGAAGTGTATTGTTTTGTGGTAAAAGACTCTGAGGAAAACATTGTTTTTGAAGACAACTTGCAAAGTAGAAGCGGAATCCCCATTATCAAAGGAGGAACTGTGGTGAAGTTAATTGAAAGGTTAACATACCATATGTATGCAGGTGTGTGACACTCATGATAAATGCTTATGTAGGGCCTTTGGTTTTTGAACATATTCAAAAATGTTCGGGGCTTGGAAAAAAATAGATTGACTCTAGAAAAATACAGATAAAATGAATACATGTTTCTAAAATATTCTTAACTTTATTATTAAATAAGTGTTCCATGGCTTTTCTTTAAATGAGAAATGCAGAATATAAATAGAGAGCAAAATAAAAGAGAGGTAATAGAAAATAGGGAAATATTGTGCAAAAGGGAAGGGGACCAAGAGATGGTGGGAGGGGAGGAAAGGGGAGGAAAAAGAATGAGGGTGTTACGCACATGTGCCAACTCCCCACAAGGAATGTGAGCATATGCTGCAGACACTTACTAATAAAGTTTTTTAATTAGAAGATAAGTGTACATGCAGTTTGCATATTCATGGATTTTAAATTTGCAAAACAATCCATATTTATCAAGAAATACTACAACTGGCAGGAAAAGCCACAGTGCAGAGAGCTTAAGTAAAAAGGAGGAATGGTATGATACTTTGAATTAAACTGAATAAATTGAACATGAAATATGTCTTTATGCTCTGCTTTTTCAGATCCCAATTTTGTTCGTACTTTTCTTACTACATATAGATCATTTTGTAAACCACAGGAATTGCTAAGCTTACTGATTGAACGGTGAGAAAATGTATATTTTACTTATGTTAACATTTTATGAAAAGTTAACTGCTTTATATGTTGCAAAGTGCCTAGTACCTAGTAAGACTCAGGTAGTCATTGAATATAATTTATTTGGCATTACACTGGCAGTGTTACTGTTCTCTTCAAGGAGTACTCACTGAATTCTTGCTCTTTAACAATATTTCAAATGGTAAAAACATAAAGACCCAATTTAGAAGATAGAAACTAGATTATAGTGAAATTTGTTATGTTCCTTAAAATAACTTTTTTATTTTTCCCTTTTAAAACAAATTTGTTATGGGAAACTTTAAAATATGTACAAGAGGAGATAGAAAAATACAATAAACCCATTTACCTATCACTCCTTAAATAATTATTAATTCATGTTTCATGTTTCCCTACAGATTTAAACATCATACCCTCAGAATTACTTTGAAGTAGATTTCAGACAACATATTTTATCTGTAAATATGTTTATGTATCTCTAAAAGATAAATATTCTAATTCATAAACATTTCACAGTTCCTTTATTATAATATTTATTTGTGTGTGTGTTATGATATTGGGTAATTGAGCCCAGGACCTTAAACCTACTAGGCAAGTGCTCCACCACTTGGCTACCTCCCCAACCCTTTAAAAAGTTTTATTTTCAGACAAAAAATGATTTTTGTTTTATATTTAAAAATTTAAACTACTTTTGTATCTTGACCTGTGCTTCACTGTTGTTATGAAGCTAAGTTCACTAGGCTAAGTTGATGTAATGTATGGTGAAGGTCTACTTCTTACATTACCATGTCCAAAATGAGAAAAATATAATTTGTTAGACTGGTATTTTAGCTATATTTCCTATGATTGTGCAAAGTTTTTGTTTTTGTTTTTTTTTTTTGGTTTTTCTCCGGTACCAGGAACCGAACTCACGACCTTGCACTTGCCAGGCAGGCGCTTTGCCACTGAGCTAAATCCCCAGCCCCTTGTTTTTTGAACTTGATTCTCTTACCCACTTAGGCCTCCTTTTTGAATTCATAATCATTTAAGGAAATTTATTAGCCTGCTTTCATTTTAATAATATAAATATTAAGGATAGGTTATTAGATAAGCTTCTTTTCTTTGTGGTGGTGGTGATACTATGATGTGAACCCATGGTTTTCACACTATATCCACAGCCTTTTTTTATTCTGAGACAAGATCTTGCTAAATCGCCCAGGCTGTGGCAAGTGCAAGGTGGTGAGTTCAATTCCTGGTAATGGAAGAAAAACAAAAACAAACAAACAAATAAAAAATAAATCGCCCAGGCTGGCTTGAATTTGCAATCCTTTCTTCAGCCTCCAGGGTGCTTGGATTGCAGGTGTGCACTCTATACCCATTCTTCTTTCATGGTTTTTTGTTTTTTTGAGA
>NW_004955409.1:12595592-12607362 GCF_000276665.1 Chinchilla lanigera
CATTGTATAAAAATACCACAACTTTTTTATCCATTCCTCAGTGGATGGGCATCTTGGTTGTTTCCAAGATTTAGCTATAACAAATTGTGCTGCTATAAACATGGGTGCACATATATCGCTGCTGTATGATGTCTTTAATTCTCCTGGGAAAATACTCAGAAGGGGAATAGCTGGGTTAAATACACTTCCAAATCCTAGTTTTGTGAGGAATCTCCAAACTGATTTCCACAATGGTTTCACCAATCTACATCCCACCAGCAGTGGAGTAGGGTTCCTCTCTCCACACAGCCTCTCCATCCTTCTGGATTCTTTCCTTGGATCTTTTCCATGAACCCAATCTGTGTTAATGAGTGGTAGTTATACAACTTATTTTTGGTAGAAGTAAAAATATAAGGCCTTAGTACCATATAGCCAAAGGGCAATTTTTCGTAATATGCAGTACCTTAAGGGAGGCTTACCAGTAATTCCCCTTTCCACAAAGTGATAGAAGAGAGGATTGCTTGGTCAAAATATTTTTCCTGTTGTATTTTAAATCCTTTTCTTTTATGTGTGAACCAGTTTCTCTCCTTTTGATTTTCTTCTTAGATTTGAAATTCCAGAGCCGGAACCTACTGAAGCAGACAAATTGGCAATAGAGAAAGGCGAGCAGCCAATCAGTGTGGACTTGAAAAGATTTCGCAAGGAATATGTTCAACCAGTACAACTTAGGTTTGACTTGAATATTACATTTTTAATGTGCTATTCAATTTTCAGTAATTACCACAAATAAATACAATTTTAGAGGAATAATAGTGCTCCCAGCTATGTATCTTTCAGCTAGACTTTTAACATGTCATTCTTTGTATAATATGATGAGATTATTTACCCATCAGCATTAAAGAAGAAATTAATTTTTCTCTTATTAGCTATGGTGCATTCATACTGATCTATTCTCAAATTAAGTCTGTTGACATGAGGCATATATTTATGAAGTTCTGTGTAGTGCAGGAAATAAGATCTTAGACTCAGTCATGTAAATTCTTTATTTCTAAGCATTTTCTGTCTTCTGAGTTCTGTACTTGCGAACTGTACTTACGTTGAAATAAAAATAACAGCCTGTCATGGTGTTTACAGCATCGTGATGCCATGATCTTATTGACAGAAAGGGTCACATGGGACAGTAACGTAGTATGCTTGGGTGTTTAAACAGTTTATAGAAATACATGCCTATAAAATTTTAGAAATAGCTGAGATTAGACTATAGTAATTAGGGAAGACATCTTGAAAGAGAAAATCTGAGATTGTCCCTAACATATATTTAGAATAGATAGATAGGCAATTATAAGGCAGTAAGGGTCATGGGAAATAATATAAATAAAAGGCAAAAGGACAGAATTGAGAATGGTGTAGAGAGGAAATATGTGAAGAAACTGACCTTAGAGGAATGAAGACATTATATTGCAAATAGTAGTAGATGTGATTGGATGGGATGGAGTTATGACATTTTTAAACATAGATCAAAACTGAAAGAATTTTAAACCCACAGCCTACGTCTACTGTTAACGTTTTTTATCATGTGTATATTCATTTATTATTCTTCTGTCCATTAATCACCCATTGTTAGATATATTTGAAAGTACAGCTGGGCATCATGGTGCACACCTGTAATCCCAGCACTTGGGAGGCTGAGGCAGGAGGATCATTGCGAGTTTGAGACCAGCCTGGGCTACAAAGTGAGCTCAAGGCCAGCCTGAACTACATAGCGAGACCCTGTCTCAAAAAGACAAAGACAAAAACAAAAAACAAAACACAAAAAACCCAAAAAAACAGAAAGTACACTTTTGAAATACTTCCAACTTGTATATTATTAACAGTTCAAAAAAAAAAACCAAACAGTTCAGCATTTATCATTTATTCTAAAATGTGCATACAGTAAAGGTACACACGTTTTACATGTATTTTGGTTGAATTTTAATGAATGAATGCATGTTGAATCTACAGTCCAAACTGTAAGATATAGAATATTAATATAATCTTAGCACATCCTAGAAAGCTACCTTCTGTTTCTTCTAATCCAATTTTCCCCTGACTGCCCAAATGCTGTTTTCTGGATTGTTTTGCTTTTGGAGTTGAACTCGTGGCCTTACTAATGGAAGGTAAGCACTGTATCACTGAGTCCTACCTCAGTTCTTTTTATTTTATTTTGAGTGTATGGTGTACACTATGTTGCACAGTTGGCCTTGAACTTGTCCTCCTGCCTCAGCCTCCCAAAGGGCTAGGATTTACAGGCATGCACTACCATGCCTGGGCCAGCCTCAATATTGTGACTTTACTGCATAGACTAGTTTTACCTGTTGAAGAATTGCATATAAATGGTTATTCTTTCTGACTTCTTCATTCAACATGCTTTTGAGAATCATCTATGTTGCTTGTATCAGTAGCTTTGTCTTTTATTACTGGGGTAGTATTTCATTGCGTGGATATATCACTGTGCGTATGTGTATGTTTCTCATTGAAGGATGCCTGGACATTCTCTAGTCTTTATTATGAATAAAGCTGCTGTAAATTTTTATCTTACAATCTGATAATTTTATCTTTATGACTTTTTCACTTTTCTTGGATAAATAACTCAGAATGGAATGGCTTGGGCCAAATTTTCTCTGAACATTCAGACCAATAGTGTCTGTGAGTTCAGTTGGTCCTTTTCGTCACCATAGTTACCATTGTCCATTTTTATACCTTAGCCATACTGCTGACTGCAGAATGGTATCTCATGGTGGTTTTAATTTGTATTTCTCTAATATTGAAAACTTCTTACTGCCTCTTTTTGGCCTTTCATTCTTATTTTGTGAAAAACCATTTGAATCTTGTCTGTATTTGTTGAGCTGTTTTTATTTCTAAGTTATAGGAGTGTATTGAGTAGGATTTGAGGTAATCCTCTGTCAGAAAAAAACGTTTCGCAAATATTTTTTCCCAGACTGTGGTTTGCCTAGCTGGTTTTAAATTTTGATGAAGTCTTGATGATAAGATTTTTTTCTTTTGTATGATAATTTTAAAATTACATTGATACTGTAGAAGCTAGAAGAGAGACAAAATGGAAGCAGAATTGTAGTGTTTTGATATGTTCTCCAGACCAGTGAGCTAATCAGACACGATGATGTAAGATTGTTTTAATACAAGTAGAATGACAAAGATTAGGAATTAAATGTTTTTTTTTTAACCTGAAAGAAATACTGTTGTCTGTCAGGGTATAGGGGAATAGAAGCTAACTTGGAAATGGTCATTTGTGAAGTAATGAGAAAAATATTAATGTAACTGATTTATACAGTCAGTATGTCTGTGTAGTAGTGAGTGGAATGTCATGTTTATGTAGATGATTAAATATTTACTTAGAAGTGACTAAGAAATATTTTCACCATTCTACAAAACTAAATAGCTGTCAGAGATAGTTTTAGTCTGGTTCGGTGCTATGTACCTATAACCCTAGAGTCCAGGAGGCTGAGGCGGGAAGATCGGAAGTCCAAGACCAGCCTGGGCATTACTGACTTACTGAGATCCCATCGCAAAAAATAACAAAAAGGGCTGGGGGTGTGGCTCAGTGTGAAGGCTCAGGGTTCAGTCCTCAGTTTCACATGAAAGAAATACTGTCCTTGGAAATGAAATAAAACATTAAGGTGTATTTGTAGATTACATACTTGAATTTTAGAATCCAATACATTGAGTCTTAGTTTTCCATTTTCTATGAAAAATTTATCAAAATTTATATTTTAAAAATGCCTTTTCAGTTTCAGAACTTGAAAAATAGCTTTTGTACTAAAACATATTAATTTTCTACATGTAAAGATACTTTTCCATAACATAAGTGAGTAATTAAGTGCAGAAACCACAGTTTTTATACTCATAAATATTTTAAAGTCTAATTTAAAAATAATTTACAATCTGGAAAATGGCTTTCTTTATATTACTGAAGAAAAGTATTTATGACATTAATTAAATCGGATTAATGACTCTGCAAATATTATATTGTTTCTTACACCTAAAAGTACCACCATGGCATTAGAGAAGTAAAAGAAGTATACTTAAATGCTTAGGTTTCATTAAAATGTGTTTCTTTCTATTTTATCAGGGTCTTAAATGTATTTCGGCACTGGGTTGAACACCATTTTTATGACTTTGAAAGAGACCTGGAATTGCTTGAAAGACTAGAATCGTTCATTTCAAGTGTAAGAGGTATATTATTTAAAGATTAAATTGAATCTTATGTTGTACAAGTTTATTTTCAAGATTGTATCACTTTTAAGTAAGCTAAACTTTCTTTTTAGAAAACTGAAAGAACATTTGGAATGATTTTTATAGTTTCTAAAATGCTCACTTATGTTTAGAGCTACCCAAAGCCTCAAGATTTTGGCTTTTCAAGTTAGTGTGTATTTATTAGCAGTGCTGGGGACCAAACCCAGCACCCCACAAGTACTAGGCAAGTGCTAGGCAAGTGCTATGCCACTGTGCAGTACCCTCAGCTCCCTTTTCACATTTTTGAGGAGAGCATTTCCTTTAAAGAAGTCAAAAGTCTTGCTTAATGTTTAATTTTATCTTACCTTAAAGTTGCCATTCCTTCAGTAAATAAAAATATGTGTAGTTTTATGTTTTCTTCTTCTTAATCTTACTCTTTAATTTTGGATGATTAACTTTCCCCTGGAAAGTAGGCATTTCCTAGTTCAAGTTTCTGAATCATGGCCTATGAAATGAAACTGCAGGCCATGAACATTTCAACAAATATATGTGTGATCAGATGTATATTATTAAGAACACTGATTTTTTTTTTACCTAAGAGTGTGAGACGTTGAGAATAATATAACAAGGCTGGTTTATTTCATGTCCTATTTATTCTTTAAGGGGAATTTAGTGTAGAGAACATGACTCCTTTGTTTCAACTTTGAGAAAGTTTAAGATACTTTTTTTTTGTTGGTACTGGGAATTGAACTCAGGACCTTGCACTTGCCAGGCAGGCACTGTGCCACTAAGCTGTATTCCTGGTCCTAAGATACATTTTTATATTTTAAAATTGTTCATAATATTAAATTATATTCCTAATGAGAATACTGGATTACATATAATCTAAGAAAGTTTCTAAAACACAGACATGTATTAAAATAAATCAAGGAAATGGTTATGTTAGTGTCTAAAGTTCTTTCCTATAGCTGTGCCTTAGGATAACCAAATAGTTCATGGGGGGAGAGTTCATTTTTTAATAGAAGTAGTCAAGTAATAAAGCAGGGATGATACAATATCATCACGCCTTAATTCTGATAAAATAAGAGTTCTAGGGAATTAGGAGTAGATGGTTAACATTACAAAAAGGGAGTTAACCAGACATTGTATGCCTCCTGTTGGAAATATTCATGACAGAACATTTATTCTGAATTAATCAAGTCTCTATCTGTGGTTTCCAGAAAATACAGGATATGGAGAAACCTGAAAAGTGACACCACAGAAAAGCTAAACATAGTGATGCATGCCTGTAATCCCAGCTCTCATGAGGCTGAGGCAGTAGGTTCTGTATGAGTTCAAGGCAGCCAGGGCTACATATTGAGACTCTATCTCCCAAAAACAAAAAACAGGGCCAGGGAGATAGCTCAGTGGCATAGCACCTGCCTGGCAAGAGCAAAACAAAACCAAAACCAAAAATACCACAGAGGTAAAATCGGCAAAATACAGATTTGAAAAGCACCACATGCAAAATGATTCACTTTCCAACAAGTAAGTTAAAAAAAAGTTATATGTGTATGTTCTTTTCCCAGGGAAAGCCATGAAGAAATGGGTAGAGTCAATTGCTAAGATCATCAAGAGGAAGAAACAAGCTCAGGCAAATGGAATAAGCCATAATATTACCTTTGAAAGCCCACCTCCTCCGATTGAGTGGCATATCAGTAGGCCTGGACAGTTTGAAACATTTGATCTTATGACCCTTCATCCAATAGAAGTTGCACGTCAGCTAACACTTTTGGAGTCCGATCTCTACAGGTAGATAACTAACAGTAATTTCTTACTCTGTTTTAAAGAACCTTGAACACACCTCTTACCTGTTTTAAAAACGTTTTGCTAATTATTCATAAGTTCTTAAAAGTACCTCATCTATTCTCCTGGGCTTGGAGGACAGCTCCTAGCACAGGGTTACCACAGCCCTTCCTGCAAGGAGAAGGCCTAGATGAGGGGCTGATAAACCCTTCCCCAAAGGGATGGCAGGAAGACAGACGCAAGAAAGGACCAACCACTTTTGGGTGGTTCTCCCTCTCCTGTTCCTGGTACTTTCTTAGTTGCATCTGAGAGCACTTCAGTTGGCAGCTAGATTGTAGGATTTGTGATTGATAGGGATTAAGGAACTTGTTATTTGAGGCAGCAAAGCAAATAATATTGAATTGAGTTTTTCCTCATTAGAGTGCCTGTTGTATGGGTGGATGGCAGAAAAAAACAAAGCACTTACTCCACATGGACCTGCTTTTAGGACAGAGAAATACCTCTGTAAGGGATGTGTATTGTGGAAGAAGGGCAACATACATAAAACATTGACAAAGTAAATGTTGTAAAGTAAATTGCTGATGAAATAATAGAGCTACTTAAAAATATATTCCAGAATGTTAGCATGTACCTCTTTGTACTCAAACCTACTGATTTAAAAAATTTTATGAATTGTGAAGACCATAGGATAGTGATGACAGTGCTATTGCTCATTTTTGGAAATAAGGTCATCCTGATCCACTGTATATGATGATATAATCTGCTTTTCTGTCTGGTTTTTCATTAGCTATTTCAAGCATCCAAGCAAATGTAGGAAATAATATAATGAGTGCTAATGAAACACAAAAACATTAGAGATAAAATTTAAAATTCTCATAATTTCCTCCGTTCTCACTGCTCTCCTTTCCTCTAAGAAATGACCACTGCTCAGAATTTGGTGTTTAGGGTTCCTCTGTTATAGATTTATATACATACACTCTTACTCCTAAATAATATATAATATTGGCTTGCGCATTTTAAAGCTGCACATAGTTCTGTATTATTCTGCAGCATGTTTTTTACTTAAATTATTTTTGATACTTCAAGTTGATGAATATAGTTCTAGTTTGATAATTTTAGCCACTGTCTAGTATTCTATTGTATGAACATTTCAGTTTATCCAGTCTCTTGATGATGAACCTCTGGATTGTTTGTAATTTTTCACTTTTGCAAACAAAAATTTTAGTAAATGTGCTCTTAAAATTTTGTAGAAAGCTGGATGTGGTGGCGCATGCCTGTAATCCTAGCACTCAGGAGGCTGAGGCAGGAGGATCATTGTGAGTTTGAGACCAGCCTGAACTGCATAGTGAGATCCTGTCTCAGAAAGACCAAAAAAAAAAAAACCTTTGTGTAAGAATTTATAGAGAAAATATATCTAGCAGTAAGGTGGCTAGGTCAGGTAGTATGAGTATCTTCAGTACTGAGAAATTGCTGAATTATTTTAGAGTGGTTGTACCTAGTTTTTACTTGCAAGTCAGTGTTGGAAAGTTCCTCTTCTGTCGTATTTTCACTCATTTAGTATTGTCAGATTTTGGTTAGTTTGATGGAGTAAAATGGGATTTGATTGCAATTTTATGTTGTTCTTCCTGAATAAGAGAAATTTTTTCATATTTGTGGCTATTTGGAGCTGTTACTCTGAACTTGTTCATATGCTTGTCAATTTTTCTTTTGACTTGTCTTTGTCTTACTAAATTCAAGGAGATTGCCAGGTGTGGTGGCGCACACCTGTAATCCCAGTACTTGGGAGGCTGAGGCAGGAGGATTGTCATGAGTTTGAGGCCAGCCTGGGCTACATAGTGAGTTCAAGGGCAGCCTACACCACATAGCACGACCTAGTCTCAAAAAATACAGTGCATGCCTATACACAAGGAGATCTTTAAATAATTTTGATACTAGTAGTCCTTTGGAGGTCAAGTTGTATTTATTTTTTATTCTATAGGAAAGTTCAACCTTCTGAACTTGTAGGGAGTGTGTGGACCAAAGAAGATAAAGAGATAAATTCTCCAAATTTATTGAAAATGATTCGCCATACCACAAATCTCACTCTCTGGTTTGAAAAGTAAGTTGTTATTTATTCCATTTTACTGCTTGTAATAGTCACTGTATTATATTTAACATAAAATTCCACCTCAAAAGAAGTTTCTTATTTTCTGAAGGAGGTGGAGACACTTTTCTAAGCCACTAATTTGTTGTTGTTATTGTTGCTGTTATAGGTGCATTGTGGAAGCAGAAAATTTTGAAGAACGGGTGGCAGTATTAAGTAGAATTATAGAAATTCTGCAAGTTTTTCAAGATTTGAATAATTTCAATGGCGTATTGGAGATAGTCAGTGCTGTAAATTCAGTGTCCGTGTACAGACTAGACCATACGTTTGAGGTAAGTTTTGGGCTTAACTCTTTCATCCTTGTAGGGGAAGATACAACATAATCAGTGTAAAAAAAGACTACTTCTACTACTTGTCTTTTTTAGTAAATCCTTTGTAAGTTCACCTTTTCCTCTTAAATACAGTGATAGGAAGATATGAAGATACTAGAAAATGTATCAATATATTAGTAAGTTTAGGATTCATCAGAGAATATGAGACTTATACCTCTGATTAATATGCTTAAAGTGAACAAGTATATTAAACCTATATTAAACTCTAACCCTAAAAAAAATAAAAAAACTCTAATCCTAATCCTAACTTAAATGTGATAAAGTTTCAAGTGGATTTTTTTCAGTAGCACACAGGTTGATAGTCTCGCATAAATAACAAAAGATTTAAAATGCCTTTTTAATCACATATAATATACAGTTAAAAAAAAGAATGAAATGGAGAGAACCCTTTCTTTAACACTTAAATTTATTTTTTAAGTTATAAAATGATATGCTTAGTATTTAGAAAATTCAGGAGAAAGTATAGATATATTATGTCTTTTAATAACAAAACTAAGACCATATTCTATGTAGATTTGTATGGGTTACATATTTTTCTTACAAACGTTTTCTTGTTTTACTAGCTTGTCTTCAAAAACAAGATTTCTAATGGTTGTGTGGTTTTCTGTTACATGAATAAAACATAACAATCCATCGTTCTGTTGTGGAATAGTGAAGTTATTTTTGATCTTTGGTTGTGGTAAATAATTTCTTTTGGACTATCCATGCACAGAAGTCTTTGTAAGAATTTAATTATTTCAGTAGAGTTAAGTTTCTGCAGATACAAATCCTGGGTCAGAGTATGTGCACATCATAAAACTCCTGATGCTTTTGCCATGGCATTTTCTAGCAAGAAATGACAAATACTCTTGGATATTGCTATATAAAAAATTATATAGATGTCATGGGCCAAAAATAAAAATTCTCATTTCAAATTTTATTTTTAAAAACAAATAATGAGGAATGTTTTAAAGTATATTTATTGACTATTATTTTTTTATTTGTGATTTATCTGTTTATGGCCTCATTTTTCTTTTTGGGTGTTTGCATTTTGTTAATTTGTATGTACTTGTTATATATTAAAGATACTGAAACTTAGGCTGTCCATATTATCTTCCATTTCTATTTGTTTTTATTTCATCTGCCTTTCAGAAGTGTTTGTTTACTTGTTTGTTTTGAGATAAGGTCTTGCTATGCAGTCCAGGTTGGGCTTAAACTCACTGTGTACCCCAGGCAGGCCTCAAATTTGCAGCAGTCATCCTGTCTCAACCTCATGAGTGCTAGGATTATAGGTATGCACCACCATATGCAGCTCCTATCTGTTTCTTCATCTAGAAAAATTAGTTATGTTTTGATATGTAGGTTATAAAGCAAAATCTCTTTATTTATGGGTTCTTCTTTGCTTTTGTAACTAGAAAAACTCTCTAAGTGAAGACTAACAAGATAAAAACTCAGTTACGTTAGTATTGCCTGTGGGAATATGAGCTTTTACAGTCTTTCTGGAAAGCAGTCTAACAAAATATGTTAAAAATAAGGTCTTGAGAAAAATTTTTGATTGCTTGATCTTCTAATTTGTATTAGGTTATTTGTATTAGGTTATATTTATGGATTTTAAGAAAAGAGAAGAGCTGGGCGTGGTGGCATGCATCTGTAATCCCAGCACTTGAGAGGCTGAGGCAAGAGGATCGCTGTGAGTTTAAGGCCAGCTTGAACTACATAGTGAGACCCCGTCTCAATAAATAAATAAATAAACGAATAACTAAATAACTAAATAACTAAATAAATAAATAAAGTAGAAGTTGGTTTAGGCAGGTACCCAAAGGAATACCACTTATCTCTTAATTAAAATTTTATACATTCTAAAGTTCTACATCCATAAGTATGATTGGATTATAAACAAGAATTATACTCAATTTATATGTTTTAAAGGCATTGCAGGAAAGAAAACGGAAAATTTTGGATGAAGCTGTGGAGTTAAGTCAAGATCATTTTAAAAAATACCTAGTAAAACTAAAGTCAATCAATCCACCTTGTGTGCCTTTTTTTGGTGAGTTACTAAATATAGATATTATATTTTGAGGGTGAATGTATTATAGCACAAAGAGGCCAGTCTTTAGAGGCAGATTTTCCATTTTTTACCAGCTTATCTATTTTTATTATTATTTGTATTATAAATAAAATGCGCTATATCCTTATCTATAAAATAAAGATTATAATTGAGTTGTAAGAATTAAAAATACCTGTATTAGCTAATACAAGATCTTGCATAGAGTAAGCACTCATAAAAATTTAACTGTTAACTGTTATTCTATCGCACTACAGTGTTTATTTTCTCTTTAATTTACTCAAAGTTTTTTAGCTATTTTTATGTCATTATATTAGGCAGAGTTTTATAAAGTGAACTATTCTTAAATACAATCAGGTATTGCTTAATGGTAGCTGCACATTCTGAGAGATGCATTGTTATGTGATTTTGTTGTACAGACATGGTGAGAGTATACCGTAGCTGGGTGTGGCAGCTCAGGCCTGTAATCTCAGCACTGTAGAGATTGAGGTAGGAGCAGAAGTTCAAGCCTTAGCAACTTAGTAACTTAGTGAGATCTTGTCTCATAATTTAAAAAGGGCTGCAGATATAGCTCAGCTTGAAGACCCTGAGTTAATTCTCCAGTACCAAAAAAAAAGTACATAGTGCAAACCTAGGTGGTATAGGTCATTCACTCAGTGTAGCCTCTGTGTTGTGTTGTGGTGTTTTGTTTCGTTGAGATGGGGGTCTCACAATGTTGCCCAAGCTGCTCTGAAACTTCCGGGCTTGAATGATCCTCTTGGCTCAGCCTTCGGAGTAGCTAGAATACTGACACATGACATTGTACCCACCCTTCAGTATGGCCTGAGGCATTCATCAGAGACAGTAAACACATGGTGTTTGAGCCTCCTACTGCCTTTAACAGAGCATCCATTTTTACAGCAAGCTTTTTATTTGTATGAAGAAAAGAGTACACTCTAAAATAATAAATATAGTGAATGTCTTAGTTACTTTTCTCATTGCTGAGACAAAATACCAGACACCCACAAGTTAAGGGAGGAAAGGTTTACTTAGTGCAGTTTGTAGAGGTTTTAGTTCATAGTTGGCTGGCTCCAAAGGCAGGGTGGCATGGCAGAGGGGAACCATAGAGGAGAAACAGTTCTTAGCAAGCAGAAGACAACAAAGTAGCAAGAAACAAGGCAGCCCTACTTCTGTCCTTTATATTCTGTCCAGGCTATCCCCTACTTTAGGGCAGGTGGTACTCACACCCAGAGTGGGGCACCCTCAATCCCAGTATCA
>NW_004955409.1:12607569-12706602 GCF_000276665.1 Chinchilla lanigera
GTTTTTCTCCGGTACCGGGAACCGAACTCACGACCTTGCGCTTGCCAAGCAGGAGCTTTTGCTGCTGAGCTAAATCCCCAGCCCAGCATCACATCTTTGATTGCAGCACCACACATTCTACATCCATCCACCTCCAAAAAACCCCACCTATGACCGCGTGAGGCTTTGTTGGGACATCTAGACACAAACCATAACAGTGAAATAAATGCATGAATCAGTAACATAGTCATTATTATTTCAAATGGTTCCTTACTGTTTAGTGCTGTGCTTTTATACAAATGGAAGCACAGATTTGATTACTCCAGTAGCATAACAAGTACATGAATAATGTGTTACGCTGACTTTACATCTGTGATTTCACTAGGCATGGAGAATTTTTCAGTTCAACGATAGTTTTGTGGGAATGCTGTCATATATGTGGTCTGTCATACTTTTTTTTTTCTTCCAGTATTAGGGATCTAGGAATTGAGCCCAGGGAGGGCTGGGCTATATTCTCAGCCCTCTATTCCAAGCCCCGTGTAACGCAGAGTCTCACTAAATTACCCATGCTGGCTTTGAATTTGCAATTATGAATAGCTAGGATTATGGCCCTGCACCACCAGGTTGATGTGCTATAATTTTCTATGATGGACAGCAGCAGTAAGTTGGTTTACACCAGCAGGAGCACACATAGTGGAGTACTGTGTACAGTGTTACAATATCTGCACGATTTTTCAGCTCCATTCTAATTTTCTGTGGGATGTTCTATTTTGTTTTGTCTTGATGCTGAGAAATGAACCTAGGGCATTGTGCCTGGTAAAAGCACATGCTATACTACTGAGCTACTCTCTCAGGCCTTCCGTTTTAATCTTATGGTAGCACCAATATATGTGCAACTCATTGTTTATTTAAACTTCATTATGTGACCCATGACTGTACTATTGAAATTGAAAGATTTATTTTAGAGTTCTTATAAAAGGAACCTGTGAACCTGAGCAGGACTCAGGTTTAACTGTCAGGAACTTACATATACAAGGGTCTGAGAAAGAAGCAGGGTTTTTCTATTTCAGTTAGGGAAAAGTAAGAAGAGAGTATAAATAAAGCAACTATAGCAAAGTTCTGAACGTAGAAAATGTATTTGAGTTTGGAAATACCAAATTAAATATCTACTCTCCCTGTTCCCCTCTAGGATCAAGGAAAAAGAAAGTGATTGAGAGTCAGGAGAAATTGGATAATTCAGTTTGAGATGATTTTACCTGGCAAAGATGGAACAGCCACTCAGGCTGGTTTTGTGTTTATGAAAAACTCTACAATTATAAATGGACTGAAGAAAAAAGTTTTTCAGCCTTAGCACTATTGATATCTAGGCCAAATAACTCTTTGTCATGTGGGCCTGTATTCATTAGCTGCCATTGCCACCCTCTCACTCTGATAACTGGAAATGTCCTCACACATTCCCAGATATCTCCAGTGAGATAAAATTGCCTGCAGAAAAAAAAATTGCCATCTTATCAAAACCACCAGTTTAAATGAATAAGTAGTAATGCATACCAAAAAAGGATTAAAAACTTTTTTATTGCCAAGGGGAGAAGTAATTTTTTTTAACCTAAATTATGGGCTTTGAATAAGCATCTAGTTGTGTACTCATTAACTAAGATTATTTAAAGTTAATTTATTAGTAAGCTAAAGATCATTGGCATTAAGTATTTGTAATCAAATATGACAATGTTTGATTAAAATAAATTTAAAGTTTAGAGTTTGTTTACAAAGTGTTGTAAAAGCTCGATTTGTCATTTCTTAGACTAATAACTTTTATTTTCTTATTTTAAATTCTTTTAGTGTTAACAAAAATTCTGAATTGAGAACCATAAAGTCTATCAGTTTTACTTTATTGTTTTAGGAGAATTGCTGAGTTCTAGAGTATGTCTTTCGGTTTTAATAGATCAATTGTTTTCCCAAATGACTGATTAAAAGCCAATTTTAAAATAACTTCTCTTTATTTTTTTCATTAGGAATATATTTAACAAATATTCTGAAGACTGAAGAAGGGAACAATGATTTTTTAAAAAAGAAAGGCAAAGATCTAATCAATTTCAGTAAAAGGAGGAAAGTAGCTGAAATTACTGGAGAAATTCAGCAGTATCAGAATCAGCCTTATTGTTTACGGATAGAAGTAGAAATAAGGGTAAATATTTTCTTTGCTTATCTTTAAAAGAGAACTCATTAAATACCATAATCACATATTGTGATACTTATTTCATTTTAAAAATACAACGGCCAGGGATATAGCTCAATGGCATAAGCACCTGCCTGGCAAGCACAAGGTCCTGAGTTTGATTACCGGTACCAAAAAAAAGTACAGTAAGTCCTCAACTTACGAATGATTTCCATTCTGGGAGAATTGTTTATAATTGGATTTGTTTGTAAGCCAACTTATGAAAGTGAGTCTTTTTTTTTTTTTTTTTTTTTTTTTTTTCTTTTTGAGACAGGATCTCGCTATGCAGTTCAGGCTGGCCTTGAGCTCACTTTGTAGCCCAGGCTGGTCTTGAACTCGCAACAATGACCCTCCTGCCTCAGCCTCCCAAGTGCTGGGATTACAGGTGTGAGCCACCACGCCTGGCTGAAAGTGAATCTTACACAGTATATCTGTCAAAGTTCACAACTCGAATGTTTGTAAGTTGGGGACATACTGTAGTAAGAGTTAACAATCAGTAGTATTAAATACTAGATATCTGCACTATCTGTAGTCACAATACTATCTCAAAAGTATTGTTTCTGTGTACAGCTGGTTCAAGTAACATTTCCAGAAAGTGAATGACAAAGTAGAATGGAAGAGCTTTTCTTATGTCCATGCTGTAAAAAGAAAATTACTACTAATACAGTACTACTAATACCATCATTGACAGCCATTTTAGGTATTTTTACATGAACCAGTATAACATTAAATAATTCATCTCTCATAGGATCAATGTATTTAAATAGGAATGGTTGGAAAAATGATATATAGTCATCTTCTGCATAGTAGATGACTTTGTAAGTATTTTTTTCAAGAAGTGATCTGTTTTGAGCATCAGTACATAATAGTGATTCTGTGATATTATAAAATGTGTGGGGTACCTTGTAAATTAGATTGTAATACTAATTATATATATGTCAGATGATTCATACTATACCATATTTATTTGAAGTTGAGAACATAGTATAACTGTCAATCAGAATGAATTTACTTGTCACATTAAAAATTGTACTAAACTTTTAGACATAGTCTGTAGATTGGGGATATGATGTGAAAATAGCTATAGTCATTCCTACCTACCTCAATTATGAAATAGGAACTATTCTTGTTTCCTAGTTAAAGTATGCTAGAATTCCAAGAATGAATGACCTAAATCTCACCACTTAGGAAAATGAAGACAGATACCCATTTTTAAGAAAATGGTGATAACTATTGCTGCTGGCCACCTCTTTCATTTGGCTCACTCTCTGTGATATAGAGCTTCCTTGGGCTAAAGAAATGTATTCTTAAAGCCCAGATTAGAGTTCACAATATATTTCCCCAGAGAAATAAAGTCATATTATAGTTGAACGTACTTAGGTTAGTATTTGTAGTGTTCATGTCTCTTGTGATCATTCTAGACTTTTTGCCATCATTTAAAGCATTTCGGATGTGGGTAGGAAAAGCTTATTATTACATCAAAGTAAGTTTAAAATGTAGACAAAGTAGATAGTCAATTTTTAAACCATACTTAATCATATGAATAGTATTTTAAAATATGGCTAAAGGTGAGAAATATCAAGAATACAGATGTTACCTCTTTCTAAAAGTCTTTAAATTACTGTTGGCTCTCATATAATTTAATTTAGCTAACTTGATTATGAGAATAAATTGTTTCTGTTAGTGAAGTAATATAATTTTCTTGAAATTGGCAGAATGCCTGAAAAACAAGATTTTATACTACAAATTTGAAAGCTCTTTTTGCTTATTGGTACCTGTTTTTGTATTTGCTTCTAAGCCCCCTAAAAAATAAAGTTAAATACTAGTAATTTTTTTTATTGTTTTTTTGGTAGTGGGAATTAAACTCAGGACCTTACACTTGCCAGGCAGGCGCTGTGCCACTGAGCTATATCCCCTGCCCAGTTACTTGTCTCTAAGGATTTTTCTAAAATAATTAAATATACAGAAAAAATTATGCATGAGGAGTCTGTTATTATATCAGAGAATTAGAAGACTTCTGTGTGAATCATTACCTATATGGGGATTAGTGAAATAAATTCTGAAACATATGTCTGATGATACAGAGTTAAAATTTGTACTTCATAGAAAGCTGCATAGAAGCAAGCTAGTTGACTGTAAACAAAATATTTAAAATAAATGTGTTATTTCAGTTTTGCAAAAGAATATACTTATTTATATGCATATATCCACACACATAGTAAAAATATTGGAAGATACTCTTTTTTTTTTTTTTTTTAATTGAGACAGGGTCTCACTCTGCAGTTCAGGCTGCCCTTGAGCTCACTTTGTAGCCAAGGCTGGCCTCAAACTCGCAAGGATTCTCCTGTCTGAGCTTCCCGAGCGCTGGGATTACAGGCATGCACCACCATGCCCGGCAGGAAGATATTCTAACAGGAAAATGTAAATAGTGAGGTCTCTGGTTGCTGTCTTTCTTTGACACTGCTGAATCATCTAAATGTTCTATCTAAAATCTTCACGCTTTGGAAATGTTTTCTGGTAATTTTGATAAAAATATTTTTGTACTAAGGCTAACACAGATAAATTTTTAATTATTCCTGAAATTACCTTTGACTAGAACTTAATCTTTTTTTCTGATTATCAAGATTTTATTGTGGTTTTGAAGGATAATTTTAGTCCCAAACACTTTTGATAGCTTACTAATGAGAATCATTTATTATAGTGAGTGAGAATAAAATGTGCTAAGGGAAAAGTGAGCCATTAAGATGATAATAAAAATTTTCTCTTTATAGAACTGTAATATACAATATAGCTTGTATAAAAATTACATACATTCTTATTCACAGGTAGGGAGATTAGAATATGTAATCCTTTTGAACTTTCCAGATATTACAATATCTTAATTAGTTAAGATATTAGTTAGAAATTGAAGTTTTATATAAAAATGAGATCATTTACATTAAAATTTTAAATAAAATCTTACTTTCATAAGATCTAAAGTATATACTTATTGGCATTTAATTCCAGAGGTTCTTTGAAAATCTTAACCCCATGGGAAGTTCATCTGAGAAAGAGTTTACAGATTATTTGTTCAACAAGTCGCTAGAAATTGAACCCCGAAATTGCAAACAGCCACCTCGATTTGTAAGTTCATTATAATTTTGGAAATGTTTTCTGTTTTTAAAATTAATATTATTTTCAGCTTTCTCCCTTAACATTAAGTAGCTATTTTTAGATGTTTTGTAGCAGTGTACTGTTTCTAAAATTACATATAGTCTGGGGAAAGGTAATCAGCCTTTTGTTAAAATCTGATTTTTCCTTTATGTTAGTACCACTTGTTTATCTGTCCATTTTTGACCCCTCCTAATATAGGAGGAAGAGTTGTAAGAAAGTGAGAGCCTAGCAGGTAGGTGGATGGAGGAGAGGAAGTTGAAAGACCTGGGAAGGAGTAGGCACATGTATTGCGGTTCTTCTGGCTTGACCCTGGCCTCTGCCACTGGGGCTCCGAGGTCCATCACTGCCACCAGCACCCATCTTTCTCACTAGAGCGCACTGCCATAGGTCCTAGGTACTCTAGGCTTTCAGTAGCAACAGAAAGAATGGAAGGTTGATTCTAAGTAGCTAGAAGTAGAGCAAGATATGGAAGGAAATAAAAACATTTATAAACATACCAACTTTGGGTAGGGCAGTAAAGTAAGCTAGGTAGTTTCGTGTTATCTCATTGTCACATCAGTTGTAGGTACAGATCTTATCCTTATTTTGAAATGAAAAAAACTGAGGCTCCAAAAGATGAATTAATTTTTTTTTTAAAAAGCTACATAGCTTGATCTTGGCACAGTTGAACTTTGTGTTTTTTCACTAGGTTACCACTGCTAGAATAGGAAACAGTGATGGCAGTTTTCACCAAAGACTTTAAATGTTGTTGTAGAAGTTTATCATTAGGAAAATGGAAAAGAAGATTAAAAAAAAAACCACAAAGCAAAATATATAGCCTAAAAAATTATGTTCCCAGTAAGTGTTTATAAAATTGACACTGATGATTTGAAAGAGTTTAGATTTCAATTGTTTTAGGAACAAAAAGTTGTTTTTACGTCAATTTTCCAGTATTTTATTTCTAGAGCTAGGGAAAAAGATTTGCATGTATTCAGGTACATCTTAAAATTAATCCAGTGAAGTCTAGAAGTTACTACGAAAATGCCATAATCTGCCCCTGCAAGTTGGGATTTTATTGTACTCTTTTAACATGTGTGCTTGAGAATGAATAACATAACTCTTTAAGTCTTAAAGAACACACACTCCAGCTAGTATGTTAATTATGTTTGCTTTTCCTAGCCTAGGAAATCAACTTTCTCCTTAAAATCTCCTGGAATAAGGCCTAATACAGGCCGACATGGCTCTACCTCAGGCACTTTACGAGGTCATCCGACACCATTGGAAAGAGAACCATATAAGATAAGCTTTAGTCGGATTGCTGAAACTGAGCTGGAATCAACAGTGTCAGCACCAACCTCTCCAAATACACCATCTACTCCACCAGTTTCTGCTTCTTCAGACCTTAGTGTGTTTTTAGATGTGGATCTCAATAGTTCCTGTGGTAAGCATTAGATGTACACTGGTAAAAAGGGATTTTGTGTTTCAGATAATTCTTGCATTTTTAATTAGAGAATTACAGAATCCTTGACAAGCTCTATGAGTGTAAAGAGTGACATCTAAATATGAAAATAGTAATTAACATGGGAATAAAGGGTTATTTGTACATTGTTTATATTATTTTCTAATTTATTCATTCAACAAAGATTTATTTAATACATTTTGGGCTCTACTACTCTTCAGAAGGGCACAATAGGCAGTGAATAAGAAAACAAGCACATAAGTTTGTGAGGAAAAGTGGAAGCGAATATGATGGAAGGGGAAGTGCTTATACTAAGAAAGGAAAACTGTTCTAGGTACAAGTGCCAGGTTCTTTTTATTAGAAAATTAACATGACAAAATATGGTGATAAAATCCTGGCCATGTGTTTATTACATGTTGCTTTATGCAAACATTAAAAAAATAAAACTGCATATTCCCTGACTTTACAAATTGTTTTTCTTCTTCCACTAGGCAGCAATAGCATCTTTGCTCCAGTGCTCTTGCCACAATCAAGTAAGTAGAGTATGACTTGATTCTAATGAAATGACTGAAAATAGTAATTACTCGATTAAATTAGTATTTGGATATTTGGGGGCTTAGGAAAAGAAGGTTATAATTCCAGGTACCAGAATTAGGATTTCAACATATCTTTCAAGGGGACACAGTGCAGCCCGTACCACTGTGCCATTTTAGAACCAGGAATATGTATAATAAACATGAAAAGTGCTCAAAGAAAATGAGAAAAATTAAAAATCCATCAATAGTGGACATGAATAGGTAGTTTATATCAAGTGAAAGACATAGAGAAACAAGTAGATAAATGTTCAATATGACTAAGAATCTAAAATTTATTTTTTTTGTTTAATGGGGAGTTTTTTGGTACAATACTGGGGATTGAACACAGACCTAGCCATTTTTATTTTCTATTTTGACTCAGTTGCCCAGGATGGCTTCAAACTTTCAATCTTCGTGCTTCAGCCTCCCAAGTAACTGGGATTACAGGTGTGTGCCCTGTGCCCAACTTCAGAAATTTTAATTACATAATAATGAGTTGCCATGTTAGTCTCACATGTAACAAAGTTACCCTCCATCAGAAGTGTGATCAAGGCTGTGTTAATCAGCACAGTACTTACCCCATGTACATTGGTATATTAATATAACTCCTTTGGAAAGCAGTCTGGAAGTAGCATATATTAAACCATAAAAAACGTTCACACCCTTTGGTCTTACCAACTCAACAGAAAATTTACTACTGATTGAGCATTCCTATCCTGAAACTCGAAATCTTCCAAAACCAAGCACTTTTTGAGTATTAACATGAGAACCACAAGTGAAAAATTCCACACCTGACCTGAAGTGATGAGTCACACAGTCACACACAGACACGCACATACATATGTGCGTGCCTGTGTTTGGATGGGTTATTTGGCTTTCCTGGAGGAAAAGACCCTTCCTTTCCCCATCAGCTGTGCTATATCTTTTCCATGCAGCCCAGATTCCCTGTGCTAGCATACCCAAAGGGGTAGTAAAATGACCTAGTGCATGCCAGAGGACACTGTGGCAAGTCCCTCCCTGTGGTTTTTGTTTTTGTACGTGCTTTTTTGCTCTGTGACTTATTTATTTATTTTTTTGTTTTGTTTGGTTTGGTTTGGTTTTTCTCCGGTACTGGGAACCGAACTCACGACCTTGCGCTTGCCAGGCAGGCTCTTTGCCCCTGAGCTAAATCCCCAGCCCCTGCTCTGTGATTTAAAGATACTGTTTGTTGTTGCTGTTAACATTTGCTGTTAACATCTGATTTAGGTATTCAGGAGAATGCTTCTATGGGGCTTAGTTACCTTGAGTACATTCTTTTTTCACTATTCCAATGATATGTCATAGTTTTTAGTCTTAAGCACCTATGTGTGAATTAGTGAAAGAAAATGATTGTTTATTGGTTGCATATACATTTAGAGTCAGGAATGGTAGTGATGCCAAATGTATTAGACAAAATACTGAGTACCTGAATTTTTTTTTTTTTTTTTTTTAGACAGGGTCTCGCTATGCAGGTCAGGCTGGCCTCGAGCTCGCTATGCAGGTCAGGCTGGCCTCGAGCTCACTTTGTAGCCCAGGCTGGTCTTGAACTCGCAATGATCCTCCTGCCTCAGCCTCCCGAGTGCTGGAATTACAGGCGTGTGCCACCACACCCAGCTCAGTACCTGAAATGTAAAGGAAAGGTTTATTTTAGCTCAGTTTCCAGAGGATTCAGTCTATGGTTTGCTGGCACCAAGGCAGAAACAGAATGGTGGGAAGTTAGGGTGGAGGAAAGTTGCTCATGCCAGCCAGCAGAGAGAGAGTGGAGGAACCAGGGACAAGAATATACCCTCCCAGGTCATATCCCCAGTGACCCTCCTCTTCCAGCCAACCCTGACCTGCTAAGAGCATACTCAGCTCTGGACTGTCAGTGGTTTAACCCCTGTCATGCAGTCTCCTTTCAGAGGTTCCACATCTCAACATGTGAGACTTTGGGGAGACAGTTTAGATCCAAACCATAATACTAAACAACCAAAGATTGTCTACATATGTGTGTACATTGTGTTTAAATATGGGAGATAATGACACTTTTCTGATAGTTCAACATATACAAACTTCTGTTTCATATATAAAAATTATTTAAAATACTGTATAAAGTTATCTTCAGGTTATGTGTATAAGATGTATAGGAACTACCAGTGAATTTTGTGTTTAGACTTCGGTCCTATCCCCAAGATATCTCATTATGTGTATGCAAATGGTCCAAAACCTGAAAAAATCTGAAATCTGAAACCCTTCTGATCCCAAACCTGCACTTACTTCTGCACTTAGTTTGTACTAGCTACTGTGCTAAGCATGAGGGGAGGGATTCAGTGGCAAACAAGAAAAAGTCTTTGCCTGTTTATACAAAGTACCTCAAAGTTTTTTAGAAAAAGTCACATGCATATAGGTCATGTTGTGCATCTTACTCTCTTAGTTCTTCTACCTCACTAAAGCTCCTTGGTCTCTCACGCTGGTCCTTCTTCATCTTTCCATATTGTTAACATGGGAAAGCCCTAGGACCCATTCCTGAATTTTTTTCTTCACACTTGTCATCATGTAAGTGGTGATCATTCCCAAGTTTGTCTCTCTAGACAGAATTTTTATTCTCATCTCTAGGCTCATTATATCTGATGGCCTATGTGACATTTTTATTTAGTTATTTGATAGGACCCTCAAATTTTTATTTTTTTTTAAGACAGGATCTCACTGCACTGTTCAGGCTGGCCTTAAGCTCACTTTGTAGCCCAGGCTGGTGTTGAACTTGCAGCAATCCTCTTGCCCCAGCCTCCCAAAGGACCCTCAAATTTATCATCTCCAAAAGTAAATTCTTATTGTCCCCCTCGAAGTTGTCCCTCCTACGGCCTCCTCATCTCAGTTCTTACAGCATCTGTCCTGTTACTTACCAAAAATATTAGACATATTTTGACATAATGATATGTCTTCTTTCTTTTTCTAAGACCTCAGGTATGACCCATCAACAAATCTTGATTACCTTCAAAATACGTCCAGAATTAACCATCTCTTACCATTTATTTCTACTGCTGCTACCTTGGTCCAGACCACTGCAGTATCTTACCCTGTTTAATATGCTGGCATCCTAAATTTTCACTTTACCTACTTGGGTATGTTTTCAGTGCAACCCAGAACGATCTTTTGGGATGTAAGTTAGACCTTCATGTGCCTGTGTGCAAAGCTTTCCATCTTACTCAGAGTAAAAGCTGAAACTTCCTTCTTAGGGCTGTAAGGGTTGGGCTCCTTCAGTCTGGTAGACACTGTCACTCACTCTTCTCTCCTCTGTTTCTCTGCTCCGGATACTCAGCCTCCAGAATAGAAAGACACATTACTGTCTCAGGACTTGGCCTTGTTATTCCTTCTACTTGTAATGCTCTTTTTTCATATGGCTGCACTCTTCCATAGAGGAGTGAACATATTTTCATATGTTCCCTTGCCTCCTTCCAGCATTTGCTTAGTATCTCCTTAATGAGGTCTTCCCTAATCACCCTATTTAAAACTACTCCTCTCCCTCCTATTTCTACACCCTTCTCCTACCGAATATTTCTTAGAATTTTTAGCAATTGTACTTTCACTTATTTATTCTCTCCCCAAGCCAGAATATAAGCTCCCATAAGGATATGAATTTCTGCTTGTTTTGCTTACTCTGCCCACTCATAAGCTGCCCAGTCTGGCCTAGAACTTGGGTTCCTCTTTTCTCATCCGCTTGAGTGCTGGGATTACAGGCATTCACCACCACACCTGGCTAAAAAATCTCTACATGAGTGTCCCATAAGCAGTTGTTAGCATGATTAAAATTAAATTCCTCAACTTCTTTCCCATTTTAACTCTGTGAACCCAATCTCAGTGTAAGGACAAAGAAGACTTGATTACTGCCTTTATAATAACTATGTAACTGTGAGAGACAGATAGGGAGTTGGACCGTAATTAAAGATTTTTAAAAAGTCATACAAAAAAGGTGAAATAGATCTAAATGAAAATAATTCTTACTCTGTGTACAGTTGACCTGTCGGGTAATTTTCCCTTGATATTTTATTATTTTGTAAATTTGCTTAAATTGATCCTATAATGTATATTTTATCATTAAGAGACTTGCAGAGAGAGTTACATGATACAGCCCTATTTTTTGGTCTCCTCTATGGAAGTTTTATTACCTGTGTTGCTTCTAGTTGCTTCAGTTGCTTCAGAAATAACATGGTTTCTGCTTAGGATGGTCTTTCTTCGGAAGTTACTTACTACATAATATACAAACATGGTTTTATTTTAGATTTTACAGAGGCTTTTTGGAAGAGCAGAATCTTACTGATCTTAACTAAATACTGCAGTGTGCCTTTATTTAGCTATCACACCTACCAGGTACCAGGCTCTGCGATCTGTGCCACAGATACAAAAATAAATACACATTGTTAGACATAGAGGATAAATAAGCCAACATAGATAAACATAGAGGATAGGTAAACCAGCAGTGAGCTGTGTAACAGATCATACAGTATGACAAGTCCCATAGCACAAGTTGCAGTGAAATTTTGTTTTATAATTGTACTGTGAATTGTAGTTAAACTAGTCTTTTCTTCCCCCCAGAGTCTTTCTTCAGTTCGTGTGGTAGTTTAAATAAACTAAGTGAAGAGCTGCTGGTTCCTCCTCCTCTTCCTCCTCGAAAGAAATTTGATCATGATGCTTCAAATTCCAAGGTAGTCAACTGACCTAGATTTGCCTTGAGTTATTTAAAGTTGTGAATCGTCAAAGTGGAGCTCATTTTCATAAAGAATTTGTCGGATATATTTTGGCTACCCTTCATGGTTTTTCAACATTTGTATTGTTAAAAACAATACATTTGAAAATTTTCAAGAGTTGTGTATCTTCATAAAAACCTTTCCTAAAAAAAAGAAGGTAGACAAATTCACAGATACTCAGAGAAACATTTTCTCTCTGGTACAGATGGTCAGAACTCAGTGTTTGAAGGACTCTTCAAACTTTCAACCAGTCTTCTCAAATTTAAGGCTGCATGAGAATCACCTGGAAAGTTTGTTAAAGCCAGATTGTTGAACCTACCCCCAGATTTTCTGATTCAGTAAATCTGAAGTAGAGTTCAGGAATTTGCTTTTCTAACAAGTTTCCTACAGCTGTTGGTGCTGCTGGGCCCTGGATCACATTTTGAGAACCACTACTGTAAGTGTTACTGAGGAAAGCAGAAGTCAGACTCTATGTCCCCTTGACATCATGTGCTTTCATGTTTATAAACTGTTATTTGCACTTACCTATTACAATTAAAATTTATAAATTTCTGAACTGTATGAAACAAAGTAACATAGGACAACCTCTGAGGCCTTACGTTCTAAAGACTTCAATTAAAACATCCTATATGCAAATCTTAAACTGAGCCCTGAACTAAACTGGAAGTAATTTACAAATCTAGTTATCACTTAAACCAGTTAATCTATTTTGAGTCTGTAGATTTGACTTGACACAAGAATTTTTCACTTTTAAAAAAGCCTATAAATTTTTCAGGAAAATAGAAGTATAACCTAATTTTTTTCTAAGGGAACTATGAAATCCGATGATGACCCACCTGCTATTCCACCAAGACAGCCTCCTCCTCCAAAGGTAAAACCCAGAGTTCCTGTTCCTACTGGTGCATTTGATGGGCCTCTACATAGTCCACCTCCACCACCGCCAAGAGATCCTCTTCCTGACACCCCTCCTCCGATTCCCCTTCGGCCTCCAGAACACTTTATAAACTGTCCATTTAATCTTCAGCCACCTCCACTGGGACATCTTCATAGAGACGTTACTACATGTCCAAATTCACCAAGCACTCCTCCTAGCACGCCCTCTCCAAGGGTGCCACGTCGATGCTATGTGCTCAATTCAAGTCACAACAGTCTGGCTCATCCCCCAGCTCCCCCTGTTCCGCCCCGGCAGAATTCAAGCCCTCATCTACCAAAACTGCCACCAAAGACTTACAAGCGGGAGCTTTCACACCCCCCATTGTACAGACTGCCTTTGCTAGAAAATGCAGAAACTCCTCAATGACCTTAGCCATAAGTAGTCATTGACACTGGAATAGTATTTGTAAAGTTTTTTAATTTATTCAAAAAAGGCATAGTATTTTAGTACTTTTACAAATAATGCTCTTAAAATGCTACTGATCAAATAAGCTTTTAAGAATTGGATAAATAAAAATACAAAAGTTCTTCACCATTATCCTCAGGTGATCAGTAGCATTACCTTGTCTTGGATCCTCAGTGCTGCCATAAGGCCAGTATAATGAATTTATATTTGCACTGTAGACTGCTCTAAAATACAGTTTAAAGTGACAGTGATTGCACTGAAAGGGGATAGTGTTTTGTGGAATTTTTCAAATTTAAGTAATACATGCCTTTTTAAGGTCATGAATTTACACAAGTATAGAGGGTATATGGTGTTACTGATTTTTAAACCTCTTTGACATCTAGTTTTTACTTCTAGTTTTTACATCTAGGAGAATTGTGAATAACACCCACTGTTTTTAAACTCTTTAATGCCATGTCTTAAATGCCAGTATTTGCTGCTGAAGACAAAATTGAAAAACAGAATGAAAATAATAGAATGCACTGTTTATTTTGTCAAAATGTAAACAAAGACTACATAATCCAGTGATAGAGGGGAAAGGGCATGTATCTCAGATGTGCCTTTTGTTTTTGCAGAGTATGATGTCTTTAGCTGATGAGTTGCCTATTGTTTTGGAAAACAAAATTAATATGCCATATATGTACAGTTTTGTTTATATTGTATATTTAAAGATAATGCTAATAACCTATATAAATTTAAGTGACTTGAGGCCTATAATACAATCTGCTACTTTACTAATTCATAAATTCAAAGGAAAATTTCTTATGGCGTAGGAACAGACTCCCTTGCCTTCAAAATCATTAGCAACTTTCTCTGTAAATCTCATGTTAACTGAAATTTTAAAGAAATATATTTTTTAGATTGGTAATATTTAAACCAGCAAATACTTAAAGCTTTATTAAACTTTTAAATCAGAGAAGTAAAGCTTTTATTTGCCATTTGGACGCCTTCCTTCAAAGTGATGAAAAGAGCGTTTTGCTGATAGTGCGGTAGCAGCAGTTGTAAAGTAGCCAAAAGCCACGTTGTTTATTTACTGGTCTGTGGCCTTTTTACTGTGCTTTGTATCAGAGTTCTTAACAAGATTAATAAATCACCTCAGTCTTAATTTTTACAAGACTTCTAAAATCTGTGTTTTCATTATATGGAACAAGGGGAAATTGTTGAGTCCCCTGGGTAGGTATGTATGACTACACACATTTTCACTATTTGATGCGACTAAAATTACATAATCCCAAAGAATTTTAATGAGGTAAGTTTTTTTGGGGGGGTGTCATCACTGTCAAATGCATGCGGCAAGTTTCCAGCAACCACTTTTATGCATTCTTAGAGAAAACAAGGGGCACCATAGGAAACTTCTTTGGTAGGATCTGGGAAGCTGCCTGGACTTAAGACAGTAACAACTGTCAGCCTTCAAATAGCCAAAAACACTCTGAAGTATGCGTTATTCCTTAAAAAGCAGATAATACTAGTACAGTATTGGCTGGAAACGTGATTTAAAAGCCCTCTCTTTAGGCCAAGCGTCGTATAGAGGGGAGCGGGCAAGCGGTTAGCGCACCGCCATGACAAGCACCGGTCAAGCTGTCTTCCGGGCTTTGTCAACGCGCGCATGCGCTATGACGCCCCACCGCGGCAGGAAGCGGGGCGCGCGGGTGTGACGTCACCGCGCGTGGTCCATCGAGGCATCGCGGTGATGGCGTCTCCCCGAGAGTCCTTGGCGGACGACCCGGCGGAGGATCCGCTGCGGAGCTTTGTGAGAGTTTTGGAGAAACGAGATGGCACCGTGCTACGTCTGCAGCAGTATAGCTCCGGCGGCGTGGGTTGCGTTGTCTGGGATGCTGCCATTGTCCTTTCCAAATACCTGGAGTCGCCGGGGTTTTCCGGCGACGGGACCCACTCGCTGAGCCAGCGGTCGGTGCTGGAGCTGGGGTCGGGCACCGGGGCCGTGGGGCTCATGGCCGCCACGCTTGGGTAAGAGCAGGCCGGAGGGCGCCGCTTTGCCGGCTTCCCCGCCTGTGCTTCGGCTCAGTCTGCGTTGTCTTTCAGGGCAGATGTTGTAGTCACCGATCTTGAGGAATTGCAAGACTTGCTGAAGATGAACATTAGTATGAACAAGCATCTTGTCACTGGTTCTGTTGAAGCCAAGGTACTGAAATGGTTTGTATGGCCTTTCAGCTTGTTTTAAGACAACCGTTTCTAGTTTGCTTTAAATTGCATTTTACTGAAAGCATGGTTGATACGAAGGGGGCTTTTTGGTTCTTTTGCAAAGCAAGAGTATTTTAATTAAAATAACAGTTAAAAGTACTTGTTTGACATTTTTAAGGGGGTCAGAGGTAGACGACTTTCCTTCACCGCCAGACTACATACTGATGGCTGACTGCATATATTACGAAGAGGTGAGTGTTAGTGAGTGAATGAACCGTATTTCGTGCATCCTACAGCATGTATTTCTTCACATTTTAACGTCTCTGAATTCACAGTATTTATGGTATAGCTGGTGAGGTGCTAGGGAGAGGACTACGTGGGCCTGTGAAGCATGTTGGAAAGTGCTATATGCACTTTTACTAGAGACTTCAGTAAAATTTTTAAAGCGTTTCTATATTTGAACCTGTTACGAAAAACTAATGTCACCATATTTTTTCCTTAGCTATTCCCACTGAATGCGCTAACCGTAATATAGAGAAAATTGCATTGTAAAAAACTCGTTGTTCTACGGCCACATTGATTAGATCCATGGGGTGATTTTTCTTTAAATATCAGTTAAATATTATTGTGGGCATCACTTTTTAAATAATTAGCATTAAGCCAACTCACCTTTAACCTAGGGCCAGATTACTTTTGTAAATTGTTGATTAAATCATATGTTAAATTAGATTAAAGTGAAACTTTTAAGAGTGAAGTCAGTTCTGTTTTCCCATGGACATTCTAAAATTCATTTGAATTTTTTTTCTCCAAAGTGAAATCAATATGATGGTTGATTAGTTGACAAGAGTTTGCCGGTTGGCAGTTACAGAAGTTTTAAACACATGTGCTTTGTTGCATTGATTCAAAGATGAATAAATTATAGGGGAGTTAATCCTCCACACCCCCCTAGTCTCTTCTGTAATGAAAATTTTTGAGGTCATAAAAAATATATTTCTTTCTAAATTTAGTCTTTGGAGCCACTGCTGAAAACTCTAAAAGATCTCAGTGGATCTGAAACTTGTATCATATGTTGCTATGAACAACGTACAATGGGGAAAAATCCAGAAATTGAGAAAAGATATTTTGAGGTAAGTACTCTATTCGACGTTCGTGGTGGTCACTGTTGAAGGAGACTGTGTGACTGTTGAGACATTTTATGTCAAATTCGGAAGGGGAAAACAATTCAGTTTGTGTAAACCCAAGGAGAGAAGGGCTCCTCTACAGCTCACCATTCTGCAAAGGCTCCCTCTATATTTTGGCACTTCATTTCTCTTTTCTAATTTAGTGAAACTGTAACCACAAAACAGTGTAAAATAATAATGGGGGCAGTCTTTTCTGATGAAGTTTTTTTTTTCTTTTTTTGGTACCGGGAATTGAACTCAGGACCTTGTGCTTGCCAGGCAGGCGCTAGAACCACTGAGCTATATCCCCAGCCGAAGTTTTTAATTATTAATATAAAGTGGGCTTTTGGGAACATATCAGTGATAGATATATTACTTTTGGAGACTACATGGTAGAAATGTGGAGGTGATAAGTTTTTATTTCTCTTTCTCTACATTTTAATGAAACTTCTTACCTGTGTACCTATCTATTTTCAGGGTCTTTTTGAAAAATTAAGATTCACAGGAAGTTGCAGAAGTTGCATATAGCGCCTTATGTATCTTTTATCCTTTTCCACCAGTGTAAGCTAGACTTTATGTGGGCAAAAATTTATCCTATTACAAATAACTTCTTTTTTTTGTTTTTCTTTTTGAGGCGGGCCTAACCATGCAGTTCAGGCTGGCCTTGAAATCATTTTGTAGCGCAGGCTCATCTTGAACTCACAGCCATCCTCCTGCCTCAGCCTCCCAAATGCTGGGATTACAGGCATGCGCCACCATGCCGGGCTACAAATAACTTTTTGAGGATACATTTATATGGCACTGCAGTTTTTGTCTGTTGAAAGGACTACTTTGGCTTAATGAGAAAGCCAATATATGACTCTCAGATAACAGACTACTCTGGGTTTTTACTTTCATGTTTTTCTTTTACTTACATATCCTGCTTTTTTACAATTAATACGTATTAACTGTAAAAACTATGGGTTTTACTGTTAGCATTTTCATATGTGTGTATTTCATGCTTTGTGACTGTATCCACCCTCTCTTACCTTCTGTTTTCTTACCTTCTGTTTTCCACTTTTCTGGTCCCCTTCTTTAAAAGTCTCTGTTCTGCTTTCAGGGAGGTTTGTCCTTCTGTCTGGCTTACTTTACTTAACAAGATGTACTTCATTTCCATCCTTTTTCCTGCATTCTTTATAGCTGAGTAATACTGCATTTTGTGTGTGGGTACCATATTTTCTTTATCCATTCACTTATTGATTGATTTCCTATCTTGTCTGTTACGAATAGTTCCACAATAAAAATGGGTATGCAGGTATCTCCTTTGGTTAGTGGCTTCATTTTATTTGAGTATGTACCTAGGAATGGCATAGCTAGATCATATTCTATTTTTAGTTGTTTTGAAGTACCTTCTATAGCCTGAACAAGGCTATAGTAGTCACACTTCCTTAGTTTAGAGGTCCGGCTTCACAAACAAAAGCTTCTAACACCACCGTAAAAGCAGTAGAAAACTAAGTTTAATTAACTGTTAATTGACACACAGTTACACAGAAGAAAGAGAAAGTACAGAAAGAAAGTTATATTACCACATCAGAAGAGCTTCAACATCTGAAATTCCAATTCCAAAACTGGGAGTCTTGTTACATGGCTTTCAGGCTTCTGACTGGGAAGGGTCAGGGCAGTGCATCCTCTCCATGGATGGGTCTCTGTGGATGACACCCCCTTCCCCCAACACTGAGGCCCTTTAGATAGCAGTTGAGACAAAAGTGGCAGTGTCCCAACTGTGACCAGAGGCAGGGAGTTTGTGGCTCTTAGGAACTGGCCAAGTGCCTGAGGGAACAAACATCGAAGTCTTTTAGATGGGTGGGAAAGAGACATTCTGAGAGCTGGCCAGCACACAGGGAGTTTCTGGTCATGACAAGATGCTCTGCTGGGCACCCCGTTGATCTTTAGAGCAAGGTCATGACACTGCCTTATGAACAAGAATGACCTTTCTGTGCTTAATTTTAACCCTTCACCTTTACACTATTTTCCATAGTGGCTGTACTAATTTCCCTTCCCACTAATAATATAAGGGCTCCTTTTTCTTTGCATCATTTCTAGTATTTGTTATTCTTTAGTTACTATAGCCCTTCTGACTAGGTTGAGATAGATTGTCAGGGTAGGATTTGCATTTCCCTGATGGCCAAAGATTGAGCATTTTTTCACATATTTATTGGCCACTTGTCCTTCTTTCGGGAAGAGTGTTCATAGCATGTGTCCATTTTTGATTGGATTGTTCTTTTTTTTTTTTTTTTTTTAGTTCTTTATATATTTTTATTATTTGCTGGCAGACTTTCTCCCATTCTGTAGGTTGTCTCTTTACTCTGCTGTTTCCTTTGTAGTATGGAAGCTTTTTCATTTCATGTTATCACACTTCATTTCTTTATCTTGCCTGGTTTCTCTGGCCAAAATTTTAAATACTGTATTGAATAAGAGTGGTCAGAATGACACCCTTGTCTTGTTTCTGATTTTAGAGGAAGTGCTTTTAGTTTTTCCTTATTCTATATGGTGTTGGCTATGGATTTGTTAAATACAGCTGTTTTTATGTGGAGGTATGATTTTTCTGTATCTATTCACAGCTTTTATCATAAAGAGATGTTAAATTTATCCAAGGCCTTTTCTGAATCTATTGAGATGTTAATGTGATTTTTACTATTCATTCTATTTATGTGCTATATTTATTGATTTGAACATGGTGTTACTTTTCTCTTGTTGCTGAGACAAAATACTTGACACCCAAAGTTAAAGGGGAAAAAGTTTATCTAGCTCATAGTTTATAGAGGTTTTAGTCCAAAATCTTGCTCTGGGGCAGGGTGGCACCTGGCAGACAGGCATTGCAGAGGAGAAACAGTTCATGGTGGGCAGAAGATAACAAAAGGGATGACCACAGCTCTTCCTATCCCTTCTATCTTATCCAGGCCCTTAGGGCAGGTAGCACTCACATCCTTAGTCCTGGTGCCATTGATCTTAGCACTGCACCGTGCATCAAGTCCAGCATCACACACTCTGGATCCAGCCTCCTCTGAAAAAGCCCCACCTATGACCCCATGAGGCTTTTAGAGAAACATCTAAAACACAAGCCATGACACATGTGTTAAACCGTCCCTGCATCATTACATCATTTGTTTCTTGAAGAATATCATTGAACTTTTGAAATGAAATGTAATTGAGATTAGTAAGGACAGTAGTAGGCATTGAACCTAAGGCCTTTACACTGGGCTAGATCCAGACCCTTTTTAAATTTTTTTAAATTTTGAGATAGGATCTCACTAAGTTGCAGAGTTGCCCGGGTTGGGCTTGGGCTCTGAATTTCTGCCTCTATCTTCCAGAGTGCTGAGATTATAGGGCTGTATCACCACACCTGGTTTAAAATTTTAATATTGTTAAGCAATGTTTACTGAGGTAAAACTTATGTAAAAAGTACATACATCAAGTGCTTGACTCCATTTTTCATACTTATCTATGTAACTATTACTCAACATAAATATGTGGAACATTTTCAAGACCTCAGAATTCCTCTACATTGCCCCTCCCAGTTAGTACTCCTTTAGAGGTAACTGCCATTGTGATTTATGTCACCACAGGTCAGCTCGTATTACTGAGTTTGAAGTATACTTCTTTTAAATTTATAGCTTCTTCAGCTAGACTTTGACTTTGAAAAAATTCCTTTGGAAAAACATGATGAAGAGTATCGAAGTGAAGATATTCATATTATACACATCAGAAAGAAAAAATCGGTAAGTACATTCCCAGTTCTTGATCCTCTGAGATTTTGTCATCTGGGCACTGTCTCTGGGCTTAGTGTGTGGTCAGGGCCTTGATTTTGGTGTGGTAAAATAGCTATGATAATTCACTGGGTTCAGAAATGAATGCTTACTTAGTGTTAAGATTACTTAATCTTACTTGCTTTGGCTTCTTATTCTAAAGTATATAGACTCTTTTGTTTGTGTAGTGCTGGGGTCTGAACACAGGGCCTCACACATGCTAGGCAAGTGCTCTGCCGCTCAGCTAAGCTCCAGCCCGGCAGGTTTTTCACACAGTGATCCTTTCAGCTGTAAATGATACAGCGTTGTAATTAGGTGTGTTAGCAGTTATTGTAGCACAGTAACTGAGGCAGTCAACTTAAAAGGAGGAAAGGTTTGTTCTGGCTTATGATTTCAGTCCATGATTGGTTGGCTGTTCTGGTGCCTATGATAGGGTACTTCCTAGCATGATCATTTGGTGGAGGTCAGCTGAGAACAAAACGAGGAAGGGGTGGGGTCCTCCTATCCCCTTGAAGGGAACCCTCAGTGACCAGAAGGCTTCCCATTAAGTAGTCTTCACATTAGGTTTCTACCGCCTCCCAGCAGTGCCTTGGGCTGGAAATTAAGTTTTTAATACGTGGATTTTGGCCCACACTTACCAGCATTGCCTCAGACAGATGACGTAGCTGCAAGTTTCTCTTATGTCCTTGAGAGTTTAAAAGGCCAATTCTAACCTTTTTGAACTTGGCCCAGTCATTCAAGGAAAAAAAATTTTTAACAAAGTATAACCAGGCAAATCTGTCTGTCAGAAAAGTGCATGGAATTAAATAGAATTTATATATGTTCCCCTTGTGTGGTGCTGCTTAGTCACATTTTATACAAGTTGTGATCTACGACACCTGGTTAGGCCTTGTGGAAGGAAAGAATTAAATCTCATCCATTTTGTGTGCCCAGCACCATTTGTAAACATGACTGGTTTAAGGCAGAGACATAGAATTTTATGAATTAACAATACTAACGTTTAGTAATCCTCATTTATTTCTATTTGCTTTGATTCATTTTGTTCAACATGAAGTTTCCTAATTATGTGAATTGTAGTCAAAAGCAAATGTAACTTATTTAAAGAACAAGAGTAGGTGTTAGGACTAAATCCAGGAAAAGAAGGTAATAGGATTAGTAACTCAAAGAAACTAACGTTGATGTGGCTTGCTGTTAGAGGTATAAAGGAGAACTTTTAAGGGATCTAGTTTTGGCTGAAGCTATTGTTCAGTTTGTAAAGTAGAATGTTTTTGGAACAAAGATTTTATATTTCTGGATATAAAGGCTTCTTTAAAAAATTGATATAATTCACACACCATAACATTCACCCCCTCTAAATTGTACAACTCAGTGTCTTTCAGTAATATTCAAAAGTTGTGTAAACCATTACTACTTTCTAATTTTAAATGTTTCCATTTGAAAAGAAACCCCATACCAGTTAGCAGTCGCTCTTTAATCTCCCTAGTTCCCAGCTACTGGCAACTATTAATCTCTGAACTTGTGGGTTTGCCTATTCTGCACATGTCATATAAATGGATAGCGTGTTATGTGGCTTCTTGTCCTGCTTTCTTTCATGGAGTTTCTTTTTTCTTTTTTTTTTTTTTTGGGTTTTCTCTGGTACTGGGAACCAAACTCATGACCTTGCGCTTGCCAGGCAGGCGCTTTTGCCGCTGAGCTAAATCCTCAGCCCCATGGAGTTTCCATATTGTAGCATGCTGCAGCCTTTTCCTTTTTATGTCCGAATAGTACTCCTTTGTGTGGAGATGTACATCTCACTGATGCATATCCTACTCACGGTTCACTTTTTGGCCATAATGAGTAATGCTGTTGTGAACATTCATGTAGAAGTTCTTTCTATAAGGGTATGTTTCCAGGTCTCTTAGGTACGTACCTACAGTGTTACTGCTTTGTTGCTGAGACAGAATCCGTGACACCCAAAGTTAAAGGTGAAGAGGTTTATTTGGCTCAGTTTGTAGAGGTTTCAGTTCATAGTTGGCTTGCAAGGGAGGGTGGCATGGCAGAGGAGAAACAGGTCATGTCAGGCAGAAGACAGCAAAAGCAAGCAAGAAGCCACAAGCAACAATAGCAGCTTCTTTCTGCCCCTTTTATATTCTTATCTAGGCTACCTGACTTAGGGGAGGTGCCAAACCAATCAGTGGACTAATTTAGTAATCACACACCCGTAACCCCAGCATCACACATTCTAGGTCCAGCCATCTCTGAAAAAGCGCCACCTCTGAGTGCGTGAGGCTTTAGAAGGACATCGAGACACAAACCATAATAGTTATGTAGGAGCTCTGTGTTTTAACTTTTTGAGGAATGTTCCAAAGCTACTGTATACCAGTGATGGTGAACCTTTTAAAGCTTTTAATGATAACAGTTGGCTGTGGCATGCATGCGGTAGGTTCACCACCACTGTACTATACCATTTTACACTTTCCACAAGTAGTGTACAAGGGTTCCAATGTCTCTATCACTTTAGCAACAGTTGCTATTGTCTTTTTGACTATAGCCATCTTAGTGGGTGTGAAATAGGATCACATTGTAGTAGTTTTTATTCTCACTTTCTAATAACTAATGATACTGAGTATCTTGTGTCTAGAGAACTATTTTGCCCATTTACAAATTGAATTACTTGTGTTTTTACTGTAGAGTTGTAAGAGTTCTTTGCACATCTTGGATACATCACACCAGATGTATGATTTGCAAGTACATTCATTTTGCTGACTGTTGTTTTATTTTTTTATAGTATATCTTTTGTAGCACAAAGGTTTATAATGTTAATTATGTCTAATGTATCTATTTTCTGTGGTTGGTTGTGTGTTGGGTGTCTGCTGAGAACCTTCTATAAACATTAGACATAACGGTTCACTTGAATTGTGTTTAGCCACTACTGGGCATGTTACCTAGTACTAAGTACCCAGTAAGTACTTAGTTGGTGAGAAGAAATAAATTTTTGTATCCATTATTTTCTTATAGAAATTGCCATCATGAAAACTTTAGCTGTCTTACCCAAGCCTTTGCCAATATGGGTAAACTAACGATGTGAATGCGGCATGGGAATGCAGCATGGGACGACTGTTCACAGACTTTTCCAGCATGTCCTTAGAGATCCGGTACATGGATGACAACCACCATGGGCTGCCTGCAATATGAAAAATACTGCCTGCCTGCCAGTGGGCCTGAAATCCAACTTAGGTTTACTTAGCTCACCATCAAGTTCTGCTTAAATAAACTGAAAATCCGTCCCTCAGAATTGGTATTTAGGTTAGCTAAAGTCTGCCAGAAATAGTGATGCAGCGTGGTAACTCAGCACATTTCCAGGTGGCTGGAGATAAATTGATCCAATTTCTGAAGACACACTTTTGTTACTGTATAATGTTTTAAATTCAAAGGAGCACATTTTAGTTTGGGTAGGATAGGATAGGATAGGATAGGATAGGATAGGATAGGATAGGATAGGATAGGATAAATTTAAAAGGCTTCACTTTACATAATTATGAGTAGATTTATCTTCTGCTTCATAAATCTTTAATACCTAAATGTTCTTTTACTTTAAAAAAAAAAAACCTGAGACTGTTGTGTTGTATTCTTATATTAGCCAAAGTTTTATTCATGTCCTCCACCATGGGTATGTGAGTGGTTTAAATAGTAAATGATAAACAGTTACTAAAAAGACAAATCCAGAGATTAGGGGAACACGGGGTACTGTACCTTTGCCTGATCGTCACTTGGGAATGGAGTGAGAATAGAAAGCCCAGCTGAGGCATAGGCACTTCCATAGCTTGTGCAGTTTTCCTTGTGTGTGTATTCAGGGGAGTACTTCAGAGACACTGGTGTTAAGTTAACCTGTTTACATGAAACAGAGAAAGATTGCTGGATAACTGCAAATGTAATTCCATTTACCTAGGGGTCTTTTCCTCTGTGTTGTCTTTTGTTGCGATAATCGTCCATCTGCGGACTAAGCTTCGAGGACACGTCGTCACATTCCTTCCAAAGAGTCGGAGCCAGATGGAATCCGGGCACTCACGGGCAGTTGGTGCTAGGTAGCACATTTAATGTGTTAAAATAAACCTTGTTTTTAAGACCTTGTGACTGGGTGAATCTATCAAAAACACAATTAAAGAAAAAAAAAATGATAAAACAGGTAAGTGCTTTTCAGAAAAAGAAAAGCAGCTCTGCCTAGAGACTTTGACACTCAAAATCAGAGAATAGTTTTTTCCTCGCAGGCTCACTTAAAGCTTTACAGTTTGTTCTACTCTTCTTTTTCACATAGTTTGTTCCTAGCACCATAACATTTCGTGAAGCAGTGTTCCTCACGCAGTGAGTGTAATTTAAATGTGTAAAGCTTTGGTAGTTACTAGCCCTAGCCATTGTTAGTGAGATCTAAGGACAGATGACCACTTTCTGGCTGGTTCCATAACATTGTAAAATTTGTTTTAAAAAAATAAGCTTGACATTGACTGTAGTAGTCCAGCCTGACTCCTCACATCCCTCTTACGCCCTCCTCTCCCTTTCACGTAACGTTAGTGCCTGTGGGTTTTGGCCCCTAGATTTACTGTATGAAAGCCCAACTTCTTTACCCCAGACAGGTGCAATTTGTACCGTAGCTTCCTGGGGAATCAGGCTGACATCAGCCTCCCTGTGTCTTTGCTGGTCACAGCCTTGCTTACTTTGCCTTTCCCTGTCCTGCTAGGCCCACTCCTTTACCCATTGCCTTCACTTGCATACCTCTGTAACAAAGCTAAGAGAGATTGTTCTTCCCGTTGAATAACGCCAACATCATAGGATCAGAGAACACTGCAGGGCCTACTGCATGGGGAGCCGCCTCAGGAACCTGCGCTCTCACCACCCACGGTTCCCAGCCAGCCAGGGACGCCTGGGAGGGGAGGGCTCGCCCTCTGGAGGAGCACTGTTGGGAACGGGGTTTAGTTTGTAGCGAGGGAACGGTGTTCTACACTTAGGGCTGGATGGCCACAGCGTTCAAGAAGCCGGTATGAAGGGAAGACCAGCTTGTCCTCACTGGGATGCGTTTGTTTGACCAGCAGATGGACTGGGCATGGGGATAGAGTTGGAGTGCGGCGGGCACTGTGAGGCAGAGGAGAACTGATGAGTTGGGGGCTGAAACACTTAGGCAGCAACGTGGGGCAGACGATGAGAAGGCAGGTGCGGGAGGTACGACGTTGCCAGCAGGGCGCCACAGAATATAGCTGGCCGTCTGCACAGCACTGCCGTGCCTGGAGAAACTGCATGAGAGCGTGTGGGCATTATGCTTAGCAGAATGCACTGTAGCAGTTAGGAAAAGGGTTGCAACCCCCAGGAAGGCAGTGTTTCTCAATCCCGGCTCTCATGAGATCACCTGGGGCAGTGACAGCAAGAAAAAGCCATTCTCCAAACAAACAAGAAAAAGCCATTCTCAGTCCTCATCCCGCTAAGTAGAGATGTGGTATTGTCCAGGGGCTCTGGATAGTATTGATGTTGAGATTGAAAACCACACAATAAGAAAACCTTAGCATCTGCTGCCCAAGGGGGAGAGAACAGAGAGAAGAGTTGAAATATATTTTAAGCCGGGAGTGGTGGCACATGCCTATAATCCCAGCACTTGGGAGGCTGAGGCAGGAGGATCGTGAGTTTGAGACCAGCCTGGGCTACAAAGTAAGCTCAAGGCCGGCCTGAACTGTATAACGAGACCCTGTCTCAAAAAGAAAAAAAAAAAAATTTAAAAATCATCTTGTGATTACAGAAGACCAGTGCTGCATAAAGAGGAAAAAAATTGATATGGAATGCTTTGTGAAATAGGTAAAATGAACAGGACTGAGTTTGACAACCTGAAATAGACTGTTAAAATACTGTACCTGGAAATTTAAAACATTTGACCATGAAGGTGGTGCTACTCAAGAGGAAGGGAAGATTTAACTACTGGAAAAAGAAAATTGTTACAGGTTTTACCTCTGTGACTTGAGACTCTTCTGTGTACTCACTATAAAGACTTTGAGCTCGCATAGCTTTATGTCTTACTCTGTAGTTCTTTATACAAGGATCTATGGATTGTGTGGTGAATTTGGAGGTAAAATTGGGCTAGTTTTAATTATTTTAATAAGTATTAATAATCTAGAATGTTAGTGGGCTTTTTATACTCATATGTTTTCAATTTTTTATCCTTACAGTTTTCCTGAGTGATATTAAATATGTTAACTCAGATTTCAGATATTCAAAGAAAAATGTCACAGAAATTTAACTGTTGTTCTAAAGGTTTCCCATAGATGGCATTATTTGACTTTGTCATTAAATAGTCCATAGCAGAGAAGTTGTGAGATAGAATCTATTTGGAGTAGCAATCACACTTGCGTTTTTTAAGGTGAATTAAACTTGATTTTAAAAAACAATCCTATCTCTTATATTTCTGTTCAGAAGATAGCATGATGGAAATAAACTCAGCATTTTTCTTATAAAGTTGTATTTGGTTTGTTTTCTATTTCATTGTTACATTCTTTTTGAGTGTTGTTCAAAAAGCCACATAATCTGCAATTTGTAAAACATTTTATCTGCTGTTGATATTTTCTGTGAAAGGGGAATACTTAGAAGACTAAATTAGTTCAAGTGAAGTTCTGAAAATTCACCTTGAAAGTACCTTTACATTTTGCATAGTTTTACATCTGAGGTACTTGCAACTTCTAATTAATTTTAATTAGTTTCTCAAAGCAGTGTTCCTTCTTCATTAGAGCAGTAGTGCTTCCATCAAAAGGTGGAAGCTCTGTCTTCAGCTTGGCACAATCTTACAGTCTCAGGACAGCTCTTTGGCTTTTGGTTTCTGTTGTTTTTCCCCAAGAAACATTGGGATTTGAGTTTTGATTCATCGTTAATATACATAAAAGTTGGAATGTTCAATTTTCATACCATGGACACCTAGTGCATAAATAGAAAAAGTTGTGGCTACCAAGTCTTACTAAAAAGTAAGCAGAGTTTTTACATTTCATGGTTTGAATGGGAAAGCAGTAAATTCTCAAACCATTTGCAGTAATTTTAAGTTTAAACTGTTACGTGTTTGGGGTCTTTTAAGACAGTGTCTTAAGTTTTATGTGTTGGTAGAGTTCTGTGTATATCTAGCAAGTCCCCGTCAATTATGACCTACATTCTAAGTAATGTCCTATTAATAGCAAAATATCACAGATAATAGACTGAAAAATGTGCTGGAGGAGGTTGTCTGGCACTGATTTTCTCATGTGTTTTGATAACAGTGTGGCAGAGGAGAAGCCCAGGGGCGCAGTATCTGGATTTGAACCACAATGTTTACTAGCTTTGTGACTTGAAGTTTCTTGAACTCTCTGTGCCTCGTTTTTCTTATATAAATTGAGGATCATGGTAGTGTCCACCTCATAGGTTGCTATGGGAATTAAATTAGTTTCAAACGTAGCACACTTCAGGTATATGGCACACAGTAACTGTTCAATAAATGTGATTAGGGCGGGGCTGGAATTCCTTGTGGGGACCTGCGAAGTATGCATAATAGTGCCAGTCAGCTTTATCTGTTGCTGTGTGAAGTTAGGGCAGAGGATGTATGTAACCTAACCTTCCGCTCCCGTCTGGGAAGGGCAGCTGGGATGGGAGAAGGTGGAGAACGTTGCTCCACAGTGCTGCTACTTGAACAAGCCAGCAAGTGTAGAAGAGGAAAATATGGTGGAAGAAAAGTCATTGGTGTTCATTCTTACAGTTCTGAAGGAAGTGCTGTGCACTTTGGAAGGCCAGCAGGGACAGAGGATGTCCTGGGTTTTCTGGCCAGAGCTTCAAGCTTAACATTCCCCTGCTCTTTTTAGTATATGTGCAGCCTAAGCGAGCACAACATTCCCCTGCTCTGCGCCATCAGTCAATCCTTACTTGGACACTTTTGCTAGACCTGAGAGCGTTTATGTAAAGAACAGCACAAGGTCATTTTTCTAAGGTCTAAGACTGTCCTGTACCTACCTAACAGTGTTTTCAGAGTTTAGAGGTATTAATCTAAAGTTAGAATTTGGCGGCAGTAGCTTGATCCTTACTGTGTACCAAGTGGACATGGCGGGATGCAGGGGCTCCCCTAATTCCTCAGGCTACCTGATTGTGTCCTTATCCATAGAATGAGAAAACCGTGGCTTGTTTTTGCCTCTCCGTCAGTGAGGGTAAAGTGGCAGACATGCTCTTCTGCATCGTATTAAACTTTTAGGTTGGTGGAAAAGATTGTTATGAATGCTCAATTGCTGGTCTTAATTTTTAGGAACGTTTCTTACCTATAAACTTATTTCTAAGAAAAATCAATTTGCATTTTTTAATATCACACGGTTGAAGACATTCTTCCTTACCAAGCGAGATTTAAACAGTTTGAGAAAGACCTGGCCGAGGCACAGCTCCTATAGACGTAAATGTCTGAGTAGTTAGCAAATTTCAGGTTATTAGCGGTAACAAGGACCACTGTTAAACTCTTGATGGCTCAGTGCTTTTAGACGCTCCAGTGATTCTTTTAGAAACTTAACTTTAACTCAGCTTTGTGAATGTACTGATATCCAGGCATTAGTGGTATGGGTTCCCGGCCCACGTATTGACTTATCGTTGCTTTGATAAATGACTGCCAGAGTTGTATGTACAGTACAAACAATCCATGTACTCCGTTCCATAGTCAACCTCGCTCTTTTAAAGAATGTGCTGTGCAAACCTGCTTGTGCCAGATGTACAGAACAGCTGCATATTGAAATATTCTAAATACAAATGTCATTCTTCAAGCTCAGATGAGAAGCTTCCCACTTACACTCAGAATCAGTGTAAAGGATAATCTCAGGGCATATAATTCACATAGAACGAGGGACAAGTTTCTAGAAACTGAAAAACAGGAAGAACAAGTTTAGCACTCCCACAAATGATAAATGTTTAACCAGAAAAGGCCTTTGGATTTTAGTGATGTTCATGAATGTAAGTACAACAATGCTTTTTTGAAATGAATATCATTTTCCTAAATCTTGTTACAAGGATTTTGAAAATTCTGTTGTTTAAGACTCTTTTCACTCTCTAGCATGTATTAAGACACCCACGGTCCACGGTCAGCCTGTTCCCCCGTCCCTGTGAAATAAGTGGCTGTTAACCTGAGCTTGCGGAGAATGAACGGGAGAGGCCTGATGTAGCCAGGAGGAGCAGAACTCCCAGTCAGCCCTGGGAGACACTCGCACCCCTTTCAGTTCTGCAGGAAATCCCCTGCCTCTAATGCACCCACGCTGGAACAGTCTTTCACCTGATTATACCTCAGCTAGCGCTGTGTCCTCGGGCAGTTTAAACTCTGCATTTTAGTTCCTCTTTCTGTAAAATGAGAACAGCGTCCGTGTAAGTTCCTGTGCAGAGAGACTAGCACTGTGGTGGTGGTTAAACTAGATCATGTGTGGGAGGCAGGATACACGGAGCAGGCCTGAACTCTTCCCTCTGAGAGCTGGCCTGGGAACTCTTGCAAGTAAGCCGTACGGAATACGGTCCCGAGAAAACAAAGGCCTTAGTTGTCAGGAAAGAGATGTGTTTGTCACTTACCTTTATGTCTCACCCAGACTCCACTTCTTTTGGACTCTGTCTTTGTCACAGAAAAGAGAAGAATAAGGAAAAAAGAATCTTATTTTCTAAATCCTATATGACATTAATAAGGTTAATAAGGCACTGGCTTGATACTTCCAGCAGAAGGTAACACCAAACACAAAGCCAGAGTAACAGTCTGCTTGTGAAAACGTGAAGGTCCCAGCACAGCAGAACGTAGCAGAGAAGTTCCTGGAGACCCCTCAAAATACTTAGCAAATGAGAGGTGGCTTGTTGTCGTTTGAGTTTCTGCACAGTTAACTCTGAGCTAAGTTCCTGTGTAGAGTCTGCACCACCTGATATTCAAAGATCCCTGATACGTTTGTTCTGCCTTTCTCATCAAATCCACCATCTATGGCTTCATTGAAACATTCACTTTTCTTTTTGAATTAATCGACAGGCACTGTGCTAGGTAGGTACCGGGTGCACATCAGTACTCTGTGGGGGACAAACTAGTAACTAATAAGCCTCCCATACGCTTAAGCTGCCCACTCGTCCATGATGAGACAGTAAAAAAAAAACTGCAATTCTAGGCGGAGTTTGATAGTGAAGCTACGTACTAGCTACGGTGCAGTGTGCAGCAGGTACGCGAGGTCCTGACGCGGTCAAGGAAGGGTTCACAGGGGACTAGTTAACGGACATTTTGAAGGATGAAGTGAAACTTGACACCGCATCAGGTGTTCTAGACAAATACGTCATCAAACGTGGTTCCAGTGTGGTGGGAGCCCATGGTGTGTAGGAAGCGGCTTGGTTGGCAGGAGTGTACGTGAAAGTCTAGTGAGAGGATGTTGAAATACTTTAAGCCGAGAAGTCACTTGGTGAAGTTACTTTAGCTCATGGGTGGGGGGCTGCAGAAGAGCAAGAAATTCAGTAAAGCGGTCAGGAAGATGGGAGGCTAGGAAGTGGGGTCTGAACTCGGGGCAGCCTTGGGAGGTTGCATCCCCATGCAGATCTGAGGCGTGTGGAGCTGGACTGCATGAGGTACAGCAGGGCGTGGGTGCCGGGGAGCACCCTGTATGGCCTGTGCACACCTGGGAGACTCCCCTTTCTCTAAGACACCTTCTGTTGCAAAAGAGTTGTAACATGGTGACTTTATTAGAACTGCAGACTTTACTGCCGTCTGCCAGAAAATTGTCGTGTATGTAGAGCTTAAGATTTTGGAATCAGCGGTTACAGTTTTAACTTTTTGCTTTAACTTCAAAACAGTATAACGATGTCTACCGCGTACGTGGAATTCCCCTTCTGTGGGGCTCTTTAGTACCCAGCCTGCACCACATACTGCAGCCCTGATCAGTGAGATGTGTGAGACAGGGAAGTACACAGGTTTGGGGGCGGGAGGGAGTGGGTAGTGAAAGATGAAGCTTTGTAAATCACCCCAGATGTATGAATGGGGAAAAAGGTCCAAAGTGACTAAAATTCAGAGGATAATTGGGAGGGAAAAAAGAAATCAATAAAGGTAGAATATTGAAATGTCCTTTTTTTTTTTTCCTTTTGAGGCAGGGTCTCTCTATGTAGATCAGTGTGGCCTTGAACTCACTTTGTAGCCCCAGCTGCCTTGAACTCCTGGCAATGCTCCTGCCTCAGCCTCCTAAGTGCTAGGATTACAGATGTGTGCCACCATGCTGGGCTTGCAGTGTCTTCTGTTTTGGCTCCAGGGACAGTCAGTTCTCAAATACATGGATGGTCGTACAGCTGCAGTTGTATACTGCATACACTGACAGTCCCGACCTGCTTTTTCATCTGCTGGGTGTACACTGCATGCCTGTCCCCGGATGAGCCCAGCGACGCTGCCTCCTGTCCAACGGCTTAGTTATGTGCAGCAGCAGCATCTTTGCATGTTACTATTTGAGCAGTTGTTCTCATACCAGTCCCTTATTCCAGACAGATGAAAGAAGACCCAAAAAAGAATATGTTGTTACTAGTGATAAGAAACTCAGGTCTCAGATTAATACAACTCACTGCGGGATGGAAATTCCCGGTGTTCAGCAAACAGGGCATCTTTAGCCTCAGTGGCTGTTCACTGACCTCAGGTTGCTCACACATTGGTTTGTGCAAAGGACTGAGGAGAACATCAAGTGAAACTCACAGAGCCCACGCTGATGTTAGTGTTGAACTTTTTTCTTCTCCTTTTTGGGCCTGGAATTCCCTTCCTGTTGGCTTACGTGGGTTTGGCTCAGCGGCTGGTTCCCTTTTCTTGGTCATCATCATCCGTGATTCACCTTCTTTCCCTGTCACCTAGCACACTTGCACAGAGCTCCGTCCTTTAGACCCCTTCGCAGAGCCTGCAGGTTTCACGCTTTGAGTACAAGCTTCTGACTCCTCCCTCTCCGCAGCCCGGGCCCCTCCCCACCAGCTCCGGAGCGCGGTTTGTGCAGAGAGACCCTACTGCCTCAAAGACTTGTATCAGTGTGGCATCACCATTCTCTTTACATCCTTAATTCCTTCTGCCTCTGCATAAAACTAACGCAGCACACAGTCCGCCTGGTGGCTGCTGTCATCCCTTTCGATTTTTAATGGCATCGCCTCACTCAGGTCTGGCCTCATCCCTCCAAGTTAGGCTTCTCTAAGAGTCTCTCCGCTTTCAAGATCTGTGCAGACATATGGCAGACTACTCTCCCAACCTGGCTTTTCATCGTCCTACTCGGAAACCTCCCCATAGCCTGCCAGGCTAGAGAGAAGCTCCATGCCTGGAATTCAGCACCCTCTTCAGCTTCCCTCTGCTACTCTCCGCTGTCACCATGCCCAGCCAAGCAGTCTCGTCTCCCGGTTACAAGGGCGTGGGTGTCAGAGGACTAATGCTAGCTCCACAGAGCTGCAGGGGGAGAGGCACTTCCTCTTTCAGGGTTCACTGCTGCTGAGGACAAAGTAAACCTCGAGCTGCCCAACGCAGAGGAAAATAGAGTCTAGAAGCAAAGAGAAACTAGGACAGGGTCCTGATGTTTCAGTGTGAGCCTCCGAGAACTACTATGGCTGAAGCCAGCCACCCCGCCCGCCTCTGCTCATCAGATCCTACTCAAGATTCTTCCCTCACTGTGCTTTTCAGGTTTACATTTTGTCCACAATGCCAACTGATTCATCCATAGCAGTTCACAAACTTTCCAGTGTACTGTTGGCTGCTCATGATATGGTAGAAATCTTAACCTATCAAACTGCAAAAGGAAACACCAAACTGGTCACGGCGGGACTCTGGGAGGCTGAAGCCGGAGGATCAAAAGTTCTAGCCCAGCCTTGGCAACCTAGCAAGATCTTGTCTCAAAGACTACAAAGGAGTGGGGGTGTAACTCAATTCAAAGGCCCTGGGTTCAGTCTCTGGCACTACAGATCAGTCAGGCAGTCAAATCAGAAAGCAAAAAGGAAAAGCAAAACCTAGCCGGCAAAGAGCAAACCCAGCCTTTTTTGTCCCCAGAAAATGTCTAGGCCTCTGCTTCTCGTTTGCAGGCCGATTATTTGGAGGGAATAACGGAAGGGGCGAGGAGATGCAAGGCCCGAGATGAGGGGCCCCGGGGCAGCTGAGAAGTGGAGGGGGAATCGAAGTTGCACTGGGGAGGCGCTTGGGCAGCGAGCTTGGAGGTGCGGCGAGTGTGCGGGTTGCTGTGTTTCTCCTGCGTGATGGAAAAGGCCTGTGGAGTTGCTGGTTTTTTCCTCTTTTAGTTGTGATTTCCTTCAGTTTCAGGAAGTCTAACACCTGGGTACAGCTTATGTATGGTGACAAATGGAGGCCAGGGTAGGAAATAACAGGCCCTCTTTCACCCCTACAGGGGCCAGCAAGAGTATTCTCAGACAGGGCCGATCAGGAAATGCCAGGCAGGGGGCATGAGGAGGGCACAGCAGACCTGAAGGCAGGTGTTTAACGTGGGCAGGCCACCCAGGAGAGCTGGTAGCCCACCGCTGCATACCTGGAGCGCCGCCCCTGGGCTGTACGTGGTACATACATACTTCAGAGACTTTGGCTGTAATACTCCAGAGTAGTCAGGGCAGTTGGAAAGAGTTTTCTACTTTTTTCTAACATCACCTGATTTGAAACTATAAGCATAATCCATTCATACTCGCATCAAGGTATTCCACATCAATTGGTGACAGGCTTTTAAAAATTGTCACTTTATTGGATGGGGTGCCTGAGGTTCTTATGCTGTGACTATACAACACTCTCAAACCAAACTGAGAAGGAAAAAAACATCTGAAGACCATGAATTTCAAGACTTCCCATAATATCTTTGACTTTCACCAGGCCTAGCTTTTCAAAGATGTATGACAATCATTCACTTACCATTCCCATAGTAGAGCCCTAAGTTGCTCATACAGGCAGATGGCAAGTGGCAGATGATTGGCTGCATTTGTAGGAAAATTAAATTACCATCCAATAGGAAACCAGATTAAATTTTGAGGTTGAATATGGATGAGCTTGAGGCTGTCAGAACAGATATAAATTCTGCCTTATGTGACTGCTTATTATAATGAGGGCTAACATAAGATCCCAACTAATATCACCGCATAACGGTTCGAGCTTTGCATTTGGATGAAGATCTCTGTCCAGATCTTTGAAATGTGAGCAGAGAGTAGGGAGTGAATGAGTGAGTGTGTGTGTGTGTCTGTGTAAGAGTGAAGGCTCTGAGAATATAATAAACTGATAAAAGACTGGAGGACTCTCTGGCTTTACTTTTCTTACCAGTGTCTCCAGAGCACAGGTGTAACTTTCCAGACAGCCTTGAAAAACGCACCTGTAGCTGTGCAGCAGAAATAAATAAATAATAAGTCAATTCTGTTTGCCATCTTCTCCCCCGAGGCCCCCAGCAAGGAGCGCCGGCTTCCGTAAAGAGGCTGTGCGCATTCAAGCTGCCCGGCCCGGAGTTTGTGATGCCCCGAAACGCTGCCCGCCACAGGAGAGCCCGCTGGCCTCTGATCGCCTGTGGGTCCGGGGCATCTTTCTGAACAGTCAGTACCCCTCAGGTCTCCCTCTTGGGTCTCAGGGTGGGAACTTTCTGGACCAGGTGAGAGCCAGAGGGTGAAGACTGAGCTCCTCCCTCTGCCGGTGACCAGCTGCCAGTCGTTGGCGCCCCCAATCTCTGAGCTGGCTCCTGTGTGTTGTAAGAAGGGGTTGTTGTGAGAGTCGGGGTGCGCGCAGGGGGTGGCATTTGCTCCGTCCACAGAGTGCTTGGGATGCTCAAGCAGGAAGATGGGTGAGAGCCAGGCGCCAGCGCGGAAGCCCGACGGAAGTACGGGTTCCTGCAGACGGGCTCATGGCTGGCAAAGGCTGCATTCCTTCCCCTTTGCGCTCTGTTCTAGCAGAATACGCAGCCGGCTCCCCAGGGCATGGCTGCTCAGCAGCTGCATGGTCCCCGGTGAGCAGGGCCTCAGCTGCAGCTGGGTATGGATCACTGCCCGGTCGCTCAGCCTTTCCTCTCTGACCAGCTTGCTCCTCTCAGCTTCCTCTTCACAGGAGACCAGCACACGACGTGAGTCCCGGCTGCCTGCCTTGTACGTTTGGCGGCTGAGCCTGTGGCCAGTGTTTGGGGTCCCCCCAGCTGCTCGCTGTCCTGCAAAACAGCCAGTCCTGCAAGGAGCATTACAGGCAGAGCCTGTGACGTGCCGGGGCTGTAGAAATACTTTGTGGTCTTGTTACAAGAGCAGAGAGAAATGACCTCATTTTCCAGCGTATTCATTTGACGCCTTGGCTCAATGCGGTCTTATTTCCTGAACTCCTGAAAGAGTATAGGGTTGCAGGTCTTCATGGGCAGCCTGGAAATGCTGCTCCGGTGGAGGGCTCCCGAGCCTTACTAAAAGCAGCGCGGCCCACGGGCAGCCTTGCTGTAGAGACTCAAGCAGGCGCTGGAATCCTCTTCATCCCCAGGCCTGAGCCTTGGATGGTCTGCCAGCGGAATGCAGCGTGTTTCTCGGTGCCAGACTTTGCTCAGAGTACCTCAGCTGCCGGGAACGCACAGCCCTTAGGGATGAGTAGGGCAGAGTGTGGAAAATCACACAGAGTTCACCTTACACGCTCTGTGTCTTTAGCACGTTCCTCCTGGGTTGATGGCTGGAGAAATGGGGGGAGGGGGTGCACGGCCAGGGGTAGCCAGGACCACGTTCTGAAAGTGAAGCCCACGGTGGTTCTCCAGGTCACCTGCGCTGCACAGCCCATTTGCCACCGGGGCCTTCCCCCTTCCAGGGACTCCCCACCTCTTTAGGGCTAGGGTTAGTTAGGATTAGGGTCAGGGTTAGTATTAGTCTTAGTCTTAGTGTTAGGGCAAGGAATAGGGGTAGGGCTAGGGCTAGTGTTCAGTTTAGGGTCAGTGTTAGGGTTAGAGTTAGGCCTAAGGCTAAGTGTATGGGTAGGGCTGGGGTTATGATTAGGCTAGGCTCAGGATTAGGGTGAAGGGTAGAAGTAGGTTTAGGGCTAGTTTTAAGGCTAGGGTTAGGGTTAGGATAGGGTTAGGGTTGAAGTGGGGTTAGGGATAGGCCTGGGTTAGGGTTATCCAGTCCTAGGGTTAGGCCTAGGACTAGTGGTATGGCCAGGACTGGGTTAGGGTTAAGTCAGGCTTGAGGCTAGGGTAAGGATTAGCATTAGGTGTAGGTTTAGTTCTAGGACTTGGGCTAGGATAGTGTTAGTGTTGGGGTTAGTTGTCCATTCTAGGGCTAAAGCTGGGTTAGGGTTATCATAGGTTTAGTGTTAGGTCTAGGAGTATGGTTGGAGTTTGTGTTAGCTTAGGTTTAGGGTTATGATTAGGACTACAGCTAGTGTTATGCTTCGGTTTTGGGTTAGGGTGAGATATAGGGTTAAGTAGAGGGTATGTTTAGTGCTTAGGTTAGGCTGGTGCTGGGGTTAGGCTTAGGTTTAGGTCAGGCTATAGGTAGTGTTAGGATTAGGGTTAGGGTTGGGCTGACTAAGGGCTAGGACTAGGGCTAGGACAGGGGTTGGGGGGGGTTACTGTTAAGGTTAGCATTAGGGTTAGGTTCAAGATCAGGGTATGTTTAGGGTTAGGTTTAGGGACTGGGGTTAGGGTTAAGGGTTAGGGTTACATTTATTGCTCTGTTCAGGGTTATTATTAGGGCTAGGGTGAAGGTTATGCTAGGGCAAGTGTGAGGGCTGGGGTTAGGTCTAGCATTAACGTTAGGGTTAGGATTAGGTCTAGGTATAGGTCTAGAGCTATTGGGATGTTTAGGGTTAGGTTTTAGTTTAGGGTGTGTTAGGGTTAGTTTAGGGTTAGGGTTAGGGTTAAGGTTAGCGTTAGGGTTAGTGTTTAAGGTTAGGACTTGTGCTAGTTTAGGGTTAGTGTTAGTGCTAGGATTAAGACTAATGTTAGTGCTAGGGTTAGAGTTCATTTAGTGTTGTTTTGTAAAAACAAAGGTTAGAGAGTCAGGTTTTCATTGGCACTCCCCTACTCAATAAAGTGAGTGTCAGAATAGTGCTAAAATGCAGTTTCTAAGTTTAAACAGCTAGAGCTCTCAATGTTTGGGTATAGGCTTGATACAGGGAATAGATTTAGGATTAGCTTTAGGGGTAGGGTTAGGGATGGAGCTAGCACTAGGACAAGGGTTAGGGTTCGGGCTTGGGTTAGGGCTCTTTTTAGGGTTAGAATTAGATTTAGGGTTAGGTTAGAGTTAGGGTTAGGGTTAGGGTTAGGACTAGGTCTAGGACTAGGTCTAGGACTAGGGCTATAGTTTGGGTTAGGGTTAGCATTAGGTTTAGAGTTAGGGTTAGTTTTAAGTTTTGAGCTAGGATTAGGGTGAGCATTTAGACTAGATGCCATTCCCTGTATTTAATCTGTACCCAAACACAGAGCTGTAGCTGTTTACTTACAAACAGCACGTTATGCACTGTTCTAACATTTACTGTCATGGGCAGAGCCGTGCCAGTGAATATCAGTCAGAATCCTTCATATTTTTTAACCTTCACCCTAACCCTAATGCTAACCCTACCACAGGCACTCGCCCGAGCCCTAGGCTAGTTCCAGCCCCTACCCTAACCATTACCCTATTCATAGCTCTAAATTTAATCTAACACTAATCCTAACCCTCATCCTAACCGTAACCCAATGAAAAGCACAGCCAGAATGGGGAGAAAATGAGAGCTCCTCTGGGAGTTTGGTGGGAAGGAGGGGAGGGGAGGGGAGGGAAGGGGAGGGGTTGCCGCTGAGGATGGGGTGGGGAGCGAGGGCCCTGCGGGGAGGAAGGAGGTCAGGAGGGCAGGCAGCGAGCTGCTTTGGAGAAGAGGATGACTGTGTCCCGGGACTAATGGAGGGGGAAGGAAGCAGGGAGGGAAGGACAGGAGGAGGAGGAGGAGGTGAGGCGGGAGGGAAGGAGATGGAGCTGAATTTGGACCTGGATGTGGAGGCAGAAGGGGCTCACCGTGCCCTCAGGTTTTCTCTGTTAAATGAACGGAGGGGACTCAGGCCTGAGCAGGAAGGAGCGGGGCCACCAGGGATCCAGTGCGGGGAGACAGCTGGAGGGCCTGCTCGTGGGAGGGTAGGGCAGAGGAGCAGGTGGGGAACAAGAATGGCCTCTAAGGCCACCTTCCCTCCCAGTCCCAGCCACAGCCCGGCCCCAGGATCCGGAGGCCGCAGGAGTGCCGTGTCCAGCGTGCCCCCCAGCTCTTGCAGTGCCTGCGGTTGCTGTCCAGAGGGTGCGCGTGAAGATCTGGGTGCCTCTCTCGCCCAGACGGTTTTTTGTTTTTGTTTTTTTTGTTTTTTTTGTTTTTTTTTCTGGTATCAGGAATCCAACTCACGACCTTGGGCTTGCCAGGCAGGCGCTATGCCGCTGAGCTAAATCCCCAGCAAGTTTTGTTTGTTTGTTTGTTTTTGTACCTGGAATCGAACTCAGGACCTTGCGCTTGCCAGGCAAGCACTTACAGCTTATACCACTGAGCTATATCCCTGTCCAGATGGTGTGATGTCCTTGGGGGCATGGCATTAGATTTGGTTCACACGGGGTTTTCAGTAGCTCTAGGATTCGTGGGTCCCACTGTCACTCTTCAGAGAGACAGTTCAACAGAGTATCAATTCACCATATGACCAAGTTCACCGAAATAACTGCTTTATCAAAAGCTTGTTTCAAAAGATTAATCTGTATAAGTACATTCATGCATATTTTTTCAGTTACAGTCGATGCATATAAATACATCTTTCACACATAGCGATTTGGAAGATGTTCAATAAACAGGAATACATTTCATATGAATATGTTGACATGGATATATTTATTGAGGATAAATTCATACGTGGTATGGGCTGAATTGTACCCAACCCCAAACTTCCTGTGTTGAAGTCCAGCTACTCCCCGGTACCTGTGAATGTGACTGGAAGAGGAGATGCGCTCTTCAAGAGGTGGCTGAGTTAGAGTGGGGTCCTGAGTGGCTCCACTCCAGTCTGATGCGCATCATTGTAAGAGAGGAGATGACACAGACCCTGCATGAGAACCCAGGGAAGAAAGCCATCTAAGACGAGACCACCCCCTGTGCCTCATCCTTGGGCCTGAAGGCTCTGGGCTTGTGAGAAAATAAATTTATGTTCTTTAAATTGCCTATGTGTGGTACTTTGTTACGGCAGTTCTAGCGGACTAACATGATAATCTGTGTATGTGTGTGTGTGTGTGTGTGTGTGAGAGAGAGAGAGAGAGAGAAATATGCTGAGGGTTGAATCCAGGGCTTCACATGTGCTGGGCAAGTGCCCTACCACGGAGCCACCCCAGCTTGTCTAATAATCTTATAGCCATGTTTTAAAAATGAGATTTAAAAAAAAAAATAAAATGAGATTTATTTTATCAGCACTGTGAGGAATCTTTGATTTGTCAAAAACTTATAGAGTAGATTTCTCACAAATAAGGAAAAATGGATTCACTTAACATATTAAAAGACATACTAATGATACTCAAATGTACTGACTCAGCTGGGGATACAGCTCAGTGGCACAAGTGCCTGCCTGGCAAGCCCAAGGTCCTGAGTTCAATTCCCGGTACCAAAAACAAACAAACAAATGTACTGACTCAGGAAGAATCCTTCTTTTAGTAGATTGGTCATGGACTTCCAGCAGCTCCAGCTGGTTCCCTTTTCACACACATGCTCAGTATCCCCATGGTTTGGGATGTAGGTGTTATCTTAACTCAAGCTGCTACAACAAAAACACCCCGGGCTGGGTGGTTTCTGCAGCAGACATCATTTCCTGCAGCTCTGGAGTCCAGGATATCCAAGCTCAAGGTGCCAGCAGATCTGGGGTCTAGGGAGGGCCTGGTTCCTGATTCAGAGTTGCCCTCTTCTTTGCCTTCCATGACAAAGACCAGAGAGAGAGCAAGCTCTTATGTCTCTAAAGAAGGGCACTAATTCCATTTACAAGGGTGACACTCTCATGACCTGATCTATTGGGTTAGTAATATCCCTTAGTTATTGTGGGCTGATCAGGTCCACAATCTCCCGAATGAGTGTATGGTAAGGCTAAATAAAAAGAGGCAAATGGAATGATTTCAGGGCTCCAGGTGGATCAAAGCCCTCTCACAAAATTTGAGATTCTCTCAGGGGTAAGACCAAGACCTTCTCGGGTGGCCCATATTTATTTAGTTATCAGAAGAAGGGAGGGGAGTACTCAAGAAGGGTGGAACCACTCAAGGACTTCTCCAAGTAAGGTATTAAGTTAATCCACTTAGGAGTAAGAGGCCTGAGGCTACAGTCTTTATCTAGTTGAGATGGATCCAGGTGTCCTTGGCTATGATCTTGTCTTATCCTTTGAGCCTTTCCAGCTTCATTTGCCATTACAGGCCTTAGTGGGGACTAGTGACTCGCAGAGTTTCACTTACTATTGTAAAGGCCTCACAAGGGACATGAAAAATTACTGATTACTCCCCCTCTTGTCCCACCTGCATCATTCAGCATTTTAGCCACTCCCTGAAACTCCCTGAAATGTATCATTCCTTACTTGTAAGTTTCCTAAAGTTTCTATAGTTTCTTGGAAGACTGCTTCACAAAGACTTCGCTTGCCAAGAAGGATGTGGTTTTTTGGCTTAAAAGCTTCTCTCACCCCTGGTTTGCTGCTGATCTGATCCTACCCTGCGTGGAAGCTCTCAGTCAGTCACTGGCCAGCTGATAAAGGCTCATTCTTAAATCTCAATTGGCGATCTGTGCATTTTGGTGTTTGTAGGTTGATACCTTGGTTCGGTTCTGAGTCCAGAACACTATGAGTCCACCGCCCATCTCCAGACAAGGAGCCTAGGCCTTGGACAGACTCACAAGTAAACATGGAAAGCCAATTAGTTAATTTTAGTCCTGCTCAGGGCTGCTTCGTAGTGGTCTCCATCACTGATCACCTCTCAGAGCTTTTGTCCTAGTTCCATCATATTGCAGGGTAGGATTTCAACACAGGAATTTCTCAAGGACACAAAGAGTTCATAACAGATGCTGATGATGGAAATTCTCACCACACTTTGAGCTCACGCCCACCAGGTACTGCGTGAGACTCTTCCCCCGCTGTCCTTCGCAGCATCATTAGAACAGGCCCAAGAGACAGACAGGTGTCCCACAGTCCATACAAGAACATCAGCATTGCAGCAACAGCAATGAAGTAACTCCTGGTCACAGAGCTGACCATGGGGCCTTCCTGTGCTCCAGTGGACACAGGCCCTGCCGCAGCCCAGTGCCTGCCCTCTGCGAGTGGCTTGGCATCTCTGTAACCCGGCTTCTTCACTTGTAGAATGTAGTTGTTGCACAGATGAGATGAAATAGATATGTGGCACCTATAAAGTCCTAGATGTCAGTGATTACTATTAATCTAGGAAATATGGTGTTACTAGTAATTTAGGAAATACCGTACGCAGCGTCCACAAAGTGCTGTCAGTTTCTCAGATGAGAAACGCAGGCCAAGAGAGGTGAGTGACTCTGGTGGGATCCTCAGCCTGTACACAGCAGGAAGAGACCTCCACCAGCCTTTAGCTCCTAACAGAGCAAAGCCGCAACTCTCCCAGCAGGAACTCCACCAGTCCACATCCGCAGAATGTTCCAGGCTCCCATCTCAGCTTAACAGTTGCATCTGTGAGCTTCCTGTGGAGTAGGGAAATACAGAGGCACCATCATAGAAACGCCCAGAACAACGTCTGCCCCGACAGCCGGGCGCGGTGGTCCAGCAGCACAGCGTTTCACGCAGCTTCACCAAGAATTTGCTGAGAAACCTCACATCGGGCCCTGACCCTGACCTGACCCCCAGTTACCCCAAGAAGATGAAAAGGAGCTGTGGAGTAAAGCTGAGTCTTTGAGCCTCAGCCTTTCGCCCTTTCATCTTCAGAATTTTCAAAAGACACAGTCAATAAAACAATTTATTTTCGTTTTCATCCCTTCACTTGTGGTATCAGGCTGGAAAGGTGGGTGAGCATATGTTTTTCTCGTCGTTTCTTTTGATATGGTTGTAATGTTTTAATTATATATTAATTACAAGCTCGCATGCAACTTGATGAACCAAAAAAGATACGTTTGTAATCTTCTCTTTAATTGTGGTACTTGTTTCAAGTTGGCTCAAGTGCTGCCTGTTTTCTAAAAAAAAATCTTACACTTTATTGACGTCGAACAGCTCTTTTAAAAGGTAGATTTCAAAGACACTCCATATATATGCACAAATGGTATAAAACTAAAGACTAAACTCTGTATCAGAGGAAATGCTTCCTGTCCGGGAAAGGGCACACCTTGGGCACTGGCTGTGGCACACTTCGTGCGTAAAGTATGGGGGCCAGCATCAGTCTCTTTGGCGTTAGAACTACAAGACGGAAGATTACTGTAAGTATTAGGTAAGTTTGCTAAGGTCAGTGAATTGAAACTCCCATGTAGTAACAATGCAAGTAATAATACTGAGGTATAGAAATACTCAGCTGGCCAGAATAAAGGAAGGGTTCTAACAAATTAATTAATCTCCTTGCATTTATTTTAAAACTTCTTTCATTTACATTAATCTGATTTGATTCTTTTTGGTTTGTTTGTCTGTTTGTCTGTCTGTTTGTTTGTTTGGGACATGGTTTGGCCATGGAATCCAGGCTGGCCTCGAACTCACAGTGATCCTCCTGCCTCAGACTCCCAACTGCTGGGGTTACAGGCGTGAGCCACCGCGCCCGGTGCTGTTTGATTCTTACAACCACCCTATGGCGTAGTATAGCCAGATCCCTTCTCCAGAGAGGCCCAGGGTCACACTGCTGAGAAGTACAGGGAACAGAGGACCCATATCCTCTCTCCTCTGCCACACAACAAGATCAGCGGCTTTGTTGGGTTCTGGGGCTCACTGCTGGAGCACGGGGCTGAGTGGAGGAGACAGAAAGATCAAAAGCAAAATTACAGTCATTTTCAACCCACCTCAAAACAGAACAGTAGGTTCAAATGGGTGTTGACTACTTTGACTATGACTCTGGGTCATATCACTGTGAGGGCCGCCCAGAACTGGAAAAGCTAGAATTAAAAAGGGAAAGGAGACGAGCCCTTTAACACAGTTTACAGATTGCTGCCTTCCTCACCAATGCACAAGTCTCCCAGGCCCTGAAGAGTGGAAGCGGGGGATGGAAGATGCGCTGCTGAGGACAGAACCACTCCTGTCCCTGCGCAGAGGGAATCACACCACAGAGCTGTGAAAAATGAATCACGCCTTTCCCATCAGGACTTTGCACGATTTCCTGGGAAGCTTGTCAGTGAGGAGACACTAGAGATGACTTTCCTTTTGGGGGAGCCTAGCTATTCCTAGGAAGCCAGGTAGATCAATTTGGGGTTAGATTGCAAATGCAAATTACGTGTGCAGTGTGTCGTGTGACTTATGGGCTGTGCTCACCTTCAGGGGTCAGAAGGCTCAACCTGCTTGAAAGAGAAAATGTCAGGCTTGGTTGCAAAAGTGCAAAGGGTGTGTTTGTGCACCTGTCACGCTAGGGGTGGCACTTCTCGGGTTACAAACCGCTTCCACATGCATCGCTGTGTTTAAGCTCGTTAAAGCGGATTTATTGTCCTTATTTTCTGAATGAGACCATAGCTAAGGTCACATATTGGTGAGGTCAATTAAGGTCAATTAAGGTCGGTATTGGTGGCTTCCAGCTGAAAGCCCAGGTCCTCTCTGTTCCAACACAAGGTGAGCCACTCGGTCTGTAGATAGGGCAGAGTGGCTGATGTTCCTTCCTTCCTTCCTTCCTTCCTTCCTTCCTTCCTTCCTTCCTTCCTTCCTTCCTTGCTGGGAATTGAACACAGGGCCTTGTGCATACTCCAAACATGCACTGTGGTTAAACTACACCCCCAGCCCTGATGCGAATTTTTTGTTGGTCCCTGTCATTAAGCTGGCCGATCTTCTGATTGAGACAGCTGGTCCCTGCTTATATATTCCATTAGCCCTCATGGAGATTCTCCAAGGCCACCTGGAAGGTTAAGAAATGTTTAGGAGGCTGTGGTTCTAATTGTACCTGCGAGGGAATTGCATACATTTCCTTCTTCCCAAACAATACCTGTAAACATTTATAATGGAACATTTTGCTCTTTTACTAAGATTGTCCTTTTAAAATTTTTTCTACTCAGTTCCTTATTATTGTAATGTTAGATCATCAAGAGGTAGATGGGAGGGAGGGATAGAAGCAGAGAAATTAACAAACGACATTGGGTTTCATTTTTAAAGTGTGGTCTTGATTGCAGAGTGAGGAAGTGATCTGTCGTAGTAATTCTCAAAGTTGAACTTTATGGTCAGTGGCCTCTAAGGAAACCTTCGATGATTCTTGCCTCTTGGTATTCACAATCTTGTGTAATTCTCTTCCTTATTTCCTGGAGTGGATTTGCCTTGATGGCTAACTTCTGTGTACTGGCAATTATCTTACCTCTAGCCCCCACCCCTACCTCTGTGCCTGCGGTGAGGAACTGGGGATTCCAGCCAGTGACCAGCGAGGACCCGAGGCCTTCCGGGGCCATATGAGTGAGCGTGGAAGCAGCTTCTCTAGCTCCGGTGACATCTTCACATGAAGGCAGCCTTGACTGGAGCTTTGTGGGAGACCATGAGCCAGAATCTTAAAGCTAAATCCATCCCAAATTCCTCACCCATACAAACTGTACCATGATAAATGCGTGTGGCTTTCAGCCTCTGTATTTAGAGAGACTGTCCAGAAACAGTAGATAACGAATACAATATGTGTCAGAATCACTTAGACGACAACTTGCTAACATGTGTACTCTGGGCCCCACCCCCAGAGATCTATCCAGCAGATGTGGCCTGAGGTCTTTGCCTTTTTACAAAGATCAGAGGAGAATCCGAGTTGCACATATTTCTGCTTGAGAGCATGTAGGGAGGAGGCCTAGACAGAGAGAAGCCTATGAGGTAGGTAGGGTAAGACTGCTGGATAAAATACAAGATATTTGAATTTCAGATAAATAACAAATAATGTTTCATATAAGGACGTATCATGCAGTGTTTGGGATAAATTTATATCAAAACAGTATCGGTTGCTTCTCCAAAGTTCAAATTTAAGCAAATATTCTGTATATTTGTTTTGCTAAGTACGCCCAAAGGACCCAGGAGAGGTGAAGGCCCAACCGGAAGTGACGTGGCTCCCTTCCTGGATGGTGGTGTTTTGTTACATCGGGGCACAGAGGCCTGTTCTCTTCCTGCCTGTGGGAAGCCGTGGTGTCCTCATGTCTGAGGGGCTGAGGGACTGGCTGCATGCTGCCTAGGCCCTGTCTTGCCCCGTCCCAGGCCAAGGTACCATAGGGAGCTCTGGAAGATGCTCCTGGAGTCCCTACTCAGGCCAGGGGCCTGCTGTGCCGAGGGCCCTTGTGCGTCCAGCACCTGGGGAGGCAGTGCGGGCCAGTGAACGCGCCGCCTGGTGTGTGGCACCCACAGCTCTGAGAACTTTCTTGCTCCTTTTAGTGATGTCAGCACGGCCTTTTCCAGAGCAGTGAATGAATGCCAGTCCTCTCCCACATCCCTCCAGGAGCAGACGCCTGCAGCTGTTCATAATAAATGAGTGTCTCTCTGGCTCTGAGTCTGCCGGAGTCTCCGATGAGTTCTATTTATTCCAGCCCCCATTCCGGCACAGAGGAGGGCGGTTGCAGAGACACCCATGGCGGAGGGCTTTCACTCCTCTTGTGTGCTCTTTCTTGCCACAGGGAATAGCCTTAATTTTGATGTGTTTATTCTGAGCTGTGAAATTTCTTCCAAGAGTGACAGAATGAATGGAATGTGAGTGCGAAAGAGAAGAGACATTTCCTGGGCAGAGTGACATGCTGAAGGCAGGGAAGGAAGACAAAGACCCAAAATCTGCAGCTGCGATAGACTCAGATTTAAATGCATGCTTTGAAACCAGACTCAAAAGTGAGGTCACATCACTCTGCTCCAGTTCCGCCTTGCTGGTGGCCTGAAGCAAACTGGGAACTCACGGGAGGGGATTCCACAGCTGGTCTCTCTCCTGGGAGAAAAGGCGTCGACGGAGAGGGAGTCCTGGCTTCTTGGGAGGAGGGGTCAGTATTCGTCCTGGAGATGCAAGGGTTCCAGAGACCTCCTTGGATGCTGCTTTATAAAACCTGCGTGGCCAAAGCGCAGATTTGAAAAGTAGAATTCAGGGATGACGGTGTCACCTCACACCTTGTGTGTCAGGAGGGCTCCCTCAGGAACCTGGCCACCTGAGACTCCACTCCCACCTGGCTGACTTGGAGGACCTTCGAATGTGATGGCTCCTTGGCTTACAGAATGGCACAGGGCAGCCAGGGGTTGGTCACCCCGCCCAAGTTCCTCTCTTTGAAAGAAGCTGGTCCTCACCTAGGCCTTCAGGTCGACCTCTCTGGGCATCTGAAAAGTTAATAGCTTCTTCAAGGATTTAGTGTGAGGGTTACGTGCAGAGATGTATATAAAGCCCTCAGCACTTCGCGCTCAATAAATGGGAGCTGGTATTATTTCACATGCCTGCGTGTTTTGGTGGGGGTAGGTTGGGGTCAGGCAGAGCTGTTTCAGCTTCCGGAGACAGAGTTCACATCCACCGAGAGTCTTTCAGACGGGAAGGAATGAAATAGACCTTTCATGCAATCCCTCTGCCTTGGAGATGATGAGACGGGTGCCGGAGAGTGAGGGCTTGCCCAGGACGCCAGGCTACTCCTTTCCTGGCATCCCATATCCTGCTGACTCGGTGGAGAAACTGCTGTGCTTTCAGCAGAAACTGCATTGAGCTAGTGTCACCTGCAGACTCGGGTTCCTACCAGGCCAGACCAAGCGCTCTGAGGTGACCACCCCCGCCACCTCCATCCCTGCCGCCACGGTGGGCGCCTTAACTTACCATAAATGAGTGAAAATGCTGCGTTCTCCACTCCTGAGGGACCTGATAACTAAGTACAAAGGCAAGTCTGTTCAGAGTTCATGACTGTGGGCTTTAGAAATGATTTTGAGATAAAATGAGTACAGAAGTTTATTTGCACTGCAATAGGCCACTCGCTCAGGAAGAAAGTGCTTGTAGAAATGTAAGAGAAAAAGCACGTCTGTTTTAATTTCTGGCCTATGGGGGCTTGGAGAGAGAGGGAAAGGGAGGGTTCTGAATCATTTAAAGCTTACTGTGCAGGAATATGACTACTTTCTCTCTTTGAAATAGATTAACTTCTAGTGTAGTAATGCCAAGCATTGGTTAACTACTGGGTATATATCTTGGTTATATTTATTTGTCTCATCTTCATGACAACCTTAGGAGATAGGTGCTCGAATGATCTCCATTTTACAGATGAGGAAACAGGCCAAGGAGTTCTTATTCAAAGTCCAGTAGTGATAAATGGCAGCCCCAGGACCAAGTCCCAGAGCTTGGCTGCAGGTATTCATTCTTTTATCTGCGGCGCTCCACCTCCTTGGGGGAGGAGCTAAGCACTATGCGTGCGACCTACGCTGCCTTCCTACTGTTAGACCGGAAACTCGCAGGAAACACGAAAGCTCTTCCATGGTCTCCAGGCCTCACTGAAACCAGGACCAGATCTGCTCTTCACTGCCTAAGTGCCAGAAGGAGCCAGCACCAGCCTGTTGTAGTTTTGTGTGTTTGGTTTTTTTTTTTTAGAATTACAGATTTTTTAAAAGACACCTCCAAAAAACGACCAACACCAGTGGAAGGGGAGCAGCGGATTTCAGGGAGGGGCATAGCAGGATGCAATGGTAGCAACTCCGTTTCTACTTTTTCCTTAGATTATTAGGCACCTGGGTTTTAAATCCCTCATCCTCATTTTACTTTTTTTTTTTTTTTTTTATTAGGCACCTAGTTTTTAAATCCCTCATCCTCGTTTTACTTTATTTTTTTGTTTTTTTATGTTTTGCAGTACTGGAATTTGGACCTAGAGCCTTGAACACTCCCGACCAGCGCTCTGCCGCTGAGCTATATCCCCTCACTTTTTGTCATTTTAATTCAAGATGCTGCACTGTAGTTTAGAATAAGTTATTCTAGGGTCTTCAGAGGCCTACAGTAAACTCAACGGCAAGGGAGATGCACAAAGAGGCACATCCCTGTGATTTAGCGTGAATAAATGATTGAATGTATTCTTTTTAGACACAAGAAAGAACACTACATATCACATATTCTATGCGCGCTCCTCCTCAGTTTTGTTACTTAAATACCTTGTAGCGCTTTCCATAGTCAGTATTATCACGTAAAGATTTGCCTCATTCTTCTTGGTCTTTCTTCTGGCTTTACCATAGAATTTCCCTGTTTGGATGTATCAGAATTTATTTAACTATCATCTACTAAAGAATATTTTAATTAGGGCTAGCTTTACACTCCTACACATCATGCTGAAATAAATATTTACGCTTGTGTTTATCTTTGTTTTGGCGTGATTTTTGCCATTGTTGTTATTTTTGTTTTATTTTATTTGAGACAAGGTCTTGCTATGTTGTTCAGGCTGGTCTTGAACTTACTATGTAGCTCAGGCTGGCCTCAAATTTGCAGTTATTCTCCTGCCTGAGCCCACCAAGTGCTGGGATTACAGGCGCGCGCCACCATATCCGGCTGTTGTTGTTATTATTACTTATGAGAAAAACAAACCCTGTAAATGGAACTGTTGTGTCTAAGAATGTTTATGTTTTAAATTTTAACCCATGTGCAGAAATGATGTGACAAGAGGCTGGACCCTTTTGCTGTCAGCGAGAGCAGGGATTCTACAAGTGCTAAGTCAGCCACCTTTCTCTGTGACACAGTTCCTCTGTGCTGCATGGTATGACAGGAAGTCAGATGATAACAAACATTGACCAAATGGGTACATGGGTCAAAATATTTTAAATTGCTTAGAGCGAGGGAGCGTGGGAGCTGATGGGCCCCAGGTGCCGGCTGTCTTGTGGGAGAGAAGAATCAGGTGTGGTTTTCCTGTCTGCTAATGGGCAGGTGGTTCCATGTGCAGGACATTTACCATGTTGCACTGGGATTGGCTGACATACATGCTTTTGCCCTACACTCCAGGTGATAGAGGAAATGTCTGGAGCATGAGTGTGTACACTTCCCCATATGCTATGTCAGTTCGGCATGGAGCGTCCACCTGTATAAAACCCACGTTCCTCCTGAATGCACAGCTCACAGTGTGCACCCTGGGATCAGCTTAGGCTCAGAGTATTTGATTTTCTTCTCTAGACCTCCTGACAATCCAGCATTTCCTTTGACTCGTGGCTTTTATAGACTCCCACCTGGGCTAGAGGGTTTCATGCTGTGGTAGTTAATGCCTGGGGCTTAGTGCCTGCACCTGAAGTTGTACAGCGACAGAGAAACACAGCTGGCAGCAGATGTGCAGATTACCTGTGAACACCCCTGCAAGCCCCATCCTCATCCTTCCTTACCAGGATGGCAGAGAGTCAACCACATTATTGGCCTCCTCTTTACCTGGTATGATTTTGTCACATCTCCTTACCAGCACTGACAAGCGGGTTTGAAAAATCATATTTAGATGCTAGACAACAAACTGCCTGCTGAGCCCGGCCCAGATCCTTGTAACAACACAAGGCACTGAGTGCCTGTCTACCCAGGCATGGCCCTAGACCAGCTCGATGACGGACATGAGCGAAATACAAAGCATTGGACACAGGCAAATTAGAGGAGAAAAGTAGGCAGAGAATCACAGGCAGGCTGGTACACATTTCAGGGTGACAGGCCTGGACCAGGGCAGTGCTAGCATAAACAAGAGAAGACGGAAATGCGGGAGCCACCAGAGGAAGAGTGACCAGGCTGAGTGGTATAGCGTGGAGCAAGGATACCCAGGATAAATGGCAACCGGGGACAGGAGGCAGGAGTCCCCCCAGGGCCCAGGGTTGTGTCTTCAAATTCCTAGCACACACAGTGATCACCCAGCTGAGCTGGGTGAGGTGGTGCATGCCTGTACTGCCAGCATTCTGGGAGGCTGAGGCAGGAGGGTTGCAAGTTCAAGCCCATGCTGAGCAATTTAGCAGCCTAGTGAGACCCTATCCCAAAATAAAAACTGTAAAAAGGGCTGGGGATGTAACTTAGTATGAAGGACCTGGGTTCAATCCCCAGTACAGCAAGAGGGGAAAAAAAGGGGGGTTTAACAGGTGCCCTCAGCTGTTTCTCTTTCTTAGGGGTGTATAGTATCGAATCTACTTGTCACTAAACGACAGGTGTTGTCACGGGTGCTGCACAAACACATTTACAGTTGGCCTCTGAGCACAAGTAAGTTTACTCACCAAAGAGGCCTTAAACTCCCCCTCATCTTCCCTGTGTGAAGAGAAGAGGTGATGTCCAGCGAGACCTCAGCAGCCATCACAGAGGTGACAAGTGAAGCTGAGGCCTTTGTACTCAGTAACAAAGGCCCTAGAGACCAAGTGGAAATCAAGTTGCTGACTGAGGGCTGGGGATTTAGCTCAGCGGCACAGCACCTGCCTGGCAAGCGCAAGGTCGTGAGTTCGATTCCCGGTACCGGAAAAAAAAAGAAAACAAAAAAAAAGAAATCAAGTCACCGATCAGACCACACAAAGCCTTTGGGGGAACTGCTCAGCACCAAAGCTGCTCCGTCACAAATTTTCTTCACTTTTGAAGTAATAAGAGCATGCCAGGACCCACTGTCCTGGCTCCCAGGAGTGGACAATGGGAAGACCCAGTTCGAGGCCAGGTTTTTCCGCTTGCTAGTTCTGTGAGCTGGGCAGGGCACACGGCGCCCCTGGGCTCTCATCTCCCCTTTCTCCGACCCTGTAGAGGCCCCCAGGCTCGCTGCTGGCTTGCACGCATGCACAAGCGATGGTGCGGAGAGCTCTCAGAAGTCAATCGCGCTGCCCGCCAAGTCCAAGCCCATCCGTGTTTGTCCTGTGCAAAATGGAGCTGCCTCCCCTAGTTCCTCTGCCCAAAATCAGCAGTCGGGAAGGCGGCGGAAGAAAGTGAAGTTTGTTTCCCATCTGAAGTAGGTTGAGTTATGCCCCCGAGAAAAATAATGTCAAGTCCTAGCCCTGTTTAGATCTGTGAATGTGACCTTATTGAGAATAGAATCTTGGTAGATGCCCTGAAGGATCTCAAGGTGAGAACCTGTCCAGTGACTGCTGTCCTTCAAAAAGAGAAGAGAGGAAAATTAAAACCTGGAGGAGAAGGTGACACGAAGATGGAGGCAGGGATTGGGATCCTGCATCGATAAGCCAAGGGGCAGCCAGGGTTCCAGCAGCCGCTAGAAGCCAGGAGAGAAGCAGGGAACACGTTCTCGTCAGGCCCTCCACACAGAACCACCTGGCTGCCCTCTTGATTTCTGACTTCTGACCTCTGCACGTATGAGCGCATAGATTTCTATTGTTTAAAGTAACTAAGTGTGTGGCAACTTGTTACGGTACTGTAAGAAATGAGCATGCCACCCCAGTTGAAAAGTCTTGGCAGAAAGAGGATCTGTTAGGTCACCTCAGCAGTCCACCCTTGGCTGGCTGTCCTTGAGGACCATATTCTCCCTGAGCCTTTCTTCCTCCTGTGCCTAACGGTTAGGGGTGCGCAGCCTCGTGCCCTCAACCCATCACATGTATCTGTGCCATCAAGAGAGCAGTTATGTGACAGGTGACAAAGCAAACATGGCAGGTGATGATCCGCTGTGGCCTGTTGCTTGGAGCTCCGATGCTCAGACTTAGGGTGTGTCAGAACCACGGGGAAGGGTTGTTAAAATGCTCACTCCCTTCTATTCGCACCCACCTCCGAGTTTCTGCTTCATTTAGTCTGGGGTGGGGACAGAGAGTTCTCATTTTTAAAAAAGCTCCCATGTGATGTCATGGGAAAGCCCCAGTGACATTTGGAAACAGCGAAAGCAGTAATTCTCAAACTTTGCAGCATGCTGGGGGAACCTGGGGAGCTTCTAAAATTCCCAGGCCAAGGCTGTACCCCATATCTATTTTTTTTTTCCTCTGGTACCGGGAACCGAACTCACGACCTTGCGCTTGCCAGGCAGGCGCTTTGCTGCTGAGCTAAATCCCCAGCCCCCCCATATCTATTAATGAGGCTCCTGGGGGTGGGGCAACGTGGGCATCGATAGTTTTTAAAGCTCTTCATGTAACTCTAGGAAGTGTTCAAACAAAGCCAGCGGCTTGGAGGCGCTTGCTTCATCGCTGCACCCAGTCCTGTGGAAGCTGCCAGGTGCCTGTCCAGGCGGGGGCCCGTCCCTTCCACCCAGGCCTGGGTGCTAGTGTGAGAGTGGGGAAAAGAAGAAGGAAGATCTGGCTTCCTATGCACACAGCATCTCCCTGTACCTCCTGTTGCCTAAAGGCCTTGATATAGGGCTCCAACAAGGGAAAAATACTGAAGCTGGGGCCCACAGATCTGGGTGAAAACCCTATTCTGACCCCTTACCTTTCTTCATCTGTACATTCCTTTCCTCAGTTTCATTACCCATGATCAACTGTGGTTTGAAAATAATTAATAGACAATTTCAGAAATAAACAATTTGTAAGCTTTAAATTGTACAGCAGTGGGAGTCGCATCATGAAATCTCATGCAGTCCTATTCAGGCCACAAGTCACCCCTTTGCCAGTGGATCCATGCTGTATATGCCACCTGCCTGTTAGTCATCCCGTAGCCATTTTGGTTATGAGACCCACTGTCCTTGTAACAAGCTGCTTGTGTCCAAATAGCCCTGGTTTACTTGATAAAGGCCCCAAAGCACAAGAGCAGCGATCCTGGCATTAGAATGGAGAAATTGTGAAGTACCTGCTCTAAATTGCAAAGGTAAAGAAAAAAAATCTTCACTTAATAAGGAAAGAAAAAATGGTATGCTGAGCTTGCCAAAATTTACAATATGAACACAATTTCATCTATCTGTGAAACTGTGAAAAAGGAAAAAGGGATTCATGCAGCCACACCTTAAACTCCAAAAGTTAGAGGCACAATGTGTGAAAAAAAAAAAAATGCTTATTTAAGATGGAAAAGTCAGTAAGGCATCGGGTTCAGTACTATTTGAGGAACCCAGTGGGGGTCTTGGAAAATAACCTCGTACATAAGGATCCCCTACCGTACTTGTTTTCTGAATTGCATCCAGTGACTTCTTCTTGCTCTGCTTCCTATTCTGTAGAACGGAGATAATCGAGAGCCCCACTTCAGCGCAAAGCTCTAAGAGATTAGCAGAGCCCGTGTGCTTTGGATGGCAGCTGCTCAAATGCTAATTTCCTTGCCATTTGTTTCTTCATCCGTTTGCTGCTTCATCCTTCCCCCTTCTCACTGGGCAAGAGAACGGGGCAGCAGGCGGCTGCACCCCCTGTTACTAGTTTCACTGCCAGAGCTTGGAACCTGACAGCTTCGTCTACCATTTTTATTATTGAAAGAAATCAATAAAAAAATAAACAAGGCCACTTCCTTGAGGGTTGTTTATTCTTCAAGATTTCTTTTAAATATTTATATACACATATGGTGTGAAGAAAAACTATGGCGAATGTTTAAATTTTTTAAATATTTAGTACAATGAAAGACACACTACCATGAATCACCTTCAGAATATTCTTCACTTTAACCGCACCTATCCGATGGTCCTTGTCTCCTTCTGAAGCGGTTCTGGAGTTCTCTCCCGTGAATGGCTTGTGTTGCACTGTCATGGCTACTTTGATGCCTGAATTGATTCAAAACATTTACCTTTCACAGTCATTTTGACTTGAGGGAAGAGGACTTCCAGATCTGCTTTGGAAAGCGGCAAGCACTACTGGGTAAATGTGTTTGAATGACTGAGAGTATTTTAAGAGAGATTAATGGCAACATTCTTTACTATAATGTTTTTAAAGATGAAACAGTTTTCTATCGCTCCTTATACCCATGCCTGCCTCCTACATGCTAGTGTCCTTTATACCTTTTCTCACTTTGCCTTTTCCCCTAACTATATATCTTGAAGATTATCCAGATCACTACATGGACGTCTTCTTTATCTTCCCTGGAGAGCATGGAGCCCCACTTTGTGTGCGTAACCAGGGCACATTCACCCACTCCCCTGTAAGGGGCCCAGGCCATCGCCCGTCTGCTGTGATGTCAGTGCAGCAGTGAACATGCTTGCATGTGTTTTGTATTTTTGCCAGCCTGTCTTTGGGGGGATCCCCCAAGTCTGTTGCCCCCATCTCCATTACTTGGCCAGGTCCTGAGACCCCAGAACACTGGCTGCGGCCTCCTCACCTCCTCCCCACACGACTGACTGGGCCAAAGGCCTCTGCTTCATGTATGTCCTCCACGGCATCTCACTGGCGGACTTGATTTATGACAAATCTCATACGGGCTCTTATCCCTTCTGTCCATTAAGTTCTTAAGAAATTGCATTCTTTGTTAAAAAATTAAAAAATAAAAAAACAAAGCCCTAGCTGCAAAGGAGTCTGGACAAGGTCATTTTGAGTTTCCTTTCTCTGTCACACAGGAGACCTCACAGGAGCTTGGGGTACGGATCAGCACACCCAGCTCTCCAGCTCGCTTCCTGTGGTTCACAAATGGGGAAATGGAGGCCTGGGAAGGTTATGGCACTGGCTCAAGGTCATGCAATGGCTCAGGTCTGACGGCTCAGCTGTGGCTCCGACACGGTCCACCCAGTGTGAACAGGAGTCTATGAGTCGGGTTTGCACCACACCAGCACCTCACAAAAGCCACTTTATATGCACACTGTGAACTTTTTTCTCTTGCTCTTTATAACAAAACAGCCCCAAAGGCTCCTTTTGGGTATATTCTAATCATTTCACTCTCCTGGGCTGCACCGTGCTCCCCCTGCCTAAATGCATGTGGTGAAGTCCTAGCCCCCAGAGCTTCTGAGAGGGAATTATCTGGAGAGGGGTCTTCACAGAGGTTATCAAGATAAAGCGAGGTGCTCTAGGGCAGGCTCCAGCCCAAACTGACTGACGCCTTTATAAGAAGAGGAGTCAGGACACAGGTGTGTACAGAGGGAAGACCACATAGGGACACGGGGATGAGATGGCCACCTACAAGCCAAGGGGAGACTCCTGAGACGGATTTCCTCACAGCCCTCGGAGGAAACCAACCCTGCTACTCCTGGATCTTGGCTCTCCAGCCTTGAAAACTGTAAGACAATCGAGTTCCACTGCTTAGGGCCCCTGTCTGTGGAGCCGTGTTACGGCAGCCCTGGCCTCAGACCACACAACACAGGAGCTGTGATCTGGTGAGAAAGAACCAGCACCGGAGGGGAACCCTCGCATCTCCGAAAGTCCCTTTCTTGAGGCTTCAGTGTTTCTTCCCAGTACATTTCCCCAGCTGCCTTCCCTCTTGCTGCTTCTGTCAGGCCAGATTTCTTCTAGAATCTTCCCTAGGAGGATGTCTCTCTCTGCAGACACTATCTGCAGGTCACACATCTCTGAGGTGGTGGGGAGGGGGCAGGTGCCACCAGCCCCACAGAAATGCCATCAGACCACCTCAGCTCACTGGGCACCAAATGAGCAGTGTCCCTTCCTTTTCCCGTCCCCCATGGGGGGGAATCTTGCTCTAACTGTGTTTTTCCCCATTTTTAGAGGAGGCAAATGTAGCATGCCAAATGCATTTTTAATGACTGAGATCTGCGTTTAAATGTATCCTCCATCTTTGCTGGGTCATTAAGTCTTTAAACCCTTCAATCCTTTCATGATTTTTATAGTCCTGTGATGTGTAGGTTTGCTCAAGTTATTATTCCCTCCACGCTCCCTTGCCCATAAGATGCCCCTGCAGGTGTTCACCAAAGGGGTAGCGGACAGATGGCACTGTTCTGATGGGACTTCCCCAGCCGAGCCAACCAGTCCTGCCTAAAACACAAGGGAGGAGGGCTATTTTACAGAAACACTAAATGAATGACAGGGAGATAGAATGGGAACAAAATTCACGAGATTGGATTTTTTGTTTGTTTTTCATGTTTGTTTGTTAGTTAGACAGAGTCTTGCTACATGTCCCAGGTTAGTCTTGAACTCTTGCCTCAGCCTGCCAAGAGCTGGGATTGTGTATACACTTTTGACCCCACGCCCTTATGAGATTTGATTTTTATGGCATATTTGTCTTAAAATTCTCTATGCTTTTGGGATTTCAGGAGAGCTAAACATCTTCCTGAAATTAGTTAGGGTAAAAGTTGTTTGTCTTAGGACGCTGAGATTGCTATAATAGGATGCCGTAGACTGCATAGCTTATAAATAGCAGAAATGTATTTTTCACGGTTCTAAAGCGTAGAAAGTTGGAGACCAAGGTGCCGGTCTGATGGGGGCCATTTCTTGGGTTGTACACGCTGCCTTCTCACTGTGTCCTCAGGTGACAGGCGGGGAGAGAGGTGGCTCTCCAGGGCTCTTGTATTTTTTTAAATCAGATTTTATTGGTATATTTTACATATGCATAATGATCACATTCATCAGAGAGAATTTGTACCTGTACATGATAGAATGTTTTCTTTCCCCTCATTCCCCTACTCTGGGGCTCTTTTATAAGGGCACTAATCCCACCTGTGAGCACTCCACCCTCACGACCTTGTCAACCCTGGTGTTCTCTGAACACTATCACATGGAAGAGGTTCAATTTCCACATAGGAATTTGGGGCGGGATGGACACAAACATTTGGTCTGTAGCACTGCTGAAGTCACAATACGCTAGTTTGTCTCAGCCCAAGTCCATCTTGGGCTCCTGTGGCAGCTGGCCCTCACCTGCTCACCAGCTGCACGATGAACACATTTCCTGTGGGCAGAGAGGGGAGCCTGGGCTCGGTGCGCAGACCTGGCTTAGCTTTCTAACGCCTCCAGGAGGTGTTGCTGCTGTTGACTTTCTGGGCAGCAACCAGAAGTCAGGCCTGAAAAATGCCGGGTACTGTTCTTCCCACAGAGCCTGTCGACTGTAGTTCATTTTAAGTCACATTCTTTGCTGTCCCTTAGGTATACTTGCTGCAGTGACAATAATGTAGTGGAGTGTCCCAGTAAAACCGTGGCTGTTGCTTTAACCCATGGAGGACTTTTTTTAAAAATTTGAAATCTGTTAAATACTGTATGCAGTCAGCTGCTGCCTAGGAATGTTTTGGTCAATGGTGGACCACGTATACAACGAGGTCTCGTAGGATCAAAATGGAGCTGAAAAATTCCTATCACCTAGTGGTATCATTACAGAGTAACAATGGGACACATTACTCACATGTCTGTGGAAATGCTGATGTAAACAAATCCACTGCACTGCCAGCTGCACAGTACGTACAATTATGTACAGCACGTAATACTCAGTAGGGAGAGTAAACACTGTTAACTGGTTTATGCATTTGCGCTACCACACTTTTATCATTGTCTTAGAGTATGCCCCTTCTGCTTTAAAAAAAAAAAAAAAAGTGTACTCTAAAACACTGCAAAGTTATGCCAGAAGCAGCCTCAGCTGGTGTTTACTTTGAATGACTCAGACCACCTCAGTTTGGGTAAGCACACTGTTTGAGGTCCACAAGATGACAAAGTCACCTAACTAAGCACTTCACAGGACATATCTTGCTATGAAGCAATGCAGTCTGTGCACATTCAGGTCGTGAATGTATCGCTAAGCGAAGCTATTCTGTTCTACTGGTTTATTGAACTATTCCCGAGCCTGTTCCGCCCTGCTGTTCTTACTGTGGCTTTGTGTTGCATGTGATGGGGCAAGTCTCCCTTCTACTCTTCTTTTTAAGTTTTTTTTTTTTTATTGCATTCTTCCACATGAAATCCAACCATAACTTGGAGTGACAGTGCATTGAGTTTATAAGTTAATCATTAATCCAGTTAGGTCTTTATAAAGTCATGTTATTTAAATCATCCGACATGAATCCACCCAACCTAAAGGCAGGGAAAGTGCTTCATTTATTCCAGTCATTTTCTGTGGCCTTATCAGGCTTTTAAAAATGCTCATAGAAGTTTTATGTATTCTTGGTGAACCAGTGCCTATGTATTTTGTGATTCTTGTTGCCATCGTGAGTTGTAATAATATTTTCTCACTGCTACTGTGGGTGGCAGGTGAAGGATGCTATGGGTTTTCTCAGGCTGATCTCCTGTCTGGCAAGCTTGCTGAGCCTTACTAGTTCTTACTAGCTCTAATTTGTTTTTTCTAAGTCAATAGACATTTTGTTTTTCTACTAATACAGTGGGAAACTCCCCACGCCAGTTCTGTGGTGGTGGGGAGTCAGGGGGAGTGTGGCTTACAGGGTTGTGGGGTCAGTTCCTGGCATTGCAGCTTTGGATGGGGATAGAGGGAGGAGAGCCTGTCTGGGCCTCTGTGACCCTAACACGGCTTCAGGAGCTGACTGGCGGACCGAGGTGGAGAAGAGCTGGCCTAAAGTTGTGTTAATGGTGGGAGGAACAAAAAAAGAAGAATATAGAAAAAGAAGGAAGAAAATGGAGAAAAGAGAAAGGAATAGGGGCCAAGGGGGCCTTTGAGAAAGTCTGTGGCCAGTCTACATCCTGGGAACCAGCCAGGATGGCAGATGTTAAAGGTAAAATGGCCTCAGGTTCTGGAAGATTAGCTAGCCAGGAAGAGGTGCGGCCTAGTAGTGATACCCAAAGAAGCCCTGGAGAACTTGCTTCCCCTATTGTGGGACAAGGGGGGAGCTCTAGCACTGGGAGACAGGTGTGGGTGCTGACGGTCTGCATCCATCCATCCCCCCAGAACTCACTGCCTGCGGGGACCATGCCCCCCAACACTGCCAATGCCCAGGACCTTCTCAAGGTCTGCAGGTCCCTCGTCCCTAGAGTTTCTGGCAATCAGAACTGAACCCACAAGCCACACAGACCTTGGCCCCTGAGACTGGTCCCCAACACAAGTTTGAGGAGGCAGTCAGCAGTGTTGGGGAGCAGTACCCAGGCAGCTTGCTCATCTGGCTTAACACGGAGCTGAAGCGAAGGACGAAGCTCGTTTTGCTTGGAAACTTCTCTGGACCTCTGAGAGGCGATAAACGGGCTGCCCTGTGCCCTGTGTAGTGTTTTAGGGCCACCAGAGACAGGATGTGGTTTAACAGCCCTGATTAGTGACCCTGATTTCAGTGCTGGCTGAGTAGCTATAAAATCAGGCAGCATGGAGGGTTTTGTGTTCCTTCCTGGCCCCTCTGAGAGCTTGCTCTGGACAAGATTATGAACTCACTCAGGGTGGTTATGCTTTGCAGACTTCTGCTAACCCTTTCTGCTTCTTTACCATCTTTAATGACTTCTTCCTCTCAGGGACCCAGATCCTAAACCGCTTGGGAGGATTTGCTTTTTTTTCGGTACCAAGAATCAATCTCAGGACCTTGCACTTGCCAGGCAGGCGCTATGCCCCTGAGCTTCACCCCCGGGCCAGCTTTGCCTTTACAAAATGGAGGTCAGGAAAGCAGAGACATCTGGGTGGGTTTGCTCTTGAAGGGAAGCAGAAGGTGCCCTTAGGTCCCCTTGGATCCCGAGGAACAGGCCTGGCCCTGCCGGTGTGAACCGTTTGACAATGGCTTTCCTTGGCAGTGTGTGAGGAAGAGAAGGAGACAGTAACCCGGCCTAGTGACCCAAATCCCCGCGCTCCTCACTGCTTCCTGGGGCTGCACAGCCAGGCCAGGCCAGACCCAGCGTCCCCTGCTTGTGGGTGAGGCCAGGTCGCCGGGCGCTGCTCTTTTCCTGTTATGACCCGTCTGTACTCACTGGCGGCTGTGAGCCAACACTTGCAGTGACTCAGCTTTATAAATAGGACATTTACAGTGAAAATGACAAGAAATTCCCAGAGTCTCCTGCTGCGCTGATTTTAGGCATGCAGCTCACACAAGCAAAGCCCGTGCTCCCCACATCCTCCTCGCTAACAGTGACGGCTGCAGTTCTGCTGCTGCAGAACTGGAAATGCACCCTGGAGGCCTGGGTGAGAACGGAGGTGCCCAGCCCTGACCTGCGCAGGTGCCCAGGAGAAGCAGTGCACGGGAGGAGGCTCACACTCCTGCGGGCCCAGCTCTGCGCCGCCGCATTGCTGACTTTCACTTGCTCCCAGGAGAAAGGTGCATTTCTGGCTACCATTTGGTGGATGGGAAACCGGAATTCAAATCCCTTTCTGGCTCATGCTGGATCTCAAGAGATTAGGCACATATTCAACTTGCCAGGAGCACAGAATAAGGAGGCAAGTGGAGCTGGGCATGGTGGTGTACACCCACAATCCCAGCACTCAGGAGGCAGAGGCAGGAAGATCGCTGTGAGATCCAGGCCAGCCCCAGCTACACATAGTGAGTTCAAAGCCAGCCTAGAAAACATAGTGAGACCCTGCTAGAGAGAGAGAGAGAGAAAGAGAGAGAGAGGCAGAGAGAGAGAGAAGGAAGGAAGGAAGGAAGAAAGGAAGGAAGGAAGAAGGAAGGAAATGGATCATAGTAAAGGAAAGGAGGGGCTGGGGATATAGCTCAGTGGCACAAGTGCCTGCCTAGCAAGTATAAGGTCCTGAGTTTGATTCCCAGCACAAAAAAAATTAAAAAAAAGAGAAAGAAAAGGGAGCATTCCTTTTTCTGGGGAGAAGGCAGGGGCAGGGCGACAGTGCCGTGGGCCTTTGGGAATGGTGTTATCTTTTCCGTCCCTTCTTTCAGCCAGGGACCTGTTTCTTGGCAGGAGGTCTTTTCTGGAAAGCAAGCTGAGCCTGGAGCTCCTCAACGCCCTGCCGCAGCTGGGTTTGGTGGAGAAGCCGAGAGTGCGGTCCGCGCAGAGTCAGGAAGAGCTCAGTTCTTGCAGGGTTAGGACCCAAATGCTGTTCAGATATCTGCCCAGCAACTCCCAGCGCGCTTTGGAACAGCAGCCGGGGCGGCCCTGGCTGAGTTGCTGGGTGCTGAGGCAGCGCACCGCAGTGCGGATGCTGAGCATTTTAATGCTCCCAGCGGTTCCGCCCTCCTCGTCAGCCAGGCTCTGGCTCACCGAGGGGCCTGCGGACGGGGGAGGGCTCTGCTGCTAGGCTGCTGGGCACAGTGGCCCTGTCCTCATGCTTTGGAGGAAGCTGGTGCCCCAAGCCTTCGCCGAGCAGCTGGCACTGCCAGCGATGTTCAGAGCTACAGAACTGTATTCCCAGCAAGCCGTGAGATTTCTCCCCTAGGTTCCCCACAAGCTTCTAAGTTCCTCAAGTTCCCGAAAGAACCCCCAAACTGGCTTGTCTCTGTGCACCCCCCTCAGTTCACAGCCCGCACCAGTCACGCTAGCTGGAAACCATCCTTCACCCCGGCTCTCTCCTCCTCAGTGTTCAGGGTCCACTGATTCTCCTTGTGTCTTTGGGGCCCTCTGGCCCCAAGGCTCTCCTTGACTCCTGAAGCGCTCGCCAGGGCTGTATCTTGACCACCCCACCCGCTCCTGGTCCTTGTCTAACTCAAAAGTGGGCACTTGGCCCCATCTGCGCTACTCCAAGCCCTTCCCAGGGTTGTTCTGGTGGAAGCAGGGTTTCTCTGGACGCTGTAAGGCTGGAACCAGAGAGGCTGTGGCCAGGCGCCCTGCTGCCAGGAGGCCCGGCTGCTGCCCGGAGCCCCTGTGTTAGGTACCGGGTCGGGGAAGTGCAGAGCAGGGCCAGCTCCTCCGCCAAAAGGGCCCGGGTTCCCTTCCGGCTGCCCCAACATTTTGTTTTAAAAAAGATCAAAACTCCAGAGAAGTTTACAAAATACTTCAATAAACACCAGCATGCCCTTCACCTAGATTCACTAGTTGTTAGGATGTTCCTGTCCTCTTTTGATCTTTATATGCATGGGCACATTTTTCCCCCAAATCATTTAAAAGTGAGTTGGTTCTCCTGTAAGTATTTCAGTGTCTCTTTTATTTTATTTTATTTTATTTTATTTTTTGGTTTTTCTCCGGTACTGGGAACTGAACTCATGACCTTGCACTTGCCAGGCAGGCGCTTTGCCACTGAGGTAAATCCCCAGCCCTCAGTGTCTCTTTTAAAGACATGAACATCTTCCCACGTAATCCCCTGACCATGATCACATCTGGGAAATTTAACAATGAAAAAAGTATTATGTAACGCTTACCGATTTTCTGACTTTTTTTTTTTGTACCGGGAATAGAACTCATGACCTCATGCTTGCCAGGCAGGCACTGTGTGGCTGAGCTACATCCCCGGCCTCACTGATCGATTTTGCCAAAGGAATTTTGAATATGAATGTAATATAGTTGGTTTTCCTTTTTTTCAGTGCAAGAGCCAATTGAGGGTGACTATTTTTTTCTTTTTAATTTTAATTTTTATTGGCACATGTTTTCAGTACACAATTATTACATCTATCATGGGGAGCTGGGACAGGCATGAGAGAGAAAAGTTGTGTTTAGTTATCATAACTGCTCAGTCATTGAGACAGGTTCCCTATCTTTTTTTTAAAATTTCCTAATGTTAACATTTTTGCAGCATATATCCCAGTTTTGATTTATTTTTCCTCATAATCAAAGTTCTGCTAGAACTCAGGACCTGTGCTTGCCAGGCAGGAGCTGTGCCACCGAGCTACATCCCTGGCCCCTTGCTCCATGTTTTTAATAAGACTACAACAGAGATGATACTGTGTTCTGCTTTTTTTTTAATTTTAAAGAAAATAGTACCAAAAAAAGAACAATAGCAAAATACAAACAAAACAACACAAGGACATTAAAAATGATACGGGGTTTCAAACCAAATGATAGGGATTAACAGTGGCTGTCATGTTACATATTGTTATTTTCAGTGAAGTTGCTCAGATTACCAGATGTAAGAATAGAAGATTGATCAAACCATTAAAGGGAATAAGAAAATAATAATTTAAAAGAACATTAGAGACAATACATAGTTTCACTAGACAGGATTGTAGGAATTCACCAATGGTTGTTACACTGCAAATTGTTGTCATCACATAAGTTGCTCAGATTATGAGATATAAGCACGCAAAGTTGGTCAAAATATAAAATATATTTTGGTCAAAAATATAAAATATAAAAACATAAAATATATTTTGGTCAAAATATAAAAACTTTTAATCATTAACTGCTCCCCTCAACAAACCATCACCGTGTTCTACTTTGCATTGAGGATAACATCCTGTCATTTTGTCCATTACCGTAGGTGGAGATAAGTTTGATTGCTTTTTAAAGATGAAATCTACCAGATTTCCCCATGGTAAATAAAGGTGCCATTTCCCCTCAATCCCTGGAGATGATTAAGTAAGGATATATTATGCCCTTTCCCTGGACTCCAGCTCCCACAGTGTCTGCCAGAGGGGCCAGGTGGGACCTGACTGCCCTGGCTCGTGTGGCAGAGGTTGTCCAGAACAAAGGGCGGGGGCCTGCGCTCAGAGCCCGTGGATGTGAGAGGCCACACAGGACTGTGGCGCATCGCAAGCGCAGTGTCCCCAGTTCCATTCTCTGCAGCCTGGAAGCTGGGTGTGGCCGGTGACAAGGTTCCAGCGTGCAACAGGCTGTGAGGACAACTCACTTCTGCTTAGGCACAGTGCCTTTCTCCTCTTCCCTTGTAACATAAACAGCGGCCTGGCTCCTTTGTGCCAGCCCTGACCCGCTCCTCTGCCTTATTGTCCACAGCAGATAACACTGCTCGCAGTATTGTTCCCCGCAGTCGATTTGTATCAATTGTTAAGACAGTGAATGCTTCCGTAGCAACTGGTGGACACCCATGGCCCCGGACCCGGGGGTGGCCCTGGCCTCCCAGGTACCACGGCTGCCATGGCTAACAACTGCGGGCTGAACCACAGAAAAACACCAAGCAGCGATTCTTTAGTTGTAAACAAAGGACTTTGTACACCTTTTTCAAGTCCTTCCAGCTCTCATCTCCCGGGGAGAGGAAGTGACCGAGCACGAATGTAGAAGGGAGTCATTTGTTTCTTTCTCCTGAGCAAGTCCTTGGCAGGCCCCTCCCTGCACTGGCCATGGGGTCAGAGGGCAGGAGCCACAGCGCCCGCGGTCCACCAGCAAGCCCAGGCACACATGCCTGGCTGACCTCTTGTCTCGGGGTTCCATGCTGCAGAGAGCGGAGCTCTCAAAGCGTGAACGTGTTACATTGAAAAATGTGCAAGTCCTGTGAAGGGGGAGATCCCTTGTTCTGGAATCCACCTCTGAGAAATGCCTATGTGTATGCACAGCTTGTAAGAGCAAAAGTTCAAGCCAGCTGTCTAGCAGTAGGGAACAGCTGCCGTGTGGCCTTGTGCTTTAAGGAACCCACTTAACAAGTTTTTAACTTTCGTTTTCACCAGTGAGTGTCTGCAGTGTGTGATGGCCCCGGTCACCGTGAGGAGGTGGTGTGTGTACATAACAGATCTTAATTATTTTCATGTCCCACTTCCTTCCCTTCTCTCCCCTCTCCCTCCATTTCTTTCTCATCTATTAAAAAACTATCGCCTTGTTTACTATGACCTATCTTTTATTTTGCTCTTTACTTATATTTTGGGTTTCTTGTATAAGAGAAGCCACAAAATACATAAGCTTTGTGTCTGACTTATTTCACTTACCATTATTGGTCTCAGGGTGTATCCATTTTCTTACAAATGACCCAAGTCTATCCTTGCCAGCAGACTAGTACTCCACTGTGTATAAATACCACATTTTCCTAAATAAATTAAATACATACATACATACTACATTTTCTTTATGAAAAATTGAACTATGAGGACTAAGGTAGAAAGACCCTTGTAGATTTGTTGTTGAGAAGAACATACTAAACTGAAAAGAATACTTGCAAATTTTATATATACCCGCCAAAAAAACCCCTTTGTGTTTTCTTTTCTAAACTTCTCTAAAATATCACTGAAGGTACAGGAAAGTCTGGCGAGTAGAATAACAAGCACACATTTGCCTTCAACAGGGACCGTGTTCATCACCCAGCAGCTGAAGTCAATTCAGTCCTCAAATCTTTGCTGAGCATTTGCCATCTGCAGACATAACTGAAGACGGCTGTGACTGAGCAGGAGAGATGTGTCCCCTGCCGTCTTTGAGCCTCTTGGTTTTTTGGGGTAGGGTGGTGGTGCAGACAGAATGCAACAGTAAAACAAATGCATGATTACAAAGGCGGGTGAAGGTGAGCGATGTGCAGAGAGCAGGGCTGGGCCTGCTTGGGAGAGGAGAGCAGGACAGGGTGGTCTGAGGAGGGGATCCGGTGCCAGGCCCTCAGGAAGGACTCAGCCATGGAAAAGCACCGGGACAGAGCCTCAGACACTCTCCAAACCAGGGTTGCTAATGACCCGGCGCAAATGAAAATGCGAGGTGTACCCTGCTGGGTGGGACAGTCGAGCGCTCCCAGCAGGTGGGAGACCCCTAAAGGACTGTGACCTCCAACTCTGCACATGCTTGGTATCTGCAGCTCTGTCACCCGTGGAAGGCGCCATGGAGCTCCCAGCTATGTGACATGACTGCTGCCCTGCCCACTGGAGAGGCCCCGCCACACGCCTGATCCTGGCCCCCCAGGCCCAGCCTCTCAAGGATGACGTGAGCCTTGCACTCCGACACCCCTGGCTGCCACCCTAGGGGACAGTGGTCACAAGGAAGAGGTGGGACAGGGACCAAAGAGGAGGCCAGATTGGCCCTGAGGTCCCAGGGAGCCGGGAGGTGGCAGGAGGTGGGACCACAGGTTTGCTAAGGCTCCAGGTCCACCAAGCTTTGCTTACAAAACAACTCTAAAGATAAAGTGACTATAAAATCCAGGATGGTGGCCCTGCGCCTTGAACCCCAAGCATGCAGCCCCTCCTGAGCACAAGGCCCCCAGGCCACGTTGTCAGGATAGTGGAGATGACAGAAGGCCACCAAGACCCTCCCTTCCGGAGGGCGCTGGGAAGCAGGTACCAGGCGAGGGACAGGCATCTGTGAGTTGCTGTAAAGATTTGGGGCTTTGCTTTGGGTTCAGGGAAATCAGCAGCGTTTAAAGCAGTGACGCACATAGTCCTGGCAGGGCAGGATCGTGACTCAGGGACAGAGGACAGAGGTGGTGGGTGAGAGATATGTTCTTTTTGTTTTGTTTTTGTCTTTTTGAGACAGGGTCTCACTATCTAGTTCAGGTTGGCCTTGAGCTCACTTTATAACCCAGGCTGGCCTTGAATTCACAATGATCCTCCTGCCTCAGCATCCTGAGTGCTGGGATTACAGGTGTGCGCCACCACACCTGGCTTGAGAGAGGCGTTTTGGACAAAGGTTGAGGAGGTCAGGGAGTCAGGCCCCCAGGGTGGGAAGATCAGCCACACAGGGCTGAGGCTGCGGGGGAGGGGCACAGCTGTGGGGTGGAGGGAATGACGGCCAGACCAACCAGTTGGGCAGTTCCGTTGCGGTCTGCCTCTCAGACAGGGCCCTGGGACCCTCGGCTCTGCAAACGCCACCTCTTTGTCACATTGTTTTTCCATCTGCTGAATTAAGTGGCATAAGCTGAGCTCCTCTCTGTCCTCCTAGCAAGTTGTCTGTCACCTGTGCAAACCTCCCCCGACCCTGGCATGGGCGCCCGGCTGGGCAGCGTGCAGCTGAAATCTTTTTCAGCTGGGGAAGCCGGGGAAGGCTGAAAGTGAGGCTCCCTCCTGCAGCTCACCTGCTCTTAAATCCCAAGTCAGACAGCTGGGTGTGGCCTGTCATCCCAGCACTCTGGGGGGCTGAGGCAGGAGGATTGAAAGTTTGAGCCTAGCCTGGACAACTTAGTGAGAACCTAAGTTAAAAAAAAAAAAAAAATTAAAGGCTGAGATGTAGCTCAGTGTGAAGGCCCTGGGTTCAATCTCCTGTTCCACAGCGGAGGAAAGAGAAACCAAGCTGAGGACAGAGGAGACCACGGGAGGAGAGTGAGGACTGAGGTGAACAGGAGGCAGAGCGTGGGTCGCAGCTGAGACCCAACAGTGCCGCATTGCCTTACTGTTCCCCTGCCGCTCGGCTTGCGCAGCTCCTTTCCATCTGCTCGAGGACGGCAGAAAGTGCCCGGCTGCTGTGGGCAGAGGCTCCAGCTGCGTTTTCCATTTGCCTTCAAACCTCCATTTCCCTGAAACTGCACCATCTCCCTTTTGGAAACCATTAAACCAGCAAGAAATGGCCAAGCGAGGTCGAGTCACAGAGGGGAGATGGGGGCGGGCAGCAGGAGGGGGCCGAGGACAGAGAGGGAGAGGTTTGGGGGCCCGGTGCCCCGTGGGAGGCAGCTTCCAGCCGTCACAGCCTGCGGGTTACGTGGGGGCAGGTCCTGCGGCAGAAGCCGGCAGTGAGTCCCGACTCAGCCTCACCGGCTGTCCCTCTCCACGGCTGCTGAGAGCGGTCCAGGCACTCCCGCCCTCCTGGGTGGCGCTGGAGCCAACCCTGGAAAGATCAGTGGGAGGAAAATAAACTGCAAGGAATGTCTCCGACTCACTAATTTATAACAAACAGGAAAAGAAGTCTGGGAGAGAAAGAAAACCGTTTCCTCTGTCCTCCAGGGTCTGAGCTGCCTCTGGTTGTCCAATGCTTTGGAGGAGGGCTATCTGGCCAGAGAGCTCTGGGAGTGCTGATTCTCTGGGCACAAACAGTAGGGGGCCCAGCTTTTCCCACAGGGTCCACAGGAAGTTATAGGAACTCCCAGAAGCTTGGGGTTAGGAGGAGAAAACGGTTTCTTTCCTACAGAGACTTACATACGTTAATGCACCATAGGACACTTCCAGAAGGGCCTGGAAGCCCTTCCTGCTCAGAAACGCTGTGCACTGCACCTCCTGCCTTGAATTGTCAGGTTAGGAGACCTGTGTGTCTCCCCAGCCCTGAGAAGATAAGTCACAGTGCTCCCTTGCTTCTAGGTAGGCAGCTCTGCAGATAAAGAACATGATGAGATCCAGGCTTGGGGCCTTCTGGGGAAGGCCTTCTGAACTCTTAAGATGCAAATCAGGTACTTGTTTCTTCCTGTCTTAGTACACTGCTGGGTGGAGACCTGAGTTTGGAGCTGCTGCAGCCATACTGGAATCATGAGGGGAAAGCCAAGAAAATTTCAGAGAAGCTGGTCTTGACCTTTGGAGTTGTTAAGCTGCTGCAAAATTTCCCCACCCCTCATGGCCTTTTAGATTTGCCTCTTCTTTGTTTGAGCCATGGCATATTTTGTGGTTTTTCGGTCTATGCCATCCTAAACCAAAGGGACAAAACCTATTTCTTCACTCATCCCCAATTCCTTGAACCCCAGCAGACCCTCCAGGTTAGGGCTCTATTGAGGAAAAACTCAAGTGTCTAGTAGTCTCTGTATGATAAACAGGTGTGCCATAAGTAGTCGTATTAGAGCAGTGAGGGAGGTAGTCCTGTTTCAAAAATCTCATTTTTGCCTAAGAGTTCTAACCATCCAAAAATTAAAAAAAAAATACAGTCTGTGTTCTTAAGCCTCATGGCCTTTACAGAACCCTCCACCTCCCCTCATCAGAAGAAGTTAAAGACACCACAGATGTCCTAGTGCTTACCTCCTCTCCACAACCTAGGCCCTGGCTAGAGCAAGCCCAAGGCTCCTGGTCCAGATGGCCGAATCCCTCCGAGTCCCTCCGAGTCCCTCCGAGTCCCTCCGAGTCTCTCCGAGTCCCTCCGAGTCTCTCCGAGTCCCTCCGAGTCCCTCCGAGTCTCTCCGAGTCCCTCCGAGTCCCTCCGAGTCCCTCCGAGTCCCTCCGAGTCCCTCCGAGTCCCTCCGAGTCTCTCCGAGCTCGCTTTCCTCGGCCCCGCACCTCAGGGAGCATTCAGCGTGCCAGGCGCCCAGCCTGCCCGAAGCTGGCAGTCTCCAGCGTAGATTCGCTAGCGGGGGGTGGTGGGGGTGGCAAGAGAATTGAATTCCTCCTCCTTCTCCTCCTCCTCGACCAGAGCCCTGGCTGATGCTCAGGGAGGCAGCTGGGACTCGGCTGAGCCAATGCTGTCTGTCTGTCTGTCCGTCTCTCCATTGAGGCCTTTTATATGTATGCATTCATTACATCCTAGAAAAGGAATCCCAGGACTCTCCCTCCCGCCTCCCCGTGGTCCCCGCTGCCCGGTGCAGCCATCACTACAGTGCAAATACACCATGGAGATTGACTGGTTCTGGGACTGATCACGCTGCATTTGTTTTGCAGTTTTCCCAGCTCCATGATCAACAGTGACTTCAAGGTCTCCAGGAGTCATCGTCACAGGTTGACTGTGGAGCTCAGCCTCATAAGAACTGGGCATCCACTGTCCTTCTGCATAGTGTTCGTTGTTGTTTTGTTTGGGGGGCTTGTTATGTTGTTGTTTTATAGACCTGGGTTTGGGGTACATCAGGGCAGAGAGGTCCATTGAGCAATGCGGTTCAGGCTGGCCTTGAACTCACCATGTAGCGAAGCTGGTCTGGAACTTGCGATTATCCTCCTGCCTCAGCCTCCTGAGTGCTGGGATTGTGGGCCTGCACCACCACGGCTGGCTGGTCCTTCTGCACTGTTGATACATGCACTTAAGCGCATCAGCCGGAACACACATACACCATTCTGGTGGCACCGGAAGGTGGCTCAGGGATGGGGTTCTGTGCGCCCTCTCTCTGTCTCTCTCTCTCATTTGGGCTGAGGAGCAGCAGCAAGCTGCTCTTGCGCTGTTAATGAGCTCTTGGGGCTCAGTAAATCTGCGTCTGTGACTGGACAGTGGGGACCCTGATTTTTGAGATGTTCAAGGGCAGTGGCCGCGATGCCTCGTGTCAGATTGCAGGAATGAATACCCGGGAAGTGTGCCAGCCTGGGAAGGCTTCCGGGAGGAGCTGACTCTTGAGCCCAAGTTCTAAAGCTCTGCTTCTTACTCCCTTAGGTGGACAGGAATCAGCGAGGGCCCAGTTGGCAGGGCTGGGGCGCGACCTGTGAGTCTGCACTCCTCACAGGCTCCTGGGAGACGCTGGTGCTCTGAGAGGCAAGGTCACAGAGGGTGACTAAGGGTTATCCCTTGGGCAGGGGTCAGTCAGCACAAAGGGGGAGGTGAGAGGAACCCGGAAGAGGAGGCAGCCTGGGCAGGGACAGGGTGAGACGGGAGCAACGGGGAGGGCCTTGCCACCAGGGAAAGGACGCACGGGAGGGCCTGGTGGGGGAGTGCAGAGTGTGGGTTATCCTGCTGGTCACAGTGAGTCTCGGGGTGGACGTCTCAGCTCTGTCAGAGGTCCATGGGCACTGGTATACCGCTGCCCAGCAGAACATCTGATTTATTGGGTCTGGAGAGGGGCTCGAGAATCTACATTTTTATTTTTCATTTTTTAAAGAGACAGAGTCTTGCTGTATTGCTCAAGTTAGCCTCAAACTCCTGTGCTCAAATGATTCTCCTGCCTCAGCCTCCCAAGGAGCTGGGGCAACAGGTGTGTGCCACCATCCCTGACAGTTACTGCATTTTTAAAAAAACAATTCTTAATTGGCTGTGTTTTTTATCCTAGAATTGGCCAACACTTTATCCCATAAAACAAGTGTTCCCAGGAATCTGCATAAGGGTGCAGGACAGATAGGGGTGACCCCCAGAATATTGCAATGCTTCATACCCCTCATTCACTGGGGCTCCAGCTGAGGGTAAAAGGGGGCAAGAGAGGTGATGAGTATAATTGTAGACCTGTGGGGTTGGGAGCACATCTGGGCAGAGACGTCCGCTGAGCAAGCAGATACTTTCTCAAGGAGTTAAAGAAGTTCGGTGGCCGAAGTGATGGCGATGACGGGGAAGGCAGATTCTGGGGAGAAGAAAGAGCAACGCTGGGCACGAGGTCATGGATGGGACGCAGTCAGGGAATGGCAAATTCTCTGGGCTTGCTGCAGCGAAGCCTAGGTGGGGCAGGGACAGGAAATGCACCTACGGGGGAGGAGGCAAAGCCCGTCATAAAGTCCCCACTGTGCGCCCCAAAGACACTGAGTGATGGCTGCGTGTTGGGGAGGACCAGGCAGGAGGCTCTGCAGTGACCTCAAGGCCTGAAGAAGCCTTGAACCGAGGCAGAACCAGCACCGGCCTTGGTGCTTCCTGCCGGTCCATTTCCCAAACTTACCTCTGTCTCCTCCCCACCGGCCAGTGGGGTCACCGTGTCCTGTGTCCTGGGCCCCACAGCAGCCCCTGACCTGTCTTGCCGCTTTCACACTTGAACTTGTCACCCTGAGTGACCTCTCAGTATCGTCTGTGTCCCTTCTCTGCTGAAACCCATCGTGGCTTTCTGTGAACCGCACTGGGAATGAAGCCCCCCGGCAGATCCTGCCTGCTGTCTGACCGATTCCCCCACCCACTCCTGGCCTGGCCCTCGCTCCCAACACACAGTCCTTTCGAGTCCTTAAGCCCGCCCAGCTCAACCCCCTGTGAGAGCTTTTAACTAGAACTTCCTTCTGCCTGGGCCTGCACACAACTGGAAATGTCTCGCCCTTTAGGTTGTAATTTAAATATTGCTTCCTCAGAGAGACTTTTCTGACAGCCCCCTGAATCACCAGAGTGATTCAGTCATTCTCTGTCAAATCATCCCGCTCCCATTCTCTGAGAATCTCCGATTACTATTAGGTATTTTTCTGTTTGTCTGTATACTTACTGTCTCCCTCCTCCACAGGAGACAGTCTCCCAAAATGGCCGCCATCATGTCCTCCTCTCATTGTACACATAGGCTGCTCCCCTGGTCAAGAAGGGAGGCTAATTTCTCCTTCTGTTTAATCTGGACTGGCCTGGTGACTTCTTAGTACTTGCTCTGACTGATAGAATGCAGCAGAAAAGATGCTGTGCCAGTTCGGGGCCTAACTTTCAACAGGCTTGTTAGTTCCAGTTTTACTCTTGGAAACCAGCTGCCTTGTAACAAATCTGCCTAATGTGAGACCACCATGCCATGAGGAAGCCCAAGCTCTCCAAATGGAGAAGCGCCTGAGAGACAAGGGAGACATAGGCCCTCAGGCCAGCCCAGCTGTCAGATGAGTGCAAAGTGACCTTGGATGGTGATGCCAAATGATACCAGTGCACAGAAGAGCTGCCTAACCTTGCCCTGACCCAGTGCCTGGCAGAAAATTGTGAGACATAAACCCCTATTGTTTGAAGTCAGTAGGCCGTGGAGAGGTTTGCTAGACAGCAACAAGTAACAGAAACACCTTTCCATTACATGAAGCTTCATAAATTTGGCTTGGCAGTGCCTGGCACATGTGTGGACCCCAGAGATATTTCTGGAATGTGTTTTGTTGTTATTGTTTGAGGTGCTGGAGGATAGAAGTCAAGGCCTCCAAAATGCTAGGCAAGTGCTCTACCACTCAGCTATACGCCCAGCCCTGAGTGCGTGAAGTCAGGGAAAATGGTCTTGTTGATTTGTCAGAGGCCTTCATAAAACCAGAATGCTGTTTGACAGCATGAATGCTGGAAATTAAAGAATTAAAGTTAGAAAGTGGGATTTTCCAGTTTCACATGTCAATTCTGAGCTTTGTTTTTTTAGAATTTCTTTTTATTTTAAAGATGGTAGTAAACAAAGTGATACAGATTCTCAAGACAAAATAATACAAATCAACAGTGGCTGTTACATTACATATCGCTATCCTCAACTACATTGCTCAGATTACCAGATGTAAGAATGAAAGATTGCTCCAACCATTAAAGAGAATAAGAAAATAATTCTTCGATAAAACATTAGAGATAATACAGAGTTTCACTAGACAAGATGGTAGGAATTCACCATTGTAATTCCGTTGCGTATCGTTACCTTCAAATCAGTTGCTCAGACCACCAAACACAAGCGTGCAAAGTCGATCAGAACATAAACAGAAATTGCAAGCAATTCTGAGTTTTGAAGACTTATATGATGTAGACATAGCTGGAATAGAGAGGAGACAAAGGTCACAGAAGTTGAGTAGGTAAGCAAACTTGAGGCTGGGACATTTACTGGCTGAGACATACTTACGCAAATTCAACTTTTGAGCTGGGTATGGTGTCAAACACCTATAATCACAGTGTTCAGGAGGCTGAGGCAGGAGGATTACTGCACGTTTGAGGTCAGCCTGGGCTACCTAGTGAGTTCAAGGCCAGCCTGAACTACACAGTGAGACCCTGTCTCAAAACAAGCCTCCCAGGATGGTGGGAGGGCTGGTTCTGGGGAAAGCCCTGGAACATCTCAGCTGAGGACTGTGACAGGCCCCTGGCGCAGATGGGATCCATGGAAGGATCTAGTTTCAAAGAGAGCAAAAAGGATTCCACGAGGGGTCTGTAGCAGTAGGATGGAGAGACATTCATAAAGTAACGGGATCTCAGGACAAACGAGGGCAGCCACGGCAAGCTCAAGGAGAGGCAGGGGGAGGCCGCAGCGGAAGACCAGAGAGGCAGGAGTGTCACAGCTGTGCTGCCCGAGGGTCACGGCTCAGGCTTCACTCCGGGCAGAGCGCAGGACTCAGTGAGATCACCGGGAAGTCAACCGGCCTCAAGGCTTTGGCTGGCCTGGAGGTATAAAAATGTGCGTTTCCTGCCAAGATATCCAGAAGACAGATAACATTTGCTGTTGGCAGCTGATGCGGCAATCTGAGACCTTGGCTCAGGATTCCAAATGGGACTCTGGTGAAAGCGCGGGGGTAGCACCGTGGGTCGCCCACGCCAGGAAGTTCCGGGTCCTGCAGATCTCCAGACCGCGGCTCTGCACCAGGAAGTCACTCGCCGGCACTGTGGGTCCCAAAGCCTCCGCCAGCCTGGTCCAAGTCAGCGCTGGGACTGGCACTCCAGCCAACTAGAATCTTTCAAATTCTAAAAAATAAAATAAAATAAAATAATTAGTCTTTCCTATTATAAAAAGAAAAAATGCGTAACAAAAAATTTGTTTTCAAATTTCCAAAGCAAAAAGGCTCCCACTTCTGTCCTGAGTAAGACGGAACCCTTAACATGCTCATTGTAGGAGCCCAGTCACAGTTGCTCCGAGCTCTTGTTCCTTGTCCTGATTCTCCAGTCAAGGGGTACCCCGCCGAGGACAGGTGACAGAACTAAACAATGGCTCCTTCAAACACTGGCAGGTGTTTATTAAGCTCCAGCTCATTCGCTGGGTCTCTCCTGATTTCAAGTGACATAAGCAGCTTAGGCCATGTGGGAAATGTATTGGTTCATACAAAAGGAAAAAGAAAAAAGAAATGAAGATGGTGAGGGAAAAAGAAAAAAGGAAGGAAGGAAGGAGGGAGGGAAGGAAGGCTAGATCAGGTCGATCCAGTGCTTGAACGGTGCCGGCAGGAATCTCTGCCCCCACACCCATCATCTCAGCTCGGCTTTCTCAGTATCAACTTTCTGTCAGGTAGGGTTTCCCAGCTGGTGACCTTCAGGGGCTCTGGGCCTGCTTCCTGCTAAGTTGGCAGCACCCACAAAAAGTCACCTCCTTTCCTGCCGCAGTGTTCTGAGGGATGCTTCTCAGTGGTTATGCTTGGGTCACATGTCCATCCTTGAGCCAATCGTGACCAAGAGGATGCAGTGCTCTCATTGGCCCGGTCAGCTCAGAGGCTCACCCTTGGGACAGCCTGGTGGTGTTGGGCCCTGTGAAGCCACACAGAGAGGTGGGTCCTCAAAGAGCAATTGTGCATTCAGCTGGGTGTGGTAATGGACGCCTGAAATTCTAGCATTCTGGGAGGCTGAAGCAGGAAGACTGCAAGTTCAAGCTCAGCCTGGGCAATTTAGCAACTTGGGGAGATCTTGTCTCAAAAATAAAACAAAAAGATCAGGAATATAGTTCAGTGCAAAGGCCCAGGGTTCAATCCTCAGTACAAAAAAAGGAAAAAGAAAAGAAAGAGAGAGAGGAAGAGAAAAAGAAAGAAGGAAAGAAAGAGAGAAAGATTTCGCAATTACCAGGAGCGGCATGGCATCCAGGCTCACGACACAGCACGTACCTGTGACATGACGGAAGCAGCTTCATGGATCTGTGACCTTACAGTGACAACAGCCCAGCTCCTAGAAGAGCCCTCTGTGTGGATTGATGTGTCACTGTTTAGAAATTCTTAATCTTTTTTTTTTGAGACAGGGTCTTGCTATGCAGTTTAGGCTGGCCTTGAACTCACTATGTAGCGCAGGCTGGCCCTGACCTTGCATCGATCCTCCTGCCTCAGCCTCCCGAGTGCTGGGATTACAGCCATGCTCCACCATGCCTGATGAAGTTCTTATTTCTTAATTTGATATTTAATAACTAATTACTAATTCTTTTTTATTTTTTTATTTTTTTGGTCTTTTTGAGACAGGGTCTCTCTATGCAGTTCAGGCTGGCCTTGAGCTCACTTTGTAGCTCAGGTTGGTCTTGAACTCTCAATGATCCTTCTGCCTCAGTCTCCCGAGTGCTGGGATTACAGGCGTGCTCCACTGTGCCTGGCTAATTACTAATTCTTAAGAATTTAAAGCTCTTAATAATCTGGGACTAGGGACCTGCAGTTTCACTTTTCTCTGACTCCTACCAGTCAGGCAGCTGGTCTTGCTGCTATCCTACTGTGAGCATGGGGACTTCAGGGAACGCAGTCCCCTGGAGAGAGGAGACACAGGACCCATTCGGGGACAATAAGTAGGCAGTGCTGGTCGGGACCTGTAAGGAAATGGGGGCGAAGTTATTCACTTGGTCATTTAAAACTTTAGAACACAAGGCTGAGGTCTTGCTATTGCCAGGGAGCAGGGAACAAGGACGGGGTTCCCGGGAAAACCCTGCTCTGTGGGACCCGGATGTACACAGGCTCAGCAACGCAGAGTAGAGGTGGAGGCGCGGGGAGGGCAGCACCCGTCCAGGCTGGAGGCAGGTACCCTGCAGCTGTGCCAAAGGCAGGCATGTGATTGGTCACAGAAGCCCTCGCAGAGCGTGCTAAGCCTCTTGGCTGGTGACTGACAGGAAAACTCATGCGGATGGCTCCCCAGAGCGGGAGAAATCTGAGACTCGCTTCCAGACAAAGCCTGGCATCTGAGCCACCCCAGGGACCGCAGGGCACTCCACAGAGATGGTCTCTTCAGCCAGGAACCGGGCCAGCACATGTCGTCAGACCTGAATATCTCTACAGTCCTGGGCTGGTCTAAGGGTTGAGATTTTTACATCACGACCGCAGGTAAAATATCCCTTACATCTTGGAAGACTACAGGGACCTCCAGCTCCTCAAAGGGGAGACAACATGGAACCAGTAGGGAGATTTTACCCTCCAGTGTCTGTGCTTTGCAGTTACATGAACCATTTTTATGCTATTTTTACAATAGAATCATTAACCCCATATACTTTTTTTTTGAGGTTGGGGACCACCATGCTCCTACTGGGCAGCATGGCTTGCCCCTGCACCGCTGCAATTTTTCATTTCTTTCTAGTATCATCATGGCCTTAGGCTTTTTTGTAAACTCAAGCGGTTCCAGTGAAGTATAATCACCGTTTTCTTTCTGATGATCAAAAAGTAGAACTAAACCAGGGTCGCTGCCATCAAGAAACTTAAATTCTGTTTGGAAAAACAAGGTCCAACATGTAGGAAAAACTCAATGAACGGGAGGATTTGACATGCAGAGGAGCCTGTTTTGACGTAGACCCGCTGTGCGTAGATGTGGGCAGTGCCTTCCTCCCACACAGTTCTTTGAAGGTAGTAGGCTAAGAAATTTTTCTTGCAGTGAAGACCTGAATCCGGGCCACCGCTGGATTCAATGCCACAGTGTATCTGTCGGAGGAGGGGCTCAGGGTAACAAGCTGGTGGGGGTGAGACTTCAGCTGCCAAGGGACAAACAGCAAGTAAGATCAGGACCTTCTGTGGACCAACGTGAGACCTCCTTACCTTTATGCAAAAGTGAGATCGCTGATATCTGTAGCGAATAACAAACTACCAGAGAGCGTGGTAGTATCGCTTCTCGGCCTTTTGGCTAAGATCAGGTGGAGAGCGTGGTGGTGATCACTGGCTGAAAACAATAGTTATTTGTGTAGCTCATGGGGCTAGGTTGACTGGGATCTCCTAGTGGGTTCCTGCTCAAGGTTTCCGGTCCCTGGTTTCCATGGGGATAGCCAGGTGTGGCTGCCGCTGGAGTCATCTCGAAAGCATCTTGGCTATTGTGTTGACAGTTCGTTTGAACCTCAGCTGGGCTTTGAGCCAGGACACTCCTGTCCATCGAACCAGCTCCCTCTCCTGTGGCATCTGGCTTCCGAGAATGAGCAGGACATGGCAAGCACCAGTTTCTTCTGGTTGAGGCCAAACACTGGTGTGGGTCTCTTACCTAAATCCCACTGTCACTCATTTCAGAGACCAGACTCAAGGAGTGCCACCTTCAGATGGGAGGTGTTTCAAAGAATTGGGGAACCACTTTTTCTTTGTCTTTTTGAGACAGGGTTTCACGATGCAGTTCAGACTGGCTTTGAACTCACTTTGTAGTCCAGGCTGGCCTCAAACTTGCATCAATCCTGCCTCAGCCTCCCAGGTATTGGGGTTATGTGCATGCACCACCACACCTGGCTTAAGGGGCCTCTTTTAAACACTGAAACATGGCTTTTTGAGAGTGAAGTACATTGCATGAATATTCTCATTTAATTCTCACCATGACTGCTAGGACCATTTTTAAGATAAGGAAATAGCCAGGCATGGTGGTACATTCCAGTAATTCCAGAACTTGGGAAGCTGAGGCAGGAGGATCGTTGAGAGTCTGAGGCCAGCGTGGGCTACCAAGTAAGTTCAAGACCAGCCTGCATAGTGAAACTCTGTCTCAAAAAAAAAAAAAAGAAAAAAAGAAAGGAAGAAAGAAAAAGAAGGGAAGGAAGAAAGGAAGGAAGGAAGGAAAGAAAGAAAGAGAAAAAAGAAAGAAAGAAAGAAAAAGAAAAAAGAAAGAAAGAAGAAAGAAAGAAAAAGAAACGTCTCAGGGGGAACTAAAACTCAGGGAGAGCAAGTGACTTGCTCAAGACAACACAACACTCCCACTCCAAAGCCTGTGTGCTTAGCCGCTACTCATTGTGAGGCTCCAAATACCCAAGGACAGAGGAATGTGGAAGGGGCTGGGATCTTGAGGTGGGAGGACTCCAAGCAAGTCTAGGCTGACCTCTTACACAAATCTGGAGTGCGTCCACCCATAGACCACAGTCATTTGAGTCACAGAGCCACCCCCAACCCTTCTCTGAGGTTTTGCTTTTCACAGTTTTGCCTACTGAGGTCAACCACAGGCCAAAAAATTAAATGGAAAATTCCAGAAATAAACGCTTGGTAGGTTTTAAAGTACATACCACCATTCTGAGGGGCATGATGCAATCTCAAGCCAGTCCTCTCCCACCTTGCCTAGGATGAGAATGGTCCCTTTGTGCAGTGTATCCATGCTATATATACTACCCACCTGTTAGTCACCTAGGAGCCATTTCCATTACAGTCTGCTGTAGCAGTATCAATATGCTATTATAATTATCCTACTTTACAATGTTTTTCATCTCCTTATGTGCCTAATTTATAAATTGAACTTTATCATAGATACATGTGTATTGGAAAAATAGCATATGTAGGGTTTGGTACTGGGCTCAGTTTCAGGTATCCATAAGGGCTTGGGGACTTATGCCCTGCAGGTACACAGGAGACAGCTGTGCATTTAAATGCTAACTGCACATTCACTAAAAAGGAGCTTGGATATAGGAAAGACACGATGTAGGCTGACTATCCCGGGAAGCCTCCATACATATTTTTTTTTGGCTGAGCCTAATGAGCAGGTAGGACCTGAGTTACAGAGGAATGGAGAAAGGGTGGCAAAGGTTTTCTTGAAGGCTCTCTCCAGCATCCTGGGGCAGGGTCAGACTTGGATTTCGTTTACTGTAAAGACGCCCCTGTTGCTAATGCAGAGAGCCAGGACTTCACTTTAAAAATAAATCCTCCTTCCTTCCACGTCTTCATTTTGGAGGCATGTGGTTTGCTGAGAAGACAACGAGTTAAATACTCTGCACAAAACTTATCGGTGGTTTGTGTTTATGTGTGGTCTGCTCACAGAACTCAGAAGAACCTTCCTCCGTAGGACAGCTGCGTAGCCCGTCCCCTCCACTCGAGCCTGGATTTGGCAGGAAAAAGTCGAATTTCAGCTTCACTTTGGCAGACCACATGTTTAGAAGGTCAGAACAAAAACTGGCTGTGCAACTTTTTGTGAAAAGTTCACTTGGTGAGGCGGGAGAGATTCTTTGATCTTGTAGGTCAGGGTGCTGGAAGCTTCAGGCTCCTAAGTTTATTTTGTGGTCAGGTTGCCAGGTTGCTGAAGAAAGACCTATGGTTAGGGTGTGATTCTCTGCCCTGCACTCTGCGTCACTCAGCTTTCATGGGGGAGGGGGCCAGTGGTTGCGGTTTTCTGAAAGCATCCAAAGTAGCCCCCTGCCAAGAGTTCTTAGGCCCTAGCAACTCTCAGAGAAAATTCTGAGAAATGCTGTGGTGAAAGGCACTTCCTTCCTTTAAACCAGAGTGCTTTGTCAGGGGAGCTGAGCTCTGCACGATGTGAGAAGGGCTGGTAAGCTGCTCCTAGTGAAAATCAAACAGGTATTTGACCGGTAAGCTTTGTGTGTGGTGTGACAGAACTACTTCACTTGCTGTGTTTTCAGGAAACCACTTTTAACCTCATGGATGGTGGGATTCAAACCCGGAGGAGCGTTCAAGCACCTGGCTGACCTTTGCACACAGGGCGCTCGCCACTCAGGCAGGGCAAGGTCAGCCTTCGGGTTCAAAGAAGACCCATTCATCTCCAGCAGGCTACTGAAACACATGTTTTTAGCTGCAAAAAATATATATACACTTAGTATAGAAAAAGCATAAAACTGCAGAAAAGAGACAATTTTTTTAAAAAGCCACCTGTTATCCTATTACCAGAAATAATCACTCTTTTTAAGTATGTTCCCAGAGCTTTGCTATGCATACATTTACATGCGTAAATAGTTATGGGCTCAAACCCTTCCATGTCTTTTGATACTTATCTTAATTAATATATTTCAGTATTAATGTTAAATAATACTCCTTTGCAGAGCTATATTATCTATTTAATGAATCTCCTACTATTGGAGATTAATGTTGTTTATTCTTTTTTCTATTTTAATAATACTGTACTCAGTACCAAAGAAAAAAAATAATACTGTACTATAGTGATTATCCTTAATTATTTTCTTAGGATAGGTCCCCAAAAATGGTCATTGCTAGGGCAAAGCTTTTGACATGTTCAACATGTTTGACACTACATCAGTCAGGAAAGGCTAAATGTTATAACAAACACTCCCAAATCTCAGTGGCTTAACATATGTATTTCTCTCTTATGTTACAGTGCAGTGTAAGTCACCCAGTTGGGACTGGAGGTTGCTGGGCAACCTGCCCAGAACCAGGGTTTGGCTTACCATTAGTCAAGTCTTGGAGATTTCCACTGGATCCTCTGATTCCAGGAGGTGGGTAAAAGTGAAGACAGACCATGGATAATCACATGTAGTTTTGCAGTAAGGCATGGAAGTGGCTTCTAATTGGCTGGGACTCAGTCACATGACCACCCCTAACTACAAGGGATGCTGGGAAATGTGGTTTTCTACATTTATGTTCAGGGGAAAAACAAAGGCTGTGTGACTACAGAGCCAGCATTGTCTTTGCCCCAGACTTCAGCAAGTTCCAACGAGCAAAGTTTTCCAGTTTTATTTCTACAAGCAGAGTGTAAGAATTCCTATTTCCCTACCCTTCAGTAGTAAAGAGCATGACATTTTTGTGGGTCTATTGTCCATAGCTTTACATATGACATGGCTGCTTTTCTGCAGATAGACTCGGAGTATCTCTGTCTTTGTAGATGATCTCTCTGGAAGCCAGCACTGAAGCCCTGAAACTTCCAGGACAGCTGCCCCATCAGTCTCTAGGCTGGCCTGAGATTCTGGACCTTTCTCTGCCTGCTCTTCTATCCTACAGAAGAAGGCATTATATCCAGGTGTCTGCAGAAGGGGCCACCACTTCAGGGCCTTTGCCTCAAGCCCCAGGCCCCAGCATCATCCCTGAATGCAGGGTCCCTCAGAGACCTCAGGAGTAGTTAAAACTTTGCACTTTCAGAGCTATCTCAGGTGTGTTCACGCTGACACTACTTTTTCTTTTTTTTTTTTGTCTTTTTGAGACAGGGTCTCACTATGCAGTTCAGGTTGGCCTTGAGCTCACTTTGTATCCCAGGCCGGCCTTGAACTCATAATAATCCTCCTGCCTCAGCCTCCTGAGTGCTGCGATTACAGGCGTGCCCCCCAACGCCTGGTGACACTACATTTTCACAAGGCAAAAAAATTCAAGGATTGACACTGGGAGACAAAGATAACAGCAGGTGCTGACTTGCATTGACTTTAACCAAATCATCGGGTGCTGGTCCTTAGTCCTTAGTCCGCCACCAGAACAATCCTTCCCAGGGAACAGTAAGTCACAGTCTCGCATCTGAGCTGTAGTAGCCTCCTTGTTCTGAAATGTAGTCACTGGGGAGAACATTTTCAAAAGGCTTTTTCTCCACATCTCCCACAGGATGAATATGGTTCACTGGGAGGCCTGGCCCCTTGACAGCGAGTTCCAGTGAGGACTGAAAATGGCTTCCACTGCCAATTTTCCCAAGGCCTCCTGGGAACCGAGGGCCTGGCACGAGCACCGAGAGCAACTGCAAACCAGGTGGACCACGGATTTCCCAGCCTCTGTGTCCAGCACCAGCATTCCTAAAAGCTGATGACAGTTCGCACGCTTCCTCAGGAGTGAACCAGCATCTCACCCTTCCAAGTCCTGTCCCCCACTCCCTCCCTAGGAGGCAGCCTTGGCCTCTGGGCCTCCTGGGTGAGTGACTCACACCAATTGTGAAGCTTGTGACCTAGAAAAGGAAGCAGGAAGTGGCTTAGAGATGTAAAGAGCGCAACCCATGGGGGTCGCGGTAGAATCACCTCAGATGAGCCCGTGGGCTCTGTCACCATGATGCCCTCTGGTCTCACTGGGAATCATCTCATGGGGTTTCTCCCTGGAACTGGGGGACAGGGACAGCAGAGGAGTCCCTGCTACTGTTGTAGACAGGCAAGGTAGGCAGAAGACAGCAGGCAGCAGGCCTAAGCGGGGGTCAGGATGAGCAGGCTCTGGTCGGATAAGCAGGAGCCTGAGGTCTGAGTTAACAAGAGCAAGGTGGACAGTCAAGGCCAGGGAGGTAACAAGCGAGGCGATGGATGCTGGCATAGCAACTGCCGCTCTTGCTTATGTGGGAAATGGTTTTCCTGCTCACTTTGTTCTTTTAATGAACCACTTGGGCAGGACAGAGGGCAAGAGGCCCCTCAGACACACGCTTGCCATGTGACTCAGTTCCTCATAGGCCCATGTCTAGTCCTCTGTAGGTTGACTTTAGTTTCACCCAGAGCTGTTTGAGCCCTGGTCATTTTTTGTTATAAAATCCCCTAGACAAACATCCCCAAGGTGACCCATTTTCGGGTTCCCTCCTCTTAACCCTTTAATGTCTACTGTTCCATTTCTGGAATGTCCATACCAGTGGAACATCCTAAAATGTTTTCTCTGCAAATTTTTGTTCCTTGGCTTTTTCTAGCTAACATATATGAATTTCACACCAAAATTCAAAACACTGCGAAGTTCGGCATGAAAGGGTTGATAAACCATCTTCCTGTCTACTTCCTTTGTCCTCGAATTAACTCTTTGACTTCGTGAGACACAACCCCAGATTGCACTGTTCCACTGTGGGGTCCGTGGCCTCTCTCCAGAGGGAGCCCCTCGGTGGAACAACCTGCTACCCTGCACCCCATCTTTGCAAAAGTAACTCCTGACACCGCCTGAGTGTCCCAGGAAGGTCCAAAGCTGTCACGCCTACACCTAGAAGAGGCCGCCCCTGCCCTCAGCAGGGCCCTGGGGGTTCTGGCTGCAGGAAGGGGGCACTGTGGGGAGCGGGCTGACCTCCCCACAAAGGAAAGCTTCCCTGGGGCATCCTTGTGTTTTCTTTTTTTTTTTTTTTTTTTTTTTTTTTTCTTTTTTTTTTTTTTTTTTTTCCAGTAATGGGGATCGAACTCACGACCTTGCGCTTGCCAGGCAGGCACTGTGCCACTGAGCTAAATCCCCAGCCCCAATCCTCGTGTTTTCATGTGTTCTCACAATACCTGGCACACTGTGGGCCCAGCTACCCCGTTGCTGAATCCTGAAGACCCCCAGCTGGGGCAGAGCAGGGCTGGGCACAGGAGGAGCCCATTCAGAGGTCAGTCCCACCCTCCGGTCTCTCCAAGCAGGGTCCTTGGGCCACCAGCCGCAGAATCGTGGGGTGGGGGCTGTTACAGATGCTGGTTTTGGCTCCCTCTGCAAACCTCCAGAATCTAAACATCTGAGGGAAACCCTGGACATCTGCGTAACTAGAAACACCACCTTCTCCAGGCTGGGGCACGGTGAAGTCTCAGAACCTTTCTCCAAAGCAGTGTAGTGGTGTACGTCTATAATTCCATCAGTCTGGGAGGCTGAGGCAGGAGGATTGCAAGTTTGAACTCAACCTGGGAGATTTAGTGAGACCCTCTCTCAAAATAAAAAGTATGGAAGGGCCGAGGATATGGCTCAGTGCAAAGGCCTTGGGTTTAATCTCCAGTTCCACCAAAACAAAAACAACAAACAAAGCCTTCCTCTCTGTCAATCCTTATCTCATTCTTTATTCTTCCCAGGAAAATAATTTGCTTCCCCTTAGCTTTTTGCAACCTCTGACAATGAAATCTGAAGCAGAGGGACCCACTTACACAAGAGACAGCCTCTGTGGCTTAACCGGCCAGCAAGGCTCGCCAGCTTCATCAGTGGGGGATTTGGAGGAGGCCAACCTTGCATCACCAGGCTGCCTCTGTCGCTTTCACACAGACTTGCTGCCATTCCAAGTGCCTCTTCAGCTTTTTCTTCTCCTTTTGGAGGTTGGGGTAACAGAGGATTGAGCTCAGGGTCTTCCTGTGAGCTATATCCCCAACCATTCTTGTTTGAGACAGGGTCTGGCTCTGTAGTTCAGGCTGAACTCACTGCATAGTCAAGCCCTGGCTGACCCTGAACTCACAGCGATCCTTCTGTCTTAGCCTCTCAAGTACTGGGATTGCAGGCATGCGCAACAATGCCCAGCTCCTGTTTTTGATTTTGAGACAGGGTCTCGCTAAGTTGCCCAGGAAGGACTCAAACTTGGAATCTTCCTGCCTCAGCTTCCCAAGTCTTTCACTCCTCTTTTCCACAAGCGAAGGGACCTGCTACTTTCAGAGGTTGAGCTCCTGGAGCCTTCCAGCACGAGGCCAGTGCAGGCCAACTTCTTCCTGTTCACTGAAGGAACAGTGTGGAATCCTTTGGTGTCTCCACAGAGAACACGCTGACCTCACGGAAGCAGGAGGAGCCAAGCAGGGTGGGCGGTGAGAACGTTGGGGACCAAAGGCCCTTCTCTCTGCTAACCCCTGGTCTTCTCCAGGGCCCTGTGAGCCCTCGGGGCCAGTACCGTGGCTTGGCTAAAGGGGCTTTCTCAGCCACCCAAGCACTCACCCACCCAACCATCCTACCAACCAGCTGCCCAACCTCCCTCCTCCCCCCCCCCCCCCCTCCCAGCCTGCTCCTAGCACCAGCCGCCTCTCATGGTGTAGATCCTCTTCCACGCAGCTTTCCGAATGCCGCTGGCCTCACAAGCGGCTCCCAGAGCCGTCTCTAGAAATAGCCTCTTGCAAACCAGGGAGAAGAGACAGCGCTACCTGCTAGTCCTCAGCCCTGGGCCGCCGAACGCCCACATCACGCCCAGGGTGGGCTCCCTCCCGGCCTCCCCCTCGGAAGGCAAAGTGGTCTGGGTGTCCTCAGCTGTTTGTGGCTGAGTGCGGTCACATCAAGGTGGCGGCGGGATGGGATGCGGGCTGGGGTTCTGTCCGGAGGTTGGAGGTGAGTGTTGGTCTCTCCCCCTGGACGCCTGGAGCCCTGATTCGATGAGTTTTGTCACTGTCTTTGCAGTTCTGGGGATTGAACCCAGGCCCTTTGCACAGCGGGAGGGAGCTACATCCCAGCCCTTTTTAATTTCACAACAGTGTCTTACTAAGTCTCTAGGTTGCCCAGCTGAGTTCAAACACAGCACAGGCTGGCCTTGAATTCATGGTAATCCTCCTGCCTCAGCCTCCTGAGTGCCGGGATTACAGGCATGTGTCATCACACCTGGGAAGTTTTCAGACATAAACACGAGGGAGTGCCATGTGACATGGAGGCTGAGGGTGGAGGGATGCAAGCCGGGGATCCCCAAAGATGGCCAGCAGCCACCAGGAGCTGGTGAGCATAGAGAAGATTCTCCCAGCCCAAGAAAGAGCTGCCCTTCTGACCCCACGATCTGGACTTCTAGCTTTTAAAACCGTGAGCAACCCGTCTCTCTTGTCAAGGCATGCTGTTGGCGGTCCCTACTTTCTTACACAGCTGTAGCTAACCAATACAAGGCCCCTCAACTCCTAAGGAACAGGAACCTGGGGACTGGCGCAGCTCTCAAGCGGTTTCCTTGCTACCCCGCAAGGCTGTGAAGCCCTGAGGATCAGCGGGCCTCCACACTGCTCTGGCTGAGGGAAGTCAAGGAGGAGCACAGGCCTCCTCATGGCCTCCAAAGACCACCTCCCTCTAGAATGGGCGCTTGTCTTCGGGAAGGCTGCTAGTAATATAAATAGCGCTTCCTGGGTTCCAGAAACTATTGGAACAGCTGTAATACACCAACTGCTTTCCTTGTTATTACAGATGGGACACTAAGGCCCAGGGCGGTTAACCCGAGGTTCATGGCTGGTGAGAGGAGAAGGAAGGTTTGAGCCAGGGGCTGTCTTGAGTCCACTTTTAAACTGGTGAACTGCGATCATGCTCATCACATACAATCCCGCCTCAGGTACGGGAGCTTCTGACTGCAGTCGGTGTGCAGAGCGGAAGTCAATGCCGAACGGCCGCCTCCCATGCCAGGCCCTCACTGTGGAGGCCAGGCCACGCGTCGTCCTGACTTTGTCCTCCCCAGGAGACCCCAGCATCTCTCTCCAGCTGCGGCCACCAGGGCTCTGGAGAGAGGCCGGGCCCTGCAGCCCTCTGGGGGCAGGAGGCCTGGTCTGTCTGGGACTGTCCAGCAACCAGGGACCCAAACCCTCGCTCTCCTCCTGTCCCTGGAGGCCTTGGGTCGTGTTGTCTTTGGACACCCTGACGAGGCCGTTCCCCGTGCACTGTTCCCCCAGGTGCACAGACACACTCGTGGAGAGCAAGTGTCCTGTGCGCCTCTCCTGTCCACATCCCGGCCCCGGGGACGTGGCCTTGCCTTTGGGGACCGAGAGGCAAGAGGGGTGGAGGAAGAAGTCACAGGCCCGGAGCAGGACCCTGGGCCCGGTTGCCGCCAGCTGGCTGCCCCCCATCTGCGCGTGCGGCCCATGCGACAGTGCCCCATGGTGACAGTCCTGCCGGAGGCTGCCGGGATACAAGGGCACTCTGTCAACAGAAGTGAGCGCTTGGCTGCTATGCGCATCTGTGTTGGTCCTCGTCCTTCCCATCTGCTATCTCCTCAGCACAGCCAGACGTCAGCGCCGTTAAGAGGTCGAGTCTGAGGCCCAGCCGTCTCTCCCCGGGAAGCTGCTGGGTGGTGTGGAGCCTGGGCTACAGGGACTCTGGACAGCCCGCCGGGTCCCCCGGATCCTCTGGCCGCGATCAGGAACGTCCCAGAGTCATCATGCCAAGGGAGCATTGAGATGGCTTGCCGCGAGGGATTTCTGTTTTCTCTCTGTTATCCAACAGCAGTGCTTTCGCTGCTGTTTCTCAGCTGCTGCACCAGGATAATGACAGGGAGACAGATGTGTGTGGAGTTGGCAGGCGGCCCCAAGAGACCCGTTCCTGTGGGGTTCCGTAGCCGTGACTCCCAGGGAGGCGGCTGTGGGCCCAGCTCCTGGCCTCTGGGGCCCTCTTGGCCGACACTGGGTCATCTGCCAGCCTGGTGGCCCAGCTAGGAGTGACCAGGATCCTAAGACGCCCAACAGGTCCCTGGGCAGGCGGGCCCCTGAAAAGATTCCAGGGGAGGGGGCGTTGATTATCAAGTCAGCTGAAGTTCACGGAAGAGAAACCTCCACCCTGGAGGAAGCCAGCTTCAGAGGACAGTGAGGTGGCTGGGGCCCCAAGCGTGGCCCTTGAGTCAAAAGAGAGGCAGGGCCGAAACGCAGGGCCGGGTGCGGCAGAAGGTGGCGGCGGTGCCCGTGGTGATGACTCCCTGCGCTGTGGGAGGATCCGCACCCCCACCCAGAGCGGCAGACCTGGCCCTTTGGGAACCGTGGAGTAATGCGCTGTGTTCTTTCTTTCTGCGGTGAGACCGACTCTGCCCACAGAGACCGCTCATCCACAGGGGCCCCGGGATGCAAACCACCAGCAGCAGAGCCGGCTCAGAGGACGGGGAGGGGAAGAAGCAAAGCTCTGCGTGCACTGAGGCGGTAGGGGCGTCTGCGGCTGCGCTGTAACCCAGACTATCCGGACCGAGCCGAATCAAGCAGTGGGCTGGGAATATCAGACAAACTGGAGCGCAGGATGAGAGGAGGTGGTGACGGGAAGTAGGGACAGGAATCCGACATTGGAGGCAGGGGCCCTGAAGAAGATGGCAAGAGAAGATTTGGGAATGAGGAGACTTCAAGAGCTGTTTTAAAGGAAAACCAGGGGATCTGGGAAATAGCTCAGTGGCACAAGTGGTTGCCTGGCAAGCACAAGGTCCTGAGTTCAATCCCCGGTACTGAAAAAAACAAAACCAAAATACTGTCAAAAACAATTGTGGCCGGATGGGGTGGTACATACCCACAATCCCAGCATGCAGGAGGCTAAGGCAGTTGGATCCTGAGTTTGTGTGACTGGACTACCTAGCAAAGAGGAGAAAGAAAAAAACTGTGAATGACTCAGATTACAGAGAATATTTCAGGTATTGTGGGTTGACTATAGTGTATTTAAAGGAAAACCAGGTTTGGTGACTGTTTGTAAGATATTTTGCTCAGGCAGCCATAACAAAATACCACAGACTGAGCTTCTTTTCTCTTTCTCTTTCTTTTTCTTTTTTTGACAAGGTCTTACTATGTAGCCCAGGCTGACCTTGCACTCATGGCGACCCTCCTGCCTCAGCCTCCCAAGTACTGCAATTACAGGCATGCGCCACCAAGCCTGGCTGAGTTTCTTAAACAAAGCAGGTTTATTCTGTGACAGTGCTGAGTCTAGACATCTAAGATCACAGTGCCAGCAGAGCTGGTTTCTTTGGCATCCTTTCTTGTCTATAACCACTTCTGCTCTGTGTCCCTACAAGGCCTTTTCCCGTAGACAGAGACAGGTCCCTTCCTTTTCTCCTGAGGATCCCAGTCTTCCACATTAAGGCCACGCCTCTATATCCACATTAACCTAATTACCCCCTTGAAGACCTTCCCTCTAAATCCAGCAGTCACGTTAGTGGTTGGGGCTTCAACCTATGAATGTGGGGCAGGGGCCACAGTTCAGGTCCTAAGGAGTTGTAATCGGAAGGAAGAGTAACGGGTGAAGAAAATTCCTTATTTACCAGCTTGCCATCGCTGGGAGCCGAAACCATGCTGAGGGGCAGCTCTGCCTCTATCCAAGGTGAACCTGCAGTGCTGTCACTAGTGGTTTCCTGTGGGCGCCGGAGATTGGCCTCAAGGCCAGAGATGGAGCTGGGAATGGGGGCTGTGGAAACTCTTGGTTTATAAAACAAACACACACGTTGGGAGAAATGGAACGCAGAAACCCAGCTCGACCAGAGGCCTGGCACTCCTGGAAGCGTGGAAGGAAGACAGAGGCGGGTCTTTCACAGCGCAGCCGCACCATCCTGGGCAGCCTACAGAAGTCAGTCCACCCGCCTAGACTCTGCTCTCAGGAAGTGCAGGCCCGGGGAGAGGAGGCAGCCGGGCTGAGCACTGTGGCCCAGGCTGGCCCCTTCAGCCAACAGTGGGTTATTAATATGGTGGACGGCAACAGTAGAAAGCAAGACAGAGATTATGTTTTGGTTCACGCATTTCCTTTCATTAAAGTCTCACCCAGAAGCCCCACAGATAGGTATTCTCTCCCCGCCAGAGCAAGTGCAATGAGGGCACAGAGAAGCTAGGACCTCTCTGGGGGAGGACAGACCAGGAGCGGCGGAGGCAGGGCTCCTGCTGGCGCACACCTCGCCTCTGATCCACGTCTTCCCTCCTGGGAGCTCTCTCGGGACACTCTGCAGGGTTTGGCCGCAGCCCAGTTCAAGGCAGGAGCAAGGAACCGCGGGAGGGATCATTTCCCAGCTCTGCGGGTCTCTTTCTTTTCTGTGAGTTTGCAAACACTTGAACCTCTGTCCTTGGAAGCTTTCCGGAAGCAAGACTCAGCTCGATTTAATTAGGGGGGAAGTAGGTTTTGCACCAAGGAGGATTTGCATTAGTTTTGAGGAAGCTCCGAAAGGGCATACAGGTGTTTGCCGTTCCTCTGCTTGGAGAGATCACCAAGAATTGGCCGCTCCCTGACAATTCTATAGAATGTCTCTCTTTTTCTGGAATGTTCTTCCCAGATCCCCCAGGCTGCAGAAGAAGACACCCGGAAGTCGCTGTGGTGAGGTTCTCGTGGCAGAGACAGAGGTGCACTGTTGTGTTTAATGCTCCTTCAGAGCGCTGCGGCCCTGTGAGCAGCACAGTGGCATCCATTGTTCCTACTGATGAAACTGACTTCTGCCTCCAGCGTCTTCATTTCCTGCTACATCTTGGTCTCCTTCGGGAAACCAAAAAAAAAAAAAAAAAAACCACCCAACTGGAGAGATGAGGCAGTTGGCTCCCACTCAGTCGGCCCTGAAAGTGCCTCCTGCCCTCCCCCAGCCGTACCACGTTAACTTGGCGCTCTCGGGCAGGCTGAGACACCATGGCATGGCGGAGCCGCAGGAGCCAGCAGCCCTCACTGCCTCAGACCCACCCTAGGGACCCCACAGGTCCCCACGCTCTGGATCACCTCCTCCTAGGGCGTTAGACTGAAACCTCCCTGGGAAGAAAGTTGACAGCTGTGTTCTCTTCGTATCTTTAAAATAAGACACTAGAAAGTTTCCCAGCGGCTCTCAATCTTCACTTCAAGGGTGAAGGAGGAAAAAGGCATTAACCTAATTTCACTTATTTTAGAAATCAAATGCTGGGCATCTCAAAGGTCAGGTTATAGCCTCACTGTAGGTTTTCTGGAGGAAAAACAAGACAGAGTTCGGCAGGGGGTACGGGCCTGAGGTGGGCAGGGGTTGGTCCTTACGGGCCCTGCTGTCCTGGACCCTCCGATGAGTGGGGCTTCAGAAAAGGCCCGTGTGACCATAGTCTGCAGGGTGGATGCATCCGTAGGAAGCTTTTTGCTCAGGCGGTTTTCGAGGCGCTTCCTGTCTGGGAGGTATTTGTCTGGTCAACGGGGGGCTGAATAGGGTAGGAAGGACACACCGAGTGCAGCCTCCAGGGGGCCATCACATGGGAACACCAACTGGGAAGCCGGAGTCGTGGGAAGTCACTGCACTTCCTTTCGGTTCCAGAATAGCCACCAATGAGGAACTCCATTCTAAAGACTGCTGAGGCTTATACATTATGCATTTTATTTGGTTAACATTTGCACTAGCCACATGCTCACAACTTCTATAAAGGGAGCTGGTATATTTTAGCAGCCCACCAACTGCAGTGCTCTCCCTCAGGCCGAGAAAGATGACATAGTCCTGTGCCAGTCAGGGGCTGTCCCCAGGCCCAGGGCAGTGTCTTCCTGCTTGCTGGTTTTGCCCCTTTTAGTGTGGCATGACAGGGCCTTACTGGCTGGCTAGGGTGAAAGCAAGGATTTGCCTTCTTTTTTTTTTTTTCCCTAGAAAAAATTTAAAAGGAAAAAACACTGTGTTTTTCTCGCTTGCTATATTATCAGTTATGCTTAAACTTAGCAGCTTAAGAGAACAAACATGGACTATCTCACAGTGTGGACTCGAGATCTGGGAGTGGCTTAGCTGGTGGCTCTGACTCATGGTCTTGCATAAGGTTGCAGTTACAAAGTGTGATAAAAAGCTGAGGCAAATGTTTAAATTTTTAAAAAAGTATTATGAGAAAAAATTATTACAGTAAAAGACACATTGCCACGAATACCCCTCAGAATATGCCCCTTTGCTTTGAACACACTTATCCCACTGTTCTTGCCCCTTTCTGAAGCAGTTCTGCAAGTCCTTTCTTTTTTTTTTTTTTTTTGGTACCAGGAATTAAACCCAGGACCTTGCACTTGCCAGGCAGGCATTTGTGCCACTGAGCTATGTCCCCAGCAGCAAGTCCCCCTTCATGACTTTATGTTTTAGATAGATAAGGTCTTGCTATATTGTCCAGACTGGCCTTGAATTCACTATGTAGCCCAGGCTGTCTTCAAACTAACAGTGATCCTCCTGCTTCAGCCTCCCTGGTGCTAGAGTGATAGGCGTGTGCCACCCTGCCCAGTTCCTGAGTGTCTTTAGTTGTGCTCTTATGGTTGCCTTGATGTCCTGAATTGGTTCAAAACATTTTCCTGGGGCTGGGGATTTAGCTCAGCGGCACAGCGCCTGCCTGGCAAGCACAAGGTCGTGAGTTCGATTCCTGGTACTGGAAAAAAAAACAAGAAAACATTTTCCTTTCATAGTCATTCTGACTTTGGGGATGAGAGTCAGATCCAGTCAAGACAGTGGATGAGAACACACTGTCCTGTATTTATGAGGCTGCCTTTCTGTGGGATGGCACTCGCCAGCAGCATTCACTGTATTTTTGTTTCGTTTTGGTACCCGGAATCGAACTCTCGGCCTCGTGCTTGCCAGGCAGGTGCTGTGCCACTGAGTTACATCCCTGCCTCGCTGTACTTTTGATCACACCTCATAAAAGAGGACTTCCAGAGCTGCTTCGGAGGGTGGCAAGACTAATGCAATGAGTGTGTTCAAAGTGGAGGGGGAATATTTTGAGGGGGATTCGTGGCAATGTGTCTTTTATTGTAATATTTAAATGTAGGGCCTGCGATATAGCTCAGTGGCACAGCACCTGCCTGGCAAGTGCAAGGTCCTGAGTTCGATTCCCAGTACCACCCCTGCCAAATTAAATGTAAACATTCCCCATGTATTTTGCTCACATCGCCTGCATTGGCTGGGAATGCAGCTCTCTGAAGGCTCAGCGGGGGAAGGATCTGCTTGGTCCTGTGGTGGCTTCAGGGCCTTAGGTCCTTGCCGGGTGTTGTCCTCACACCCTTAGCCTCTGCTACCCTGCCTGAGGGTCCTCAGGACATCGCATCTGGGTCTCCCAGAGTGAGCGGTCTGAGAAGAGAGAAAGACAGAGACCCATGACAGAAGTCAGACATGGCCTTTACACCCACCCTAACCTCAAGAGTTTTATCCCGTCACTTCCGGGATATACTTCCGGTCACACAGACCAAAAAGGGGACAGGCAGGAAGCTTAGAGGCATCCTGGAGGCTGAGTACTTTTCAGGAAGGCGAGAAAGGGACAGAAGTCAATACATCGTGAAGTTAATGGTATGAATGGATAGTGAACAGCTCCCTCATTAACTCCGCGACTGCCCTAAAGTTGGCATCCCTGGGCCTCAGGTCTGCTCAGCCTGTAAAGTAAGGCGTTCAGACTACGTACATGGCCTGTGAGGTCCCTAAGGTGTGCGATGTGGATAATTAGAGGTCGGCGAGAAGAAAGAGAGGAGCAGGGAGGGAAGGCGGCTCGGGCCTCATGAAGCAGCCCAGGGCCTGAGCCCCCACCCCGGAGCCTACTCCAAGCCCCACGCTCAGGGTCTCACAGCCCGCCATTTGATGAACAAGGAAATGGGAATGGGGGGCTTGTTCCATTTCCCCAAATTTTCAGGCCTACTTCCACATGAGAGCAAAGAGGGGATGACTGAGGCAGCTTTGAGCGTAGGGTCAGTCAGGGCTCCCTGGCTTACAGAGCTGGTGCCACTGTGTGTGTGAATCTACAAGGTGCCAAGCTGCCCAAGTGTTTCCCGAAAGCAGCCCCGTACCCTCATGCCTGCCTTTGGGGTCAGTTCTTAGTCTGTCACTGCTTCATTTTTTTGGGGGGGGTCTTTTTGAGACAGGGTCTCGATATGCAGTTTGGGCTGGCCTTGAGCTCACTTTGTAGCCTAGGCTGGTCTCGAACTCATAACGATCCTCCTGCCTCAGCCTCCCGAGTGCTGGGATTACAGGCGTGCGTCACCACTCCCGGCTTGTCACTGCTTCTTATTTCATGTCTTTTCCAGGCCTTCCAGAACCTTCTACCCATGAGTGACCAGGACCTGCTGGACTTCCTGGATCATATAATTCTGTGGGGTCAAGGGAACCCTCCCCCATCAAAGAGTCCTCGGAAAATCTTTAATGGGATTGTGTTTTTGTCTGCCTTTCTTTGGGTTCAGCGCAGAGAAATACCAGCTCCTTGGCACCAGAGATGTGTGGACTTCTGCAAGTTTTGAGGTGAATAACTTTATTCAAGGATAACCGTTGCGCATTCCCTGGAAGCTGCAAGGTCTTATGATTACCCATGTAATTTCCTGGCACAGTTGGTGATGCCTGAGTCATCCCAGGAAGCATCCCGGGTGTCTATTCCCAAATGCTTACATTTGTGTCTCGAGTTCTGAGCTGCTCCTTCAGCTGTGATTCTCATTATAAAACAATAACCCTCAACTGTTTCTGGAGGCCCCCAGGCCTGAGGGGACAGTGTCCAAGATCGGTCTCAGGCAGATCACAGAAGTGGAGAGGGAGGAGCAGGTGGGTTCCAGTGGGGCCAAGAGTCTAAATGCCAAACCCTCCACCAGATTTGCTTCTGGGAAAAATTAAAGAAGCCCACTTGGAGAGAAAGGGGATTCTCTAAAAACCAGCTAAATTCACTGGCCCGATTCTACTACACTGAGAACATCCTAGCAATTCAAGCATAGGTCTGGGGCTGTCTGCAGCCATTTGAACTGATGTAGTGGAAAATAAAAGTCGTGTTTTCATGTTATGAGTCTCCTGGCTGTGTCACCTGGGCTGAGCTGCAGTAGTGACCCCAATGCAGACGCATTTTTCCAACCCTGAATTATTCAGGGTGCCAAGCTCCCCAGGACAAGACTTCTCATCTGTCCAAACTCCGCCCAGGTTGTAACACTCCCCTCCCCTCTGTCTTCCTTTCTCATTTCTCCCTTGCCTGCTTTGGTCTCAAAGGGCATTATGTAATTCCAGATTTGGGAGTTCAGGACATTCTTACAACAGGAATCCAAGAGATGAATTGGACCTTAGAGGAGATCTAGTTCAACCTCCCGCCTAATTCAGAAATCTTCAAAGGCTCACGCTCTGTGCTCCAATTTAATTTTAGGATGGGGAGAATACTATGGCACAAAGCAATTCATTCTATGTGGATGACTATTTTTGTAGACCCTATTTTCATATGGACTTTCTTGTATTGAAATCTGCCTCTCTGAAACTTACAGTGACTCTTATTTTGCCTTCTGGGCCAACCTAGAATACAGCTAGCTATTCCTTCTGTAAAGCAGTCTTGGGAGAAAATCGCGATGAGGCAGGTTGATGCTGGAGCCAAAGCATGCGAATTACATCTTGGCAGAGTCCCAGATCCACTATGATTGGTCCTGTGTGATTTAGAGAAAGACCCATGATCTCATCTGCAAGGAGAGATAATACCCACTGCACACAGCGCTGAGCCGAGTTACACTGGACACACAGTGTCTCTGCCCACCTCAGCACTCAGTGATCTCACTTCCTTCACTTGCAGTTGGCATTGTAGGAGTATTTACACCAGGGAAATTGGCAAATGCTACAAATTAGGAGTTTTTTTTTTTGTGCAACATATCATTAACCATATCCCAATTTGGTGATAAGGATCAAATAAGTCAATGCAAGTAGATTTTTTTTTTTTGGTCTTTTTGAGACAGGGTCTTGCTATGCAGTTTAGGCTGGCCTTGAGCTCACTTTGTAGCCCAGTCTGGTCTTGAACTCGCAACGATCCTCCTGCCTCAGCCTCCTGAGTGCTGGGATTACAGGCACCACCACGCCCGGCTAAGGAAATGTTCTTTGTAAAATGTCAAACTATAGAAATAATCAATAGTAGTTCTTTTGATGAATTGCCACCAATTAGTTTCTAAGCAGTCCCACTCTGAATTCACGCTTGTGTGTGGTCATTTTCCTCGCTGTGCTTGGGCTGGTGGTAGGACTTGCTTGGTGCATGGTAAGTGACTGAGATGCTGGGCCCAGGCGGTAAGAGTCCCGTAGCAGCCACACGCACTGTCCTGTTTCCCTGAGAAGCCAGAGGTCTGGGCCGCCCTCCCTGCGGGTGGGAGGCCATGTGTAGGAGGGGCGGAGGGAGCATGAGGACAGGGGTACAGTCAGTCCCCAGAGGTTGCCACCATCCCAGCTGTGGCAGTGGACATGAGCAGGACACCATCATGGGCCCTCCAGCCACAGTGGCCCTGCCAGCTGGCTCCAAGTGCTCGTGTGACCCTAGCTCACACCTACACCCCAGCGGGCAGAGAGAAGCTCCGCAGCCCAGACTGCAGAATTGTGGGCAAGTGAATGGTTATTGTTGATTTAAGACCGTAAGTTTTAGGTGTGGTTTTCACACGATGACAGATGACTATTATAGTTATTATCAGGCCTCTCCAAGTCTCCTCTTGTCCAAGTTAAACTTTCCCAGACCCTGTCTTTCCCTGGATGGGCTCCATTTGCTAGTTCTGGGCTGGACAGGGTGCAGGACCAGTGCTCGGACTGCGGAGAGGTGGAAGGACGCCTGTCCAGGTTCTGGACCCTCGCCCATCCCTGCCATCAAGGGTGAGCTGGAGACTTCGGTACTCAGAGCTCTGCCTGTGAGCTCATCCCAAGCCTTTGCAGTCAACGCCAGCCCCCAGGCTGTGAAACTAAGTGTTCCTCCCAGCAGAACATCTTTTTTAAAATCTAACTGCAAGGTTTACAGTCATCGTCATTATCTTTTCACTTTCACTTATTCTAGTCTTTCCAAATCTGGGTTCCAATTTATGTGAATTATCTTGCAACTATTATAACATTTCTGCTCTGGTTTGAAAGTGTGTCTCAGAGTCTGTGTTAGAAACTTAATCCCCACTGCAACAGGATGAGAAGTGGGGTCCTCAAGAGGTGGTTGGGTCAGGAGAGCTCTGTCCCCATGAACGGATTAATGCCACTGTGACAGGAGTGAGCTCCTGTCCGTTATAACCAGAGTGAGTAACGGCACCGAACTCAGGTTTTTTTAGAAAAATAGATATTAAATATGTTAGTATTTGTAACCTGCTTAAATGGGGACCAGCTGCTCTTTATATGATATCTGATATTTGATAAATACTTGATTTTAAAAAGAAGGCAGGGGGCTGGGGATTTAGCTCAGCGGCAAAGCGCCTGCCTGGCAAGCGCAAGGATGTGAGTTCGGTTCCCGGTACCGGAGAAAAACCAAAACCAAAAAAAAAAAAAAAAAAGAAGGCAGTCTGCAGCGGTCCTTTATGACCCAAGGGAGGCCAGCATCCATCCCTGGGACTGACTTTTGGAAGTGAAGAAAGTGCTTTTTCCAAGGCATCTCTGGACAGGAGAATGGGGCCAATGTAGAAAGTCAGGCAGAGACAGCAGAAGAGTTGTCATTCTCCCGGGTTCCTGCTGCCCTTCCTCCTGTCCTGGCACCACCTGGGCATCCTCCCAGCTCCATCAGCCACTCAGCTCCTCTTGCTCTGTGGTTTGAATTAAGGAGCTTTTTAAAATGTTTCTGTCCTGTTCTTCAGAAACCATCCTGGCTCAACCTGGTGCCTTGAGCAGGGTTGTAAATTCCAGCACTCATAGGAGTCAGGGAGGTCAAGCACGGAAAATCATTTTGATGGCGCCAGGTATATGGAGGAGTCCTCGTACTGTAGGAAAACGGACCACACTCATGGCCCATAGCACCCAGCCTCCATGTAACAGAACTGTGACGCGCACACTCAGCTCCGTGACACAGTCCATTTGGCCACGACAGCCCAGTTTAACGACATCTTCTGCTTTTATTTTCATAAAAGAAGCCATCACTCTGTGACTCTCCCAAGTGATAAACTTTGGGTCTGAATTTTCTGCCACATCGTGTGACACATCTTCGGGCCACGTGTGTCAGTTATCCCGCTCAGCCCAGTTCCAGGGTCTCCCCTTTGGGGATGGGGGGACTAAGCTAAGAGTCTGGGGAAGTTGGCTTTCTGTTGCTGTAAGGATTTATTAAGGCTCACGGTTTCAAAGGTTGCAGTCTGTGGTCACCGGGCCCTGTGGTTTTGGGCCTGTGACAGCACTGCACACCATGGCGGGAACCCACGGCAAAGAAAAGCTGCTCACCTCAAAGCAAAAGGGGGAAAGGAAGGGGCCATGGTCCTAGCATCCTTTCAAGGACACAGCCCCAGCAACCAGGCTTCCTTCCACGCAGCGGCACATCCTAAAGTTCCCCCCACCCAGGAGCTCCAGAGGCTGGCAGCCATGCCTTTGACCCGGGTCCTTTGCAGGACACCCACATCCAAACTATAGCAGAGTTTCACACAAACCAGAGTCTTGGACTTCCGGTTTTAGATTCAGCCTCAGACAGAGGACTTCTGGGTCTCCCTGCTGCAGGTCCCCTGGGATGGCCCGCTGCCCAGTGGACAGGGCCCCTCCTCTCTGTACCAACAGCTCCTCCCCTTGGCTTCTTTTGCACAGGCTGTATCTGTACTCCTCTCCTCCCCTCCACTCAGAGTGCACCCCATGTGTGCAGATGCAATTCTGACAGGTAACACCTACAACCAAAAGTGACCCCATGGTGATTTGATGTCCCATTCTGTTTGGGTTTCTCAGCTCCTGTGACTGCAGCCTGCTCAGTCAGGTGAGGCACAGACCGGGAGGCTCTCAGGGAGTCTCTGGGGGCAGATCCAGCGGCAGGCAGACAGCCCCGGCCCTCTGTCACGCCGGCTCTTCGGCCCTGCTCCACTGGAGCTGCACTGCTGAAACAGGACAGGGTGAGGAGAACCGGCGGCTCACCTAGGACTGGGGACTCTCTGCCTGGGCTCTTTCCCTGCCTCTCCTTTGGGAAATTGGAGTCTCTTGTGCTCCTCAGGCTTCTGCTGACCCGTGAAGGAAAGAGTCAAGATGTGATTCTGCAGGAAACACTCCCCAGGGCTTTGAGGCAGGAGTGGTTTCTAGGGGCAAATGAAAAAAGAGACCCTCAGATTCTGTCCAGAATGCAGCGAGATGGGTGAAGAAGGGGAAGAAGGGAAGGGATACAGCAAATGCGCTCCTGGCAGCCGGCACAGGTGGCACGAGTTTAAGCCCAGCCCAGCAGCTCTGCCAAGGCACACGATGCTACCGCAGGTGGGGTGCCCGAGAGCGGCCGAAAGATGATCACCTTCTCATTTATCGAGGCAAAGGGTCCCAGCATTTCAAAGATTTGCAAATGCTGAACGCAGAAGGGAGAGCTTACGGCTGCATCTGGAACCCTCTAAAAGGTTTTGCCCTAGCTCAAAATCAGCAGAGACATTGGTACCTGGGCAGCAGGAACCAATCATTTCTGTCATTCCCACAAAATTCACCTGCCCGGTACCATGTCGCCCTCCCCAGGACCGCAGGCTGAGTTCTCCCTGGGCATCACCATCTCGCCCCCTGAACACAGCCTTGTGCCCCAGTAGCTTCCTCTGCTTGTTGAGACGACCCCAGTTCCTGTCCCTGGTCCCTTTGTTTCTGTCCGTTAGGCTTCCTTACCCTCTGCAGCTGTGCCAGGTATGGGTGTGAGGACAGCTGGGTTGTTAGCATCTTGTCCTGGTCTTAGTCCACCTGCGCTGGGTAGCTTTTTTGTG
>NW_004955409.1:12707452-12737029 GCF_000276665.1 Chinchilla lanigera
GGTATATGCCTGTCATCTCAGCTCTCCAGGAGGATCCCAAGTTTGAGCCCAGCCTGGGCAACAAGGTGACTTAGTGAGATCCTGTCTCAGGATTAAAAAATGAAAAAGGTAGCTTAGTGTGAAGGTCCTAGATTCAATCCCCAGTACAAAAAAAAAAGATAAGACAGACTGATCACTATGCACCTGGAACATAAGTACCACAATCATCAACTCCTTCATATTTGCAGCTGATGGAAAGGAAGAAAAATGGAAGATTCTGGAGGAGGTGGCAATTGTCAGCATATCCTACGGGAGATGGGAGGGGATGAGGTCAGCCTGTGGAAGGAGAAAGAACGATTCTTCGTGAGCCAGGAGGACTGGGCGGGACAGAGGACGATGCAGGCGGAATTCAGGGACGGAGGACCCAGAAGCTGTGCTGCTCTGCAGCCCGTCTCCACTGCAGCTCTTTTCCACACTCCCTTTTCCGTCCCCCTGCAGAGCCGGGAAGAAGGTGGTCCCAGCGCAGTGTAAACCATCTGTATCGACTGGACGTGATGGTGTCTCGTGTGCTGCGGTCTCCACGCTCGCACCAGCCTCCGCTGGGCATCCCGTGCTGTGTGGACCCAGAACCAAGCCTAAGGTTTCAGATGTGGCCTGACGGTGGCAACCCAGGGGCTCCCCTCTCCCTTCTAGACACCCGGGACCTGGTCACGTAGTCGCTGGCCGCTCCCCTTCAGCTCTTAGGTCCCTCGGAGCTTGCCCCCAACTGGAATCTGAGTCCGTTCCCTGCAGCAACGTCATCAAACGCCTTCCCTGCTGCCTTCACCGGTTCTCTCCTTTCCCGACTAAGTACAAAACTTTACTTCTCTTCCTCCTGACCCTTATCTTCATCTTGACCCAGAGGTCTAGCCTTTCAGGTTCCTTTCCCTTAGCCCCGGAGCAGGAAGTTACATTTCAGCGTCAGGTGACTCAGCCCCACTGACACAAAGGGTCTTTGTTAGTTAGAGCCCCAGCGTCTCTGATTTCCCGCAGGACATCCGGGGCTGTGCAAAGATGCTGTCCGTCCCTGTGCGTGCCGCGAGGATGTGCAAGGAGACCTGGCCAAGGACACACAGGGCTTCTGCAGAGAAGTAGGTGCCTCCCCCAGGAACAGCAGTGCTGCTAGCGGAGAAGATTCTGAATAACATCCGCTTGAATTCCAAAAACCACCCCCTCGGGAATGAAAGGCATTGTATAGGAAAGGACAGGCAGATACAGACCCCCCTGATAGCAGGTAGAGACAAGATTTCCAGAAGGCGCAGAGAGTGCTCCGTAAGCATCGCATACAGACTAAACAAGTGAGCACATGGATGAATAAGACAGCCGTGTGGATGGTTTGGAAGCCCCCACTGATGGAAGCCACAGTTCTCTGAGTGCAGGAGGAGCTCAACCCTGGAGCAGGCACAGCATGGAGGATGAGGGTGCCCAAGGGCCAAGGAACGGCCCACGTCGGTAGCAGAAGATCCCGCTCTGGACATCTGCGGCCTTCACCTGGGGCTCCTAGCATCTGGATTTACTCTCCCAGAGGCATTTGATCCAGTCCACTGTCCCCCACTCACTGCTTCTCCTGAGAAAAGTTCAAATTCAAAACCATGCCGGGCGTGGTGGCGCACGCCTGTAATCCCAGCACTCAGGAGGCTGAGGCAGGAGGATCGTTGTGAGTTAGAGACTAACTTGAGCTACAAAGTGAACTCAAGGCCAGCCTGAACTGCATAACAAAACCCTGGCTCAAAAAAAAACCACCAAAACTCAAATTCAAAACCAAACTGCCATTTTGAGAAGCCAGCTGTTTTGCTCCAAGGTCCTAAGAAAGATTTGATGTAAAACCAGTTCTGGGGAAGCTGCATGTGACTCACAGCTCTCAGTGCTGCCGGAGGCACCTAGGGCAGAGGCGAGAGTGGGGAAGAAACAGATGTAGCTGTCTCACCCTGGACAGCAGGTAAACTGAGGCAAGGCTCAGCTGGGGAGCGGATGCCAGGGAATCAACAGGAGGCACCGCTGCTGTGGTTTGCAAGAACAGTGTTCGCCCCGAGAGTCCCGGACCCCGCTGCACAGGAGCTGCACGTGCCCCTCATGTCTTCCTGGAGACACAGACGGATGGGACATTCAGATCCCGCCTACTGGAGACGCTCCAGATGCGGGAGCAGACCAGGGCAACAGCAGACAGCAAGGCCGCCTTTTGGAGTTAGGCAAGGGGCGGGGAGGGAGGGTTACCACTGGTTAACACTTACAAAGGGCTGGCCTGCTGGTTGGCTGAGGAAATACGAGTGGGGGATGGGGGTAGGCATTCCGGGTGAGAAAAGTCATCATCATCGTCATTGTCATCATTAATTTTTTTTATTGTTGTTGAGGCAGGGTCTCACTCTGCAGCTCAGGCTGGCCTTGAAGTCACTGTGTAGTCAAGGAGGGAAAGGGAGAGAACAGAGGAGGAAACAGGAGTCAGAACTGATCAAGGCACAAGATCTATACTACTAATCCCCTAAAAACAATGTAATTGTTTTTGCATCACAAATATATTCTGATAAAAGAAAAGATGCAGGACATCCAGCCTTGATTTTTGTGTTGCTTCTGGAAATCGACATGGAATAAGTTATTTTGAAATAACTCTTTTCTTTTCTTTTCTTTTCTTTCTTTCTTTCTTTCTTTCTTTTTTTCTTTCCTTCTTTCTTTCAGACAGGGTCTTGCTATGTAGATCAGACTGGCCTTGAACTCACTATGTAGCCCAGGCTGGCCTTGAACTCATGGCAATCCTCCTGCCTCAGCCTCCTGAGTGCTGGGATTACAGATGTGCACCACCACACCCAGCTGTATTTCTTTTCTTAGATTATAAATTCCTTGAGAGGAGACAGTGTATTTCATCACGGACCCTCCATAGTGCCTAGAACAATCTCTTATACATAATAGATAGGTAAAAGAAAATATTTAATGATGATAGAAGGGTGTAGTGGTGCACACCTGTAATCCCAACACTTGGGTGGCTGAGGCAGGATTGCCACGAGTTCGAGGCCAGCGTAGACTACATAGTGAGTCAAAGCCAACCCGAACCGCAAAAGGAAAACCCGCCCCAAAAAAAAAAAAAAAAAATTAATGATGACAATGACGATGATGATGACTTTTCTCACCCGGAATGCCTACCCCCATCCCCCACTCGTATTGCCTCAGCCAACCAGCAGGTCAGCCCTTTGTAAGTGTTAACCAGTGAAAGGGGACGGTTGGGTTTCTTCCCTCCAGGCTGTCACATGGTTGCTAGTGACCTGCCAAGGTGTGCTTGCAGGATCCGGTTCCGTCCTCCTGAGCTGCAGAAGGAGATCAGACAGCCCTGTGGAATCACACAGCTCTCTTATTCACAAACGGCCCCTCCGGACCAGCCGGAGACACTTCCCACTTGAGTTCTTTGCGAAGAAAGGTGCTATTGTGTAATCCCAGCTGAGCCGGGGTGAAGTAGGGACACAGCACCCTTACCTGGTCCCTGGCACCCCGGGAGTCTCCTGAGCTTGTCCTCAGGCCTGCTCCTAGTGCCAGCCCAGCCGTTCCACAGGCATGGAGACAGGACCATGGCCCTGGCCCCAAGGATGGTGAACTCCGAGGTCGGGACGATCCTGATGGGGCAGCTTTTCCCTGGGGGTCCCAAGCCACTCCCTTAGCTCTTGCAGCAGGACGGCGTCTTTACTGATGCATCTGGAATTATTATTCCTTTCCCCAGCAGGCTTCATTGGCAACACCAACATCAAGGTTATTCTGTGGATTTGCTCCGGCACATAGGGTGACCTCTTATGGCAGAGACCCGTTGTGTCCCCAGAATCCATTCCGCCCTGCTTCCTTAGCAATGAGCGGTGCTATTTAGCTGGCACACAGAGCCGCAGCTGCCTTCTCCAGCCTTCCTTGCTGGTCGTGTCTCTGTGCTCGGCCCAGGGTCATTGGTGACAGTGTCATGTGGGTGGGGGTGGCCGTGAGAAAGTGAGACAGGAAGACACTGACTTCTCAAGCACTACATGGAGCCTAAGTCTAGACTTCGTCTACCTGAGAAGAAAACAGATTCCTATCTTGATGAAATCCTTTGGGGGTGGAGGGTGCGGTCATTGAAAGCGGAATCTAATTCTCACTGGCACTTGGGTGGGGCATGAAAATGGTTGTTCCCCAGAAATCAGCTTCACCCTGCAGCTTCAAAGACCTCTGGAGGTGGGACACTTATTCCACGGGTTATTTTCCAGATTGGGGGCTGCGATTTAGGTTGCCAATCCCCACAGCTTTAACGGAGCGGCAGGAGCGGGCAGGATTCACACAAGGAAGGGGCCCTGGGGAGAAATTTCACTACGGTCCAAAAAACTCCTCATGCCCAGAACACATCTCTCAATCTCCTTTCCACGAGTGTGTGCTTCCAAGTGTAGTAGAGACAGATTGCCCGGCTCAGACGCAAGGGGTAGAAGAGTTTTAATGAAAAATAAGCAACTAGAAGGCAACAGTTTACACACAAGCTTCTGCACATAGTTTTGGGGTTTTTGTTTCTGTTTCTGTTTTTGTTTTTTTGCTGCTATCCTTTCCCCTGCCTCTTTTTTCTCTCCTCTACCTTAAGAAATGCATCGCTTTTGATCACCAGAAACTAGTTGACACTTCAGCCTGTGGTGGTCAGTTCTTTCAACTGCAAGAGATAATACGCCCCAAATCAAATGCACTAAAGCAAAAACAAACAAACAAAAAGACCATCCTTCAGCTTACAGAACTAGAAGAGCCTTCAAGGACGCGACACAACCTCTCAGAGCTGCTGTCTTCGATGTGCGACCCTCCTGCCTTCAGGGGGACGCCAGCAGCTCAGGGTCACATTGTAATGGTCAGCAAGTCCCGCAAAAGGCCAGACCCTCTTTTCCAAAAGTTACGGCACAAATCCTGGGACTGACTCTTATTTGAAGGACCTGAACCATATCCAGCCTGAGTGCGCGCTGTTGCCAGGCTCGGCCTGGGTCCGTGCGGGCCTGAGGCTGGGTGGGATCGGCCTCACCAGCTATGTGCGCGATGAACAGGGCATGGCTGGTGCGCTAAGAAAAAGCAGGACAGTGCTGAGCGGCTAAATCAAGGCCTTCTTCCCTAGGACATCCAGGGACACCTGGATTTCATCAGTCCTGCCCAGGAGGCAAACCTGGCTGGCTAATTTTAGGGCTCTTAATTAGAAAGACACACATGGAAGAGACAGGAAGGGAAACCCGGAGGACGGGTGTGGGAATTCATTTTTTCCCAAGCTGAGCTCTCAGTGGGTGTGGGTTCGGCAAGGGAGGTGCTGAGGGTGTGGCCACGCCCAGGAGAGTGGACAGGGGCCGTAGAAATACACAGAAGAATGCCTTCGAGTCCTGATTCCTCATTTGAAATCAGGGCAAAATCTGCCCAATCCGGGGGATGGAGGCAAAGAATGCTTAGGTGGGGATGCAGGCCTGGGGAGGGCCGGGGAAACCAGCTCCCTGCAGAGCGCAGCTGGTCGGGGCGCACAAGGGTCTGCACACGCCCCACCCCGCCCGCTTGGGGAAATGCTGGATGCCCCATCTAGCGCGTGCGTGTGCGACTGAAAGTTGCCTCAGCCTAAGTGAACACTGACGGGGACCAGAAGGGCAATCTCTGCTCCCCGCCTCCCAAGTCCTACCCTTCGCGCGCCAGGCCTCGGAAACGGGCACTGTTCCGGCGCACACGGCGGAGGAGGAGCGGAGACGCACGGCAGTGTGGGGACTTGCACGGGGCACTGGGGCTCTTCGTCACCGTGACACCCTTCGACTCCCAAATTAACACGACCAAACCTGCCGCGACGCCACCTGCCCAGGTGCCCATCCTTGTGGAAGGGAGGGGAAGAGGCCGGGCCTCCGGCAGAGAGCACAGCCGGCTCTGTGCGCACGCGTGCCCATCACCAACACTCAGTGCCGCCGGCATCAGTGCCGCCAACATCAGTGCCACCAACTGATGTGGCAACATGGGGTGCGGCCCCCGGCAGAGCAAGAGCTAAACCAAGCCCGAGAGGACTTTCACTAGGTAGGGCGCCTCTGTTCCCCTCCTCCCTGCCGCGCCGGGCGACTGGACGTGCAGGTTAGGAGCTCGGCTGGGAACTGAACTTGCCTGGAGTTTGAGGTTGATCACTCAGGAGTAGGATTTTTAGTTTATAGCACATCTTTTTCTCATACCATTTTCCAAGATCAGTTAAGATTAAAGTCATCTCCCAGAAAATAATCACGATTGAAGACCCTGTTTGGTCAGCCCTAGAGGAGAAAATCTATCCTCTCATAAAATAAACCAAAAACAATCCTTATTTTTAAAAACCAAGATCAGAAGTCTCTCCACATGTAAACTTTACAGACCAATAGAATCTGAGCCACGGGATTAAATAAAACAAACAACTCACAGTCACAAATATTAAAGACATGACAGCACAAAAGCATCCGAAAGGGACCCCCAAATATAGCTGAGGCCACCATTTAATTAATCCAAGTTCCACATATGGCTTTGGTTACCCGTGGTTCTAGGCCAGAAGCATGAAAGCCAGCATTTATGGGAAAGCCAAGAAAAGAAGCTGCCAGTACAGGCTGTGAGGAAAGGAGGCCCCTTCCCACCCCACCAGGACGCCCCACATTCTCGTGTCACCACTGTGCGGTGCACACAGCTCCCTCCCCACGCCACGCCTGCACCAGCCCTGCTCCTATAACCCTGCACTCACAGACTGTGAGCCTCTTCAAAGTGTGAATGTTGCCTCGCTCAGAACCCAGGTAGAGAATGAATGACTGGCCAAATGTAAATTAGAGGAAGGAGTCAGAGGAAGGGCAGGTCTAACCAGGGACACCTATGTTTGCCTAGAAAATCCTTAGTGGCCCTGGAGAGGGTGGGCTGAACAAACATTAATCCTTTTTTTAAAGTTTATAAGATTTTTAGAGGCTGGGGGTTTAGCCCAGCAGCATGGTACCTGCCTGGCAAGCGCAAGGTCATGAGTTCGATTCCTGATACCAGAAAAAAATAAATAAATAAATAAATAAATAAATAAAGATTTTTAATTGGTAGATAATAATTGTACATCTTTATGAATATATTAGTCAGCTTTCCCATTGCTGGTACAAAATACCCAACACTTGCAACTTAGAGGAGAGGTTTAATCTGCCTCACAGTTCCCAAGGGTTTAGTACCTAGTAGAATGGCTCCAAGGCAGAAACATCATGGTGGAAGGGTGTGGTAGAGCAAAGCTGCTTCTGCTCGTGTTACTTGGGAAGCAGAACAGGGGCACAGCACCAGAGAGGAAAGGGTCCAAGGACCAGATAGAGTACCCAAGGTCATGTCTCTATGACCCACCCAGACACACCCAAAAGTGTACTTTTCTAATCTCCTGGGTGGCTCTCAAGCCAATCGGGTTGACAGTCCACCTTAATGGTCACACTGGGTATAGTAAGATATTTCAAAATATTTATGCAATGTGTATGATCAGATCAGGGTAATTGGTGTATCCATCATCTCAAACATTTATCCTTTGTGTTAGAACATTTGAAATCCTCTCCACTAGCTATTTTGAAGTATTCCATTAATTGTTGTCAACCATAGTTATAAGAACACATTAGAGCCGGGCATGGTGGCGTATGCCTGTAATTTCAGCCCTCAGGAGGCTGGGGCAGGAGGATAATTGTGAGTTTGAGGCCAGCCTGGGCTATAAAGTGAGCTCAAGTCCAGCCTGAACTGCATAGTGAGATCCTGTCTCCAAAAGACAAAACAAAACAAAACACATTAGATATCATTCTTCCTGTCCTACTGCACTTCTGCTTCCACTAAGCTCCTCTCTCCTTCCCTCCCCCGCTCTCTCCTCCCCCACTGGTAACTACTATTCTACTCACTGCTTCTGGTTTTTCATTGTTGCTTTGGTCTGGTTTGGGGTTTGGTTTTTGAAACAGTGTCTCACAATGTGGTCCAGGCTGTCCTTGAACCTGCAGCCATACTCCTGACTGAGCCCTCTGAGTGCTGGGATGACCGGCACGAACCACCTTGCCTAGCTTTCTATTGAGGTCATCATTTTTGGGACTGAGAATGTGGCTCTGTGGTGAAGTGTTTGCCTAGCATGCCCAAGGCCCTGGGTTTGGTCCACAGTGTGGGCACATGCACACACACACACACACACACACACACATGCACACATGCGCGCGCACACACACACACACGTGCGTGCACAGAATAAAAAGAGAGACAGAAAAAGACAGAGGGAGGCAGAGAGATATGATGAAGACCACTATCAAGCAGCCACAAGCAGCACTTAAATTAATCAATTGGCTTTTTATGTTTACTTGTGAATCTGTCCAAAGCCTAGGCTTGTCTGGAAGTGGGTAATGGACTCATAGTAAGTGAACTTCTGTGAGTCATTAATCACTCCCAAAACCTGTAATGGTGGATGAAGCCAGAAAGCCTCAAAGGACAAAACAAGATCACAGCCAAAGACGCTTGGATCCAATCTCAATTAGATAAAGACTATAGCCTCAGGCACCTCACTCCTGGGTGGATTAACTTAATCCTCATTAAAGATTAATTTAATACCTTACTGGGAGTAGTCCTTGAGCAATTCCACCCTTCTTGAGTATTCCCCTCCCTTCTTCTGATAACCAAATAAATGCAGGCCACCCAAAGAATGTCTTGGTCTTAGCACTAAAAGAATCTCAAATTTGGTGAGAGGGCTTTGTTCCCCATGGAGTCTTGAAATCATTCCGTTTGCCTCTTTTTATTTAGCCTTTGCTGTATACTCATTCGGGAGACTGTGGGCCTGATCAGCCCGCAATAACTAAGGGGTATTATTAACCTGATAGAGATAGATAGGCATTTACCATAATGCCCTTCAGTTCTACTTTTGTTGCAGTAAATGACAGGACCTCATCCTTGCTATTGCAAGTATTCCATTGTGCATATATAGCAGTTTCCTTATCCATTCACCTACTGATATTCACCTAAGTTGATTCCATATCCTGATAATTATAAATAGTGCTGCAGTGAACAAGGGAGATGTCTCTTTAACATGCTGCTTTCACTGAGTGTGGTGGTGGCGCACACCTGTAATCCCAGCACTTGGGAGGCTGAGGCAGGAGGATCACTGTGAGTTTGAGGCCAACCTGGGCTACAAAGTGAGTTCAAGGCCAGCCTGAAGTACATAGTTAGACCCTGTCTCAAAAAAAAAAAAAGTGCTATTTTCATTTCCTTTAGATATACAACCAACAGTGGGACTGCTGAATTATATGTTTCATTGTTATGATTTTTTTCCCCAGTACTGGGAATTAGACTCAGGGCCTTTGTTTATTTATAGACAGGGTCTCACTAAGTCACTAACTTGCAGAGGCTGGGCTCAAACTTTCACTCCTCCTGTCTTGGGCTTCCAGAGTACTGGGATGACTCTTTGTAGATTTTTGAGGAACCTCTATACCATTTTCCGTATGGCTGTACTAATTTACAAGTGGGCTATATCTGCATTGTTTGTAGTACTAATTTTATTACTATTAGCTTCTTAAATTACTGGAAAGATGAGAGGGTGAGCCAAGCAAGCTCTTTTGATTGGAAGAAGTGGAAACCTACCAATTGTTTTGAGCCTTGGAAGTTTTCTTTGCAGGACTCCAGTGAGTAAGAAGGTGAGGGCAGGGGGCTGCAGTGTGGAAACCAGAGACCCCACCACCCTGCATCTGGCCATGCCAGGCCCTGGCCTATGTGCCTCTGTGGGTGCAGAGGAGCTCACAGGCTGAGAGCACAGCGACCATCCTGGGTGCCAGAGTCCCAGCCCACGTTATGGCCACGGCATGGACAAAATGTGAGCGTAGAGGGGCAGAGATGACCCGGAAAGACATGTTAAGTTTGTGCACTTTAGACAGCCCCAGCTCATACCTGGCAGTCATGGAAAACTGCAAAGGTGGGGACATGTGTCCCTAGGTCCCCTGACGTCCAGGGATGCCGCCGCGGTGCTCCGAAGGTGCGTTTCCAGCTGACAGGTGGCTGGCGGGGTGACGAGCCTCGTTCAAAGAGGAAACGAGAACACACACGTGGCGCCTGCCCTAGCAAACAGGAATGCTGAAGTAAAACTGCAAACCCGGGCAGCAAAACTGTAAACTTTGGGGTTATTTTTTCTCCCTGAATGATTTGCGTCTCCCCCAAACATTTAAATTTTAACAGTTTCCACCCAGCACCATCTAGTTCTACAGCTCTGAATGTCTGGCGTCTAATAAGAGATAGTCAAAGTTACCCTCCCCTCGAGGGCCTGCTGCCTCTGCTGAGCTGGGTGGATGTGGCTTTAATATTGAAAAGACTTTTTTGTTTTTTTGCACTTTCCTCCATGTTGTTGTGATCCCTCTTAACAGAGGCGGAAATCAGCACAACTTTGCTTCAGTAGGCATTTGAAGAGGAAAACCCACGGTGAACGAGGGAGGCCTTGGGGCCGAGGGGCGGCGCCAGGGTTCCCAACCCAGCACGGCCTGAAATCCCAACTCGCAGGGGTGCAGCGTCCTGGTCTATCAAATGTGGCTACTGAACGCCACCCAACCTGGCAGGACTTGGCCCTAAAGATCAAGTTCCCCTCTTCTCACACTGCCTCGCAGAGGAAGGGGAAGAGGAGCCGGCACCAAAGCAATGTCTGCGCCAGTGCTCCTGGGCTGGGAGAGGAGAGGAAGGGATGGGGCTCAGCCCGCCGGAGCTCTCGTGGCTCAGAGGGCGGGAGGCTGGGGCAGCAGGAGTTACCTTGTTGCTCAAACACACTCTCGCCGGTTGCCATGGGCGTTTTCCGTTGTGACCTAAGCAAGGACACACGGAAGCCAGTGACGGAGGCACAGGCTGTGGGTGCTGGGACGGCTTCCTTCTCCTCCCCACTTAGGGAGTTTTCTTTTATTATTGAGCCCTGGGTGCCCTTTTCCCTAGAGGGGCAACCGTTTCAGGAAGGAAAGCAGCTTCCCCTCCACCCCTCTTCACCTACGTGCACTGCACACTCTTTTTTGATCTCTGGAGTAGAAGGAAACAGGGGCCCCTCCCTAGTGCTTCTGTCAGCTCCACATAGAGCCAGACCCACAGCAAGGCCACGGCCATGGGTCCCCAAAGCATCCTGACAGCAAGGGGAAGCCAGGAGTCAGGCGCCGGGGACAGCAAGAGGTGCTTGAACTGACAGAGAGGGCTTTAAAACACCCCACTGGGTTCTCGGAGGCCTCGGGGAGGGGCAGTTCTGGGTTTAGGACCAAGCCACACCGAAGCTGCAGGAAGCTTAACAGCCCCACGCCCCACATTAAGCACAAGCAGCACCTCCCCATCTGTGTGACAGCCAAAAATGCCACCACCTATGTCCACATACCTCCGAGACTGAGGCACCTCCCTAGACGGAACACCAGTTAGATCATTTCCTAAAATATATTCCAAAGACATTAATTAGTTCCTTGACCTATAATACGTGTTACATGGAGAGTTCCAGGTAGGTGTGGTGGCACACACCTGTAATCCCAGCACTCAGGAGGCAGAGGCAGGAGGATCAACACAAGTTTCAGGCCAGCCTGGGCTACATTGTGAGTTCAAGTCCAGCCTGGAATCCAGAGATACCCTGAGATGCTCTCAAAACTGAAAAAAAAAAAAAGATTTCCATGTTCTATATCAAGCTAGATTTGGAAAAGTTGGAAAAGGGCATACTCATATGACTTCTCAGAACTGTTAATACATACATATATATTTTAATAGAATATACAGATTCCCAAATTTAACTTGGATGGTGGAACTACATTGAATGACTTTTTTTTTTTTGAGAGGCTCCCTGGGTAGTTCAGATTGGCGTTGAACTCATTATATAGCATAAACTGGCCTCGATCTTGTGGCAATCCTCCTGCCTCAGCCTCCCATGTGCTGGGATTACAGGCATGCGCCACTACACCCAGCTGGGTGACTCTCCTCAAGAGTGCTCTCTGGGGACTTTGTGTCCCCCACAGGGTGACCAGTCCACTGGACCTTACATTTTCACTAGAACGTGCGAAGATCCAGGAAGGAGGCCAGAGCTTGAGGAAGCCTGGCAGGGTGACCTCACAGAGGAGTCGGGGTTGGTGGGCTCCCCTCGAGCCCAGGGCGATGCAGTGGGATGTGTGTGCTCTGTAGACGCTGACCAGTATCTATGGCTTGCAGTTGTTTGGAAGCGACCTGGTGTGGATGAATTACTCAGATGCCCACGGACGGACCTGAGCCTCTTCTCTTGCTGGCCTGGCAGCACGGTGTGGAAAGTCTTGCCTGGGAGCTGGGGCAGAGCAGCTCTGGTGAGATCTGGAAACACAAGCCCAGGCGGGTATAATGGTAGCGAGTCACAGGAAACCGACTGCCGTCAGGTGCTGGGCGGTTGGGGGAGACAAAGCCAGGAGCCAGAGCCCAGCCAGGGAGGAGGAGGCCTGGCCCTGGGGCGGCACAAAGAGCAGCGTGTTAGCCTCTGGATCCGGTTTCTCCCCATGGAGGCCAGGCCTCATGTGCTGAGCCTCAGGCTCCGCTGCAGGTTGGGGTTCAAAGCCCTGGTGGCCCCTCCTGGGGTGCCATGCCAGCTCTCCCGGGGCACTGGCGAGAGTTTCAGGGACAAGATGGGATGAGCACCCCAGTGACTGTCACACTTCCTCCCCTGCCCCTGGCTTGTGAATCCCGATCCTGCCTTAGTGAAACCTTTCTCTAGACAGTTTATAAGCTGTTGGCGCTTAACGTTTTCCAGTCTAACTGGACGGGCCAGTGCCTGCGGTCATGTGTTCTGAGATCACAGTTCCGAAGGAAGGAAGAAACTGGGTAGTTGAGGTGATGTGTGCCTGTAATCCCACCAAGGGCAATCCGGAGGCTGAGGTAGGATCCAGAGGCTGAGGCAGGAGGATTGCAGTAGTTGAAGCCAAACTGAACTATGTAGCAAGATTTTTTCTCAAAAACAAAACAAAACAAAACAACCAGGAAGAAAAGATAGGTAATCCCAGTTCCTCAGGGGCCCGTGGGACCTGGAGGTCCTACCTCAGCCTGCTGGGCAGACAGCCCAGGGTGACAACAAACAAACTTGAACAAAAAATTTTGTTTTTTAAAATTTGGCCTCACAGGTCAGAGAGAGCTTATTAGACTCGGATGACAATAAATCAAGGACTAACTGGATAATTAAAAGCACAAACCGGAGGCCTGGGCATCTCCCTCTTCTGGAACTACACTGGCCTCCATAGGGAGGGCTCCACCCGCCCCGAGGCAGAAATGCTTTTGTGAATCTGAAACCCTCCGTGGTGACCTCCACCTCCTCTCAAGCTCACCTCCCATTACTTCATGGCTGTGCCCCCTCACGCGCTGTCCCTCTCTGCTGCAAGGACAGAGGAAATCTAAGCCACCGGCCACAGTGCAACCCGCTCCTGTCCTGCCCGACAGGAAGCAGCACCAGGTTCCCGACCAAAGCCAGGGTTGCGCCAGGGTTCCTGCCAGGCCTGCGGGCCGGAGAGCTAGCGGCCCTGGGCGCTTCTGTTCTAGGAAATTCCCCTGCTTGCCCCTGCGGGAGCAAGCTGAGCCCTTCAAAGCCCTGGCTGAGAAGCCCCTGGGCCGCTTCCAAGACTATCTGCTCCCAGTATGAACCCCAGGACGCTTCTCCCCATTTCTGAAATAGCATAAACAGCCGCTGGGGCTGACAAAGTGTCCCCCACCCCCGCCGGGCACTTCCATGTTTCTACCTCGATCCAAGGCCCACCCTGCGGCCTTGGGGATGGCTCTGCAGGGCTCACCCTGTGGGCTGCAGCCACCCTGCCACCGCCCCAACTCCCCCTCACCCTAAGCAGCAGCCCCTGTGCAGCAGGGGGGGTGTGCAGGGCGGGAGGCGTGGTGCCAAGGTTCAACATGTGTCCCGAGGTTCACGCGCTGGAAACTGTGTCCCCAGCGTCAGGAGGCAGGACCTACCAGGTCAGCAGTTATCGCGGGAGGACTGGGTCCGCTCATGCGCCTCACAGGTGCTGCCATCCTCCGAGCGCCGCCTCGGCCATGCTCAAGAAGGCTGTCCCCAGACGCAGCCTGGGGCCCGGGAGCAGGGTAAATGCCTGTTCTTTACAAACTCCGCTATCTCAAGCGCTGACCTAACAGCACCACACAGACAAGGTAGGCTACGTGATGTTTATACGCTATTCCAGGACAGGGTTATGGTTGTTTTAATCTTTTGAAATGAATAAAGTTTCCTCCAAGTCTTTGTGTTACTTTTTATTTTCACTAGTACATGTTCGCGGTACATACTGACTGGAATCCCTGCCAGGAACCGGGACGTGGACATAACACATTGTAATTCTTTTTCCCTCCTCCTTCCCCCTCCATTTCTTGATCCTCTTCCGCTATGCAAAGCTCTATCTCTTTGTTGCCTATCTTTTATTTTGCTCTTGAGATTATTTACATTTTGAGTTTCTCATATAAGAGAAACTATGCAATATTTAAGCTTGTGTCTCTGATTTCACTTAATATTATGGTCTCAAGGTCTTTCCATTTCCTACAAATGATTCAAGTTCCTCTTTCTTTATGGTACAGTAGTACTCCATTGCCTATAGATACCACATTTTCTTTGTTCTTTTATCCACTGATGGACACATAGGCTGCTCCTGAGATTTGGCTGTTATGAATTATGCTGTTGTACACATGGCTATGCATGTATCCCTGCAGTATTATTTCCTTAACTCTGTAGGAGAGGAACAGCTTGGTGGAATAGAATTTCTAGTTTTAGTTCTCTAAGGAATCTCCATGTGATTTCCATAGTGGCTGTACTGGTTTACAGTCCCACCAGCATTGTAGAAAGGTTCCTTTCTCCCCCACAGCCTCGCCAGCACTTGTTACTATTTGATTTCTTGACAATAGCTATTCTTCCTGGGATCTTTCATTTCAGGAAGGTGTGAGCCACGTTTAGGCTGTGGCTCAGGGTGCCTTGGACATGCTGCTGCCCGCTCCTGCACATGAGCACCCTAAGGTGAGAAGCAACAGTAATTCAGATTTGTATTTTTAGCAAAAATCTCTTTCTTCTTGCTAGAGGGCAGGGGCTATCTAGCATTGGGTTGCATGCTGGTAAGAATGCCTAGGAAACAGTATGGGTTCTCAGGGAATTGTATGTGTTGCATGGCTACCATTCCCTAAAAAAAAAGTATGTGTCATTTTGTGTGTGTGTGATAGGCCAAAGGCCACCAAGAAATGGCACTCATGTGGTCTGCATCTCAAGCCACCAGGGACCAACGTCACCAAACCTTGTGCCACATCCGCTATCTCATCATGTGTGGAGCAGATTAAGGCCCAGCCAACCAGATGAGCCTTCATGAGATCTGCAGTTGAGAAAAATGCTACAGAGTTCAAAACCAAAATGAAAATACAAAGGTAGTGAACTTGTGGATCAGCCCCAAGCCTCAGGCCTGCCCTGGACACCACCGTCCACATTTAGGGCCACTGAAGTTGCTCCGCGCAGAATCTCTGCGCTGTGGCTAGGACTCCCTAGCCAGCTGTCATGGTCATGGGCTCCATGGTACCTGGAAACATCAGTGACCCAGAGCCCGAGTCACACCCAGGGAGACTGCAGGGAGGTGGCCCTGGACAGACAAAGCCACAGTAGGGCCACCTCCTTAGCGGGAATGGTTTTGTTGTTCCCTCTCATCCAAACACACACTTGAAATGAAAAAAAAAAAAAAAAAAAAAATCAACCTGTACAGTTCCAAAGGCCGGTCCATCCCACACTTGTGTGTCCCACCAGAATTCTGTCTTCCTGGGGAGAAAGGGAGGCTGTGAATATCACATTTCTTTTCTATGTTGAATTGCCACTGCTTAAAAGTCAAACCATCTATTAACAGATAAATTTAAGCGAGAACAGCCCATGTTCCTGCCAGTGCTGATGACAGGTTTTCCAGAAGGGAATCATGTACCTAGCAGCAGCTAGTAAGTGTGATGACAGCTGGCAATTTAGTGAAGGGTTGGTGGATTTCTGTTTGTTTATTGAGTGATTTATTTATTTTAAAATGAAATGCGCTGATCACGGGCTTGAACAGCAAGAACTCAACTACCTCCTGGTAAGAAATGAGTATTTTCTTTAACTCTTTCATTTTATTCTACTTTTCTAGAGTTTAGACATCACTTAGAAGTGGGCTCTAAGGTGTGGCCCCCGATCTAAGGCTCTTCCTTGCATGCTGCTGAGCTTGCTAATCCAGAGGGTCTCTGCGATACATCCCGTGCATGAGGCTAGACCCTAACCCCCGGCAGTCGTGGCCAACAGCCAGGGTGCCAGATCCGCAAGGATGCTTGCTGGTCATAGCGAGCCATCTGGCTACTGAAGGAAATACAGGGCAGGTGTCTGAGACGTTTCTGACATTACCATTGAGCTCTGCCAAGAAGCGGGTCTGCTTTTATTCAGAACGGTCCTGCCTGCTGGCAAGAAAGGGTCCTCTTGGTGCAAGACACTTTCAGGAATGAGGCTCAGAATGGAAATGTTTTCTTGTGCAGTGGGGCCTACGTTTCTCCTGAGTTGTTCTGGGACTTCATTCCGCCCATTTCCTCCCCATCTGGAACAAGGGAGGTCTCTACGGAGCTTCATGTCCTTGCCTGTGTCCTGAGCGATCACAACAGCAGATAGATAGGGATATAGAAGCTACCAAGAATCGGTTCATGCGGTTATAGAGGCGCAGAAGTCCCCCAGTCCGCCACCTGCAAGCTCAAGACCCCGGTAAGCTGGCGTGATTCCATCAACTCCAAGTGCCTGCGCGCCGGGGGAGCAGACAGCATGCATCTCAGCCTTGGGCTGGAGATGAGATGTCCCAGCTCCGGCCACAAGGCAGGAAGAAGCAAATTCCTCCCTCCTCTGCCTTGTCCCTCGGGGGACGGAGCAAATGGTCGTGTCCCCAATCACCAAGGTACATGCTGTCCTGCTCATGCCCCCAGCATATGCCCTTGAGCCACTGTCTTACTTCCTGCCCGGCAGGTCCTGCAGGCTGCGGGGGACCTGCTCCCTGGTTCGCTCTGCCATTCAGAGGGAGTCTGCATGCACGTTCCAAATCGGAGTCAGCGCGGAGAGGCCTGGTGCACACCCGCCTCTGCGCCCACACAGGCGTGGAGACCTCTTCCCTATGGAGAAAACCAAAGAACGCCGGGATGAACCCCTACCCGAGACCTGTGAAGGAAGACCTGAAGGCAGCGTTGGCCCTACCATTCCACAGCTCCTCATTAACACAGGGCCCTTTTGTGACTCCGAGACAGCTGGCGACACCACTGCACTGGAAAGCACACGTGAGGGATGCCAGCCTCGAGGACACGAGGGCGGCCGTCAGGAGTCGCAGTGGGCTCTGCGGACGCAGGGTGGAGGGCGTGGTGTGCAGACCACAGCACAGTGGCCGGGAGGCCCCAGGCCCTCAGGAGCAAGTCCAGGTCTGATCCCAGCTAGGGGACGCCCCCAGGAGCGCAAGACACAGGCCCCAAAGCCAAATTGGCCCAAACCCAGATGCCACCCACAGGCAGCGCTCACAGCAAATTAGCCTGGTGCTGTGCGATGTCCACATGTTCCCGGGACCACACGCAGGGTCTCCCATGGGGCTGGCAGCGAGGGCAGCGTGGAACGTGCTTAAAGGGACTTTGCAGTTAGAAGACACAAGAGGCCCACGAGGCACAGCAGGACAGCCACTGCCCGGTGTGTGCTCTTCAGAATCATCTAGAACACCTCAAAATGCAGAGTCCTGGTCTCCAGCCTCTCCCTAGCCCCCAGCACACAAAGCGATCCTCAGGAGCATCAAAGCCGGAGCCCCTGCTGCTACCGAATGCTTCACTAGGGCCCCTGGAGTACGGCGTTAGGTTGAGTGGCTTTCCCAAGGGTACACAGCATCTGTGCAAGCCGCCGGGCTATACTCAGGGCTTCAGATACAACACCCAGCCTCCCGGGTGTGCCCATTGGGGGGCTGTCAGAGCACCCCAGAGACTTCCAGATGTGGAAAGAGGGTAAGAAGCACAGTCGTTCTGCCTGCCAAGGGACTACTGACAACTTCCTCATGTCGGCTTCTGCTGGGGTTTGCGATTCTGAGGCCTCTGGCCCAAGCCTCTCTGGGCCAGAGATTCTGCATCTGGCTCTATGATGACTGCAGTTGCACCGTCCTCTGGGAGACGTGGGAAATCCCTGTTCGCGTGTGTGGAGATCTCTCCGAGCCTCAGTTTACCTTTTTTAAGATGGAGAGAATGCCGGCACTCTTACGTCTTCTTTGGGGCTCTGCAGATCAACTGAATGATCACACCAAAAAATCCTGCAAACCCCTAAAGCAGGGAAAGAAGTTTTCTGGACCCACACAGAGGTGTCCTTGAAGCCAGGGCCGTTGTTGTCACGCACTTAATAACCCTGATGTCAGAATACTGTGTGACTCCTCTGCCTACCCCATCATTCAAGAAGGCCAGCCAGCTCCTCCTGGTTTCCGGGGGACTGGTGAAATATTTTCTGCAAGTGATCTGGAGAGGAATTCCTATTCTGCGGGACTAAACCAGATTTTTTACATATTACTACTACTAATAATAAATACTTAGCATTGAATCAAGATGCAAGATGTATGTGCATGTACCAATTCCCCAGGGTGAATGTAATGATGATGTATCACAAACATACGCCAAAATATAGAGAGAGAAAAGAAAAAAACAAACAAAAACCTTAGCATCGTGTTGTTACTAGGCACCAAGCACTGTGCCAAACATTTTACCTGCAGTTATTGTATTTAGCCCTCACACCACTCTAGTGAATGAGCAGGATTAAAAAGTAGAAATATAAATGAAATGTTCTCCTGTTCCCTTTTCACGAACTTGGGAAATGTGGCTGGAAAAAGCTCAAGAATTGCCCAAGATCACACAGTTGCTAAGGGACAGGTTCAAACTCCACGTAGCAGAGTCTCCAGGGACAAAGTCCTGATAAAGGGGCTAATGACGGGTCACTGTCGTCAGGAGCCTGACCTTCCCCGTGGCGCAGCCTGGCATTTCCCAATGGAATGTTCCTCCCCGCGTCGGCTGAGGCCGAGGGCTCTGGCAGCCTCAGGTCACCTGTCTCAGCCTGGCCAAACTGGAGCACAGGCTGGGTGCGACACAGTTCGACATGTACGTTGTTAAGCGAACCTCCTGGGAGAGCACTCTAAATAGAGGCTAATGCCATGCTGTGAACTACAGTATTTGGGTTATGAAGCTCGGATTCTCTGACTCTTGCAGGAAAAAAAGAATTGTGTCATGAAGCGCTGAGAAGCCCAAGCAGCAGTTCCAGGATCAGGACAGCAGCGAGCTCGTTGGGCTGGAGGCAAGGCTCTTCCTGGGGGCTTCAGAGATTTCACTCACACTTCGTAGCATCTGAACCCCAGACACTCCCAAGAACCACTAGCTCTGGGAGGCTGAGGCAGGAGGACTTTGAATTTGAGCCCAGACTGGGCAGCTCAGCAAGACCCTGTCTCAAATCAAAACAAACAAAACAAAATTCTGGAGATGTAACTAAAATACAAAAGCCCTGGGTTTAATCCCCCATTTAAAAAAAATCAGACATTAACACTAACTCTATCCATCTTCCCTGCAAAAACTTCTTACCTAGCAGAGCCCAGGACCCCAGCTGCGAAGCCGTTACTAAGACAGCAACACAGATGCAACCCCAAGCCCTTCTTCTGCTTTCTCAGTTTCACAGAACCATTAACCACCCAGGGGCCGGGGATATAGCTCAGTGGCATAAGCACCTGTCTAGCAAGCACAAGGTCCTAAGTTTGATTCCTGGTTCCAAAAACACAGAGTATTTTTCTCTTTCATGGAGAATACTGACTAATAAAATTGTCTTTGCTGGGTGTGGTGGTGCACACCTGTAATCCCAGCACTCGGGAGGCTGAGGCAGGAGGATCGTTGCAAGTTCGAGGCCAGCCTGGGCTACAAAGTGAGCTCAAGGCCAGCCTGAACAGCATAGCAAGATCCTGTCTCAAAAAGACAAAATAAAACAAAACCACCAAGCTTCTTGCTAGGGGCTCACCCAGCAGGCCAGCAACTCCTGGCCCTAAACTGCATCCCCATCCAAGTCAGACCACACCCGTCCCGTCTCCAATCCCCCCACGCTGGCTTCTGAGCGGCACAGAGAGGCTGTGTGCCCAGGGGCTCGTGTGTGTCACCCTCTGAGGCAGGACCGCAGAGTGACTGAGTCATAGCCAGCGCTCACCAAATGTCCGCTGTGGAATTGGTGGATGAGGTTAGAACAGCACAAGTGTTCTGGAAATCCCCGCCCTACCCCAAATCAGTAAGTCTAATGTTAGGTTTCAGGCTGGAAAAAAAGAAATTTGGAAGCAAAAGACCATTACCTTAAAAAACAAATGGAACAGAAAATGAAAGCCCTTCAAATGGTACTACATACCCGGCGATGATGGCCAGGAGGGACAGGATGCCTGATGGCCTCCCCGTGTGCATGTCCTCTTTTCTCCTTCCTGCCCTAGCAGGCCCACACTGCCCAGACTGCAGCGGGAGGGACTGCTTCCTCTCTGGAAGGACCTTGGCAGACTTCAGCCAATCTGAGCCTCACCAGAAACTTCTGGGAAAGAAGTGTCCTCCTTCTGACCATACAGAAAAGAGTACGGGCATAACTCCAGTTGTGTCTGGTGGGTATCTTGTGATCCTGACACGAGAGCCGAAGAACAAAGTTGGCACCATTTGCTTGCTTGCTTGTTTGTTTTGGTTTTTTGAGACAGGGTCTCAGGAAGTTTAGGCTGGTCTTGAACTGGCTGCCATCTTCCTGCCTCAGCCTCCCTGATGCTGGGACTACACGCACATACCACCATGCCTGGCCAAAGTTAGCACCATTGTAGATTAAGAAGAGACAGACACTGGGTTTCCGCTGACTGACCCAGTTGCTGTATCAATCAGCAATTTAGCTGAAAGCCACCTGGCCTCAAAGATGTGAGACAATAAAACGCTCCACCCCTTTGGTGCTGGAGCCAGAGCCCAGGGCCTTGGCGCATTTGCCAGGCAAACTCTTGACCCCTGAGCTACATCCTGGCCCTGAGCCTCTTTTTGTTTAAGCTAAACAAATACATACCACAAAGCCAGGTGTGGTGGGGCACGCCTGTGGTCCCAGCAGACAGGAGGCTGAGGCAGGAGGATTATGAGATCTACACCACTCTAGGTTACATAGTGAGTTCAAGGACAGCCTGGACTACATGGTGAGACCCTGTCTCAAAAGACCGAAATAAGAATAATAATAACAACAACACCAGCACATAGCTCCTTGCTCGATCCCTTTCCTGGCTGGGCAGAGGCTGCACTCTGACGTTCAGCTTATTGAAGTCAAACAAACCTGACCCCCTCGCCTTTCACTCCTCAGTCAGAGCCGCCCCAAGACTTCCAGGCCTGAGATGTCCCAAGTGAACCGGCAGGTCACCCTAGTTTCCACAAAACGGAAGCCTGTCATGGTCTCATGATGAGAGAGGCTGGGCTGCGCCCGGTGTGGGACCCACGGCGCCCCCAGATTGCAGGCTTCTCCCGTCTCTGACCTGCTGCCCTCAGCATGAGGCTGTCATTGTTCAGGTGACTTCATGGCCCAACAGGGCAGCCAGAGCGCCAGCCACCACAGGGCAGGTCCAAGAGGCAGGGAGGAGGGGCAAAGCGAGCAAAGTGTCGCTGGTCTGTCGCCTCTCACAGAAACTTCTGCTCAACACCACAGGGCCATCAGGTCCCCAATATGGTGGCCAAGCACGTTGTCACTCAGCTGGAGATCGGGGCTGTGCCAGGCAGGAGAAGGAGAGTGAGGATGCTGGACGGACGACCCCATGCGAGCCAACAGACAAGCCCGGCCTCTGCTCAGGCCTGTGCTGGGAGCTGCTCCTCCAAGCAGGTGCCATCTCTGCCCAGACCCTGTGCGCCCAAAGTGGGTGCCTCCCCCGACGGTGCCCCGACCACCATCTCCTGGCCTTTCCAGCCAGGAGCGCTCATCGGCCCCACTGTCCCTAATCAGACCACGTTAGTCTTCACTGGTCTCTTGCTACAGACCTGACGCCACCTTACCTTCTACCTGCTTCCCTTCACACGCCCCGCCAGGACCACACCCTTCCCGCCGCTGCTCCCCACCCCCCCCCGACCCCCGCAGCTGGTTTCCAGCCTTTCCTGCCATTCACTCTCAGTCTGTGTCCAGGGCACGGGGGCGGGCAACAGCAGCTGACTGGGCTGGTGATCGGCACGCCGGGCAGACGATGGGATATGACTCTGCTGGGACAGGGGACTGGTGAGGCACGGGCAAAGATTTCTCTCTCACGTCCTTCGAGGGCTCTGGCCTGGCGGCTCCAGGCCCCACTGTCAGCTCTGCGAGTCTCCTTAGCGCGAGCCAGGGAAGGCAGAGTCACACAGCTCTGCGGGGAGCTCCTGTCCTGCTGGAGAGGCAGCCCTCTCCTCCCCACCTCGCCACCCCAGAGCTGAAGAGAGGAGCAGAGGAGAAGTCAGCCTCTGCTAACACCGACAACACACGGTGCCTGGAGTCTTGGCTGAAGACGGCTCTTCACGAGGACCGATTCCTCGTTTGCTTGAATTTTCCCGTTTGGATTTCACCGTAAGCTGAAAGCTATTATAATGCACGATTGTACCTCCTGTTATGTTTTTTGAAACTGAATTATCATCAAGCAGCTGTGAACAGTTATCTCCAACTGTAATTCTTTTCTAAGTTAAATTCTTCAGAGGAACAGGTAAACTGTGCTTTAAATCATTAGTTTAAAACTAAGCAGACAAAGCCAGGTAGGATGGTGCACGCCTGCCATCCCAGCACTCAGGAGGCTGAGGCAGAAGGATCACTGCAAGTTCAAGGCCAGCCTGGGCTACATAGTGAGACCCTGTCTCAAAACAAGCAAACAAAACTAACAGGCGAGACCTGATACCATGGGTTTCAGCAAGAGAACCTGGATTTTAAGTGTTTTGTGAATAGACTGAGTCATCTCTTTTATTAGAGATGCCCACAGACACTTAAAGTCAGTGCTTGTCACAATGCTTCTCTCAGAGAGGACAACTGAAGGATAAGCTTCGACGCGTTTTGAGGGCAGGGGAGGTCTCGGCCTCCTGAGTTCTGGTTTCTCATTTCCAACAACAGACAGCCGCATCGCAGTTCCAAACAAACCAAACCCCGCATAGTGTATGGATTACACTGAGCTTTATTCTCCAAGAGAAACGGGCAGCGTGAACCAGAGGGCGGTGCATCTTGCTGATAAGCCACTCTGTGTACAAACGTCACACCAGGATGCTTGTGCAAAAGCATGGCTGGGGGCATTCCATCCCCTAGGAAGCAGTCACCAGTACCCAAGGACGCTGACATAGCTGGGTGGATTGCAGGCAGCTGTGTCTTCAGAGTCAGAGGACTCAGACCAGGCAGACGACAAAACCAGACTGGGAAAAGTCCTTTGAAGCAGAATGCCCCAGGACAGCGGCCTCCTCTGCCTCTGGCTACAGAGTGGCCAGCTTTCTTTTTTGTTTGTTTTGTTTCTGAGACAGGGTCTCACTATGTAGTCCAGACTGGCCTTGAGTTCACTTATGTAGCCCAGGCTGGCCTTGAGTTCACTTATGTAGCCCAGGCTGGCCTCGCACTCACAGTGATCCTCCTGCCTCAGCCTCCCGAGTGCTGGGATTACGGGAGTGCGCCACCTCATCCGGCCTGCCCAGCTTTCTGGCAGCACTGTGGCTGGGATTGCTGGCCGGGACTGCCCCGCCCTCAGGGCAGCTGCACACTGGGACTCTGGCAGCGAAGACCCTGGGAAGGCCTGGGGTGCTGGGAAGCCCGACCAGCGCCTCACCTCTGAGGTCTCGCACTGCGGTTGGGACATTGTCTTGCTGGACTTTAGAGCCTCCCTACCCTCCCCGCTTACCTAGGCACGATTCCCTCTGCTTCCTGAGGTAGCATTTTGCTCGTAGGACCCTGAGCCACAAAGCTGGGGGCCACGGATATCATTTTACAGAAAGAGCACGGTCCTCTGCCACCACCTCTGTGACGCTGGGCAAGTCCGTAACTTCTCAGACATTGTAACTGGAAGGTGGAGGTTATGACAGCATTCGCTTCCTGGGCATTCGATAGAGCTCCCTTTGTAAAGCACTGGGCAGCTCGCGGCAGCTGGCTGGTTGGTGTTTCGCTATCACTATGATGAGCCATGCCGCCTATGGTTCTTTCTCCCATGCCACAAAAATGCAGGACAAAGTCCATAGGACAATGGTCTTGGAATTCTTTGACTGTTGAAAATCTTGAGATCTCAAAAAACGTGTGTGTGTGTTTTAAAAGCACACCTGTAATCCCAGCACCTGGAGGCTGAGGCAGGAGGATCACCACAAGTTTCTGGGCTACAAAGAATTCTTTTTTTTTGGTCTGTTTTGAGACAGGGTCTCATATACAGTTCAGGCTGGCCTTGAGCTCACTTTGTAGCCCAGGCTGGTCTCGAACTTGCAGCGATCCTTCTGCCTCAGCCTCCAGAGTGCTGGGATTGCAAGTGTGCGCCACCACGCCTGGCTGGCTACAGAGAATTCAAGGTCAACCTGGACCACACAGCAAGACACTGTCTCAAAAAACCAAAAATAATAAAATATTAATAATAATTATAAATTTAAAAAATACAAAGTCTATCCTGACCTGGTTAAGTTTTAACCTAGAGATAAAGGCCAAATCACATGTGTTGAGCACTAGTGCTCAGGCTTCACAAGGAACATGTGGCTAAACTGTAACTCACATTATCTCGGTTCAAATTCCTTGTTTGTGACCGGCTGCTGTCTCAGTGAACCTCTGCAGGGTTTTTGTTCGTTTGGTGTTTTCTTAGTCACGGAGGAGTAAAATCCGAGCATCCAGACCCAGAGACAGACTGGTGCCAAACCAAGCCCTCAGAGACCTCCTTCTGGCTCCTCGGTCCCGCGAATGTGATTTCATGCACACTGAAGGCAGTCCATTAGTTCCCGGCAAGGAAAACGAAGTTTCCGAAGTTGCTCAGTGTAACAGGCCTCCCCTCGCTCGTACACAAAGCCCTGCTGATGGCGAGTCTGTCCCCCAGTTTTCAAAGAAGAGGAGCAAACGGCACCCGCAGCTGCCCGCTGTGGTCCTGGCAATGCCCACCCCTGCCATGCCCCTGGGTTCCCATCTGGATCTATCATTACGTCCCGGGGAAAAGCCCGGATGAAAACGTCTCCCTCCCTTCCAGGACCAAAGCATTTTTAGTTCAAAATCGCACAGCCAGGGCTTTGAGAACTGACTGGCAAACGCCTCGTCTCTGGGAAGGGTGTGTCGGTTCACACCCCTGCCTGCCCGCGCTCCGGCTGTGTTCCCCTGCGTTCAGCTTCTGCGCTCTCGCGATGTCACTGAAGAGGAAACAAAGAAGTTTTGCTCCTGACAGCAGACACGTCAATGAGCCCGGCTGCCGTGTGTTCATCCCGATCTTCCCTGCACTCCTGAGGCCGAGCTCCCGAGAGGAGAGGCCTACAGAGGCGGGCGGAGCGGCTGCTCACGGCCACTGCGGGTGGACACTGTGACCTGAACGTGCTCCGGGCACTGCGCCTCCTTCGCACGGAAGTGAACACTGGAGTGCAAGATGCTGAGCCGCCAAGGATCAATATTTACCAGCAAAAAAAAAAAACAACACGGTTACCATGGCAATGTTGTCAGCTCCAAATGACTGTCAGGAGGTGAAAAAATTCTCTTAAAATAGCTGAAACCAAAAAAGATGTATTTATAAACTGCTTACCATGCACCTACCTGTTCTCAGAGTAGAATGTGTTCTTTAAGCTATAGATACTCGAAAGATGGGGGAATTTCAGACATAGATATTTTTTCTTGAATTAAAAGAATTTATATTTTAACCTTAATCCCTCCTTAAAATGGTAAAAACTAACTGATATAATGATTTAAAAGAGAAGTCAATGGCGGGCGTGGTGGCACATGCCTGTAATGCCAGCACTCAGGAGGCTGAGGCAGGAGGATCGTTGCGAGTTTGAGACCAGCCTGGGCTACAAAGTGAGCTCAAAAAAGGAGAATTCTAGGAATGGACTTGTACTTAGCTATTACTCAGCTGTGACATTAAAATTCTGCATTAAATTATCAATTGCTTCTTTGAAATTGGTAAGATGGCACTTTCTTGGGACTAAAAGCCCAAATACTCTTAAATCTACGTTGTCAAAGTTTTTCTAGAAGGATCAGTAAGTAAGGATCATCAAATTTTTGGTACCATGAGGAAAAGATGTTGGTCACACAGTAGATTTAAAAAAACCTGGACACAGTTTTCACCTTGTTCTTACAAAGCTCCAGTTCTCACTTATCTTCCTACCAACAGAGCCACAATTGTATTTGCAGCAGCAATTTACCCCCAAATCCTCAATTTTAGCTGGGCATGGTGATGTACGCCTGTAATCCCAGCACTTGGGAGGCTGAGGCAGGAGGATTGCTGTGAATTTGAAGCCAGCACGGGCTACATAGCAGGACTGTCTCAAACAAAACAAAACAACTCAATTTAACAACCTCCCTTGCACACTTTCTCTCATTTCTGCATATCTTGGAAACAGAGGCTCCAATTTCTTTTTTTTTTTTTTTTTTTCCTGAGGATTGAACCCAGGACCCCATGCATGTTAGGCAAGTGCTGTACCACTGACTTACATCCCTGGCCCGTTTTTGTTTTATTTTGAGACAGAGCCTCATTAAGTTGTCCAGGCTCGACTTAAATTTAGGATCCTCCTGCCTCAGCCTCCCATATAGATGACATTATAGGTACCATTGCACCCAACCACTGACTATCTCTCTTAGGACATTCGTATAGTGCGCAACCTTGGAAGACAGAGCTACTGTCTCCTCCCAGCAAAGGGAAGGCTTGCTTAGAGCAATAGAAGACAGAAATAATGTTTCTTCCTTATATAACAGCCTGCCTACTGCCGTTATATGGGATGTGGGGTCCTTCTCCTGTAGCTACCACGTGCGCAGGCATTGCTGTAGGCTTCTCCAGCGCCCCATGGGGTTCAGCACAAGGGGAACTGCCACAGTACGCTCTTGCCGTGCTGAGTAACAGTCTTTTGTCTCTGACCCAGAGGTCTCATGTCTTTGCCAGCACCCATGAAACCAGGGCAGGCGACCTTGGTGGCTTGTGAGCAGGATAAAATCTCAGACCCTGTGTAGTTCTTGACAGGATGTTCCTTCCAGAATTAAAAAAAGAAGGCAGGAGAACGCTCTGGCTCTCTGCCCTTCTCCTTTCTTCCTGCTCTCATGTGCAGAGGCCGTCTTGGGACCGTGAGGCCCCAGTGTGAGGACCAGGCCTTCGTGCTCAGGACGGTGCAGCTGATGAAGAACCGGCATTCTCACAGTTACTGACCCAACCCGGGACTGCATAACCAGACCTCTTGCCACCTGAGATAAATGGTCAGCTACTTGTTCAAATCAAAGTTAATTCTTCCCAGTCAATGTATCTCCAGAGTTTGAATCAAACATAGTAACATAGTTACCACACAATAATGGTTGTGTCAAACATATACAATTTAAGGTTAATGTGTTGCTACCTTCCTGACTTCTTGATCCTGGTTTTACTTTCCTGTGTGTTAACTTTAGTGTTTGTATCTCTTTTCATTTTATAAAAAATTTGCATAACAAAAAAGGAGAACAACAATAGTTAATACACTGGGTTTCATAATCTTAAAAGTAGTTACTCAGAGTACAACACACAGACAAAAGACTCGCTCTTACAAAGATAATAGTACAAAACCTTCTCTTCAGTGAACTCAGAGAAACTAGTAGTATAAATGAAACAAATTAGCATATATATTAAAATATTTTTGAAGCAACAGACTAGATAATTTGGGGAATTATTTGAACTTTTCCCTCTTCCTATTTATCTTTTTTTTTTTTGAGACAAGGCCTCAAAAAACGTTCAGGCTGGGCTTGAACTCTCAATTCTCCTGCCTCTGCCTCCCAAGTGCTGGGCTTACAGGTATGCACCACCATGCCTAATCTAGTTTGCATTCTATTTTATTATTTTATTTTAGTTTTATATATATATCCCGGTTCATGCACTTCATTTGTTCCATGATTCTAGAAAAGATCGCCACATTCATGTTCATGAGGAAAAGGTGGCTGCAGCCATGTTCATCACCTGATGTAGTTTGCAAACAAAATCAAAATTTTGCCAAACACTTCTGTTTGCAAACCAAACTGTTTGCAAACAAAAGCACTCATGAACCAGGTTGCCATTGTGTGTGTGTGTGTGTGTGTGTGTGTGTGTATGTATGTGTGTGTATGTGTTAGTTCTCATATAACAGAAACCATGTGATATTTAAGCTTGTCTGTCTGACATATTTCACTGAAAATTGTGTTCTCAAATTCTTCTTTTTGGCAGAGTAGTACTCCACTGCGTATAAACGTCATATTTTCCTTATCCATTCATCTGTTGACAGACATATACCCTGCTTCCAAGACTTTGCTATTATGAATTGTGCTGTTATAAACACAGGTATAGTAATATGATGACTTTAACTCTTTTTGGAAGATACCTAGACGGGGCGTAGCTGGTTCAAATGGAATTCCCATTTTTAGTTTTTTGAGAAATCTCCATGCTGATCTCCAGAGTGGTTGTACTAGTTTACATTCCCACCAGCAATGTGGGAGAGCTCCTTTCTCCCACCACATCCTCCCCAACATTCGTTCTTAGTTTTTCATGATAGCTGCTCTTTCTGGGGTAAGATGGTATCTCAGTGTAGTTTTCATTGGTACACTTGTGATATGAACAAGGATCACATTCATCAGAGGGAATTTGTGCCTGTGCATGATATATTTTGATTCTTCTCCCCCTCTTCCCTTCCCCCCTCTTCAACCCTTCCTCCCTCCTTATTTACAAAAGCTTTGTTTCCATTTTTTCCTTCTAGTTTCTTTTCTCTTCCTTCCCTTCCCCTCCCGCTCCTTTGCTCCCCTTCACATTTGAACATTTTCTTCCTATTTCCCAATATCTATCCTCCATTTGGTACCTTACTTACATTTTTGGTTTCTCACATGAGAAAAACCATGCAATATTTAAAAATATGTGTCCGATTTATTTCACTTAAAAGTATGGTCTCAAGGTAGATTCATTTACCTAAAAACGTCTCAAGTTTATCCTTGTTTATGGCAGACAGGTATTCTATTGCACATAAAAACCATGTTTTCTTTATCCATTCATCCACTGATGGGCATCTAGGCTGTTCCCAAGATTTAGGTATTACAAATTGTGCTGCCAAAAACGTGGATGTGCGTGCAGTGCTGTGGTAAGATGCTTTTAACTCTTCTGGAACAGTACTAAGAAGGGGAATAGCTGACACCCAATCGTGATAAAAAAAAATCCTACAGAAAATAGGGATGGAAGGTCTTTATCTCAATGTGATCAAAGCCATCTATGACAAGCCAACATGTGCTCGCTTCGGCAGCACATATACTAAAATATGACAAGCCAACAGCCAACATCATACTAAATAGTCAAAAACTAAAAGCTTTCACGTTAAAATCAGGAACAAAACAAAGATACTCACTATCACCACTCCTGGTCAATATAGTTCTGGAAACATTAGTCAGAGCAATTAGACAAGAGAAAGAAATAAAAGGAATAAGGATAGGAAAGGAAGAAGTTAAGTTATCAG
>NW_004955409.1:12737464-12763252 GCF_000276665.1 Chinchilla lanigera
CTGTGCCACTGAGCTAAATCCCCAGCCCCCTAAAACTTGTCTCTTAAGATGTCAGTCAAAAAGGCATTAAGAACAAGACTGTCCCATTTCTGCAAACATTGACCACAGGCCATGAGGCCAGGCTGCATCACAGCAGACCCTCAAATGTTTATTGACCAGGTGTGCATGAAAGGTCTCTTTCTCCTTGTGTGTTGCTTATACTCAAAGAAAATTAAGATTCTACAGAAAACATGTCAGTGCACTAGGTCTGCCACTTGCTATGATAAGTATTTTAAGAAAAGGCTACAGCTCTTAACATCTTTTTTCTTTTTCAGGTACTGGGAATCAAACTCACGACCTCACGCTTGCCAGGCAGGCGCTATGCCACTGAGCTAAATCCCCAGCACCGGCTCTTAACTTCTTACCTTTGATCCTAATAACCATAGAATGCTATGTAACTTCATGACAGAATAAAAAGAATCTACTCAACCTCAGACCTGGTTCAAAAAGATACAAAGTAATGACAGTTGTAATTAAGAAACATCTTTGAATACTACGTACAAAATTATTTTTAAAGCTAGGCATGGTGGCACATACCTGTAATCCCAGCACTTGGGGAGGCTGAGACAGGAGGAGTATCATGATTTCAAGGCCAGCTTGAACTACATAGTGAGTTCAGGACCAGCCTAAACTACATATTGAGACCCCGTCCCAATAAATAAATGAGTAAATAAATTTTAAAAATTTTAAAACATCTGACAAACTTTGAAACTTACAACTTGCAGAAAAATTAATACATAAAATGAGAATATGCATGAGCTAAAATAAACCTATCCTCCTCTGAAAAATGAGAACATAAGAGAGGATTTTAGATTTTTCACACCAAAAATAGCATAAACACGATAACGTATGCAAAAAAATGAATTACACATATATCTTCAGTACATATTATGATTTCTAATTTCAGTTGCGAAACCTAAACAATGTGAAATTATCTTTAGCACACACTATGAGAACCACAGAAGATACCATTTCCCACCCACTGGAGACATATACACATATTTAATGCCCAATAACAAGTGTCAGCGAGGATGTGGGGGTGTCAAGATTCTCATGTGCTGCTGCAGGGATTGGAAAATGGTCATCGCTATGGGAAACAGTTGGAAGTTCTTCCAGAGTTAAACACAGAACTACCATGTGATGCACCAACTCCAACCCTAGGTGTAAAGGGAAAAGAATTGAAAAGAAAGACCCAGATAGGAACTCATTCACCAGTGTGCATAGCAGCATTATTCTCACAGTCAAAGGTAGCAACAACCCAACTTCCCATGCACAAGGGAATGGATAAACAAAATGTGTAAGGGAATGGATAAGCAAAATGTGTAAGGGAATATTACTCAGCCGTGAAAATGAAAGAGATTCTGATACATGCTACGACATAGATAAACACTAAAAACGAGATGCTAAGTGAGCTGGTACAAAAGGGTAGATCCTCTATTATGGAGAAGGACATTCTACAGATTACCAAGCCATGTGATTATTTGATTCTGGAGAAAGTCTACCAAAAGCATTAGTGTGAAAGGAAATGATAGCAGGACCTGAGTCCCTGTGGAAAGCCTGGGACAACACTAGATGCTTTGCTGAGATACGCCTGAAGGAATGACAACATGGTGGCTTACTAAGTCGAGTCTCATTCCTGTGATAATTAAGTTGTATTGTCTGCACTAATCCTGTTAATTATTCCCCCCATTTGCCCTGTTGCAGCTTTTTGTTTGTATCTCAATAAAAGTTTGAAGAAGATTGTAATAGAGGCTTCGGTTCGAGAGGCTGCAAGCCCCTTGATCCCATAACTGTCTTTCTCTTGTTTTTCTTTTCATCTGCAGCACCTCGTTCTTGGGGTCTGTCACCCCAGACAGAAACTAACTATACACCGACAGTCTATAATTCCAAATGAAATGCCCGGAGTAAGCAAATTCACACACAGAAAGCACGGTGCTATCACTTGAGGAGGGATGGGAGGAAGAGGAGTTATTTCTCATTGAATAGTTTTGTTTGGGATTATGAACAAGTCCTGGGAATGGTGGTGTTTGCACTACACTGAAAATGTACTTAACCTGCTCAACTACACATTTTTTTTTTGTCTTTTTTTTTGAGACAGGGTCTCACTATGCAGTTCAGGAGGGCCTTGAGCTCACTTTGTAGCCCAGGCTGGTCTCAAACTCACAACAATCCTCCTGCCTCAGCCTCCCAAGTGCTGGGATTACAGGTGTGAACCACCATGCCTGGCTGAACTACACATTTAAAAATGGTTAAAATGGTAATTTTTATGATATTTATGTTTTACCACAATAAAAAAGATTCATGAAACAAAACTGAAAAAGCGTGTCTTCACAGTGTTTGGAAGAGAAGAGTGATTTCCATTGTTTGCCCATGGGTTTTGTTCTACTTTGTGCTCGTTCCCCTAAGCCCTGTCTGCCGGTGCTCCGAGGCGGGTGAGGAGTGCTCCGAGGAGGCGGGTGAGGAGTGGCCAGGGACACTGAGGCCGATGGCCCTGTCTCCCCGACAGAGCTCCAGCTTGCCAACTGTGTTCCAATTCTCCCGCCCGCTGCAGCGCCTATCCCTGGAGCTTCCTCGGCCCCCAGAGCATGTTCTGGCCAGCCTCTGTTGGTGAAAATATCATTTTAGGATTTCTTCCGCTCCTATCCTCTGTTTATTTCCCTTCCTGTGTATTTCATAACGCAGCACAGAGACTTCTGATTCAGCAGTTAAAATAGTCTGTGCATTAGTTACCACCTCCTTGTGACCCACTTTGTACACAGTTGCGCATTCTGGCATTGGAAGTTCAGGTTCCCATATCCTCCCCTGCCCCTCCGTGGCCTGATTAAAGTGTGTGTCCGAGGAGAAAAGGAAAGGGAATGATGTTGACTGAGTGTGTGGGGGTCACTCTGAAGGGACCCCAGGGTGGGCATTCCAGGCCGGTGCTGAAGTTTCCTGTCTTGTAACTCTCCTGAAAAACTTCAGATGAGGCCCTTGTTAGGGATTCCAGGCCCAAGTCCCACTTTGCCTCCATGTGTGTGTGTGTGTGTGTGTGTGTGTGAGAAAGAGAGAGAGAGAAATGACAAGCACTCTACACCCCCAACACATCCTGACACACGTCTTTTGTTGTTATTGTTGTTGTTAAATTCCTCAGGTTGGAGAAGCCACTTTGAAGATATCAATATGTAATACAACCACCATTGTTAATTCCCCACCATTGTTAATTCGCTTTGTTTGTAACTCTGTATTGTCTGTATTATGCTTGTGATATGTTGTAAAATGTTGTATGTTTGTTAATGTTTCCCTCCTTTTATCAAAAAAAAAAAAAAAAATTTTTAAAAATAAATAAATAAATAAATTGCTCAGGTTGGCCTTGAATTCACCATCCTCCTGCCTCAGCCTCTCAAGTATCCAGGATGCTGGGTGAGCGCTGCGGGGCCCAGCCTGCCACCATCCCCCCATCATCTGCTTCCTCGAGAATCCCACTGGGATTCCCAGCACTTTCAGCTGCTGAGCACCACTGCCAGGCAGCACATAGCACCAGGAGACGCGGCCCCAGCCTAGGAGCCTTACACACTGGTGACTTCTGTCCCTCCTCCCTGTGCCACGGGAGAATGCGGAGCAGGGCGTCCGCTTCCTCCCCAAGGTGAGGGCAGGACAGTGGGTCACATTCCTCCCTCGTACAGCACGGGGGTCCATACACCCCCGAGGATCCAGCCCGATCTGCTAGGCGAGGTCCCCGGATGAGACCAACTTCCCCGGCGTCGGTGAGAGATGACGGGACGTGCTTTGGAGGGCTGGGGTGGGAATCGAGGGAGCCCACGCTCCCGCAATGAACAGCCCGGGTGGTGGTGATGTTATTTTTATCCTCGGCTTCTCTTAGGGTAGGTTCTTCCAAGTGGAATTACGGAAACTGTGTGTGCAATTTCCTTGTACGTTTTGCACAAGTAGCTCGGCGTGGCCGCTGGGGAGAGGAGGGTGCCACTGGACCTGTGATGCTGTCTGCCTGGAGGACACATCCCACAGTGCCGCTGGCGGATGGGGGGTGGGGTGGGCAGTGGGTGTCACTGGGTTGTTTTTGCTGAATTGAAAAATTCAAATTCAGCCACGGTCTCCCTCTTCCTCCTCCTCTTCCTCCTTCCCTGCCTGCTCTTCCTCTCCCACCACACACACACACATGCATGCATGCACGCACATGCGTGCACACACGCATACACGGCAGGGTACTTGTTCCAGTGCCTGGAAATTCCTCTAGGTTGACCTTTCTTTCCAGAACACCCCTGTTATAATACAAATGCATGTCCCGGGAAATGCGGCTGCTGGACTTCAGTACAAAACCCTTCCCCAGGTTGTAGCTGTCACTTCCCCGGGAGGAAGGACAGATGGATGATGGTCGGAAGCAAGGCCACCGCTCCAGAAGGACAGGCCTAGAGTCAGAGCGCTGGTGGTGGGGGTTCTGAGAGCTGGCGTGACATCAGATGCTCAAGTTAAGGCAACCGAAAACAGAAGAGGCGGCAGGTGGTCAGAGGAGCCCACGACTTCGCAGGGCTGTCCTGCTGCTTGAGCGGGCTCACGTTCAAAGGTGCAGAAGGGGCGGAGGAATGAACCCGTAGGCTTCTCAGGTCTCCGGCTCCATCCCGCGGAACCCGGCTACTGATGGAAAGAAAGCTGGAGAGGGGCCTGTTCACCTTGGCGTGTGTTTTGTAGCAGAAGGCCGCAGTGTCTGCGGTGAGTTCCAAAGCGCTGGTAAGTGAATCACTGGGCGCAATTCTAACATCTTCGAGTATGACAGTTTGGAGTAATTCATGAAAATGTTTTCTGTATGAAAACGTTCCTTTCTTGATTATCTTATTACATAGCTGTGTTCCTCTCAACTACAGAGCTGTTTTTAGGCAAACCCAAACCTCGTAATAACCCCACTGGCCCATTTTCTTATCATAATCGAACTGTTTTTTTGGGAGAAATGCTTGGAGCGATCCATATTTCTGAAACACAACAGTGTTGCTTTCGTTTCCCCTCCAAATTCCCTTAATTCCAACGTGGGCCAGAAAACTCTTTCTCCTGAGAACTCAGGAGGGCTGGGGATTTAGCTCAGCGGCACAGCACCTGCCTGGCAAGCACAAGGTCGTGAGTTCGATTCCTGGTACCAGAAAAAAAAAAAAGAGGAGTCTCTGTCCAAGACAGAATCTAAATATCACATCAGAATTCAAGGTTTAAGAAACAAAAAAGATCTCTAATTCAAGGAAATAGAGTCTGGGTAGAAAGGAGGGTGCCCAGGCTATCTGCAGAGATGCACAAAGGCTGACCCGTCTTACATTTATTAGAGCAGCGAGGGAAGGGACCAGTCCACCAGCACCACTCTGAGCAGCTTTCTCGAGCTCCTGGTATTGCCGACAAACCACCCCGAAGGAAATACCATCACATTCCTTCTTCAAACCGGAAGAGAACAAGGGGTGAGAAATGCCAACAGAGGGCCAAAGGGGGGCTGCGAGGTTCCCAAAGAGCCCTGTGTTTAGAAATCCAAACCCAAAGCCCTGTGGCAGGGCCACCAAAACGTAAGGGGGCTGGGGGGAGCCACCCTGGGAAGGCCTGGGCAGGCAGGAGGGGAGCACCCAGCGGCCAAGCAAGGCCCCCGTGGGTCCCTGACTGCCCCTCCACAGCTCACAGCCTCCCGCTGCCCTTGCCTTTCTTCACACATCACTCGGAGAAAGCTGGGTCGGACCCGGGAGGCTGAGACCCACCCTCGGAGGAGGAACAGGTGTGGCCTCTTATCGGGGCTGACCTTGAGGGGAGAGGCTTGTGTGTCACTGGGCCTCCTACCCCCAGCACAGACCTCAGTGGGGAGGGACCCTGCGGAGCCAGGATGTGCTGTGCTTCTCAAGGAGATGCTGAGGGGCGTAAGGAAAAGAACTGAGGGCTCCTCTGCTCAGGCTGAGAGGATGCCGCGCCCCGGGAGGCCCTTGGCTCTCTTTTCCACTCTGCAACTCACTCTCCCGTGGGTACCTCACCCCTTTCTACAGCTTCAGTTTGCATCAGTGCTAAGGTCTGCAAGCTCCCTTCTGGAGTGCACGCCCATGTACCCCCCCCGACAGACCCGTCATCCTGTCTCATAGGCACCTCCAGCCCAACCTGTCCTCACTGAGCTCTGCGCCTTCCCCTCACACACACCCTCCACCTGGATTCTCTGGCCTCAGCCATGGGGGCTAGGGGTCTCCGGCCAGGCCCTCACTCAACCAGAAGCCTTGCCCATACCTCCCACATCTTGTGAACCCACCAAGGCCCCCACTTCGCTTCTGAACCAGAGCAGCCAGGCCTCGGTTACCTCCCACTGACACACGCGGCAGCTCCCTTGCTGCCTTCCCTGTCTCTGTTCTTGTTCTGCCCAAAGCCAGCCAGGTGACTTTTCTAATAAATCTACGTCTTCTTTTAAGCCTCATTCTATGTCCCTCCCACTCAATAGGTCATGACCTAAACTTGGCATTGGGGACCCACAAATCTCTTCAGAAATGAATGCTTTTAACAGTTACATTAGGGACTCTTTATAACACACAAAAAGGCACAACACCTATGCATCCAAGCCCTAACTTTAGAAATAAAAGCTTAGCTGAATAGTGAGGCTCCCTGTGGACTCCACATCCCCTTCTCTCCTGGAGAGGTAACTACCCTCCCTGAATGTGTCATTGTTCCACCGCTTTTAATTTTACCTAACACAGCTTCTTCATTTCATCACAATTTACCTGTCTTTCCTGGAACCTCTCTTGGGGAGTAAATTCTAGTGCTGTCCGGGGATTGCCATGGAAACACACTCTTAGACTCTCCAGTTATCTCTCTGGCCCCTTCCTGGTCTCCAAGATGGCGGATGGGAAGTCACTGGATGGGCAAAGTGCTGTCTTTTGTGACCTTGAGAGAGTTAAAAGATGATAAGATTCTGGAGTCTATACCAAGCCTTCTAGATCCTTGTTGATCTCTGTAGCAGGGTGGCTGAGATGCTTCAGTACTTTGGCTTACCTGGGGGCCAGTGAAGTGACTCCCCTAGGTAGACTCAGCCTTAGCTGGAATCCCTGATTCCAGAGATTCTCTGCCAATCTCTCATCTAGCACATGGCCTGAGAGGCCCATCTAACCTTTCCTGTGGACTCACCTTGCTCTTCACCATGGTGGGCGCAGAGTAGGGCTCTGTGATTCTCAGCAAAACTATTTCTAGGATGTATGGGAACCTCTGGAACCAGTCCATGCCACCAAAGGAGATTTGGAGGGGCTGGGGATTTAGCTCAGCGGCACAGCGCCTGCCTGGCAAGCGCAAGGTCGTGAGTTCGATTCCCGGTACCAGAAAAAACAAACAAAAATAAAAGCGGGGGGGGGGGGTGGATTTGGAGAAGCCAAACCCCAGAACTTCCTCTGCCTGGTTATGGTACCCTGTCTCTTCTGTAGCCTGAGAACCTTTCTTCTCTCAGATTCCCAAGCTGAAGTAGGGCAAACCCCCAAGTGTGGCATTCATACCAACCTACAGACGTCATCCTTCATCTCCTCTCTTCCTACCTCTGTGGTAGGTAGACTCCAAAGGAGGCCACTGCTAACTCTTCTCTCCCTGTATATGCATAGTGGTCTTCCCACCAAGAAGTAGAAGCTATTTCTTCTGCCCTGACTCCAGGCCTGCTTTGATCAACAGAGTGCAGGTTGGAAGTGGAACTCAGAGAACTGGTGTTTCTGGTACTTCTCAGCCCGGACCTTAAGTGCACTGGCAACATCCTCTTTCTCTCAATTGAAAGCCAGGCACCATTTTAAAAATCAACTACCTTGGGATCACCCTGCTATGAAGAAGCCCAAGCTGTTCCCACAGAGAGGCTACTTGCAGGGAGAGACACCCAGACGGTCTGTGATCCCAGCAGAAGGCACCAAATATAGGAGTAAAGTTTTCTTGGGTGTTTCTACTCCAACGGACTCTATATGAACAGAAGAACCATTCAGCTGCAGACTGCAGAATTGCAGGAAATAATAAAATGTAGTTATTTTGGGTGTTCTTAGTTATGGGGGCGGCTTATTCTGTAGCAATAGCTAAATGAAAGACTTCCCCAGATGTGTCTCCCACCACTGCCTACTTTCTGCTTTCTGCTCCAACAACTCAGACCCCCGCGGGGCCCCCTGCGTGTGCTGCGCTGTGTCTCACTTCCTTACACTGACTCAGGCTATCGTCGCTTCTCCCACCTCTGGTTTTTGTTGCCTAACTTCAGTTCCACTTTTGTCTCACTTCTTTTTATTTTATTTCCCCTCCCTAGGCACCCATCAACCCCTATGCAAATCACTATCGTTGTACTAATGTTGTTATAATTGCTTCTTTATATAGCTGCCTCCCAGCTCAGCTATGGAGTCTTTAGGGTGGATACAAGGTCTTATTCAGCTTTGAGGCATCACTGTATGTGAAAATGTAAGTCACTCGAACTCCAGCTCGGTTTCCCTGTAGTAGTGGAGGTAGCATTCACTTATCTGCCGCAGAAACCTAGCCTCACTGGACTAATGAAACAATAGCTTATCTCCTTCATGTAATTCTGTGAAGGGACCTCAAGAAGGTGCAGTGGTTTTACAGTGTCAGCAGCATCCCAGGGTTCTTCCGTCTTCCTATCCAGCCCCCTCAGCATGGGACTTTCCTCTTTGTACTTGTCTCAGGGCCACTCTGCCACTAGGTTCACGGTGACATTCCAGCAAGGACAAGGGAGGGAACAAAGATGAAAGGGCAGTGCCCACACTTGGAGAGCAATTCTTTCCAGAAGTCCCAGCAGACTTCCATGCAAGTCTCACTGGCCAGAGCTGTGTCTACCTCAGGGACATTCTCTGGATGCTCTATGGGAGAGTAGGCAGCAATTGCCTGGGAAGCCTGGGCTTGCACCCTGAAGCAGTACCTGTTTAGGGCTGGCATTTGGTAGGGAACAAGGACAGGGTGGATGCTGGGTAGTAACTGGTTATATCTGCTTCATTCTCCACCTATAAAAATGAGACTAGGACTTAGCTTCCAAAGTTGATGGAATTAAGACAGAATGTAAGCAAATTTTGTCTTCAGTACCAGAGATATAGCACTCAGTGAAAGTAATTGTATTCTTTTGTTTCCAACTTAATTCAAACATCCAAGAGTTTTCCCTGAAGGGACAGAAAATCTACTGGTAAAGGTAGTTGTCTGACTCTGTCTGCAATTCTGCAATGAATTTATTTCTTGATTAATGCATCTTCTCAATAGTCTATTCACTGTCAATAAATCCAAATGGGATTATCATTATGATTCTTCACTTTTAATGTGTGACACTAAGAAAACAAATCCTGGAGAGACACAAAAGTAAAATAAGCTGTTTTCATTCTTTGGTGGCCGTAGCACTGCATATTTCATTTCTGATTCATGGAAAAATATCCAGCACACAGCAGTCAACCAGATCGGTGAAACACCTCATTCCAGAGAGCTTAAGAGAGAAGCCCTAATGCTTAGTCACTGGGGCCTAAGGCGCTGACCTGAAGGTGTTACAGCAGGAAGTCTTTAACTATGAGTATGTTGTATGAATCTGCAGCCCCTCTTACTCACCACAGCTTTGTCCTCACAGCAAATTACTGGAGATTTTTGTATTGCTTAGGATTTTTTTTTTTTTAACAAGAGAAAAGTACAAACATAGCACAAACAGACTTATTTAAAAAGCCAGATGTAGCGGCTCATGCTTGGAAGATCCTAAGTTCGAGGTCGGTCTGGGTAATTTAGTGAAGCTCTGTCTCAAAATAAAAAATAAAAATGGCTGAGAAAGGTGCTCAATGGCACCCCTGGGTTCCATCTCTATCACCAGCAAATAAATAAATTAATAATAAAGTAAAATAAGTGAATTTATTGGCTTGAGTGGCTGAAATGTTCAAGCATACAGTTTTAGGCACAACTAGAACAAGCTGCACAAATGAAGCATTTGGCAGTCTTTCAGATTCTCCCTCTAAGGTGACATAATAGGCCTCTGGAAACTTCTGAATGACAAGCAGAAAGAAGATGCCTGTTTCCCATTAGTTGCCCCAATAGCTCCACAATTAGTTCAACTTGAGTCACATGACCTCTCCTGAGCCAATCACTATGCTGAGGAAACATGATTCTCTTATTGGCCAGTCTGGATCACATGCCTACTCCTGAACCAATCACTGTGCTAAGGGAGTGCAGTTCTCTTATTCGCCTGAGTACCATGCCTACCCCTGAATCAGTCATGTGGCTCTCTTATTGGCCAGTTTGGGCCACATACTTACCTGGGGGATTTCAGCAAGGTTAGCCTCACTCAGTCCTGTCAGGAGAGTCCTGCTCTCCCAATGGAAGAGCGCTCTGAGACAGCTCTGAAAATCTCCATGATATTGTTAGATAGACATCTTGTCTGATGTAACACCATAGTAGTGCAAGCGACACCCTTTTCCATCTGTCAATACCTTACTCATTTTCAGGCTCATTTCAAATGTCACCACAAACAAATCTCCCTAATGAGATTAATTTTCCATCAGCACGTTGTTTCTTTCTCTCTCACAGCCTGGCTCATGTCTTGCTATGGGTTGGGGTGAGTCACACACCCACTCATCTCCACTCTGGTTTGGAAGAAACTTAAGGCCGAGCCAGAGCTGGGCCCGCCTCCCATTCACCACCACAAAGCTGAGGCTGAGGGCGGCTGGCTGCTCCCCTGGTACGAGCAGGCCTGGGAACCAGAAGAGTGCAGGACCTAAGGAGGGATGGAGTCACACACCTCCCCCTCCAGGGAGAGAAGCCATCACGGTGCAGACCGGGATTTCAGAAAACAAGCTGCTTTTCTTTTTCCAGCCATTGAGGAGCTTTTTTCCTTTACTTTGTGTGGCAAAATGTGGCGTGGAGCTGAAAACAGACCCACCCTCAGACGGCGGTAGTCTTAGCAGTGCCATGCCCCGAGAGAATTTAGGAGACAGGGGAAAGAGAGAGAGTGGCGAGACGCCTTCCTCCCTTCAATAAACAAAAATGCAAGAATCCCAGCTGTCCTTCACACCCTCCCCAGGGCCAGCACCTTATTAATAAGTTCAGAACCTTCTCGTGCTGCTCATACTTTTTATGAGCCGTCTGTTTCCTCTCCTGTCGTCGGTGGCTGCACGCCAGGACGCTCCCCTGCGGGGAGAAGGAGCCGACATGCCCAGGTCCTCCCCGCTTCACTCTTGCTTTCGGGCACCTGCAGCTTTCCCCTGAATGTTTCCTGTTCGACTCAACAGGTTTTAATTATGTGGACTAATATTTGCCTACCATTCAACCGTGTTTACCCTCGTAAAGGGCAGACTCCCAAAGACTGGGCTTAGGCAAATCCAGGACAATCTAAACGTTTACGCAGACGTGCTCAGGTCTCCCAGCCATCTTGTCTTTCCTTCCTGCTCTCTCAGGACGGGGATTCTGCTTTTTGGACATCTACTTCCTGGTCTTCTCATAGTTAAGGCCACAAGTTCTTTCTCCTCAGTATCCACCTAAGCAGGGGGTGGGCAGCACTAGATTCCTCCCCTGCAGTCGCCTCCTCTGTCTGTGTACCAGTGGCTCCCGCTGGCTCCCAGGGAGGACGAACCGTGAGGCCCCTCGGGTAGCTGCGGTGCTTCTCCGCTCTCTCTGGCTTCTGAGTCATGATTCCGGACCAGAAAGGGAGGGCTGTGTGAGAGGAATCTGAGATGCATTGTTTCTCAACTCCTGTCAAGCGTAGCCCCTCGTGGTTCCCCTGCCAGGGTTCTCCCTCATAATTCTGACATGTTTGTCCCAAAACACACTCGTTTCCCATAACCAAAAGAGCCTGAGGGAGGAAAAAAAAAAAAAAAACCACATTAGAACCCATGTGCTGTGCAGACAGAAGCTGGTTACAGGAGACTTCATTCATCGTGACAGCGGATCCAAGAGTTCCTACCGCTTTTCTTGAAGGGTTATCAGCGCCTAACGCTCTCATTTTGAGCTTAAAGATCATGTAAAGCTGTCCCCCACCCTGGAGTTTGGGGGGTGCTCACATGGGGGTGGTATCTTGGGACAGGAAACAAAAAAAATCAAGTCACAAGCGACCAACCAAATGTGAGCGATCTCGTCCACAAAGCAGGCCGAGGGAGGAGCGTGTGAGCACCCGCTTTTCCGTGACACAGTCTGGGTAACGCTACCAGAAACCTGAACCGCACCGGAAGTCCTGAGCGCAGTAGATGTTTAACAAGGCGAAGGACGCGCCCTTCCTCTGCAGCAACCAGCTTCATGACGGGGGTGGAAGGAAAAGCTTCGGCTTTGGATACGCACCGCTCAGATATAAATAACTGCCTTGGTGACTTCAAACTTGACTTCCTCCAAGCGTGGGTCCTCACTTCCCCCAAAGCCCGGCCACACACACCTGTCCCCCCACCCTACATGGCACACTGGCTTCTCCTATGCAGACTGTCCTCAGATATCTCTGAGGTAGAAACCTGCAAGGAGGAAAATCTCTGTGCCAGACAGACCGGTTACGCACTTACGTGCAGGATTCTCTACCACCCCTCACCAACACACTAAACCACAAATCCAGAGAGGCCATCCTGGAAATCAAAGGAAATCTGCAGTACACTGTGCTCTTTAATCACAGCCTGCCTGCAGGTATAAACAGTTCTGTAGTAAGACATGCTGGTGCAGACAACCCCATGTACCACACAGCACACGCGGGAACACACACACACACACACACACACACTCACACGCAGAGTCATGTGGTGCAACAAACAGTAGAGAATGCCACGCTTTGAGAACAAGCACCAGGCAAATTCTTAAAATGTGAAGCTAGGAATGCAAGCAGCAGAACTTGTGATTGCAGGCCACTTTGATTATGTATCTGGAGCCCCGCCAACAGAGCAATTTCCAAGAAAAGCAGCTCAGACAGTTGCATATTCAGCGCTCCAGCCTCCACCAAGCTCTTTGTCAAGCTGAGCAGGGTGTTTCTTCTCCTCACCCTAACATAAGCCACAGCCCTGCAACCAGTTAAGGAACAAGACATCTGCCTTCACCAGACGCTTGTGAGGGGAGAGAAGGGGTGCAGGGAATGAACCCCTCAATGCACTGCAAGCTGTCGGGGGGGGGGGTCTGAGCAGGCACCTCGGGGAGCAGGCATGGCCAGGCGTGGTCCATTTCACATGTGTTCAAATATGCCCCTCCCTTTTGTGACCCGGCCACCATCTGGCCAGTAGAAAATTCCCTCAAGCAGGCAGCCTTGGGCCGGGGATATAGCTCAGCGGCACAAGCGCCTGCCTCGCAAGCACAAGGTCCTGAGTTCGATTCCCGGTACCAAAAAAAAAAAAAAAAAGTAGGCAGCCTTGCTGAGGAAGTTATGTCCAGGACAAAAGCCGACCAGGAGATTTGTGAGTTCATGCCGGGCCGTTCTCTGTCCTGGAAATGGGAGAAGACACAGGCTCTTCTGCTCGGATTAGGGCAGCTGGAGCTTGGGGAGGAAAAAGGCCACTGAAGTTTCCCTGAACAGAGACCTTCTGTAGTCAGGCTACCCTGAGAGTCCTATCAGACACAGAAATCCACAAGACTGGATGTGGAGGTGCATGCCTGTAATCTCAGACCTCGGGAGGCTGAGGCAGGAGAGTCACCACAAGTTCAAGGTCAGCCTGGACTACACAATGAGTTCATGGCCAGCCTGAACTACATAGTGAGACCTAGTCAAAAAAAAAGGAAAGAAAGAAAGAAAAAAAAGAAACCCACAAGACCTATACTTTAAATTGCAAAAGTGTATACGAAGTGAACAAATAGTCATTGACTTATTTATATGCTCAATATTTTAATTGTTTGGACCAAATTAGAACATTTGAGTCCCTTGGAATCTAACTCAAGCTTAACTTAAGGGAAACTATGCTAAAGTAAAAATAAATACAAATTTAAAATGTGACAGTTTCTTAGCTCTTTGATGTTGTTATCTATCTTGAGATTTTAAAAATAAATATTAAAAGGTCTACATAGCAAATGGTTTAATTTTATTTATCCCCTGAGTGTTAGATAATTAATTAGGCTCTACCGCTCATCTTCACAAATAGATTCCAAACTAATTAGAAAGCCTAATGTGAAAATTATAATAAAATGAATCCTAGAAGGAAACATGAGAGACTATTTTATAATTTGAGATAGCAAGATAGAAAACCCACAAAGCATATGGGCAGTAAGTTACAAATTTGACTACATAGAAGTTTTATACTGTAAAATAAAAGGCACTGTAAACAAAGACTGAGAAGAAATATTTCCAGCAAATACAACAGAATTCATTTCCAGAGTAAATGGAACCTATGCAAATCAACAGTAAATTGTGGCCAGGCACAGTAGCACGTGCCCATAATCCCAGCAGCTGGGAGGCTGAGGCAGGAGGATCACTGTGAGTTCAAGGCCAGCCTGGACTACATAGTGAGACTCTGCCCTCCCCCCCAAAAAATGGTAAAACAAGCCACTCAACAATAAATGTGTGAAGAATTGTCACAGAGAATTCACAAATATCAGTTGGTCAAGTTGAAAGAGCACTGCTCCTGACCAGCAAACCTAAACCAGCAGAAATAGCTGCACGTGTATGCTAAATGCATGCACAAGAATTGAGCAACTTTACCAGTTAATAGCTAAAAGCTGGAAACAACCCAGATGTCCATCAGTAAACAGATTGCAGGCTATTCACGTAATGGGATACAATAAGCAATGCGAATGAATGTATTACAGCTACACACAAGTATATGAATGACTCAGAAGCATTATGTTGAATGAAGGGAGCAGAGGCAGTGCACATTTCTGATTCCACTTCTATAAAGGCCAAAAGCAAACATGACTAATGTGTTGGGGTCAGATGTCAGGACAGTGATTGCTTTGGAGAGGTCGAAGGTCCAGTGCTATTCTCTTTCTTGATCTGCATGGTAGTTATGAGGAAGCATTCACTGAGGAAAAAGAATTAATTTATTGAGCAGTGCGCTCATGATTTGTATATGTTCTCTGTGTTTTTACGCCTCAAGAAAAAACTTCCCCAAAGTCTCAAAGGACAAATAGGCATGGAAGATGCACAGCCCTGTGGGTAAGTCAGGACTATTTATTTATTTATTTATTTAGTCTTTTTGACACAGGGTCTCGCTGTGCAGTTCAGGCTGGCACTGAGCTCACTTTGTAGCTCAAGCTGGCCTCAAACTTGCCATGATCCTCCTGCCTCAGCCTCCTGAGTGCTGGGATTACAGGCATGCGCCACCACGCCTGGTTTGACAATGCAATTAAAAATGACAGTTTTTTTTTCTGCACATGGTGCTGGATATATATGTGTGTGTGTGTATGTATGTGTATATATATATATATATATAAAATGATAATGTCCAGTGTTGATGAGTATAATGGTGACTATATAAATTAAAACAGAATTTTTGGAGAGAAACCTAGCATTGTTTATTAAAAATTTAACTGTAGCCAGTCATGGTGGCACATGCCTGTAATCCCAGCACTTGGGAGGCTGAGGCAAGAGGATCACCATGAGTTCAAGGCCAGCATGAACTACATAGCAAGATCCTGTCTCAAAAGAAAAACAAAAAACAGACAAACAAAAAAAGACTTAAGTCTTCTATCCAGAAATTTCATCTCTAGAAATACATCCTTCAGAAATGCCCTGCACACACCTATGCACTTAAATTTGTGTGTAAGAATGTTCACTGCAGCTGGGTGTAGTGGTATAGGGAGGTGTGGAGGCTGAGGCAGGAGGATTGCTGCAAATTCGAGGCCAGCTTGGGGTACATAGTGAGTTCCAGGCCAGCCTAAACTCCATAGAGAGACCCTGTCTCAATAAATGAATAAATAAATAAAATTTTTAAAACCACACTCACAAGCAAGCAAAACAGAGTGTTTACTGCAGCATTATTTGTAATGGTGAAAAATGGACAACCACTCATGGCCTTTGCTAGAAATGGCAGGAACGTAAATGAAACGGGAGAGATACATAGGCACAGCTATACAGAAAGGTATATTACATTTTTTTTAAATTTTTGTCTTTTTGAGACAGAGTCTTGGTATACAGTTCAGGCTGGACTTGAGCTCACTTTGTAGCCCAGGCTGGTCTCGAACTCGCAACAATTCTCCTGCCTCAGCCTCCCGAGTGCTGGAATTACAGGCTATAATACATTTTTAAAAACTCAATCTGAAAACAGAACATGTTATGTGATCTTGTTTATGTACAAACAACCTGAACATAAATATTAAGCCCCCCTCCAAAAAAAAGTTAACACAGAAAACAAAAATAGAATCCATTGCAGCTCATTTACCTAAAGATCTTATGGTCCAACCACAAAACAAAACTGCCTTCTCCCAGGAGAGACTGCCTGGCCGCTGAGGAGCAAGTGAGCTGCCCTCAGCGTACAAACAAAAGGAACACACATTGCATTCCTTTCTCTCTCTCTCTTTCCGCCATTTCTTTGTTAGTACACGTTTGCAGTCCGTAACATTTACATTCCTATTGGAGCTGCAGCAGGGAAACAACACATCTTAACTGTTTATCCCTTTTCCCTCCCTTCCCTCCTTGCTCTCCCCTCATGTCTTGATCCCCTTTCCATTTGAGAAAGAGCCACCTCCCTATTTCCTATATTTTGCTCTTTATTTATATTTTGGATTTCTCATATAAGAGAACATTATGGTCTTGCTTAACATTATGGTCTCAAGGTACATCCATTTTCCTACAGATGCCTCAAGTTTATCCTTCTTTTTGGCAGAGTAGTACTCCGTTGTGTATAAATACCACATTTTCTTTATCCAGTGATCGGTTGATGGACATACAGGCCACTTCCAAGATGTAGATGTTATGAGTTGTGATGCTATAAACATGGATATGAGTGTATCACTTCAATATTTTTAAATGGCTGCTGACTGGAGCAATGGTTCCCAGACTGACTTTGGAATTTAAAGAAGCATTAAAATGTCAAAACTGTTTGAGAGACCAGCATAGGATTGCTCATTTGAAATTGCTAACACAGACATTTAAAATGCAACCTGAACTATGATTGCCATAGATTCACAAATAAGTCCATAACACAAAAACAATGTAATTCTGACAATGTCAGATTTTAAAATAGCACTTCAGTTTAGTACACCTAGATCCATGAAAAATGCACACATACTCCTCAGGGTCCACTGGTACCTTTGGATAGAAGTAGCAAGGACTAAAGCACATTTCTGTACCTGGCTATGCCTGAGAAAAGTAGGGAGAGTCTTTTTTTTATTGCAGGTGCCAGGTTCCCACCCCTTTATTGCATCAGCCCATCAGCTCTAAGGGTGAGGCCCTGAAACATGTTGGTTTGGTATGCAATTCTGGATATCAACCTCAGGGTCTTCACATTGGGCAACACCTCCAGCCCATTTTATGTTTTATTTTTCAAACAAGATCTCCCTACATCGCTAAACTGCCCATGCTGGGCTCAATCTTACAATCCTCCTGCTTCAGATTTCCAGAGTGCTGAGATTACAGGTGAACGCAACCATACCCAACTGGAATGTGTTTTTTAAAAGTATTTAGAACACTTAGGAAATGACTACTTCTCCAAGGTATCTTCCAGGTGTAGCTGGTTTTTGGGTTTTGAGGCTGTTGCAAGATCCTACCTCTTCAGTTGGTTGGGGGTGAGAAGTTGCTGCCTGTGTGGCCCGGCCCCAGGTTCTTTGGCACTGTGCCATAGTCTTTTCTGTGACCCTTAGTCAATCTCACTCTTGGAATACCAGGAAGACCAGCTGTCTAGAACAATTATGTCACTTTTGGCTACAGTGGTACCATCAGCAATGACAATAGCGTCAAACACAGCCTACAAAATGACAAACGGAGCTAACCATTAATTTGCCACTTTTAACTGTATGAACTAGATTTGGGGTTATATAACAAAATCTAAAACAAACCAGAAAATTATACACAGTATACAAGTCCTTAATATGTCAGTTTTGCCCTCAGAGGCTAAAATTTCAAATGGGTTAGGGAGAAAATAGAGAAGTAGGAGAAGAGGAAGAGATTAGAAGTTGGGCTGGAGGACAAAGGGGGATCACACTAACTTTGGGAAACTGGTGAAGAAGACTGGCGGGAAAGAGAGAAGAAAGAGATTAAAAAAAAGAACAGATCAGAACCACAGCCACAAAGAGGTTAGAAAACACATTCACACTCATATAAAAACAAGCTCAAACAACCAAGAAGAAAAAACAAAAACAAAAAACAAAAACAAAACCACCACAACAAAAAACAAATGAGAGAGAGAAAAAAGTCCACTTCCAGGTTTGTCTCTGCTGTCACTGGTAGACAACATGTGGAGACAGACTCTGGATCCATGTTGATTTTGTCCCAGGAAGCCAGCAGTAGCTTTTTGGCAGGGTAGTGGATAATCTCAGTGAGCCTGCACCTTCTGGCCAAGACCAGACTCATCTGGCCTGCAGCCATCAGCACACCTTCCACACACCTGAGCCCTGGTGGGAGCTGCTAGATGGAGCCAGCAGCCGTGCTGAGCTCTGAGTTCAGCCAGCCCCTCTCTAAGATGGCTTCTGGCCAATCGCTCTTGCGTAGGACAGTGAGCCCCCAGCACTCACTGCCAGCTAGTGCAACCCTTCACATCTGCTGCTCCCCACACTGCTGCATCTCTCCAGGGAGGCCTCAGGGGTCGCCAGCAGTCACTGTGTATCTGCAGGTTTGAACTGCTCCTCTCAAGCAGTGAGTCCCGTCTCAGGGAGAAGGTGCCACCAGCTACCTCCTTCTTCTTTGCTGAAGTTTCTCTTTTTACTGTGTCTGTGGATTTCAATTCATGCTTCAGATCCTTCCTAGGATCCTTCCCTCCTTCTTGTCTTCACATTGCTATATTCCGGAGTCTGGACAGCAACTCTCAGAGAGGCTCTTTCTCTGCTGCTTACCACTCTGCCATCTTGATGCACCTTCCAAGAATATAAACATGAGATAACAACCTGTATAAGAATTATACAGTAAAGACACAGGCAACTCCTGCTCTAGCCCTTTTCTCTGTTCCATGCTCCCTGTTGTTCCTGATGTCTTGCACATGTGCATTCTTTATTCTTGGGACCTCACCTGAAAAAATCTCCCTTGGGCCCACCTGATTGGGTCAACAATCCTCAGACGGAAACTTTATTCCAGTTAAGCAATAGCTCCCCATTTTCCCTGCTCCCAGTTCCTGGTTTTTCTTTTCTTTTTCTTTTTTTCTTTCTTTTTTTTAAACCATTTTTCAAAATTAGTATATGTTTGCAATCTATCACACCTACATTCCTTGTGTGGAGTTAGTATGGACGTAATACCACGTAGAGACTTTTTGTCTCTATAAGTTTGCCAATTTCAGGTACCTCATATAAATGGAGTCATGCCTTCTTTGTTCTTTTTGCCTGGCTTATTTCACTTTTCATGAAATATCTGCAACTCCTCCATGCCGTAGCATGGAACAGGATTTCATTTCTTTGTTTTCATTGTAAGTATTTAATCCATCCATCTGTTGGTTGGTTTCTACCTTGGGCTATCATGACTAATGCTGCCATAAACACGGTTGTACACTGATTGAGTATTCATTTTCAACTTTTCTATATGCCTAGGAGAGTTGCTGGATTATATGGTAATACTATGTGTAACTTTTTGAGGAAATACCAAGCCGTTTCCCATTGCATCTTCACCATTTTACATCTCCATTGGCCATGTCCAAGAGTTCTAGTCTCTCCTGACCTTCACCAACACTGGTTATTTTCTGGTTTTGTTTTATAATAGCCATTCTAACTGCTTAGGTGTGGTGGCACACACCTGTAATCCCAGCACTCAGGAGGCTGAGGCAGGAGGATTGTCATGAATTCGAGGCCAGTCTGGGCTACAAAGTGAGCTCAAGGCCAGCCTGAAGTGCATAGCAAGACCTTGTCTGAAAAAGACAAAAAAAAAAAGTGTGAGAACTCCAATTTTGTTCTATTTCAAGATTATTTTGGACAGTTAGGATGCTTTGAGATTGTTTATAAATGTTAGAATGGGTTTTTTGTATTTCTTTTTTCTTTTTTTTTTTTTGTCTTTTTGAGACAGGATCTCTCCATGCAGTTCAGGCTGACCTTGAACTCACTTTGTAGCCCAGGCTGGTCTCGAACTTGCAACAATCCACCTGCCTCAGCCTCCCAAGTGCTGGGATTACAGGCATGCACCACCACACCCAGCATTTTTTGTATTTCTGAAGAAAAAAATGCCACTGCAATTTGGATAAAGATTTTGCTGAATATGCAAATTGGTTTGGGGAGTATTTGGGGGGATTTCCATCTTAATATTAACTCACCCAATCCACACACAGAGTATCTTTTCATGTATTTATATCTTCTTTCATTTCTTTCAGTAATGTTTTGTAGTCTTCAGGGTAGAAGTCTTTAGCTTCCTTGCTTAAATTTATTCCTAAGTGTTAAGAACAATTTTCTTAATAGCCCTTTGAGATTTTTCACTGCTAATATGGAGAAATATAACTTATTTTGTATTTTAATTTTAGAGCCTGCAACACTGCTGAATTCATTTTTAGCTCTGTTTTGGGCTTTGCTTATTTGTTTGTGTTTTGGTTTGGTTTGGTTTGGTTTTTGGTGCAGTGCTACAGATTGAACCTGACAGTTCTCTACAACTGGGCTACACCTTCAGCTCCTTATTTATTTATTTTATTTTATTTTTTTATGCTTCAGCTCTTTTTACCTTTATTTTGAGACAAAGCCTCCTAAATTACCCGGACTGGCCTGGGACTTTCTTTTTTTCTTCCCTTACTTATTTTTTTTTTATTTTAAGACAAGGTCTCACTAAGTTCCCTAAGTAGGACTCCAACTTTTGATCTTCCCTGAGTGCTGGGATCATAGGTATCTGCTATTGTATATGGCTTCTAGTTTTTTTCTTTTCTTTTCTTTTTTTTAATGTGTGGAATTTTTAGAGCTATCGACATATAAGATCATGGCATATTTAAACAGAAATAATACTTATTTTTCTAATGTAGGTGCCTTTTCTTTCTATTTCCTACTTATGCCACTGCCAATACTATGTTGGTGGAAGTGGGAATCTTGTCTTACTGCTGATCTTAGCCAGGTTTTTAGTCTCTCACCACAGAGTAACATTAACTGGGAAGTTTTCATCTATAATCTTTACCATGTGAGGAAATTTCCCTCTATTCCTAGCTTACTGAGTGTTTTGTATCATGAAATGTTGTATCAACAGAGATGATCATGTTATTTTCTCCTTTGTGCTATTAATGGGAAATATTTAACACTATATTGATTGATTTTCACATATTAAACCATCCTTGCCTTTCAGGAATAAATCCCACTTGGTCATGGTAGATAATCCATTCACTACACTGCTGAGTTTGATTTGCTCTTATCCCACTGAGGACTTTTGTCTCTACATTCACAACAGATAGTGATCCATAGTTTGCTTTATTTATGGTGTCTTTTCTTTTTTTGCCTCAGTATCAGGGTTAAGACTGGTCTCCTGGAATGAGTTAGGAAGTATTCCCTCTGATTCAAATCTTTTGGAAAAACAAGAAGGATTTGGTGTTAATTCCTCTTTAAATGTTTGTTGGAAGGCACCAGCGAAGTCGTCTGGTCCTGAAATAGTTCTTAAGCAATTCCTCTGCTGCCCCGTGGTTCTGGTATACAGTGGCCTTTGGAACCAGCTACCCAAATGCCTGATTTAAACTCCCTTGGGTGTAACTCTTGATAGACTACTAACATTGAGTATTAAAAAAGAAAGAAAAAGCATCAAGGTAAGAAATACACCAAGTCACCCAGCACTAGAAGCCCCAGCAAGCAGAAAATAGAAGTAGGGGTGAACAAGCCTCTGAGAAGGAGGGGTACAGCAGGGGTGCCTGCTGCTGCTCTGCCTGGCTGGTCACTCACTGCGGGACCTGGGCGGCTCCTTCCTCCCACCCCCTGCTTAGTGCCCTCTGCAGCATTCAAGCCCTGGCGAGTCTTGGGCGGCACCAGGGTGGGGACAGGAGGCATTTAGGGGTGCGCTGTGACTCAGAGTCAGATGGCCCGGGTCAAAGGCCCTCTCCCAGCTTTAGCAGGCCAGGCTTACTGCTGCTGCTTCAGGAGAAAGTAAGCTTCTTGGAACAAACAGATTCATTCAAGTTTATTCTCATTAAGATATTTTCTTGGGCTACTCATGTGCAGAGCACAAAGACCGTGGACAATGGAAACATAACACAAAACTCCTAACTCAACCTTTTTAAGCTATTTCCCAGTCTCCTTTGCCTTTGCAACTCCTCTCCCCACCCCCACTTTCCTCAGGCACCAGTGCGTGTTTCTAGTAAAAAAACTTGCTTGGCTACTTGAGCAAAGAAGAATTAATTTAATATTTGAATACTCAACTGACTGGTTTTCTTGGGAGTGAGTAGCCAAGCACACATCCACACTCAGAGAACCAGGGAGGAACAGAGCAAAATGGCACCCAGCCCGAATTCGGAAGTCCTCCCTGGGGCCCTGGCAACACCCGCGATGTGCACAGTGATACCTTCTCCCCCGTGAGTCACGGCCTCCCACGCCCAGCAGGGTGTAGAAACATTTGACTGAAACCTGAATAAAATAGTGAGAACTCGTCAAGCAGGTAAAACACTCCCCGGCTTGACAGTAGGATGAAATGTTCTGCCCAGCTTCAAGATGGAGGACAGAGGGGGACGCGGCCTCCAGCCACATGAAACAAGGGTCTCTCAGCAATGACCGGAGACTTTTTCTGAGTCCTGCAGATATTTCCGTCTGTAACATAAAATCTCCTGGAAGCTCTGTTCGCATTCAGAGTTTGTGTTTGCTTTGCATTTAGAGGATGGGCCTTTGTATAGGGCTCAAGATCTTGAATAGACAACAGTTTGGGGGAGCTGATTTTCTGCTTCAAACATCAAAGGCGCGGACAAATAGACAGGCCGTTCCCATTTCCACTCTCCTCCCCTCTGGCATCTCCGTGACGTTGAGATGAGGGAGTGATAACATCCCAGCAGGTCAGAACTGGCTCAAAGACCAAAGGCCTGAAAGAGATTGTAGCATTGGCAGAAAAGCCTGTAACTAAAAATCGCCAACTTCATACAACCATACACAGACCTGGAGCTCAGACATTCCAAGCCACCATCACATCAGAATCATTCCGTCTGAAGACTGAAAAAAGGCAGTGAAAATCTGGGGCTGCAAGGGTGCAGTAGCCCAAGCTACGGTCCTGATTAACACAGCGGTTTCTCTGTCTATTTATAAATAGAAAATGTCTCACACAAATCTGCACAAGATCATGGTACTCACCAACAAACATGTATCAGGCATCTGCTTGGCCTGCCCATGCCTAACCAGACCGATTTCAGCCTCCCGAACCATCACTCAGCCAGTCTAAGCGCCCATCTAAGGCACCACTCATCACCATTTAGAAATTATACCCTGTTGCACTTCTCTATAGGTACGGGCTGCCTTTGACACAAGCATTCGTGGTAAGCAGGCACTAAAATAGAGGATTATAATTAGCTCTCTGGGGAGGCAAGTGTGTGGCAGAGCAGAGCTCAGCAAGAGAAAAGTCGGGACAGGTACTGGGGCAACACTGCCCGAAAATGGATCATACAAGGCTGTTTGGGAGTGTAGGCCAGACCACCCTAGCAGGGAGCGGAGGGGCAGCCCTGCGGCCGCAGCCTTCCAAGCTAAACGTCAGCGCGTGGTTCTGCAAAGCGCTTTGAATTCAGCCGACACCGTCCAGTCTGGGAAGCCTGTCCCGGACCTGAGTGTGATTTACACAGTCACACTTGACCCCGTGGCTCCCTGAGGACAGTGCCGGGTGTCTGCGTCTCCAGACCCAGGGCCAGCTCCTGGCCCCACGGAGGGCTCTCCGTGTGTGTTTTGAACCCCGTCCTTCCGAGTCTCCGCAGTTTTTACATCTGAACCTTTTGACTCTAAAACCTAAGACTAGAAGTCAACTTTGTGCCTTCGTGCAGCCTGGATACCGACAGATAGGATGACTGTTGGCTGCTGCCCTGTCCTAAGAAGAGCCCGCCTCTCCTCACTGACGTCCTGGCTGCCTGATTTTCAAAATATCATCGTCTTCCCGGAAAGCACAGAGAGGTGACCCGGAGCTCCAGGACGCGGGCGCTGGGCTCGCCGCTGTCCCCCAGCACCCACACCTTCGCTCCCTCTCACGGCTTCTTCCCGCGTGCTTCCCTGGCCTGTTTGGAGACCGAGTCTCTCACCGGTTCCCTCTAACCTCCATGACCTACTGATCTATTTTCTCTGCTTGGATTCTTAAAATCAAAGTTACTGGGGGCTGGGGATTTAGCTCAGCGGCAAAGCGCCTGCCTGGCAAGCGCAAGGTCGTGAGTTCGGTTCCCGGTACCAGAGAAAAACCAAAAAAAATTTAAAAAATAAAAAAATAAAAAAAAATGTTACGACGGACTTGAGTCTTGGTTAAACTTTCAGAGTTTCTCCCTTTGTGTTACGTAAGGTCCGGCGGAGGCGATAACGTCTGTGCTGAGAACAAAAAGCATCTCTTCTCCCCCCGGAAAGCAGGAGGCTGGTGCACCGGCCTGAAGCCGGTTCTCAGGGCGTAAATGGAGCGGACGACGCTCTAGCAAACCGTCTTCAGCGCAAACCGATGGTCCCAGCCAGTTCTCCTGATACTTCATTTCTTCAAAGTGACACTAGCCCCCCAAACCTTAATAAGGACAGGTTTTGGTAACTATACAACGCTTCTTGCACTGTATATGATGATACTGATTTCTAAATTAGACTGAAAACAGTGTTTTATTCCCTGCAGAACCTGGGAGCATCCACAATATTCCCAAATTTTAAGCAGACTCTACTCCAAAAAGGCTCTTTTTGGAAAATGAGTAAATAAAGCACTAGATATAGGACACTCGGAAATAAAACCCTAGAGGAGCCAAACCTGCTCACAGGATTTTAACACAGAGCCCTGCTATTCAAAGCGAGAGATTTTTCAGTCCAGGGCGAGTGGACTGGCAAAAAGGGGGTAGCATCCGACCCCATGCTCAGCAGCAGGGGCCCACGGGGGCCACGTGGGGGTGGGGGTGGCTCGGGGCTAGAGTGACTTCCTAGCATGCCCAAGGCCATGGGTTCAATCCCCCCCGCTGGAGCACAGCAGGGAGCGTGGGTAAAGAAGTCCCTGGCACCGAAAAAAAGAGAAGTCTCCTAGCACTACACGTTTATTTTGTCTTCTAGCTCTTTACCCCGAGGAGAGCTCTCAAGAGCGTTTTACATAATATACCCTGAAGAAATTGTTGCATTTATCATTAATCCTCTCTCCTAAGGAACATGTTCCTTGTAGTTCCGAGGTGGGCGAGACAATCCTCCGCCTCCTGTTTCTCTGTCATCCCCGAAAGGAGTGCTAGGGAAAATGTAACCAGCCAGGTGGGGAGTTACTACACCACAGGCGAGAGGGTTCTGCAGTGGGAGGCAGGCGCCCGGCTTCAGAGCTGCAGAGAAGCATAAATCACAGAACTGGCGCGACTCAGACCTACTGTATTGTTCCCAAAGACTGGTAATTATGTCCGTGAGCGTTCTGCCTTCTCTGCTTCCCGGGTCTGTTCTCCTACAACACAAAGCTTCCAGGACTTCTCCTCTAAAGGTTAATTTTTTTTTGAGACAAAGTCTCACTATATAGGTCAGGCTGGCCTTGAACTCACTGCATAGACCAGGCTGGCCTCAGTTTTCCAGGGATCCCCCTGACTCAGCCTCCCTTGGATTATAGGCACTCACCACTACATCCAGCTTTAGAGGCCATATAGTTCTGAAAAATGTGAAGTTTCTCACACACACACACACACACAC
>NW_004955409.1:12764882-12767269 GCF_000276665.1 Chinchilla lanigera
CCTGCCTCAGCCTCCCGAGTGCTGGGATTACAGGCATGAGCCACCACTCCTGGCATCAGACACAAGATTGAAAGGGATTGCAAAAGTACCTCAGTAACAAGAAAAATAATATTTAATGCAATTTTAAATATAAAGATTAAACCCATCATGCACAAAATAGCAAAAATTTAACCCATGTTTATAGCAGCCCAACGCACAATAGTGAAATCAAGGAGCAGCCTCTATACCCATCAACAGATGAATAAATGGAGAAAATGTAGTACATATCCACAGTGGAGTACTACTCAGCCATGAAGAAGGATAAATTTGAGTCACTTGTAGGAAAAGGAATGGATCTTGAGACCATAACACTAAGTGAAGTAAATCACACACAGAAAGTTTCTCTAATGGTTTCTCTCATATGAGAGACCCAAAATATAACTCATTTAAAGAGCAAAATAAGAAAGATCTGGTAGGAAATGGGGAGGCAGACTCTGTGGAGACAGGAAAGGAACCTGGGAGGAGCAGGGCAGAGTAAAAGGGGTCACAGTGCTGAGCTTACAGATACCAATTCCTGGCCAGGCATGGTGGGGTACCCCCTAACATTTGGGAGGCTGAGGCAGGAGGATCGTTGTTGCGAGTTCAAGACCAGCCTGGGCTACAAAGTGAACTCAAGGCCAACCTGAAGTGCATAGAGAGACACTGCCTCAAAAAGACAAAAAACAAAACAAACAAACAAACAAAAAAAAAACAGATACTAATTCCCCAAGGTGAATGGAATGATTATGCATTGCAAATACATACTAATAAAAAATTTTAAAAGATAAAATAGCAAAAGTTTCAACAAGATAACGTGGCAAGTCATACAGGGGCCAAAGACAAAAGGAAAACTTGCTCTCTCTGTCTCTCACTTTCTCACTCTCTCTCTTTCTCTCTCTCTATATATGCTATAATTACTTTCTCTATATATGTGTTTACTGTAATATATATATTTACTATAATTTTTAATCATTCCTATTTTTCCAGAATATTAATGAAAAAATTCTGAAAATTAAGACGTAGCTGTGTAAAAACTCATGGCACTATTTTAAATTTAACCTTTTTTTTTTTTTCTTTTTACCCCACACAGAGTTTCTTATCATTTTACCTTCCCAGCTTTAGCGGAAGTAAACTTGCCGCTTACCAGCTCTGTCACCCTGGAGGGATCATTTAACCCCTCTGTGCCTTGTTTCTCCTTCTGTAAAATGGGTGGGCACTGACGCCACCTGCCAAGGCCGGCGCGAAGACTGAGCTACTATGCGGTAAGTAGTCAGAGCAGCAGGCAGCGCTAGGGAAGCGCTAGGGAGCTGGGCCGTGGGAGGAAGGCTCAGCTCGCATCGGGGCGCTTCACAGGCCCTCACTCACCGCCGGGCACCGCCGGGGCAGGACCGCAAGCTCCGTGGACCCTGGCCCGGCAGGGGCCAAGTCTCAGGAGAGGGGCTCAGCAAATATTTACTTGGTGGCTGAAAGGCGATCCGAAAGCGCGGCACAGAGCAGAAGGGACTGAGCTACTGAGCTGACCCAGCGTAAATACCAGGGGAAATCCAGCGGGGGCGAGGGCCGTGAGAGCGGTGGGGCCCGGTTAGGAGGAGCGGGAGACGTCGAGCCCGCAGCCGTCACAGGGAAGGTGGCACCCGCATTGGTCTGAGCCGGCGAAACCGCCAGTGTGGGCAGAATTTGCAGGGCCTGGACGGAAACATGGCACACAGAGGCGCTGCCCCCTGGGAAGGACCTATGCAGAGCACAGGGACGGACGCCCACCAAGGGGCAAGCTGTGGGGCTGAGGGTCGGAAGGACAGGCCTGGGCACTGTGGGTGACTCTCCCCGTGGCACCCCACTGCCTGACTCCAGGGACAAATCTGAAATAAGTAACCATGGCCCTGAGAATGAGAGACGCAGGTCCTCACGGTGCACCTCCTAAGGTACTCTGTCTGCGAGAACTTCAGGGAAGGTCCAAGAAAACCTTCAGCAGTGAGTAGAGAATATTCTAACCTCAAGTACTCACCTCTAATTAAACAGCAGAGAAGGGATGTTTCTGATGAGGAGTAGTAAACCACAAAGTCACCAGCTGCTTTGAAAAGCTGGAGGCTCCAAGCCCTATGCCCGCACCTTCCTTTCCGTGCACAGCACTAACTCATAAATTGATTATTCTTCAGAAATTCATTTTTCAAGCCAGTCATTTGGAAACCTCAGAAATGTGGCCTGTTTCCCAGTCTACCTTGCAAATGTTTGTTCTTCCCACAGTACCCCTGAATAAAACATCTGTAGTTCCCTACTTTTGTAAAAACCATCACACTGAATGGTTTTCTTGCTCACTTGTTTCCTCTGCAAGCTCCTTGAGGACAGAAGCTGTGCCTTAGCCAGGTGTG
>NW_004955409.1:12768099-12772115 GCF_000276665.1 Chinchilla lanigera
GGTGGAGCTCTGAGCTCTCTTCCAGTCTAGCCCATAGGAGGGAGTTCCTCCACTCCTTAACTAGGAGTCTACTGGGAGCACCGAGTGGGGGCATCTTCTGGGGTTTGGGTTGGACAGTGAGACCTCTGAGGCTGTTAGGGTGGGAATTGCGGCTGTTGAGGGCGTCCTGGAGCCCAGGGAATGTGGAGAAGGATGCAAGAAAGAGGAGCAGAATGTGTATGAAACACATTTACAGGGCACTAGGCGCTCTCAGAGACATAAACTGGCGTGATAGACACAGCTGGCTGCCTGCCTAAAGCTGTCCCCTCCTTCCTTAGGAAAGCCTGGAACGGGATTGGCGAGGCCATGTGCCCTGAAAGTTGCCACAAGGTCACCTCTGAGGGAATGGTCTTGATTCATTTCTGGCTGAATCCTTCTTCTTGTGTCCTGCCTCTGGGAGGATGCCTCTTGCAGTAAAGAAGAGGCCATTCCTGTCTTCTAACTCTGGAAACCTCTGACTTGATGCTTGCAAACACTTGAGTCACTCACAGCCACACAGGGAGGCAGAGAGGAGAGACAGGCAAGGCTCTCAATGAGCCAACCCTAGAACTGCTCGCTCTCGGCCCCTGGTAGGGGGATGACAAGTCCACCTGGCACTTGGATGTGTTTGAATCAGGGTCACTGAGGCTCAAAGCGAACGGTGGTTAGGGATTTGCGAAGACCTGACTGCCTCCCTCTCACGACCTCATCTAGTGATGCATCGATTTTTTATTTTGTTTCATTTGAGACAGGGTCTCACCATGTAGTCCAGGCTGCCCTTGAACTCACCACGGAGCCCAGGCTGGCCTCAAACGCACGGTGATCTCCTGCCTCAGCCTCACGAGTGCTGGGATTACAGGTGTGCACCGCCAAGCTCAACCGAGGAGTTGATTTTACCAGGCTCTCTCCTTCCTATGTGCAGGATGCAGGAGCACTGGAAATGCCAAAACTGCAGATTCTTTGTGTCTGAGAATCGGCATTTCTAGGGAATAAAACATTGTAGCATGTGCTTATTTTAAATGCCTCCTGGCACGGAGACTGGGCTTCCAAATCAGGGAACTGTCAGGCTCCACCTGGCAACAGAGCTACCTCACTGTCCAAGCCGACAGCAGGTGGATTCCATTCAAGGAGCCAGCTGGACCCTGGGGCTTCCTGCAAGGGGGACCACGGGTCAGATGCCGTTTCATTCATAGCACAAATATTTGCGCTGCGTTGGAGTACGAGTGCCATGTTAATTAGACATAGAAGTGCTGACTTGAGTCAGAGAATGCAAGCAGGAAAGACTCCCCATTCCTGACTCTGAAAGGCCAGGGTGAGAGGAGGAGGCAACACTCATACCGCAGCAGCTGAGCGATCAGGAGGTGGCTTCTCTGATGAAATGCCGAGGTATCACAGGAGATGGTGACATCGGACACAATTCCAATTAACCCTTCTGTTCGGTGGCTGATAGCATTTCAGAATTTCTTTTTATTTTCCCCCTTGTTAATTTTATATGTTGTCGATGAGACTTTCTAAAAATCCACCTATGTTTTTTAATTCCTGGCCACCCGGGAGTGACGCGTCTCCCTCCTCCTGTGTGAGCAAAAGGCTCCGTGCGTCGTTGTCTCCAAGGAGGTATGTGGCGGGGCGGAAAGCACAAGGGTGTAAGGGACATTTTCCTTCCTGATTATTGTTTTCAACAGCTTAAACCATTGATTATTAGGTGGTGAGCTGGGTGTGGTGCCACACACCTGTAATCCCCCAGCACTAGGGAGGCTGAGGCAGGAAGACTGCTGAGAGTTTGAGGCCAGCTGGGGTTAGAGAGTGAGCCTCAATATATAGTGAGACCGTGTCTTCTTCTCTCTATATATATATTTTTTTAAAAAAAAAAATTAGGTAGTTTTAGGGGATCCAGTAAGAGAAATACGAAGAGTTCTTCAGACTGAAAGATCCTGGAGCTGCGGAGCAGGGTCTACAGTTCCTCAAACATCAAGGGCTAGAGCTCTCCTCATAGAGTGCCCTAAGGAGGCGCTCAGACCTTCATTCTTAGCTTTGTGCTCTGCCAGGGTGATGGAAATCTGGGCAGGCCTTGCTAAAGGTCACCATGCTTTCATCCCAGAACTCAAGAGGCTGAGGCAGGAGGATCGATGTGAGTTGGAGGCCAGCCTGGCTACACAGTGAGACCCTCTCTCGGCAGTCACTGGCGCGGCTCAGTGACTGCTGACCAGAGGACCTCTGCATGTCCTGGCATGGAGACTCCGGGCTTGCAAATGTCCCTTGAGGCAAGGAAGACCTGGAGGGAGCCTACCATGCCTAGAGACGCATTTCCTGGCTAGGTAGCAAAAGCTACAAGTGAGATTAGGGTATCTAAGTACATGGGGGAAAGCCTTCCGGATTGCTCATCAGCCGGGGGGTGGAGGCCTGAGGTTCACACCTGCGTGCTGACCACTCAGAGCCCATACTCAGTGGAATTTCTCTCCACATTAAGGTCCCTGTGTCCACTTGGAAACAAGCCCGAAACCCTCACTCTGATTGGTCTCAGAAGCGCTCTGGACAGCTGCACTCTCGTGGAGAGGTGTGGAGGGCTGTGCCTTGCTTGCCATCAGACTGCTCTAAATAGAGTCCAGCCGGCAGCCCTGGAAACTCTGCCTCGGATCTGAGGACAGGAACATCAGACCAGCCAACCTTATTCTGCTTGCAAGCAACAGAAGCCAACCTCAGCTAATTTTATCCAAGCTATAACGTACCGCAAGGATACTGAACAGCTCACAGGAGGGTTGGGGAACCGGACTCAGGAAACGGGCAGGAAACCAGGAGAGGAGGAGCGGGGTACACCACAGCCCAGGTTACTCCACGGGACACGGCCCCCTCGTCCCCACTGCCGGCCACGTGGTGACACCACCACCACCAGTGGCTTCTGAATATTCCTGGAACTTCTTGCTTCCTCCCTTGTCATCAGAGTCCCAGAGAGGAGGATGTGACTGGCCGAGCCTGGCTGTCGCCCCATATCCCTGATGTCCTACATCGCCTCAAAACCATGGAGGGGGGAAGGCAAAGTGGAAGAAAATTGGAAGAAGAGGTGATGAGCAGGTAAGAAACGTCGCCAATGCACACTGCATCCCCGAGCTCTTAGGGAGAAGAAGGTGCTAAGTCTCTGAACACTCCAGCCTTCAGAGAACTGCCACACCCCACTTCCCAGAGTCAAGCCCCTGCTGAAGCTCCGAGTGTCCCTGGAGGATGGGATTGTACCTAAGCCATAGCGCGATTCCTGCCCTGCACCCCTTCCTGCTGGTCAGCGCTCCTGTCACTATTCCCGATCCAGGACTCGAGGTCTTGCCAGACCCCAAGTTCAGAACAGTGCTCTGCACTTCATCTCTCAGCGCCCCCCACCTCGGGGGCTTCCCGGAGAACCAAAGAGCGAAGCCACAGTAACAGCCGCAGATGCAGAAGGCTGTTTTCATTTCCTCAGAGGCAGAACTATCTTGTCAGGGAAAAAGAATCAGGAAGATGGCCTATTTTTAAGCTCGTCAGAGGCAAGAAAATACTATTCATGATACGTCCAACAGTAAACAAGACGCATGCTGTGTTTGAAGCATCGGTAGCAGACAGACGCTTGATTAAAACATGGGGGAAGATGTTCAAAGACCAGCTCCAAATCGGTTCAAGTGCAGAGGAGGAAACGTCATCTGAGATGTCATGCACAAGGTCATGTCTGTGGCCAGGGACACGGCCGCTTCTCCACCTTTGGGTGATGAGCGTAAGGAATAGACAGAGCCTGGCCCACGTCCAGGTGGGAAAGGGGTTCTCTCTTAGATCTGGAAGCACCGAGGGGGAAAACAGCTTCAGGATCCATGTCTAACAAAAAATCGGTCCGACCCAGCACATGAGAGAGGAGGCACCCGCTCTGGAAAGGGTGAAATCACATGAAGTCTAAAGGTACAGTAAAACTATCACTTGTGTGTCAATGAGTCACAAAGTCTTAGAAAAGTATGTAGAAAGCTGGGTGTGGAGGTACAGAT
>NW_004955409.1:12773360-12776795 GCF_000276665.1 Chinchilla lanigera
CTCTCTCGGCAGTCACTGGCGCGGCTCAGTGACTGCTGACCAGAGGACCTCTGCATGTCCTGGCATGGAGACTCCGGGCTTGCAAATGTCCCTTGAGGCAAGGAAGACCTGGAGGGAGCCTACCATGCCTAGAGACGCATTTCCTGGCTAGGTAGCAAAAGCTACAAGTGAGATTAGGGTATCTAAGTACATGGGGGAAAGCCTTCCGGATTGCTCATCAGCCGGGGGGTGGAGGCCTGAGGTTCACACCTGCGTGCTGACCACTCAGAGCCCATACTCAGTGGAATTTCTCTCCACATTAAGGTCCCTGTGTCCACTTGGAAACAAGCCCGAAACCCTCACTCTGATTGGTCTCAGAAGCGCTCTGGACAGCTGCACTCTCGTGGAGAGGTGTGGAGGGCTGTGCCTTGCTTGCCATCAGACTGCTCTAAATAGAGTCCAGCCGGCAGCCCTGGAAACTCTGCCTCGGATCTGAGGACAGGAACATCAGACCAGCCAACCTTATTCTGCTTGCAAGCAACAGAAGCCAACCTCAGCTAATTTTATCCAAGCTATAACGTACCGCAAGGATACTGAACAGCTCACAGGAGGGTTGGGGAACCGGACTCAGGAAACGGGCAGGAAACCAGGAGAGGAGGAGCGGGGTACACCACAGCCCAGGTTACTCCACGGGACACGGCCCCCTCGTCCCCACTGCCGGCCACGTGGTGACACCACCACCACCAGTGGCTTCTGAATATTCCTGGAACTTCTTGCTTCCTCCCTTGTCATCAGAGTCCCAGAGAGGAGGATGTGACTGGCCGAGCCTGGCTGTCGCCCCATATCCCTGATGTCCTACATCGCCTCAAAACCATGGAGGGGGGAAGGCAAAGTGGAAGAAAATTGGAAGAAGAGGTGATGAGCAGGTAAGAAACGTCGCCAATGCACACTGCATCCCCGAGCTCTTAGGGAGAAGAAGGTGCTAAGTCTCTGAACACTCCAGCCTTCAGAGAACTGCCACACCCCACTTCCCAGAGTCAAGCCCCTGCTGAAGCTCCGAGTGTCCCTGGAGGATGGGATTGTACCTAAGCCATAGCGCGATTCCTGCCCTGCACCCCTTCCTGCTGGTCAGCGCTCCTGTCACTATTCCCGATCCAGGACTCGAGGTCTTGCCAGACCCCAAGTTCAGAACAGTGCTCTGCACTTCATCTCTCAGCGCCCCCCACCTCGGGGGCTTCCCGGAGAACCAAAGAGCGAAGCCACAGTAACAGCCGCAGATGCAGAAGGCTGTTTTCATTTCCTCAGAGGCAGAACTATCTTGTCAGGGAAAAAGAATCAGGAAGATGGCCTATTTTTAAGCTCGTCAGAGGCAAGAAAATACTATTCATGATACGTCCAACAGTAAACAAGACGCATGCTGTGTTTGAAGCATCGGTAGCAGACAGACGCTTGATTAAAACATGGGGGAAGATGTTCAAAGACCAGCTCCAAATCGGTTCAAGTGCAGAGGAGGAAACGTCATCTGAGATGTCATGCACAAGGTCATGTCTGTGGCCAGGGACACGGCCGCTTCTCCACCTTTGGGTGATGAGCGTAAGGAATAGACAGAGCCTGGCCCACGTCCAGGTGGGAAAGGGGTTCTCTCTTAGATCTGGAAGCACCGAGGGGGAAAACAGCTTCAGGATCCATGTCTAACAAAAAATCGGTCCGACCCAGCACATGAGAGAGGAGGCACCCGCTCTGGAAAGGGTGAAATCACATGAAGTCTAAAGGTACAGTAAAACTATCACTTGTGTGTCAATGAGTCACAAAGTCTTAGAAAAGTATGTAGAAAGCTGGGTGTGGAGGTACAGATCTCTAATCCCAGCACTCTGGGAGGCTGAGGAAGGAGGACTGCCAAGTTTGAGCCCAATCCAGGCAACTTAGTGAGACCCTGTCTCAAAATAAAAAATGTAAAAAGGGTTGAGGATGTAGCTCAGTGCAAAAGCCCTGGGGTCAATAAAACTGAAAAAAAAAAAAACTACTTAGAAACCCTAGAGGACCAATAAATGCTTATTAGTTAACTTTCTTTAAAAAGGAAAAGTAGGGGAATCTTTCCAGTGCTTCTTGTTTTAATTTCCTTTTGCTTTTTCACTTAGCTCACCAGTATTGTTGATTTGGCCAAAAGATGGGCAGAGTTCGCCTCGGTTGTGACACCTTCATCGGTGTCCCAACCCTCGTGTGACAAACAGCACAGCCAATTGCAGGATCTTGAGAGCCACAGCACGGTGGCCTCGAAGCTGGCTGCCGGCCAGCGATAAACAGGTTCTGGCTGGTTGCACCTGAGCTTTGGAAAGCTGCTTGTGCCCAACCCTGAGGTGGGGTGCGGAGCCCGGACAAGAACAGGCAGGCGGCCGCTGAGCCACACGGCCCCGCAGGGATCAGGCTGAGGTGTGCTCTGCAGTGCAACCCAGGGGAAAGGTCCCAAGGGACGAAGGAGATAGAGTGAATTTTTAAATTCTGAGGGCTCCGCCAAGGGCTGGTCGTCCCTTCGCCTGTGGTTGGTTGATCGCGCTGCCAAAGGAGTCTCCAGCTGGCAGGGCAGCAAGTGTGCTAGGATGCAGAGAGAAGTGTGGCTGCACCGCGGCGTACTTCTCCTCAGAGCGTCTATAGCTGCTACGCAAAATATACGCAGGGTGCGCAGTGCTCAGCTTCCTCCCGGCCGCCGCCTGAGCGGCACGGCAGCGGCGGAAGGATGGAAGGAGGGCTTTGTGTGACTCAAGCTCATCTCTTCCCGTTCCTCTCTGTCGCACTTGCCCCGTAATAAAAGGCGCTCTAGCCTGTTATTACCTCAGGAGCACTAACATTTCTCAGGGGACCTCCCTACCCCAAGGAGCTTTTACTTTCTCTCCTACATAGATGTAACATTCTTGAAGAGTGAGTGGACTTATCAGGGTGGTTAGGGCATAAGTTACTCAGCCTCCCGTCTTCCCACATTTGGAGAGCTGCGTAGATTTACCCCAGTGGCCCAAGGGCCGGAGGCGGGTCAGCAGTTCCCAGGGTGACTTCCACAAGGGGGGCTGGAGCCCTGAGTGTACTCACAGCCTTGGGCATAAGTGTCTGGCTCATCAGTATGTTTTGGGGTTCAGAAGGAAGTGAAAAATTATTTAGATCCAAAATTCAGAGGTAACATATGAGGTCCACAAAAGCCAAAGGTGTCGTATGTTCCACAGCCCTTCTGTGCTCAGCAGACAACCCAGACTCACTGCGCCGAGCAGGAAGAGGTCGTCAGGAGAGAGAAAACTTAGATTTCACTTGCCTCCTTCTTCCATCTCTGGTAGGCTGAGGCAGGAGGATCACAAGTTCTAGCACAGTCTGGGCAACTCAGTGGGACCCTGTCTCAGAATTAAAAATTTAAGCCGTCGTGGTGGCACACACCTGTAATCCCAGCACTCGGGAGGCTGAGGCAGGAGGATC
>NW_004955409.1:12776985-12794336 GCF_000276665.1 Chinchilla lanigera
GAAAAAGCAAACAAACAAACAAAACCTCTCCATCTACCCACCTTCTTCTGCCAGTTCGGAACTGACAGCCCGCCCCTCTCCCCACCTGCTCCTGGCTCCCTCCTCTGTATCCGGCTGTCAGCCACTCTCTACTCCAAGGCAGTGTTTTCTGAGGTCAGTGGTGGTACAGCAGCCAGGCTCTTGTTAGAACTTCCAAAACCAGGACTCACCCCCAGACCCATTCCTCTGACCCCTCGGATGGGCTTCAGTGTCAGTCTATTTAATTTGCGCTTTCTTCTCTGGACGTACACTTCTGCTCCCACGGCCTCACCCGCTTCTTACCAGCTGGTAATGCTGGAGTTCCCTGTCCATCCTTGAACTCTCTTCTGAGTTTCAGACCACTTCGAACTGCATCTGGCTACATCCGCCTGGGTGTCCCGAGGCCCCTAAACAAACGCACCTAAACCCAAACCCATGTACTACTGTCTCACCTCTTCTCCAACTCTCTTCCCCCCGGAAAATGCCTAGGCTTTTATCAACCTAAGAACTGTCCAAAACGTTAGCATCAAGCCAAGTGAATAACCCCAAAGAACAGAGTAATACAGGGGACATGTGTGACTGCTTTGAAAAAGAGCAGGCAAAAACACGGAAGAAATAACCTAGAAGATTATTGAACAGAGAAGCATGCCAGGACAGTGAATTTAAGCGGTATCTTGGAGATCACTGGGGAAGACCAGACATGTCTAACAATTAAGAAATAATTAACTGGTGCTGTTTGCTTGGATTTAGTTTGCTTAGGTCTATTATTTCCAATTGAAAAGATCAAAGGACATCATTGCCTGGAATGTGCTATTTGCTGTTGGCTCTGTAGACTTGCTGTCGCATCTCCCAAGGCAGCAGGAAGGCGCTCTACAGAGTAAGTGATTTGCAGCTCCTCCTATGTGCTATAGAAAGGGCCTTACCAAGGGCAGACCCCACCAGAGCAAGTCCCACAGACGCCAGAGGAGAAGCCAGGGAGAGACAGCAGATGCTAAAACCTTCACTTTTCCCCTGCGCTACACAAAGTCATGTCACTTTTGACAACTGACCCCAAGGTGCCAGAGAACTGAATTCTAATCAATATCCTTCCATCTCCAGCTCTAATATGCATATTACTCACTGGCCTTTGGCAAAAGACTTAAACTTCCTGAGACTATTTCCAGATCTGAAGATGGACTGTCTCATAGTTAAAAATCACTTGACAAAAATCAAGCTCAAGGGAGATGGCTAAGCCGGGCACGGTGGCGCATGCCTGTAATCTCAGCACTTGGGAGGCTGAGGCAGGAGGTTTGCCATGTGTTCACGGTCAGCCTGGGCTCCATAGTGAGTTCAAGGCCAGCCTGAACTGTATCGAGAGACCTTGTCTCCAAAAAAAAAAAAAAAAAAAAAAAGAAAGAAAGAAAGAAAGAGATGGCTAAGCATTTGAAATTCCCAGTCTTGCCGGGTGATTTATAGAATGATCAAATATAACTCTCCAGTTGCCAAAAAAAAAAAAATGGAGTACTGTTAGCTTACATTTCTAGGAAATGTCAGATGAAGCAATTTGGAAAATCCACCTGCTGTGCCTAAGCCTGAATCGAAAACAATAAATGTTCCATTTTTCTCTGGAATTTAACTTCTACTGAATTAATCTTTTTACAAAACAAGAGCGTGACTGTAAATATGATGAGTCACTCCTCCTACTTGGTGTGAGCGGCAGCCCCTTAAGACACAGCACGAGTAAGGAGTGGGACCTCAGAGACAGCATGGTCCACAGATGCTTCTTTCCACTGCTGGCATTTGTCCAACAGCCAACCCCAAATTTCATTCTCCCTGTGTCCGAAGCAGAAGAGATCTCCACAGCATCCCAGGAATCCACACTGTTTGGGGTCCCCCCACCCCGTGGTGGTCTAGGGCCACAGCCCCCGAGCTCAGAGTTCTTTGAAGGACACACCTGAGCTGCTTTTGACTGAAAACAAAAAATTTCCTGAAAACGCCGGGGAGGATGTTCTCTTCGGAGTCAAGTACCGATGCCCACTGGGCTGAAGACTACCTGTGATACGGGGGAAGGACACGGGAAATAAAGCAGTTCGTAGATGTCAGCACCAGCAGCTCAGGCTCTCCGCTGGGTTAATTAATGCACAACTCTGCTACTGTCCCCGAGCCAGCACAAGGCTCTCTCCAACCAGCAGCTGGATCCCATGTGGTCCAGCGGCCACGTTCCTTTAATGAGTCCCCTCCCCCGCTCTTTGGGTGGCCCCGCTGTCTGTGAATTCTGGCTAGCTCCAAAATCCTTGGCACGAACAGAGGGTCTGTGCCAGACAGCTATCTGCTATGAGACGAGGTTTCCAGGAACTCGAGTGACCACGTGACTCTGCGGTCACTCCAGGGCCTGGTGTCAGGCTGAAGCAGAAGGTTGCGGCAGATGGTGTGAGGAGGTTAGGCAGAGCACTGCCCGCGGTGCTCTGCTGCTCGTGCTGCCAGCCCTGTCTCTGAGAGCAGAGCTCCCCTTGGGGGTGATGACCCAGCCCCAGGGGGTTCAGCCAGCCGAGGATCCCCCCTGCCTATTCCCATCCCACCAAGGTCACAGTGACTGGGGAAAGGGTGGCCTTGTGGCTCAGGCTGGGCCACAGACCTCCTGGAAATTCACTGGGGTTCTCAGAAAAGCCCGTTTCCCTGGTCACCAAGCCAAAAGACGTGTGTCTTGCTCACAACCCGGAGAGACTCTGCACCACTGAGGGGAGGCTCCCCCGCCACACCCGCCTGCAGCCAAGTTTAGCCTGGATTCCACTCTCATGAGTTAACAAAGTCTCGTTTTTCCTGAAGTGACACAGTTTGCTCCTTGTTTGTTCCTTGAAAGTTTCCCCACTGATAAACACTGCCCCTCATCGCCTCCCCAGTTTCTGCCTAACTTCTTGTGCCACTTACACTTTGTTGTCAACACGACTGGATTTAGAGCCCTGGAGAGTCTCCCGGGGTGCTATAGTCACGAGTGGCTTACCCCCCTGAATTTCACAGCTGATGTTCTGTTAGGAGGTGGAACCCAGTTGGAGAAGGTGGGTCCCCGGGGTTGAGCCTTGGGAAGGTCTGTCTCTCCTGCTCTCTTCTTCTGTGCTCTGCTTCCTGACCCCCATAAAGTGAGCAGCTTTGTTCTGCCAAGCTCTTTGCCATGATGTTCCCACCTGGAAGCTAACCAACCATGGACTAGACCTCTGAAACCATAAGCCAAAATAAACCTCTTCTTTAAGTTCCAGCGATCAGGTATTTTGCCCCAGCAATGAGAAATCTGACCGATACACTTATTTCAATGACTGGCTTCCTTCTTCTTGTGATCTTGCCTAAAATTCTCTATATCTTCCCAGTCATTCCTGACCCCTGCAGCCCTTTAAATGCAGGTTGATATTGAACAGTTAAACCGACACTTGCCATATTAAGCCATGCTTTCCAATTCAGAGTCTTCAGTGTATTTGCACACTGGCATGTCCCACTCCATGACCATACCCTAAGTGCTGTGCCACAGTGCTAATCCCAATCTTTCTGTAACACTGTACTTTCATCTATTTTAGACTTACATGAAATACGCTTATTTCCTGGTCCAACACCATTTTAAACAAAAAGAATAAGGGCTGGAGGTATTGCTCAATTCCCTGAATTTGATCCTCAACACTGCCCAGCCAGCAAGCTAACCTTAGGACCGCCTGTGAGGTGGGGCTGGATAGAGTTAGAAAGAGCCAGATAATCTGTTAAGGGAGACATGCCCAGAGTCCACCCTTCCCATACCTCTTCACCACCCAATCCAGAATATGAATGGTTATAAGGTCAAAAAGAAGCTCAGGGTAGTGGCATGTGGGAGGCTGAAGCAGGAGGAATGCCATGAGTTCAAGGCCAGCCTGCGTTGTAGATTGAGTCCAAAGTCCGCCTGAACTACATAGCAAGACCCTATCTCAAAAACAAAACAAAAGAATAAAAGTAATTGTTATGATAAAATGTTCCCCCACAGTCTCCTGAAGGTGGGGCTTCAAGAAGTTGATTGGACCATAGGGCACTAGACTCATGGGAAATAATCCACTGATGGGCTCACAGCCAAATGTTCTGTGAGGAGGTAAGGGCCAGCTGGAGGCGGGGAGTCTCTGGAGGTGTGACGTTGGAGGGGGTTATCTCTCTATCTATCTATCTCTCTTTTTTTTCTATCTCTATCTATGTCTCTATCTCTACCCCTCTGGCTCTTCCCTTCTTTCTCTGCTTCCTGACTGATATGGGGTAAGCAGCTTTCCTCCAGCAGGACGCTCCACAATACCATTTCTGCCTTGGAGCCAGCCAACCATGGACTGAACTCTCTGAAAGCTTCAGCCAAAATAAATCTCTCCTCCGTAAGTTGTATATGTCAGGTATTTTGTCCTAGTGATGGGAAAGTGACCAACACAGCAATATGTTTATTAAGGAAAGTTGAGAGGTAAGTAGAAAAAAATAAAAACACACAAAAAAAAGCATGAGTTTTAAAAAAATCACAGCTCACATTGTTATTTATTTCCTTCCCATCTTTGTCCCTACCCAGACATACTTGTTTTGTTTTGTAAGCTCTCAGAGTTCTTGACGATAATGAAGACTGAATCAGTGCTCAAAGCTAGGCTTCACAATCCAAGCGAAAGCTTTTCTTGTAAGGCTCATTCTCAAAGACACAGAGATGACAGTTATAAAAATGTATATCTATAAATATGTGTCAAGTGAGCCTCAATAAAATACTTCACAAGCATTTTTCAGCACTTCCTGTGTATACCACACCAGAGCAGCTATTTCCGGAAATCCTGAAGAAGAAAGTCTCCACCCTTATAATCTAAATCACACTTTATGCTACTAACATCAAATGCATTTGTTTCACTGTGAACATGTAGCCATATTCTTCATTTGATATAATTCGATGATTCTCTAAAAATTTAGATCCTCCACTATCTACAATCCAAAGCCAACCATTCTTAATATTATTTATATTTCTAGTTTTCACTTCACTGTTGGAGACAGGAAATACCAAGCTAGCTAAAATAGAATCAGATCAAATGCCTCTGTCTTCAACTAATAAAGAGCAAAGCTATTAGTTGAGCGTCTACTTTGCACCTAGGATTTTACACAGACTATGTAGTATTTGATCCTCACAATAACTGAGAAGGTAATAATAACTATTTTACAGATGAGGAAAACAAGTCTCAGGGAAATAAAGACTTTTGCTGAAGATCCTAAGACCTAGAACCTGGATTAGAGGCTCAGTCTAGACTCCAGGCCCTCTTTCTTCTCACAGCACCATCTTACCTACTAAATAGGTCTCTCTCTCTCTCTCTCTCTCTCTCTTTCTCTCTCTTGTCTTTTTGAGACAGGGCCTCCCTACATAGTTCAAGCTGGCCTTGAACTCACTATGTAGCCCAGGCGGCCTCAAACTCACAGCAATCTTCCTGCCTCAGCCTCCCAAATACTAGGATTACAGGTGTATGCATTCACACCTGGCTAAACAGATCTCTTTTTTTCCCACCTGATCCCCATCATCCACACAAAAGTAGCCTTATAGGTCTTTGTTCTCCCACAAGAAAACTGCAGTATCTCCTCAGGGGTGGCAGGTTGAAGTCTATGGGAAAGAGTGGAGATACAGAAAAATCACTCAAACATGGCCACCATGCCTCAGCCTCTGACACACTGAGAGAGGTGGATGTCACAAACACCTTGCCCAGAACTGTTGTTAAAAATTCATGACTTCTTCCTGGCAAAAGTCTCACACCCTCCCAAAAGTTAAAATACTCACACACCACACCAGGTAACTTCATCTTATTTTTTAAAATTGTTCATTTGTCTCTGAGTGTTTATTACCTGGCCATCTATTTTGATTTGCTTACAGAGATACAAGTCTATTTCTTCTTATCAAGGACTCCTTGGGGCTGGGGAATTAGCTCAGCGGCACAGTGCCTGCCTGGCAAGCACAAGGTCGTGAGTTTGATTCCCAGTACCAGAAAAAAAAAACAAAAAAGAAAACAAAACAAAAAAAAGGACTCCCTGGCATTCAGGACTTCACTGTTTTGTCCATAGTTGGAACGAGGGGTTTAAACACCCTCTCTCAGAAATGGTCATTAGCTATTCAACCAACAATCATGGGACAGCCACGTGCCAGACTCTGAGCTTGGAGACTCCAGATGCATTAGCTCCTGAATGAAATTTCCTGTCTGGTAGATGCTGAAGGTCAGGCTTGGAGTGCCTCCTTCACAGACAAGTCCTCCAGTCAGCGGCTTCCTCCAACACTCACTTCTGAACTCACTGCTGGGTTAGTCATTCTCAGTGTAGCTGGTTTTGCTGTAGTCCAGAAAGCAAATGAAGAGACTAACTAATGCCTGTCATGATTGCTGACACACAGTGCTTACTGTGGACCAGGAAGTCCAAAGCAGCTTAAATATAGTGATCCACTTAGTCTGGCACCCATCTTCATTTTACATATGGAGAAACCAACACTTAGAGAGATTAAGAAACTTACAGTAACACACATCTGTGACCCCAGCTACTCAGGAGACTGATGCAGGAAGATTGCAAGGTCTAAGCCAGCTGGGACAACTTAGAGAGACTCTGTCTCAAAAAAGAGCCAGGCGTGGTGGTGCACACCTGTAATCCCAGCACTTGGGAGGCTGAGGCAGGAGGATCGTTGTGAGTTTGAGGTCAGCCTGGGCTACAAAGTTAGCTCAAGGCCAGCCTGAACTGCATAGTGAGACCCTGTCTCAAAAAGACAAAAAAAAAAAAAAAAAGAGCTGAGGATATAGCTCATTGGTGGAATACTTACCTAGCATAGTTGAGGCCCTAGGTCAATCAAAGTACTGAAAGGAAAGAAGGAAACCCCCCCACCCCTTATCCAAGTTTATACAGCTATTAGATTCAAAATTTGAATCCAGGAAGTTGGATTCCAAAATCCACATTCCTAAACAGGAGATAGTGCAAATGACATAAAAAACCTGTTCACAGAAGTCATGGCAGAAAACTTCCCAAGCAGGAAAAAAAAAAAAATTGACATACAGGTAATGAGGCACATAGAAGTGCAATTAGCCACGATCAAAAAAATCTACACCAACTCATATAATAGTCAACATCCCAGAAATTCAGCACAAGAACAGAATATTAAAAGCTGTTAGAGAAAAGAAACAAATCACCTATTAAGAAAAGCCCATCAGAATCATAGCAGACTTCTCCACACAAACCCTCAAGTCAAGGGGACCTTAGAATGAAATATTTCAAGCCCTAAATGAAAACAACCTCCAACCCAGACTGATGTATCCTGAAAAACTATCTTTCAAAATTGATGGAGAAATAAGATACTTCCATGACAAAGAACACCTGAGGAAATTCACAACCACCAAACCAGCACTCCAAAGTCCACATTCCTAACACTGCTATCTCACATGTTTAGGTTGATGGTAGCCCGGACACACACAAAAGAGCAGACAAATATTCCCCCTCAAATGCCATCTATGCAGCTGCTCTCATAGCCCTGAGCAAAGAAGTGGTTAAAAATGAGGCACTTAGGGGGCTGGGGATTTAGCTCAGCGGCAAAAGCGCCTGCCTAGCAAGCGCAAGGTCATGAGTTTGGTTCCCGGTACCGGAGAAAAACCAAAAAAACAAAAAAAAAAAAAAAAAAAAAATGAGGCACTTTAAGGGTTCTGTGATTTGGAGCAGTTCTGTGTGTAAAGCGCACCCATTACTCAGCAGACCATAAGCGCTGACTCTGCATATCAGAAGAATCATGCTGAGGCTGGAGTGGTAGTGATTCAGAACTGACAAGCTTGGAGAGCCTGGAAAATTCAGGCCTGTTATTAGCATTTAATGGCATCAGTATTTAGTACATGACATTAGAAAGTATTACAAGAATAAATCAGCAGGTTCCAGGAGCAGTTTGAGGCTAAGAATTTTTTTAAAGTACGCTATAGAAGAAGTAACGGCTATTCTTAGAAATGAGTCTCTTGAGCTGACAGGATGGATTTAGGTGTTTTTAGTGTCTATTTTCAGAAATATCCAACTAGGGGCTGGGGATTTAGCTCAGCGGCCCAGTGCCTGCCTGGCAAGTGCAAGGTCGTGAGTTCGATTCCCGGTACCAGAAAAAAATAAATAAATAAAAAATAAAAGAAATATCCAACTAGCGCTACAGAGCGATCTGAGCAAAAATAATTAAAACTATCAAAACCCTTTTTTGACACTACAAAAGGTGCAATACAAAGTTGGTGTATCCTAAGAAAAACGTTCTTTCTAATGACCATACATGTAAACAGTGTGATTGTTGTCAAAGAATAACCCTCACGTTCATTAGGCTACTATCAAATAAAATAGTGCAGCTGCTCTGGAAAACAGGAGGGAGGTTCCTCAGAATGGTAACAGAATTACCATATGATCCAGCAGTGCTAACTCTGGGTATATCAGCACAAGAACTGAAAGCAGAAAGAAAACAAAAGGAGTAAAGGCAGGATTGAAAGTGTACTTCGTGAGGTTTCTGGAAGGCATTAGGCTTTGAACCTGTGATCTGCGTAAACAAGGTTGCTGTCCCACGGATGTGCCGTTCCCTGATCCGCTGGCTGCTGGACAGGTGCCGGAAGGGCGAAAAAGGGGGAATTTCCTCTGTTTGAACCCGCTGCCATCCGCCCTCCGGCATCAGTCCTCCGCTTCCCAGGCCTTCGCACCCTGGGAGGACTTGCACCTTTGGCTCCCCCCCCCCCCCCCGGTCCTTCAGAGGTAACCATTAGCTTTCCTGTGACCCCACAGACAGAGGGAAGTCTGCGGGACTTCTCCATTGCCGCCGCTGCAGGAGTCACACCTCTTAACAAATGTCCGCGTGTCTACAGACAGACAGACCCTAGTTTCTCTGGAGAACCTTAACACACCCCTGTAATTCGGGAGAAAGCAAGAGCCCCGTTTGCACAGCACTGGGAATAAGGTGGTGTTACATGTTTGTGGGCCCCTGATGGACATATTGAGTCCCCTGGGGCCTGTGAAATAAAATAATAAAAAAGGAGAAAAACAAAAGGAACATACCACCTACGTATATTAAGTCTCCCTGTCTCTCCGACAACCCTGGGGTCAAAGAGAAAATAAAAATTAACATTTCAGAATACATGAAATATGACAATAATGAAAAACTACAAACCAGACCCACAGACTCTTGTATAGTTTTAGATAATATTTATGTTTAAATAAAAAGGAAACAATGAATTAAAATTAAGCTCAGACTGTGAAAATTTTTATGGATGTAATGTCTACTACAGTTTACTATAGTATTTCTCTCTAGTTCTCAGTGGTTTAATGTGACCAAGCCTTCCGTACTTTGTCACAAAAAGTAGGTTTTCCAGGTGACTATTTTGGTTGGTGTCAAAATAAGAATTTATGGGGTATTACTGTTGGTTCAGTTTGAATTAAAATATATGTATTGCAGCAAAAAAATTAAACTCAGACAACTCAAGATGTAAGGTTTATTTATTTTTGTTTTCCAAGATAAATAGGAAAAAGGCAACAAAGGTGAAAATACAGATTAATGAATTAAGAAAGAAGGATAAGTAGAAATAAATCCTAAGAACTGGTTCTTTAAAAAAAGAAGGAAAAGAAAAGAAAGAAATAGGCAAAACATTAACTAGCAAATCAATGGGGGGAGGATATCTTGAATACACAAAATAAGTGAGCTGTCACATAAAATTGTTACAAATACGGCCAGCCTGGGCTGCATAGTGAGTTCAAGGCCAGCTTGAACTGCTTGATAAGATCCTGTCTCAAAAAAATAAATAACTAAATAAAATTCAGAAGAAATTTAAAAACTCATAAGAGTTGACTTTGCTCAAATTTTCAAATAAATGTGAAAAATTTCAATGATATGAATACTCATCTAAGAAAATGAAATTTAACTAAACTTTGTAAGAGACAAATTCTCAGCAGACCAACTATAGAGAAGAAACAGAAAGTGGTCCAACGCCTCTCTGCTCCCAAACACAGCACCCAGGCGAGTTTGAAACCAACGGTTCTAACTTGGGCCGCACGTTATTGTCACAGGGAGAGCTGTTTAAAATTCTAGGAGCTCAGTTTCTGCCTCAGACCAATTAAACTGGCATCTCTGGAAGTTATCAGCAGTAGTTGTAAAGCTCTCCAGATAATGCTAATATGTAGCCAAGGTTGAGAGTCACAACTCCAAATTGTTGAAGATATTTACAACGCTAATTACCAGCATAGAAAAATAAAAGAAAAAAATCCAAATTTATGGGTCATTTGCGAAGTATGCTATGGTCTGTTTCTATCTCTCTATGTGTAGCCCCCAAATTCCTGTGTGAAACTAATCTCAGATGCAACAGTATTAAGAGATGAGCTCTTCGGGATTTGTTCGTGAGGGTGGACTCTGAGCGGCAATCTTCTAGAAGGACAAAGCTTCCTCGGAGGTCAGATCTGCCGATGACTTCATGTTGGATTTCAGACCTCAGAACTGTGAGCAGTAAGTTTTTGTTGCTTGCAAATTACCCACTCAAAGCCACAAAAGTGAACTAAGATATTTTACAATATTGCTGTTCATGCTATTAGTCAGTGGTAAAACCCTTGCCTAGCATGTGGAAGGATTCCATCTCCAGCACAGAGAGAAAAAGAAATACCTTGTATATTAATTTGTAGTGCTACTATTAATAATATTACTTTATAATAGTATCAATGAGTGTAACACTGACACCAAAACATGACTAATAATAGCACACACAGCCAGGCTTGGTGGTGGTGCACGCCTGTAATCCCAGCACTCTGGAGGCTGAGGCAGGAAGATCATTGTGAGTTCAAGGCCAACTTGGGGGCCAGGGATATAGCTCAGTGGCACAGCGCCTGCCTTGCAAGCGTGAGATCGTCGGTTCGATTCTTGGTACCAAAAAAAAAAAAAAAAAAGGCCAACCCAGGCTACAAAGTGAGTTCAAGACCAGCCTGAACTGTATAGTGAGACCCTGTCTCAAAAAAAAAAAACCCACACACAAGAAAACTACAGACCAATATCACTAATGATGATCAATACACAAAAGGGGGCTGGGGATTTAGCTCAGCGGCAAAGCACCTGCCTGGCAAGCGCAAGGTCGTGAGTTCAGTTCCCAGTACCGGAAAAAAACCAAAAAAAAAATAAAATAAAATAAAAAAAATACACAAAAGCCTCAATTGTCAGCAAAGAGAATCTAGCAGTACGTTAAAATAATAATGCACAAAGTGGGTTCATTCTACAAATGTGAGTTTGGTTTAATGTTAGAGAAATCTATTAACATAATTCATCATATTCATAGACCTAAGAAGAAAAGTCATCTATATGATCATCTCTAAGACTGCGATAAAGGCATTTGGTAAAAATTCAGTATGATAGCACGGTGTAGTGATTTGTACCTTTCATCTCAGCTACTCAGGAGGCTACTTGAGCTCATGAGCTTAAGACCAGCCTGGACAATATACCAAGACATGCACCCTATCTGAAAAGAAAAAAAATCACTTCTTTTTTTTTTTTTCAAGCTTTATAAAGCTGTTTATTTCACTTAAAATGCTCACCTTGCCAGATTAAAAAATTAGAAGCAAACTGATCTATTTTTAAAATAGAAGCAAACTGATTTATATTTTTAAATTAGAAGCAAACTGATCTATTTTTAAAATAGATCATTCCCCCTCATCCCATTAAAAACAATGTAAATACAAGCAGTCCGTATATCCTGCTGGTGAATTCACTTAGTACTTTGGTTCCCTGATCTTCTGACCTTACCCTCTTTTTTTGTCTTTCTGTTTTGGCCTCTGGCCCCAGGAGTGGAGCTGGGGTTTGGAACACAGTGATATGGCTATTTGGTGAAAAATCACTTCTTTATAGAAAACTCTCACTGTAATAGTACTAGACAGATACTTCCTTGTTTTTTTGGTTTTTTTTTTTTGTTTTTTTCTCTGGTACCGGGAACTGAACTCACGACCTTGCGCTTGCCAGGCAGGCGCTTTGCCGCTGAGCTAAATCCCCAGCCCCTAGACAGATACTTCCTTAACATGACGAAATGATCTCTTCCATCCCTGCACCCAGAGTCCTGCCTAGTGGAGGAGGTGCTCACTCTTCTCCCCACGCTCAGTCTGAGAATAAAAGTTGTGCCTTTTTGTTCTCAGGTTCCCCCAAGACTGACTGCTCCAGGTTTGAGGCTCAAATGCTCTGGGAGGCCCCCTGTGACCAAGCAATAGAAATACCTCACTGTCCCAAATTCTCTGGTTTGTTCATTCCTGGCTCACTGTCTTCCCCTCCGTTAGATTCCCAAGTCTAGATAAGCAGGATGTGCCTGCTGGGGCACCGTGCACTCAAAGCGTTTGCTTCCAGGGAAGAGTCTGGCTTGTAGTAGGTGCTCAGTTAATGTGTGAGAGAGAGAGAGACAGAGATGGAGAGAGCTAGCAAGAAAGAAGGAATATGAACACTAAGTCAAAACATAGCCCACGGGTGAGCAGTGCAAAGGGCTTTTTTTTTTTTTTTTTTTTTTTTTTTGTCTTTTTGAGGCAGGGTCTCGCTATGCAGTTCAGGCTGGCCTTGAGCTCACTTTGTAGCCCAGGCTGGTCTCAAACTCATGATGATCCTCCTGCCTCAGCCTCCCGAGTGCTGGGATTACAGGCATGCGCCACCATGCCTGGCCTAAGGACTATTTATAAAAGATAAAGTACTTGTAGTTTTTGATGTTCTTGTGTGTTTGTTTGTTTGTTTGTTTGTTTTGCAGCTCTAGGGATCAGATCCCACCTAGAGCCTTTAGGGCACTAGGCAAGTACTGTTTCATAAAACCAGGGCCCTGATTTTCTTTCTTTCTTTCTTTCTTTCTTTCTTTCTTTCTTTCTTTCTTTCTTTCTTTCTTTCTTTCTTTCTCTCTTTCTTCATTTAAAATCAGCCAACACAGTGTTCACAATTTCAGCATTCCTTATGTATTATATCTCTAACACTTTTGTTTTTGTTTTTTGCTAAGACCACCTGCTTTGAAGCTATGGTTTTCATCAACTACCTTTCTTCTTCTTGGAAGTAGTCATAACAGCAGCTCAACTTTGATCCACAATTCACATTTGATCTAGAAAAGAAGCTTCCGTATACCGTGGTCAGCTGGCTTCCCTTCCAACCCTCCGCTTCCTTCCAGACCTGATCAGTAGACTCACATCTCACTAAAATGGTCTTGCTCTGTAGCCCAGGTTGGCTTCGAACTTGCAGTGATCCTCCTGCCTCAGTCTCCCCACTGGTAGGATTACAGGTGTGTACCACCTCAATCTTTATACTTTCTTTTTTCCAGTGCTGGGGTTTGAACCCGGGGCTTTCCACATGCTAAGCAAGCTCTCCGCCACTGAGCTACACCCCCAGCTCCTCACCTAGTTTTTGAAGGGAGTTATATCTGGAGTGAGGGCCACTCAGTCCCAGGGAAGTGGCTTCTGTTGGGGTTGGGGCATGCTAGTGGTGAGTGCCCGCCTAGCATGTGTGAGGCCCTGAGTGCAATCTTCAGCATCCCCCCAAAAAGACATTTTATGAATTCTGAAAAACATGACACCTATTCCCCCTGAAAGGAAAGGACTAAACGTTGATGTGAGATATTAACAGAAAAATGTAGAGCTAGACAGAACAAATGAAAGAAAGTCTATGGCCATTTTCCCCAATATGTTGTTATAAAAAATTTTGAAACAGCAGTTGAAAAAATTTTCCAGTGCATATCTGTGGAGCCAATATGCACATACAACTTTAGCCTTTTATTATTCTTGCTACATCTCTCTCCTAAAGCCTGCCTCCATCACCAACCAAACTTTCTCCATTTTTTTTTCAAGACAGAGTTCAGGTTGGCCTCGAACTTACAGCAATCCTCCTGCCTCAGCCTCCCAAGTGCTGGGATCACAGCGTGCACCACTATGCCTGGCTGCTGGCTCCTTTTTTTTTTTGATGGATTTCAAATTTCAAATGCCAGGGGCTAGGGATATAGCTCAGTAGCATAAGCGCCTGTCTGGCAAGCGCAAGGTCATGAGTTCAATTTCCAGTACCACAAAAAAAAAAAAAAAAAGACAAATTATAGATGCCAGTGCACTTTCCTTCTAAATATTCCAGGATGCCTATTACCAAATGGAATTCAATATTTGCTTATAGTTTTGTGTAAAAATTATATACAATTATATATACACTTGAAGCTCATATTTGCTGAGGTTTTAAAAAATATACACAGAAATAACCCAAATTCTTGTCCAAATATAGAACATCACTACCCCCAAACATTTCTCATGCCCCTTCCCACTTAATCCACACTCTTCTGCCCTTTAGATGTAGCTTACCATTCAGATTTCTTTTTGCCATAGGATTGATTTTGCTTGTTCTAGAATTTCCATAAATGGAATAAAAACTATGTACTCTTCCATGTAAGGGTTTTTTTGCTCAGCTTGTTTTTGAGATTCATCCAGATAGTTTTGTGTTTGTTTTGTTTTTTGAGACAGGGTTTCACTATGTGATTCAGGCAGGCCTTGAGCTCACTGTGCAGCCAGACTGGCCTCCAGCTCGAGGTGATCCTCCTGCCTCAGCCTCCCAAGGGCTAGGATTACAGGCGTGTCCTACCATATCCAGCCATCTATCTAGTTTTACATTTCAGTAGTTTGTTACTGTGGAGTTTGAGATTGAACCCACGCCTCATGCTTACATTCTATCATTGAAGCCACCCAGAGCCCACTTTTTTAGTTTTTATTGGAGAGTCTGGTCCACTGTATAAAATATCCCACTGTATATTTATTTATTGACATTTTTTGATGGACACAGAGGCTATTTCTAGTCTGTGGTTTATTATTAATAAACTTGCCATACACTCTTTTTTTGAGACAGGGTCTGGCTAAACTGCTAAATTTCTTAGGCTGGGCTCAGACAGGGATCCTCCTGCCTCAGCCTCAGATAGTGCTGGGATTACAGACACGCCCACCACTCCCAGCTTCTATGAACATTTTTTAAGTCTTTTTACTAACATGTTCTCATTTTTCTAGGTCCCAAGTAGATATGTTTATTTTTCTAAGACACTGCCAAACCTTTTCCCAAAATAGCTCACTTTAGTTTCCCACCCACAATAACGGAAAGTTCCAGTTCCTCCTCGTCACCACAGGTACTGGGTGCTGTCTATCTTTTCAGTTGCAGCCATTTTGGTGAGCTCATAAGCAGCTTTAAAAAAAAATTAAAATATTCTTTCTTATTCTTAAAAAATGTTTGCAGAAGACTACAAAACTTTATGTAATATATAAAAAACACAAAAATCAGAATAAAGAGGCCAGGCATAGTAGTGCATGCCTGTAATCCTAGCACTGGGGAGGCTGAGGCAGGAGGATCACTGTGAGTTCCAGGCCAGCCTGGGCTACATAGTAAGCTCAAGGCCAGCCTGAACTGTGCATTGAAACTCTGTCTCAAAAAGACAAAAAAAAAAAGTCAGAATGAATAAAGAACAAGGGTTCATGAGTAACAAGGATCCATCCATGAAGTCAGGATGCGCTAGAGAAATAAACATTGGAGGTTTTGTGATAATTAAAGACTCTGAGCTTCTTAGTAGCCCAAAGAGGGAACTGTGGAGCATTGCACAATGCATGCTGTCCTCAAGCTATTATCCTGCTGCTAGCTCTGAAAGGATCTTCCTTATTTATTCTCATGTAGAAGGCACTGTCTCCCCAACTAGATTATGAACTGGCCAGTGTGATGACATATGCCTGTGATTCCAGCACTGGGAGGCTGAGGCAGGAGAACTGCCATGAATTTGAGGTCAGCCTGGGCTACACAGTGAGTTCAAGGCCAGACCGAACTACATGGCGAGACCCTGCCTCAAAAACAAACAAATAAAAAATTACAAAAGGAGGTTTAATTTCGATACTAATTTAAGGAACCGAATGAGAAAAAATAAACCCCACCTAAACTCTAGTCCCTTTCATTTGGCTGTGACACTGGGCAAATCAACGTTCGTGTGAGCCCCTTTCTTCCTTTTTCTTCATTTGAATGTTGAGGAAACTACAGGAGGCTAATTCTGTAGCCCTCCTTGATTCCTAAATGCTGACCTTGTGCACTAGAACAGTTCACATATTTTTAGGGACCTTAATAACTTTTAAAGATAAAAAGTTGCTGGGCGTGGTGGCATCCACGTTCACTCCCTGGGAGCCAGTTATGGTCAGGAGAACAATGGTGAGCAACAGACAATAACACCCACAGAAAGTGCATGTGATTTCCAAACACAAGGGACCCTCGCCTTGGTAAGGGTCTAGGAAGGAAATTCTCTTGTGTGTTCTAGATTCAGGCTGGGTGTGGTGGTGCACAACTGCAACCCCAGCCCTCCGGAGGCTGAGTCAGGAGGATTGTGGTGAGTTGGAGGTCAGCCTGGGCTACATAGCAAGTTCAAGCCCAGTGTGAACTACAGAGCGAGACACTGTCTCAAAAAACAAACAAACAAAAAAATAGATTCAGGCATTTTTCCCTCTGTGTTGTTTCCAAATTAAAATTAATGTGTACTTCACTACGAAAAACTATAGGGTGGGCCGGGCATGGTGGCGCACGCCTGCAATCACAGCACTCGGGAGGCTGAGGCAGGAGGATCCTTGCGAGTTCGAGACCAGCCTGGGCTACAAAGTGAGCTCAAGGCCAGCCTGAACTGCATAGCGAGACCCTGTCTCAAAAAGGCAAAAATGGGGCTGGGGATTTAGCTCAGCGGCATAGTGCCTGCCTGGTAAGTGCAGGGTCGTGAGTTCGATTCCTGGTACCAGGAAAAAAAAAAAAAAAATCAAAAAGACAAAAAAGAAAAAAAAAAAAAAACACCAAAACAGAAAAGGGCAGGAAGTCTGGTGTGGAGGAAATGGGGGAAATCGATTCTGATTTCAAGATGATGCAGTGTGGATGTTGCCCTGCTAAGACTCAGAAATCTGAATGAATCTGGTCCTGGGGCTCCATTTGTCCAGCCAAGTAGATGGAGAGAGAAAGGACCGGAAAAGAAAGCTGGGTTCTCGGGCAGCCCGAGTGAGACCGACCCTGTCTCTCAGGAGCCATTCTTATTCCCCCATTCCTTTCCCTCAATAAATTTTCCTACTTTTAACCTCTACTGCTCTTTAGAATTCAGTCTTTGACTTTGGGGAATATGAACTCAGTGTATTGACATGTAGAATTTCCCTTATATCAAAATGGAGCCAGGCATGGTGGCGCACACCTGTAATCCTAGCACTCAGGAGGCTGAGGCAGGAGGATCGTTGCAAGTTCGAGGCCAGCCTGGGCTACAAAGTGAGCTCAAGGCCAGCCTTAAATGTGTAGTTCAGCCAGGCATGGTGGTTTACACCTGTAATCCCAGCACTTGGGAGGCTGAGGCAGGAGGATC
>NW_004955409.1:12794517-12797077 GCF_000276665.1 Chinchilla lanigera
AACCTCCTGACAAAACAGCAAGACCACTGAGATGTCCAGTATCTCCTACAAAAGGCCAGGACAGCAAGACACACCCTGTCAGAGCAAACGATGGGTGTGTAGACTGCTTTGGGGTGCGATAACTGAAGTAAAGATTATTTTTTAGGTAGACAGTTATTGGTATTTTCAGTGTTCATATAGGAATTTACTTGTGCTGTTCTTTACATCAAAAAACGGTCGATGTTGAAATTTTTGATGCTTTTTTATAAACACTCAGTAAATATGAAAAATTCAAAAGAAAAATGTTGGGTTCTCGCCTCAAGAACCAAGACTAACAGAAGAATGCGAAGAGGACAGAGACCAAGCAGGGACGGAGACAGCCAGGTCTTGAACGTGACAAGGACCCCGACAGAGAGAGAAGGGGACAACGAGGACCACCTCAGAAGAGGCGGAGGAGAGCGGCGTGCGAAGCCAGGCGGAGCCGCTGTGACGGCAGGGACCCGAGGAGCGGCCCCAGGAGGAAGGCGGAAGGGGTCACCGCGCAGACGCAGCAAGCAGGGGAAAGGGCTTTGGCAAAATAGGTCTTTGGCAAAATGACCATGCAGAACAGGGGGTTCCTCCCCCTGAGCGCCCCACCCCGCCGGGCTGCAAGACTGAGAAAGAGCCTGAGCCCCAGGGAAAGTAAAGGAAGGCGGCCTCCTAGAGAGCTGGGATACATAGGGAGATCTCTTCACTGTACTAAAACACAAGGCCGAGGCCAGGGCGTGGTAGCGCACGCCTGTAATCCCAGCACTCGGGAGGCTGAGGCAGGAGGATCGTTGCGGGTTCGAGACCAGCCTGGGCTACAAAATGAGCTCAAGGCCAGCCTGAATTGCACAGCGAGACCCTGTCTCAAAAACACAAACATACATACATACATACATACACACAACGAGGCTGAAGATGCATGGGCCAGTGTGATGCTAAATCCCAGGGTAGCGGATTCAAACTCATGTCTCCTGTAGGTCTGACCATAGTCAGGTATTAATACACTTGTGCTTCAACCAATTGAAACTGTATTTTTTATTGGTACTTGTTGGCAGGACATAATGATCACATTCCTCCCGGGGGGTTGGCACATGTTAAATCGGAGTTTTAAATGTTTTTTCATCACTACACAAAGAGCATGAACTTGTATTAAGCCTTTGTAATAGGTTGGTCATGTTTTCTATGGACAGAAGACTGGAAAACCTGGCATTTTCTGGAATTTAAAACACTGCATTATTTCATCAATCATCTCTTTATGAAAAAGAAAAACTAAGCCAGGTGTGGTGGTGCAAGCCTGTCATTGCAGCACGCAGGAAGCTGAGGCAGGAGTGATCGCAGTGAGTTCAAGGCCGGCCTGGGCTACATAGTGAGGAGTGTGGAGGGAGAAGGGAGAGAAAGAGAGAGTGAGAGAGAGAGAGAGAAAAGAAGGAGAGAGAGAGGAGAAGAAAAGAAAAGAGGAAGGAAGGACAGAAAGAGGGCTAAAATATAAATTTAAAACATGAACACTTACATATTGAGTAGTATGTGCATCATGGTACAGAACTGCAATTTTTTCTTTTGATTTTGAAATTTGTTTTTTCTTGTCTTTTGAGACAGGTTCTCACTGTGCAGTTCAGGCTGGCTGCAAGCTCACTTTGTAGCCCAGGCTGGTCTTGAACTCTCAACGATCCTCCTGTCTCAGCCTCCTGAGTGCTGGGATTACAGGCATGCGCCACCACGCCCAGCCTGATTTTGAAATTAAAATGAAATGTTTTTATTAAAGAAAGTGCTGTTTCTTTTTAAAGAAAGTGTTCTTGAAGATCCTTTAAACTGTGAATCTAAAACAATTTTCAAAGATAAGTGGTTGAAACCTACCTCATTAGGTATTTTGAGGTGGTTACTCTTAACTGAAATCAGACTGGCTCTGAGTGTGGTAAACGTTCTAACCGTCAGACGCAGTGGGGTCCTCCTGTAGGGTTTATTGAGAGACAGTGAGGTATCAAGAGCTTCACAGTTGTTAATGTAATGACAAGGCTGCTCTAGTACAAGTACAGTTTTTAAATTTTAAAGCATTTGGTAAACTGTCACTGTCAACAAACGTTTTTGTTGGCAATAGCAAACTGCTTCTCCATTAATAGAAGATTCATGCTTCTATTTACAAGCATTTTAAATACGACATAAATGTGTAGTTTGGAGAAATTATTTCCTTTCCTTTCCCAATTTTCTTCCTCTTTAGGATAGTGTCTTTCATCAAGCGACCCGTAGTAACGGTTCTGCTGACTGATTTTGAGGCACAGCAGCTATGTTAAAGTCAACCACTTATTCTTATTGAAGCCAGTGCAGGACTTACTGCTGTGTTTTTTCTTCAAATAAAATAAATAAAATACAAGGAAAACAAAACCCAGTGAGGAGTGCTGGTGGCCCCAACTAGAAGGCAGCGGGGAACGGCAGGTGGGGCCAGCAGGTAACACTGACCAGACAGTGAGCAAAGCACCAGGCTCGAAGTCTCCGGAATAGTCAGCTCGTTGGGTGTTGATATCACTCAGAGACAAAGAATAGGAGGCACAGAACCAGG
>NW_004955409.1:12797297-12803390 GCF_000276665.1 Chinchilla lanigera
CACTTAAGTGAGATCCTGTATCAAAACAAAAAATAAAAAAGGGCTGAAGGTATAGCTCAGTGCCACGCCCCTAGGTTCAGTCCCCAGTAACACACACACACACACACACACACACACACACACACACTAAAAGCAGGGTTTCTCAACTCTTTGGCCATAATTTTGTTTAATAAAGCAAATTCAAATCCTAATCTCCACCCCTTTCATCCTTGTCCCTTTGCCCAAGAGAGGCTAGAATTTAAGTACTTGTTTTCCGAGGTTCCTCCGTAGTTTAGGAAGGCCGTGACACAATTCCCGCCAGCGGTCCTGTCCCCTTCCTCCTGCCTCAAAATGGGCACAAGTACCCAGAGCTGCCTCTTGGCACCAGGAATCTATAAGCCCAGTACACTCAAGATCAGCGTGGTGAAACCCAAGGTGTCGGGGCTTTGGTGACCCCCAGGCCGGGGCGACCTACTTCCAGACGCATGGGAGACAGTGAGTCCCTACTTGCTTAGACTACAGTGGCCTATCTGTTTGACTCTGATTTCTTGTTCTACTACAGAAAATATTCCAAAGTGATAGACCACGATATATGTGTGCAAGTGCTTCCCAGCAGTAACGCAGGCCTATACCCAGGCAGCTCATGGGAGTCTTCAACCACACAAAGATTAACATTCGCCCGGTGGTACAAGCGTGACAATGGCTTTGCTAAGCCGGCTGGAATTTGGAGACACACACACATTCCGCCAGGCACTGCCTCCTGAAGCAGGAATTCTGTCCGAAGCCGCCAAGTGTAGGGCGGCCAGCAGCCCAAATACGTGACTTCTATTACACCGAGGGCTTTGATTCTTCGGTAGCAATATATTTCAGTTACAAATTTAGTTCCTTCCTGAAACTAAGAGAATGCTAGGTCTAAATTGTCTCTTTTTTTTGGTCTAAATTTTCTATATGTCAACCCTCTGGTTTCCTTAAGAGACGGGCAGCTCATCGCAGGGCACACGGCATAGCCAGTATCAATAGGGACAGATAACCACCCATGGGGGGCTGGCGATTCCCATTTCCTGCTATTTACACCCTCTCTCTACCCAGCCCCTTGAGTGTGGGTGCACTTCGTCGCCAGGTCATATGGTAACTCTCCGCCTATTTGGAGGAACTGCTAAACTGTTTCTAAAACAGCTGCATCATTTTAGAATCCTGATAAACCACTTCTTATCTAAACCTAAATGCAGATTAGCTACTCTGAGTTTGCCATCACTGGTAAACGGGGATATTTACAAAACTAAAGACCAACATTTAGGCTGGGTATAGTGGCACACGCCTATAATCACAGCATTCGGGAGGCTGAGGCAGGAGAATCTGTTGCAAGTTCAAAACCAGCCTGGGCTATGAAATGAGCTCAAGGCCAGCCTGAACTGTATAGCGAGACCCTGTCTCTTTTTTTTTTTTTTTTTTTTTTTTTTTTTGGTCTTTTTGAGACAGGGTCTCACTATGCAGTTCAGGCTGGCCTGGAGCTCACTTTGTAGCCCAGGCTGGTCTGGAACTTGCAACGATCCTCCTGCCTCAGCCTCCCGAGTGCTGGGATTACAGGTGTGCGCCACCAAGCCCTGCGCGAGACCCTGTCTCAAAAAGAAGGAAAAAAAAGACCAACATTTATTGAGCCCCAGCAGGCAGCAGCACTGTCTTGGGTGCCTTCTTTTTTTTTTTGTCTTGGGTGCTTTCTAAGGTTGTACTGATTCTATCCCCTGGGGTAGGGTGTGAACCCTTTTATCTGACCCTAAAATACAGGATATTGTTAAATTTAAATTTCAGGTTTCAAAAAACTTTGCTTTTAGTGCAACTATGCCATGTACAATCTTTGCCCAAGATCTCATGGTAGTGTGTGCCAGAGCCAGAACCCAGGCAGGCTGACTCTAGAACAATTGCTGTTGATTTCAAGTAGCTTCCAGCAGTCCTTACAGGAAAAGTAGGGGCGTGAGAGGATATGGCACCAGCAGTAGTAAATTCTTAGGAAGTGCTAGTTCCCTTCCAGGTCCCCTCCCCCTCCCCCAACTCGCATCACCATTAGAATTAAATCAATACTTTGGGCAGCTATAGAACTTTGCTTATACCCCTCGATAATATTCTATAAGCTCCTTAAGGACGACAGGGTGGTTGCCATTACTGAACGGTCATAATTCCTGAACAGAGGATTTAGTGAAAGGTTACTTGAATAATACCGACCTACTGTGTCAGGTTATAGTGAGAGCACCAAATCCATTGGGTGTGGTGACACACACCTGCAAACCCAGCCCTCAAGAGGCTGAGGCAGGAGGATCACATGCAGTTTGAGGTCAGCCTAGGCTAAACAGTGATTCAAGGCCAGTTTAAACTACACAGTTAAGGGCTGGGGGTTTAGCTCAGCAGCAGAGCGCCTGCCTGGCAAGCACAAGGTCGTGAGTTCCATTCCCAGTACCAGGGGGAAAAAAAAACATAAACTACACAGTCAAACCCTTTCTAAAAAAAGAAGTACCAAAATCCTTGGAGAAAGTTTTAATAAATAATTTTCGCATTAGTGTAGTACAGGAAAGTGAATGAACCTGTTTTCTCTAAATGGATACTTGCAATTTTTAAAAATCTTTCCATTTTTTAAAATCAGTTGTTAATGATCCAGCCCAGGGTTTCTGCATGGTACATAAAAGCTCTACCACTGAACTGTACCCCAGCCCAACCTCTAACCTTGTTCTTTAAAAATAAATCTTGAGCCAGGCATGGTGGCACATGCCTGTAATCCCAGCACTCGGAAGGTTGAGGCAGGAGGATCCTTGCGAGTTCAAGACCAGCCTAGGCTACAAAGTGAGCTCAAGCCCAGCTGGACTGCATGGTGAGACCCTGTCTCAAAAAGACAAAAATAAATAAATAAATAAATCTTGAGCCAGGCATGCTGGCATATACTTATAATCCCAGCATTCAGAAAGCTGAGGCAGGAGGAATCATTGCAAATTCAAAACCCTGATGCAAAAAAAAAAAAGAAAAAACTAGGCATAGTGGCACATGCCTATAATCCCAGCACCCAGGAGGCTGAGGTAGGAGGATCACTGTGAGTTTAAACCCAGCCTGAACTACATAGTGAGAGCCTGTCTCAAAAAATAAACAAAATTAATGATCAAGAATATGAAACTTAGGTGGGAGGGTAAGCGGGGTAACAGGAAGAAATGATCAAAATATATTATACACATGTTTAAATATGCCAAAATGTATAACTAATATGTGCTCATTAAGAAAAAGAATAGCAAGCTTGACTGAAATGTTAGGCCTGTTGAATATATTCCTACGATAACAAGTTTTAAAATATAACAATGGTAATCCTTTTTTCCAAGAAAGTTCCTAAAATATATTAGCTTCTAAACTTGAACAAAATTTACAGAGACTCTTTTTTTTTTTTTTTTTTTTTTTTTTTTTTTTTTGAGACAGGGTCTCGCTAGGCAGTTCAGGCTGGCCTTGAGCTCACTTTGTAGCCCAGGCTGGTCTCGAACTCACAACAATCCTCCTGCCTCAGCCTCCGGAGTGCTGGGATTACAGGCATGTGCCACCATGCCCAGCTACAGAGACTGTTAAAAAGTAAGTCTTTAGCTTTCTACAGTAACCAGTGTACCTTTAAACATCATTAAGCACTTGTTCAGGCTTTTGGAGAGGGTTTTTTTTTCCTGATTTTATTTTGTTAGACTGTTAGCCCAAGCTGGTGCTAAATTTGCAGCAATTCTCCTGCCTCAGCCTCCTGAGTGCCTGGATTATAAACATGCACCACCACCACCACACCTGGCAATTTAAAACAACTTTTTCTTCTACATCTCAGTTACACAGAATAACCACATCCCCACGTGCAAGAGGCGCACGTGTTTACTCTCTGGCTTTTCATTGTGTGTAGCTCTGCACATACTCGTTCTTAGGAAATTACTAGGACCCAGAGGAGGAGGCGCTGGGACCTGCCCATTATCCCCGCTCTCCCCTGGGAACACCCAGCGTCACTGTGGTTACTGGGCTTCTGGGCCCAGCTGCTCTTTCTCCACTTGAGAATGAGGTTGGCAGAAGCGGCCGCAGAATCCACCCCGAGGAGTGACTCAGGAGTGAGACAAAGCCCTCAGGCTCCGGCCTCCTGGGCTTCCCTCCACACACGCCCCGCACCCGCTCGAGTCCTGGCCACAGCTTTGTGTGGCTAAAGGAAAAAAACACTACTACACTCCTGACTCAGGGGAGCAGTTTGCGACAGTCACCTTTTTCAAACTACAATACCCCAAAGAGTTGAGCCTCATCATTTTGACACACTGTTGTTTACGAATCATGCTTTTGTTTTTTGAGGCAGGGTCTCCCTGTGTAGTCCAGGCTGGCCTTGAATTCATTCTGCAGCCCAGGCTGGCTTCGAACTCACAGCGATCCTCCTACCTCAGCCTCCAAAGTACCGGAAGTACAGGCGCGCACCAACACAGCAGCATTTTTAAAGCTTTACCTTCTAATTTCCAGCATGCGAAGAGCAAAACGCTCCTAAACCCATTTGCTCTGCTTCAGCAATCACCAGCTCACGGTCAGTACTGTTTCATCTCCAGCCCCTCATCACCAGATTGGTTTTTTTGGTTGATTGTTGTTGTTCGGGTGGTTTTTGTTTGGTCTTCGCTTTTTGAGACAAGGTCTCACCATGTTGTCCAAGCTGAGACTGAACTTTCAGTCTCCCTGTGTCCCCCTTCCACATGCTGGATTACAGGCAAGCACCACCACCCCTCGCTCACTGAAATATTTAAAGGTGAAATTGTACGTTTAGGATGTGTATTAAACAACGTGGGGACGTAATTCCAGCCTTTGGGAGGCTGAGGCAGGAAGTGTGCAGGCTCAAGGCCAGTTTAGATGACATAAGCGAGACCTTATCCTAAATAAGAACAAATGAAACGCAATTCAATGTTACTAGGATAAATCTTTAATTTGATGTCTGCTTTGATATTTTTAATTTGCCAAATTAGAGGAAAGAGAAAAATCAAACTAACATCTACTGAGTGCTTATCATGCCAAACACCATGCTCAGGACTTTCCCATGTGTTACAGCTTAGAGTAATACAGTCCTGCCAGGTGAATATTACCATTCCCTTCTTTCTTTCTTCCTCCCATTAATTTGTTACTTATTTCTTTATTTAGGTGTTGGCGATCAAACCTAGGACAGCACACTGAGTGCAAGATCTACTGCCCAGCTATCCCCCAACTCCTTTTTTTTTTTTGGTCTTTTTGAGATGGGGTCTCACTATGCAGTTCAAGCTGACCTGGGGCTCACTTTGTAGCCCAGGCTGGCCTGGAACTCCCAACGATCCTCCTGCCTCAGCCTCCCCAGTGCTGCTGGGAGTACAGGCATGCACTACCACGCCTGGCAATCCCCAGCTCCTTAGCACTCCCATTTTGAGATAAGGGAATGGAAAGATGAATGACTCAGTGTCATTTATTGACTGTCAAGACTGAGAGGCAAACTTAGATCCGCCTCACTCAAAACTCTGCCCTTCCTCTAAATCCACTGCCAGACAGCAAACTAAAAATGGCTGTGAGAGGGCAGTGTAGGTCAGACACGGCCTGACCTACTTCTTTCTCACCCTCCACCCTCGCCCCATCCTGCCATCATAACAGTACACCCAGCAGGCTTCCGGGTCCTGCTTTCTCTACCACTGGACACTGTAATCCAGATTCCAAGTCACAGATCCATAAGGCATTTTTTATGTCATTCTTTTTCGTAAGTCATTTTTTGATGCCTAGCAAAGCAACATGGACTCTGAGGTATACTGGTAGGAAATATAATTTAGATTTTATTAGGAAAGGACCTACAGCAAGAAAAACAAACTAGAAATCACCATAGGTTTGAAAGGAGAAAAACTAACATGCCTAAGCATGCAGAAACAATAATCCTGCCAACTGTACTACATAGGATTAATTACCCAGAAAGCAATGCGGAAATGCCAATAGCCAGGTAGCCAGGTATGGTGGTGCACACCTATAATCCCAGCACTGGGGAGGCTGAGGCAGGAAGATCGCTACGAGTTAGAGGCCAGCCTGGGCTACAAAGTGAGACCTGGTCTCAATCAATCAATCAGAGAGGAAGAAAGTGAG
>NW_004955409.1:12804970-12806168 GCF_000276665.1 Chinchilla lanigera
GCAAGGTCTTGAGTTCGATTTCCAGTACCAAAGCAAAACAAACAAAAAAGCCAGACGTAGTGGTGCATGCCTGTAATCTCAGCACTGGGAGGCTAAGGCAGGAGGATCGCTACAAATTGGAGGTCAGCCTGGGCTACATAATGAGTTCAGGGTCAGCCTGAGCTGTACATTGAGAGCCTGTCTCAAGCAAGCAAACAACAACAAAAAAACTGAGTAAAAGTCACTACTGGCTTACCTTGAGCTAAACATATACACAAAGAAATTGATATTGTCTTTTTTTTTTTTTTTTTTTTTTTGAGACAAGGTCTCCCTATGTAGTTCAGGATGGCATTGAATTCACTCTGTAACCCAGGCTGGCCTTGAAATCACGGTGATCCTCTTGCCTCGGCCTCTCGAATACTGAGATTACAGGAAGGCACCTCCACCCGTGGCTGTCCCTCAGATTTGGGGGGGGGGGCGGGGGAGGGCGGGGTTTCCGCAACCGGGAATCGAACTCACGATCTTGCACTTGCCAGGCAGGCGCTGTGCCGCTGAGCTAAATGCCCAGCCCCGTGTCCCTCAAATTTTAAAATCACTCCTTTTTTTTAGTTTGAAGAATGTATCTACTATTCAATATCCTTGTGTTTCTACTAAATATTTGTTGAAAGAATGAATCCAAATTACTAAGATTTCTAAAAACAAAACAAAAAGCTCTATTTTTAATTCACTGATAGCAAGTAAGATTTTTCAAAGTGAAGTTGAACTCCCAAAGTCACTCAGAAAAAGGAAAGGTACGGTTCACAGCCGGTGAGTGACTCATTTCCTTGGATGATTCAACCTTGTGGCCTCACCACGGCCTCGTCTTCCCATCCCCCTCCCAATTTTAATTCACTGCGAGGTGGAGAAGAAACCCTTGATATTCTAGAGCTGGCTTTCCCACGTACCCTATGAAAATCTTTTCTAAAAACCGAGTCCCTCCACCGGCTTATACTTTTGAAACTGAAGTTCTATTATATAATTCAATGAACAGTAGCCCAAATTCAGAACATGCTACACAGATTTCTCTAAAAGTTATTTTAAAAATTCAGAGATTTTCCCCCATCTCTTAAAAACAAATAGTCCAATTGTCACTGGTGCAAAGCTGATTTCGTTAAAATACGTATTTTTCTGCTACCCTGCGCAAATCTTTGAAAGTAGGTCTGGGGTTTGTTTTTTGTTT
>NW_004955409.1:12807006-12808406 GCF_000276665.1 Chinchilla lanigera
AAAATGAGTTCTAGGCCAGCCTAAACTGCGTAGTGAAACTCAGTCTCAAAAAGGCAAAAATACTTATGTACATAAAAAAAGGCTGGAGATTTAGCTCAGTGTAAGGGTTCTGGGTTCAATACCCAGTACCCAAAAAAAACAGCAACACACACGCATGCACACACTTCTTACCTTAGAAGCTTTGGAGTCTACAAGACAGGTGTGAGTCTTGGCCCTGCCCCTTACTGGTTGGCGTAGCCTATACAAATTACTTAAATTTTGTGTGTGTCTTACCTAGAAAATGGGAAAGAATACCCTTTGTTTTGCTCCTCCATTGTGAGCATTACATGAAAAGCCCACAGCACACGGACCGGCACACAAGTATTCCTCGGTAACATGTACTTTTGTTTGAGTCTATGCTCCATTTATTTTTCTCATCCCCTCTATTTTTTCTTGTGTAACTCCTAAAACATTGTGCATGAAAATGTCCCGCAATTCACAACTATCCTGACAACAAAGCATTACAATTCAGTTTGCAGAGCTTCGGAGAAACTTTGTGGTAAGTTGGTAATAAAAGAGGTTTATTGTTTTTGTTTTGTTTTGTTTTGTTTTGTTTGAGACAGGGTCTCGCTGTGCAGTTCAGGCTGGCCTTGAGCTCACCTTGTAGCCCAGGCTGGTCTTGAACTCCCAACAACCCTCCTGCCTCAGCCTCCCGAGTGCTTGGATTACAGGCATGCCCCACCACACCCAGTTTAGAGGTTTAGTTAGAGATGTTTTAGAGATGAAGCGGACCTGCATGGCCCACGTATTAGAAACAGTTTGACGGGTAAATACAGAGGAGCTTCAGGGCCGCTCTCACCGGCACCACTAACTGCTGAGATTTACTGGACCAATCTCATCACAGTCAGCCAAAACTTGGTTCTGCAGATGAAGTAGTGGTTCACAAACTACAGCACTTGGAATGACAGCTCCACAGGGGAGCAGCAGGTGTTTATTTTTCTAAATATTAGGGTCTATGATCAAATGAGTTTGGGAAACACTAGATTAAAAGAGAATTGTTTTTTTTTTTCTTAGAAGCAAGACTTGTTTTGTTTTTGTCTTTTTAGACAGGGTCTCGCTATGCAGTTCAGGCTGGCCTTGAGCTCACTTGGTAGCCCAGGCTGGCCCTGAACTCACAATGATCCTCCTGCTTCAGTACCACCATGCCCCAGAAGAGGCAAGATTTCTAAGAATCTTAATGTCTTGTGACTCCCAAAGGCACATACAATTTGAAGCATTTTCCAAACATCCTGGAAGACTTTCTTCTGAGAATTATCTTCCACAATCACCATTTTACAGAATACACTTTGAGAAATGCCATTCAAATACTTCTTGATAAACTGGGCGTGGTGGCCCATGCCTGTAATCCCAGAACTCAGGAA
>NW_004955409.1:12811146-12818142 GCF_000276665.1 Chinchilla lanigera
AAAAAAAAAACACAAATGGTACTGATAATCAGTAAGAAAATTATAAGAAATTTCCCAAAGCAAGCCATTTGCTGAAAAGTACACACGCAAAACAAAATGAAGAAAGTTTTAACCACTGGTTTGCCTCAGTGATGTGTGCAAGCCAATAGAAACCGCAGTACTTAAACCCAAATTCTGGCTTAGCTGTTTACTAACACGGGCCTCTGTGTCCACTGTAAAACTGGCGCCCTCTCCCCCAAGGCTGTTGTAAGGGCTCAGAAGAATATGCATGAAATGCAGGACAATGCCTGAAACACGGCAAACTTTCAACACGTTCTAACTCTTGTTACTCTCAGAACAGCCCCCAAATCGAGCTCCTTAGACCCAACTGCAACCTACTATCTATTCACAAAACTTGGAAAAATAAAGATATGGGGAGAAAGCTCTTTGGCTTGTCCTACTATAACCAATTTCCAACTCCCTCCTTCTCCAACTATAACAGCTGTTTTCGTTTGCCTGTCTCTCCTGCTCAACACACTCCGGCAGGTCTAATCAGCTGCAATGGAAAACACCTTCTATGGCCATCAGTAACCAGTTTCACACAGATGACTCCATGAACTACCGGGTGGTTTTTTTAAAGCTCATTTACAAATGTCCTTCATGCAAGTTCCATAACTACTTTCGTTTCTAGGTTGTTTTTTTTGTTGTTGTTGTTGTTTTGAGATGGGGTCTCACTATGTAGATCAGGCTGGCCTCAAACTCAGTGATTCTCCTGCCTCAGCCTCCCAAGTGCTGAGATTACAGATGAGTGCCACCAGGTCTGCCTTTCTCTTTTTGTAGTCTTACTATATCAGTATAAAACAACTCTCCAGTTAAGAAAAATTTACAGATGCAGTAAATTATTTTTCCTAGGTCACAGTGGTTAGAGGAGTAATATTGGAAGAAACCAGTATCATACAACAAAGTAGTTTCCAAGTCGAAACACTTCCTCTTACAAAGTTTCAGAATATAAAATACTGGACAAGACTTGGTTACAGTAATGCTGAATAAGTAAAAGCCACAACTGAATGATGTTGTCTGACCCTATTCCAAACTGTTCTGGGCTATGTGGAGGAAAGGACACTTTAACAGAGGAGCACATTTAACCTATTTCCAAAACCAGTAAAATTACAATTAAAGTAACTAAAGTTTAAGAAGAAATCATTCAGAAAATTTTAAAAGGATGATTTTCAAATCCGACCTTACTACTGATTTCACATATTTAAATTAAGAAAAAAATCCAGGTTAGAACACTTTCAGGGCTCACTGAATGTATAAATGATATACGATGTTTCCTAAAATTCCAATTTAACTCATTCGTTTAACAATGTCTTAAACCAGGCATGATGGTGCTCACATGTAATCCTAGCACTCAGGAGGCTGAGGCAGGAGGATCACCTTGACCAGGACTCAAAAAAAAATTGTTTTTCCTTTAAATTGTTGAATTCTTTACATATTTTGGTAATGTTTGGTAGTCTTTAGACTTGGGAATCAACAAATAGTTCCCCAAAAGAAACAGATTAAAAAACCTTAGATTTTCCTGAGTATAGTCTATATTCATTTTTTTCTTACAATCTTTTTTGTGGTTTTCTTAAGACAGGGTCTTGCTCTGTAGCCCAGGCTGGACTCAAATTCACTCGATCCTCCTGTCTTACCCTCCCAAATGCTGGGATTACAGGTGTGCACCATCACACCCAACTTCCTAAAATCTTTTAAAAATGTAAAAGTCATTGTTAGTACAGTTCTTATAAAAACAGGACAAAACAGATTTGCCTTTGGTCAGTTTTCCCAGCCCCCTACTTTGTACCACACCACTTATCTTGTTACTGTGTCAATTACACTGATATTTTCTTCCTTCAAATATTTGTTGTTTTTGGGGGGGTTTTTTGTTTTGTTTTGTTTTGTTTTCTGAGACAGGGTCTCACTATGCAGTTCAGGCTGGGCTTCAGCTCACTGAAGATCTCCTGCCTCAGCCTCCCAAAGGCTGGGATTACAGGCATGCTCCATCACCCCCGCTCGAATGCCTTCTTAATGAATCCTTCTCTGAACATGCTCTAAATATATATAGTACACCACATACCCTGTAACATGTAACGTATTTTATCCTCTGATCCTTGGTCTCCCCTCACCTTACCCATGTAAGTTCCATAAGGATCCCACAAAGGCAGATGCTTTCAGGTTTTGTTTTCACAGATGTTATCTCCAATACTTGAACAGGTGCAGGCACGTTAGCAAGCTCTCAAATCAATTTAACCTATCCTCACACTTACAAAACAAATACTACAGAGGAAACTTATCAAACTCAGGGCCTCGTGCTTGCCAGGTAGGTACTGCACCACTAAGCTACATCTCTGGCACAGAAATATATATTCCTTTTTTCTTTTTTTTTTTTCAGAAATATATATTCTATATGAAATAATTTAACAAGTAATCAGATGTTCAAGAACAAAATGGCTAAAATTCTTTCAAGGAGTCACAGTATTTTAAATACAGTAGAGGGAAAAAGGGTTAAACATTAAGCATTTCCTTACTATCACAAAGTGAGGTTAGTTGTTGTGGTCTAGTTCTCTGGAAGTTTACCAGTACTTTAGTTTACTTAATAACAAATTTCAATTATAATTCCTCAGTCCCCTACAGACTAGTTCTGCCTTCTTTGATCTCATCTACACCCATTCCCTGCCAGTTCAACTAGTCTGGCAACTTGAAGTTTGGCAAAGCAGGGAGAAATTACTTTGCTTCTTCTATGGCTCCATCTCCCCACACTCCAGTTTGTAAACTTCCTGATACTGTAATTGCTTCTCCTTAGTCTCTGCCATTTAAGCAAGCAAAAAAACTAGATTCTGTGGAATGCTCTACTCCAAATACATTATGGTCAGGGACCATATTTTATTTAAATTGCTAAATATGGTCTTAAAAATACAATTCTTACCTTCAAAGGGAGACAAAATACTTGCCTATTCACAACCCTTACTTTATATAACTTTGGGAATTTAGTAAGTTCTGTAACCATTCAAATTGTGGCTACTCCTAAGCTTCTGGGAAAAATACTACTTCTACCAATGACAATTTGATCTTGGATTATTTCAATAAATCACAGTATCAGACATGGTAATAAATATTAATGTAGGGTTTAAACATACTATCACACTGACATTGTAGAATCAAACTACAAAAAATTGATGTAGAGGAAAGCTTACAAAAAATGTGTTTTAAAAATCATTTTTTCCAACAAGGTATTCCTCACAATTTTACTTTTTAAGTGACTACATTTCTGCCCATATTACATGGTCAACTTTGACCTCTAAAGGAAATTTTACAATGCAAGTCTATTTTTAAACGTTAAGCCACCTCTCTAGGTCAATTTTTTACAAACAATCCCATACCTTTAAAAATGCTAATGATGCAATTTGAAAACAACATGAATAAAGTTCTTGCGCCCTAAATTGTCATAAAGTAAGATTAGGTCTGATAAAATTAACCTAGGGCAAACCTCTTTAAACATTTACAAGAACTAAATTTTTTTTTTTTCCTAAGCCAAGTGAGTCCCCAATTAAATTACTTTTTACCATCCATCCCTGGAAAATAACGTGGCACAATGCACCAACATATCCCATTTAACTAGTTCAACGAGTAACATGACGTGAGAAACTGCACTGTATAATTCCTTTATTTTCTGCATATTAGTGCTTTACCAACACTACAACCATAAAGAACACAATTCCAGATACTGTACTTTTTAGTTTGGGGAGATCACAGTCTACAGACTCATTTACTTATTAGACAAGATTAACTCATTCAAAACTTACTGCATTTTAAAATTTCACATAAATACAGAAAGAAATTGATGCAATTGAACAAAACCTTCAGGGTCTTATTTTTTAAATTCTTAAGATTATAACTTTTTTGCAGGCTATAATTACCTGTTGCACAATCACCAATTGTTATGGCTCAATTGAACTATATCAATTATAAACCTTTTATACCTTCAAGAAAATGTGAGAATTACGATTTCTTTCCAAAAGGTTCAGGATTTTCCAAATTTCAAATATTTGCCTCCCCCTCCCCCTTTTTCAGTCAGACATTTCAATAAACTAAAATATAAACCACATCTCACCTGCAACATTCAGTAACAGCAATCACTTGATGTATAAAATTTTAACTATGCCCCCCAGTTATTTTTAAGACACAAAAAAAATGGCTGCCTACCTATCTGTCCGCCACAAGTTAGAAATACTACATTTAAGAATTAACATGAGGGTTTCAAGTTTCCTCCAGTTTAGGCATTTATACTTTTTGTGCTTGTTTCAGGATGTTACTATAGCATTGATATTTGTATAACCCTTGTTTATGTACCCTAAAATGTAATCATTTAAAACACCAACAATTACATTTATGGTGGAGCTTTGGGAATTTTAAAAAGCAACCAAAATATTCTTAAATGTATTTATCAGCTTCATTTCTACAGATACTACCAAAGTGAAACTGAGAACTTTATACTTTAGTTGCGTTTGAATTTAAAAAAACCCTCTGTGCCAGGATCCTACAACATAGCACCTTTTCTCATCTGCTTTAAATGTTGAGTTTTACTTTGAACAGTTTTTAATATCCTTATGCTTCTCATACGTCTTTGGTAAAAGCTCCATTGTACAATATGGCCAAAACGTGAAGGACTAATACTGTCCAACTATACCATGATATCCCGCTCATTTTTAGTTTTCAGATACCCTCATAAACAAAACCCACCTCGCCTTTTCCTGTATACTGCCTTTGCACTCTACATTTCTGAAATTCCCTAAGTTTAATTCCTTGAGGATCGCTAAACTTAATCCTTAAGGCTAGAACCAGATGCTGCTTCACAATTCTGAATCAAGCATTAACATTTGGTTCAAAATATCAACATAGTGGTCTCAATCTAGTTACAGGTCCCCACCAGCTAACCTTGTTAGGATCTGGCTATCACCAGTGAGCAAACTGCTTACCCTTGAAGAAAAGTTTACATTCATTGTCATCTGTAGGTTCTAATCTCACTTCCCCTTGGTCATTCCTGAAATCTACCCATCATTCACACATCACATTGCCTTTCTTAAAGGAGACAGTGTACTATTGAACCCACAGGATATCTATTTGCATGAATTAATCCTATAATCAAGCAAAATTAAATACCTTATAAAATTTTTTCCAGTGTTCTAATTAATGGAGATGTGGATCATTCATCTATAAAAAAATGACTTACACCTTCAGCTTAACTGATTGCTGTAATGTGAAAATAGGAATGTGTATTTCTCCAACTAGGCAAAAGGTGCATATAATCTAAACTGTTAAATGCTTTTATGAGTGAATAAACATTTTAGTAATTTTAAAACTACTGGTCTTAGATGTTTGAAACAAAAGTATATATTCCAGTTTTGCCCAAGTCATTTAAAATATCTACAAATGTTTCATCTGTCTGTGGCATATACCATTATTGCTCCATTTTCTGGAAGGAGTCTATTTTAAGGAGGGAAAACAGCAAAGTTACTACTAACTTTTGCAGTGGAAAAAACTCTGCCCTTGACAGGTTGCACTTTCATGTTTTTATGCTGTTAGCTATGTTATGGGAAACTTGGGTTTTATTCCTACTCATGCATGATGTGTTTCAGAACTTAATAGCTAACATTTCAAACAACTTCTTACATTACCTGTTTAACATACTGATGTTCAACTGGAACATGTTACAATGATATTACTCATTATTTGCCACTGTGGGCTAAATTTACCATACTGGTCTTAGATATAAAAGATCACATTTGAAATTACTAAATTAAAGATAGAACTAATGAGGGAGGGTTGGGGGGAGGCCTTAAATATAAAAGACAAACGGCAGTTTGATTAAGCAATAATTTTCAGTTTACTAGATGAAACAGACTTGCAACATAGTCTGCATGGATGCAAAATAAGCCATCTACAGCAAGTGATAAGGAAACTGGGCAAAAAGGAAAAAAAAGCATACATTGGAAAAAAAAAATCAAAATTAAAAAAAAAAAAAAAAATCAAACCATTATAAAGGACTTTCCCAAGAAATGCTATTTCCCCCACCCCATTTTGTTGGAGGTCAACAAGAGCATCTAGCACTGTGTTCATGTCAATGTCATATCAGAGCAATCTAACGCAAAGCCAAAAATAGAAAGAAAAAAGAAAACCCAACCGCCCCCCCCAACCGTAGAACAGTAACTCCAGAGTTCAAATTCAAAAGAAGAGAAAGTGGCAATTGAAAGAGGTGATGATGGTGGCGATAATCCTATGAATGGGTTTTTGATTTCTCTCCTTCCGGGGGATGGGTGGAGAAGGCTCATTAGGATTTGTAGTTAGAGGTTAACCATGTGAGCCCCTCGTAAAGTCCGTCCCCCGAGGTGGCACAGGAGGGCTGCACATACCAGTTCCTGTCCCGAATCCGGGTCAGGCCCAGTTTCTCCTGGATCTCGTGGGGTTTCATGGCATCGGGCAGGTCCTGCTTGTTGGCGAAGATGAGGATTATGGCGTCCCTCATCTCCCGGTCATTGATAATGCGGTGCAGCTCCTGGCGGGCCTCGTCGATGCGGTCGCGGTCGGCGCAGTCCACGACGAAGATCAGACCCTGGGTCCCGGTGTAGTAATGCCGCCAGAGCGGCCGGATCTTGTCCTGGCCGCCCACATCCCACACGTTGAACTTGACGTTTTTGTAAGTCACCGTCTCCACGTTGAAGCCCACGGTGGGGATGGTGGTCACCGACTGGCCCAGCTTCAACTTGTACAGGATGGTCGTCTTGCCGGCCGCGTCCAGACCCAGCATGAGGATCCGCATCTCCTTGTTCCCGAAGATTTTGGACAGCACCTTCCCCATCGCGTCGGAGGAGCCGGGGCCGGGGGCATCCAGGTGTCCCGGGTCCCCTCCGCCAACAGCGCCGCCGCCGCCGCCGCGCGAGCGAAACGAAGGCTGCCCGCCGCGAGGGCGCCCGCGGC